>NC_072893.1:8750000-9375000 GCF_027943255.1 Anastrepha obliqua
AACGCTACCTCTTGGGAAATTCCCGGTCTAATAAGATTTTAAAAAGTAACTTGAAAAAAAAGGAAGTGCGAGTGTTTTGCATAGATTTTGTTTTTAAAACTACAGATTTATTCTTCAATATATAGCGTGCGGATAAAGACGATTTTTTTAATGGAACCTGTTAGTTTTTTAAATAATTCGCTGCTATAATCTTTATAAACATATATACATATATATATATATATTAGGGCGGTTCGATTTAAAAATCGCTCATGGCTCTGTGAAAATCATATTCTAGGGATCAAAATCAGAAACTTTGCCGAACGAACCATACCTCTAAAACGAATTCTGATGTCCCCCAATTTGGGTCGAATTTTTTAGTTTCTTTTCTCATGTGCTCGCAAATGCAGGACACTCACAGAGAAAATGCTGAATGCTATCCGCTTCCTCTAAGCAAGACAGGGTAATCGGGTGGAGGCTAGACAGGCGAATCGTATTAAGGTCGGGTCCTCAGTAATTCCACTGGTGGTCATATCCTGACCCCATGGTTTGTGCCATGTAATAATACCGACCATCAACCGAACGTATTTTCTTCCACGTTTTAGAAGAAATTTCGACAGTTTTCTGTTCGGGCTTGTCACAAATCACTTTGCAGTTCTGCAGTCTTGCAGACCGGACCATCGCTCTTTATGTAAATTACATACATAATCAGTGATCTAATTCCAATGGAGAGGTTTGCTGTTTGCGGTAAAAGAATCACTGGAGAAATACCTGCAGCCCTTCATTTATAGACGAATTAAATTTAGTTCCAACGCTGGATGGTCCACTCTGAATAATGAGCACACAAAATGCGCTTTGATCGCATCGATGCGATTAAACATAAAGAATGGAAAAGCTAGCATTTGAAACTAGAATTGCCGAATGTGCCAACTAAAGTTTACGTTGAGATAAATGGCTGCCCTTGCCAGGGGCTCACTTGGACAAATATTCAAAATTCGTTCATTGCAATACCATACAGGGGAAAGGAGAAGGGACGAAGAACGGGACTTGGAATTAGAGGATGATCACCACGCACTTACAACGACATCGACAATGGCTAATTTACGTTCGCGAGAGCCCAGATGTATAAATCTTTGGAACGGACATGAGGCAACCCCAAGTCCCACCGCATAGACTCTTAACGGATAACGTCCGGTAAGGATACCCACCAAATTTGAGAGCTGCGGCTTTGTTAGCCTTAACAGCTCCCTCGGGCGCCCTCGATCTAACCGTAGCCCGAAGGGTCTCGCGACTTTGCACGTTTGCGCACTAGCCCAGTGCTGAGTTGACGCGAGACCCATCTTTCCAGGAGTAGATCACAGGTTCTCAAGGGAACCCCAATTCTATCAACTAAAATAAATGTATTACGAAACGGGTCGATGCTTGCCATAAAAGTACGTTCTAAAGTCAGTAGAACTGAAGTGCAATTTGTACATCAATTTATGAGACGTGTGCCGTGGACCTCTACAGCAACACGTTCTCGGGCTCTTATAGTGCGCACAGCCAAGCATCAACTAACACTTCTCAGCAGTTGAGCATTGAAGACACACCTTTGCTGTGCTGGAAAATTGGGTGCATGATGTCAGCTAATGCAAGGCCAGCGTTGGAAACCATTTGAATGAAGTAGTGTTCCATAATTAAATGTAAGGAAAAAGAAGTGAAAAATGCATTCATTTCTTCTTATTCCTTTTCTTAACCGGCGCCAGTTGGCCACATCAAGTTAAGCCAAGTCCTTCTCCACCTGATCCTTCCAACGCAGAGGAGACTTTCCTCTCTTCTCTGCTGCTATCGCATCGAATACTTTCAGAGCCGGAGTGCTTGTATCCATTCAGACAACATGACCCAGCCAAAAAATAAATTCGTTTCTTACATGAAGTTATTTCAAATTTCTTCCTTAAAGTTTCAAACGTTAGCTGCCCCATCCATTTATTTCATCCCCTCCACCATATTTATTCCGATAGCCGTTATGGTGCAATCGAAATTAGTCAGGGAATGGTTTCACTTTCGATTACATCCCATTTCTTTGACATAAGGCTAATCAGGGGTACCTGGTCATAGCGACATTACAGGAAACTGCGAAGCGGACGAGGTGGCAAGGCAAGGGGCCTTAGAAGTAGTTTCCCCGTGAAAGGAGAGGATCGAGATTAACTTGCACTCTATTTCCTGGCCTCGCGTCAACTCTGGAAAAGTCCATAAACTTGTAAGGTCACGAAATCCTTGTGGAGGTCACGTGTGGATCGGAGGCATTCGAGGGATGTTCCGAGGATGACAAAACCTCAGCTCTCAAACTTCGTGTGTGTCCTCATGGGGCACTATCCGCGAGGTACGCCGTGAGACTTGTAATTATTTCAAGCCCTTTTCGCATCAGCTGTTTGGGAAATGAGATCAAATCATCTCAGCATCATCTCGTTAGATGCTCCGCTCTCGCAGGATTAAGATTTAAGCATCTTGGTTCTAACTTCTTTCCTACGGTTGCTGATGTAGCAGGCCTTGATACCAAAAATTTGATAAGAGCATAAAGCGGCTAACATTACCGCAAATTAGTCACCGTTCGTAAGCCACAAATACTCAAACCCCTCCTTCATCCCCTTCCCCCTCTCCTCTCTCTCCTTTCATCCTATGGGTTTCTTTCACCTCTTTTCCTTTGCAATGATACATATCATAAAGGATGAACTGAAACTCTTTGTCCAAGTGGGCCCACTTTCTGGGCAACCTTTATAGCCTAACCTAACCTCACCTGCCTCACCCAAAGTCACTTTCAGTATTCACTTTTAATTGCCCTTTCTATGTTTCTTTTCCTTAGGTAGAAATTTGATTGACCTCTGCCGACTCACTGAGCTACACATTTACACCGACAAATTCACATGTTTGGAAAATTTGATTCACATCACCTACAAAAATCCACTGCGAGTGCTAGTAATTCCCAATGATCAGGAAGTATTCTCCGAAAAATACGCGTTTGAAATGGTCAAAAACTTAAAGTATCTCGAAAAGCTTGTGGTCGAGTATAATCCCTGCAAATCTTGGCAATTGATTGGCACTTTACCCCTACTAAAGAAGCTTGTGATTTGGAATTTTGCTAATCAGGAATGTGACTCATCCGCAGAGAAACCCGATTTATATATTACGTGCGCTCCCAACCACGACAAAATCCTATTTGATGAACTGCGCAAAAGAAATCAATTGGAGGAGCTCACTTTCCATCATGGTAATCTATCTGAATTTCATCTAAACCGAATTTCTGAATTAAAAAGCTTGCGGATATTGAAATTTTGGTTCGGTTTTCCACGCAAAATCTCACTCGATATATTTAAAGAATTGATTAATTTGGAGGAGTTAGTTCTTGGCGCTCAGGAAATAATTCTAGAAGAATCACTCGAATTTATAAAAAATTGTCAAAAATTAAGAGTCATACGTTTTGGGGCCCCAGCTGGCATAAATGGGAACTTTATTTCGAACGTAAATGATATCGTAAGTAAACGGAAGTCGTCAACGGTTAAACATTTAACGCTTGGATTCAGCTCATTCATGAACGAAATGATCAGAGTGAGTACTGAAAAAGTTATACGCTACGTGAAATTCACTTAAAGGTAATGGTATTTCTTCATTTCTTTACTTTCTGCATCATTTTTAAGTTGGGCATGAAATCATTTGAGTTTATACGTAAGTTTAAAATTTAGATTTTATATAACTACATAGTATCTGATTGAATACGCCTTAAATTCTCATAACAAGTCATCAATCGAAGAGAAACACTGCAAATGAGGAAAGAGCTGACATTCCAATGGATAGCCCAAGCATTTGCAAAGTTGTTAGAGCGGTAAAGTCTCTTAAAAGTAACAAGGCACGAGAAGATCTCGCCTGAATTGTTGAAAAATTATCTCGTGGTCAGCGCGAGCTTATTCCACCTATTGATTTCGAAATTCTGGGAAACATGCCGCTTGCCTCATGAACTGCAGAAAGGCGTGATCGTGAAAATCCCTAAGGAAGGCAACTGACGAAATGTAAGAACTGGAGGGGCATTACCTTGCCCAATGTGATCAACAAAATAATCGCACAAATCATAAACAGAAGACTTTCCGCGATGCTGCAACCAGAACTCAGACAGGAACAGGCGAGCTTCAGAGCGAACCGTTAATGCTTCGACCACACCAACAGTCTTCGAGTTATCGGTTAAAAGTAAGTGGAGTGGAGGACCCCACCCTATCTCATCTTTCTTCCAAAAAGCGTTCGATAATTTACTTCACAGCGCTATTCGTAACGCCCCACAGTGCGGCCGATTCCCGAAAAGCTGGCCAAAACTCAAAAAAATAAGTAATTGATTCAAAATTTCTTACTCGGGGGTTGTCGGAGTCGCTGATTACGAATTTGATCTTAAAATTTTGAAAATCCACCCCCTTCCACCCCTATTGGCCACCCCCTCACGTGAAATAGCGTATATTCAAGAACATAATCAAGATGCATGTAAATTTATATGTTTTCGGGGTCGCAAGGTAGCAAGTGGTAGCAGCTGAATCTTGTTTTATTCAGTAACCATTACTTTTTTGAGTAACCTTTAATAGGTTTCAAAGCAGCATATGACGGCGTTGTATTACTATACAGTTTGAAAACTCAAATTTTATAAAAAAATTGCAAAAAATGTATCTATGTATTGCTGCAGCTAAAAATTTTGTGTCGAGGTATTGATATGTACTAAAGATTTCTCGTATTTTACTAACCTTCCGAAGATGATTCCATTTGGTTTTGTTCAATTTACTCCATTACAAAATCTTTCAAATGTGTACAACTTTCACTATTCATCGACAGTAATACGATGCTCAAACGAAGGCCACGTTGCGACTGAAAATACAGAGGATACTTAGGGTACAGGACGTTGCTATGAACGGTTTTCACTACTCAAGGCATTACTGTACCCAACGCAAAGACAAAAAAACTCTATCTAGAAACTTTTTTTTTCGACTTTTGGCCAGCTTTTTGGGAATCGGCCGCACTGTGCGCCCTCGAGTGCAGGGGGTCCCATCGCAACTGATTCAGCTCATCGATGCACTTTACACGGACGAAAGCTGTCGGATATGAAAAACTTCTGGTACAAAATATTAGCAGGTGTACGGCACGGACATCGTACATCGTTTTGGACGTTGCCATGAAAAACGCCACTTCATCTGGAGGCGGTATTACCAGGGGCAAGGGTCCCTAGCAGATCTTAACTATGCAAATGACATCTGTCTTCTGTCCCACAACTATCTTGACATGAAGGTGAAGATTCAAACAGTGCGAGAAGCAGCTGAGAAAGCCGGTCTGAAGATCAGTATCCAGAAAACCAAAGTCATGTGTATAAACGCAGGAAATACCTAAAACTTCTCAATTGATGGTATCGATCTCGCATACAATCTTTCTGCCATTAAGACTCGACGATTAAGGTCACTGGGTTCTACTTTCTTCGACAGCCTAGAGCAGTATCAATACTTGTAAGTGACTTAAACTTGCCAGTGTGCAAAAAATTTCAGCTGCAGGTAATCGATTATTTTGGAGAAACTCTGACGGAGCCATACAAACGTGGCGAGCTAGAATTTGCAAAACAGGACATGTCGTGGACCGATGAGGAGAAAAATGTGTTATTTTCGGACGAAAACCATTCAATGTCGATGATCCGACTTGTTTAAATTATTAGAAATATCGTTTGAAAAGCCTTGAGTATTCTTTCACCAAGCGAAACTTTTGAAGTGCCTCTTTGGTCGCGACCACAGAAAAAATGATTCATTACAATTCAATCCTCCCAAAATGAGAAGGGAGAACTAAGCTGACATGACTATAAAACATAACTGAAGGCTTTAGGAAGCTTAAAATAAAAAAACTGGAATAAGGTAGTCTTTGACGAGTTAAATGGGAGAGGATCGTTGAGGAAGCTATAGCTCACCGCGAGCTGTACTGCTGATGGGTGATGATGATAATGAACTCAGATGGCTACATAAATTTATAGAACAAAATCTTGATTAAATTTAAAGAGGTTGTAATGCCTCATTTTAGCTGACTAACGCAGACATATTTGTCTCACGTGGCAGTCGAAGTTGGCTTGAGGAGAAACAGATTCAAGTATTTGAGTGAAAATCACGGTCCCCGAACTTAAATCCGATCGAGGACATGTGGAGGATTATTCATCGTCGAGAATACACTGGAAGGTTTAAGCTTCAGTTCTTTAATAAGGTATGCAAAGTGGTTATGAGGGAATAGTCGCGAATTCCACTTTCGTACTATCAAAATGTCCTTGCTTCGATGCCAAAACGGACCTTTGAAGGGATAAATAAAACTAAGGACTGGACTTTCTATTCATTTTATGTAACCAATATTTGGCATGTTTTTCTGAATAATTTCTTTGTTGTGGAAGCAGTGCCTTTAATCGAATTTCCTATTAAATTTGGTTGTGTTTACAAAAGAAATAGTATTTCAAGTTCTCATTGTGTGTAAATTTTATTTTTTATTTTTTGAACTCCTAATGAAACTCGCTACAGATTGTAAACAAACTATGTTTTTTAGGGTTTTTATTCAAACTACTTCAGGAAAAACAAGGTGCTTTTAATTGAATTTCGCGGAGTGTATATGTATATGTGAATATGGACTTATTAATTAATTTATTGCTATTTCCAGGGTTTGTGTATTCGGACACCAGTTTTGCATATAACATTTTCGATCTTTGCTACGATATATGCTGGAAAAGAATCGTATGCGTCACATATAGAGGAAGCATTCGGTATGGGTTCAAAGTTCGCACAGAAATTTATGGAGTGAGTAGTTGCAAAATATGTGCTTGTATAGGGTCCGGCACTCGAAGTGTAACCAACTTCAGACCGCTCGCGTAGCTGATGCATGGGCATCAACTGTCTGTTAGTTGGTTAAATAACAGTCCAGAGTATTGTTCGCAAGCGTGCGGAAGCATTTGGCCGAGAGTAAACGCGAAACCAGAAAATCAGTAATGGATTTCAAACGGAAGCGATTATTCATGAGCTCGAGCTCCTTAAATTAAATGAAGTTTTTATTTATCGCACCATTACTCGTTACAATGATACTGGTAGCATAGCGAAACGTCATGGAGGTGGTCATAAAAAAACTGCACCGTCACGTGAAATGGTTCAAAACGTGAAGAAGTGACTTGAGCGAAATCCCCGACGTAGTGCCAATCAAATGGCGAAAGAACTGAAAATATCCGACCGTAGCACCCGCCGCATACTGAAAAATTATCTCAAAGTCAAGCCTTACAAGATAGAAAAGACGCATGCTCTCACACCAAAGTAGCAACAAGTCAGACTTGAGAGAGCGAAGGAGTTGCTTCGCTTGTGTTTTCCGACAAGAAAATTTTTCAAATTGATCAATTCTTAAACTCCCAAAACAATAGGGTTTATGGGTCGCTTGGCCACCAGCAGGCAGCATCCGCCACAGGTAATGGTTTGGCCACTGTAATCGCAGATGAGGGCTCTCCAATCGTTTTCATCGACCCTGGCGACAAGGTTAATGCGAAATATTATCGGGAAAGTATGCTGGAGGTTGCTTTGAAAATCATGGACGTTTCTTCAGGAGTCGGCACGGTCTCACAAAGCTCGATTGAACCAAGAATGGCTAACAAACTACGTTCCGAACTTCATAACGTACACACAATGGCTCTCAAATTCACCAGACGCCAATCCGATGAATTATTCCCATTAGGGCATTTTGAAGAGCAAGGTCCGATCTAAAAGATTTCACCAGTCTGAAGGCGCTGAAAAAAGCCATTGCCCGCGAGTGGGTCGGGCAGCTTGCGATTCGTTTCTGGAGAGTCTCAAGGCCATAGTCAAGGCAAAAGGTGGTCGAGCAACACACATTTTTTACTTTGAATAGAATAAAATTAATTTTCCAAACTAAATTTATGGCCCTTTTAATTGGTTACACTTCCAGTGCTGGGCCCTGCATATTTAGATAAATAACACTGTGTAACAAAAAAAAAACGAAATATACTTTTATGGAGACCTAGCACAACTTGTCGATATAGGAAAACTTAAGAAAATGGTATAGGCGAAATTTTTAATACATCCCCAAAATCTTATCTTATGGTCAAAAATCCGTCTTCCAGTAGGTTGATGTGAACAATCACTCCTAACTTCGCCAATTTCCATCCGATTTCTAATTTTTTTTTAGTTCGGGGGGTGTATTGGAAACTTCTCCTATACCATTTTTACCTACAAGTTGTGCTAGGTCTGCATAAAAGTATAATATCACTGTCGCACAGTGTAATAATTTTGTATTATCCTTTTCTTATATAATTAGCCTGAATTGGGTAACCGAAGAGACGGAATTTAACGATAAAATCTTTCCTGAATACGCAGTAAGGGCAGAGCCAGAGGAGGGAAAAGAAGAGTCAGAGGAGGGAAGTGAAGAGGACGAATAAGAACACAAGAGTTGAAAGAAAAGGGCCCTGAAATTTGATTTAAAAGATAAAGAGGTTATAAATAATTTGAATATTATACAGCAAAACGAAAAATAAAAAAAAAGCAAGCAAGACAAAACTTTTGTGTATCTCTTTTTTTGGATATTTGTGGTTTGGGTCTTGATGTTTTTCCACAAATGGAAGAACGTACATTCTCAAGCCGCCTCAAAACGACAGATGTTTTTTTATGAAAGGCTTTTTTATGAGGCAACCATAAGGAGATATTCATTAATTATTGGCCATACGAGAAGTGTATTTCGCATGATTGTCTTGTTGAAATTTCCAAATCACCGACAAATTATTTTCTGCATAAGGCAGCATTGCACTTTGAAGTATCTGAACGTACCTCACGTAGATAGATTAGATGGATTGGCCACATCATAAGAATGAACAACGAAAGAGTCCAAAAAAGGGTGTTTACTTTGCGTCCATTTGGAGGAAGAAAGTGAGACCGACCAAGAAAGAGATGGCTTGATGACTTAGAAGCAGACGTTCGAAGCGATGAACGTTCGCAATTGGAGAAATGAGACAAGAGAGAGACTGATTGGAGGAGAATTGTTGATGAAGCTATGGTCCACCACAGAGTATGAAGCTAAGAGAGAGCGAGAGAGATAGAGAGAGAGAGAAAGCATACTTGACCACATCCACATGACCTGCAATACGATGAAGTAGCTCGACATCGTTCCACGAAAAACAGCCCCCCACCATTATTGAGCCCTACTCGTGCTTTATGATTGGGGAGACGAATTTGGGATCGAATGCAGCATATTTTGGTCACCACACATGCGTCCTAACGTCTGGACCAACTGTATTTTCGTTTCATTGCTGAAAAAAATATAACACCACAGATTTTGAGTCCAGGATATGTGCTCTCGATTCGGCGTTGTCGTTGCGATGCTGTTACCAATAACTTCTTGAGTGCCAGTCGGCCGTGAAGCCCCATTTCTGTCAGTCGAAGCGCAACACTTCTTTTCGTTATTGACTTTTCCAGGTGAACAAAAATTGCTTGAAGGAAGTCCGCAGCTCTGTTTCTGCGATCCTGTAAACTAAATGATCATCCCATTGATCTGGCTAGTAGGCTTTCGCGCTTCTCTTCTGGGAGTTTTTTCTCCTGTTTTATACTCAGAAAAATATTTCAATGTATTAGAAACCAACGTTTTCGAAACGTGTAATTGTAGTCAAATAGCGCTTTAGGATAATCGTTTTTTAACCCTCCGTTAGGCATCCTTTTTAAACCCACCCTTAAGTTGGGCACCCTTGTCTGGCCTTTTTAGCCCTGTTCGAGAATCCTTTTTAAAAGGTTATATACGGAAGAAGCTACTAGGAAGCTCAAGACGTTAGCTATAATAGAAATATGTTAAATTCAATTCAAAAATATCTTAAAAATGAATAGTCCCATCTGGCCAGATCCGGGTGCCGAACGGAGGGTTAAGTTTATTTCTCACAAAAATATCAGTGCTCTTACTAAAACTCGAAAAATCAACGCGAACCCTTGAAGAGAAATAAATAAATGTGATCACAGCGAGAGCAAAGAGTACCGTTATGGCACCGTAGTCGATAAAATATGCACATAACATAACTTGAAAAGTTATAGGAATTCTACTATGAAACTTTCAGGAATTACTGACCTCAGGCCCAGCTATTAATGAAACATATTGTTAATGAGAGATTTAGAAAACAAATCAGTTTTTAAGAAATTAGCAAACAAAAGTTTTTCCATAGAAATTTTTAACAAAAAAACATTATTTACGAAGAACATTTTCAAAGAAAAGTGGTATTTTACAAAGAAAAAAATTTTAAATACATTTTATCAAAAAAGAAATTTTTACAAAGAAAAATTTTTATACAAAGAAACACTTTTTTAGTTTTTGATTAATATATTTTATCCAATATATTTTTTTACCAAGAAAAACTTTTTTTTAAGGAAAAGTTTTTAATTAATATATTTTATCCAAAAACATTTTTAACACATTTTTTTTACCAATAAATTTTTTTACCAAAATTATTTTTTTTAGTATTTACTTACTTTCTCACTCAGTTCTTACCTTCTCGGGAAGCATAAAAAACGCAAAATATTGAGAAAACTACCTTAAAAAATACATTTCCACAGAGATTTTTAACAAAAAAAAACTTTTTAGAAACTTTTTTTTTTAAATAATATATATGTATTAGGTGCGCAACTAAGTTCTCGATGTTTTTTCACAACTTTATTCTGAAAAAATGATTACAAGTGAATCATTGAAAGTATTGCTCATCGCTGGCTACTACTTTTTCCCATCGTTCTGGTAGATCTCGTATACCGTCGCGGTAAAACTGTTCATTTTTGAGGCTAGCCACGGGTCAAGCCATTTTTTGATGTCTTCATATGAATGGAATTGCTGGTCAGCTAGACCATGTGCCATCGATCGGAACAGGTGATAATCGGAGGGCGCAATATCTGGAGAATTCGGCGGGTGGGGCAAGATTTTCCATTTCAGTGTTTCCAGGTAGGTTCTAACGGATTCGGCAACGTGAGGCCGACCGTTATCATGCTGTAGAATCACTTTTCCATGCCTCTCCGCGTTTGCGGCCGCTTCTCGCGCAGTGCTCAGCTCAATCGCATCAATTGAAGTCGATTCCGATTCCCAGTGATGGTTTCGCTTGGTTTTAACAGTTCATAATAAATTACACCAACTTGGTCCCTCCAAATACATAGCACAACCTTCGCAGCGTGAATATTCGGCCGAGGCGACGACGTAGAAGCATGACCGGGTAGTCCCCATGACTTTCTTTTCTTTGGATTGCTGTAATGAATCCATTTTTCATCACCCGTAACGATGCGATGAAGAAAACTCTTCCTTTTTTGCCGTTGGAGCAGTTGTTCACAGGGGAAAAAGAAAAAACGACGTTCAACATTCCTTGGTTTTAACTCATAAGGAACCCAAGTTTCTGAATCATTCCCGAAGCATGCAATCGCTAGGAAATGGATTGACGGGTAACTCCTAATACTGAAGCAAGCTCTTCTTGCATTTGACACGGATCCTCATTGAGCAATGCCTCCAATTCAGCGTCTTCGAAGGTTCTTGGTCTTCCATTACGCGGACGGTCGTCAACATTAAAATCACCGTCTTTGAAGCGATGGAACCAATCTCGGCACGTTGTTTCACTTAAAGCAGCATCTCCATAAACTTTTTGTAGCTCCCGATGCGCTTCAACCGCCGTTTTTTTTCGAATGAAAGAATAAAATCAACTCTTCCCGCAATTGACGATTTTTCGGCACAAAATCAGACTTTTTCACAAAACCAAAACAAAATCACTAATGTTCGACACATTTAATTTACCATATCGCACTTGTTACGTTAAAGCGTAACAACTCAAAATTTCGAAATGTTAGTTTTTTACAAGAAAACAATGCACAGTGGTCATCTCTACCTACTGTAAAAATCGTTCAGTGGTTTGTCTAGTCTTTCCTTTAAAAAACCGTTATGACTCTCTCTTTGTTTTCAGAATGACTTCTTGTGTCTCAACTAAAGAGTTACATTTTTAGTTGTCTCCAAGTATTTGAACAAATTTGTATCACATAAAGTGTAACATTTTGAATTGTGCCTGTTTACAACCAAACGGTTTGTTTAAGTTGTTTAAGTTACGTGTTATTTCGGCTTATCACTCTTTAGTGTCATTAGGTAAGTTTATTCTACTGTGCTATATCGTATTGTTTCCATTATGATGGTAAATTCGTTACTGTGGTCATTTTGATAAAAAAATAAAGTTTTCTTAGTGTGTGCTTACATGGGGTAGTTATACAGGGTGGCTGATGAATTTTGCTACATTAAGAAACTCAAATAACTTTTTTTTTAGTGTATGGAATTCGTTTAATTTTCAATTTTCAAGTTGAAGGTCATTAAATTTTATTAAATGTAGCCTAACTAGTTTTAAAAATAATTGAATTTAAATGCCCCCCATGCTCGTTGACACAAGTGCGGCATCTTAGTAAAAAGTTGTTCATTGCTGCTTTGAGAGTTGCGACAGGAATAGCCGCAATTGTTGCCCGAATGGATTGTTTTAGTTCATCCAAATTTGTTTACTTTGTTTTATAAACTTCTTGTTTACATAAACCCCACAAGAAAAAGTCAGGTGCAGTAAGGTCAGGCGACCTGGGGGGCCAACGAAATTCGGAGTTTCTTCAAATCAGTTTATTGGGAAATTTTCGTCGCAACTCTGTCATAACAGTCTGGGCTATGTGAGACGTTGCCCCATCTTGTTGAAACCACACAGAGTTGAAAGGAATTCTGTTTCGGCGTAGTTCTGGATAGAAAAATTCTTTCAGCATTTTCAAATAACGGTCTCCAGTAACCGTAACGGTGTGACCATTTTCTTCAAAAAATAAGGCCCGACAATACAGCGTGAAGAAACCGCACACCACACTGTCTCGCGAAGAGGATGCAATTCCGTCTCGTGGAGTATCTGTGGGTTAGAAGTACTCCATATTCGACAATTTTGTTTGTTCACATTGCCGTTTAAATCGAAATGGGCCTCATCAGACATGAAAAGGCAGTTTAACATGTTTTGGTCTTCTTCCACCATTTGCAGAATCTTCTGGCAAAATTCCAAGCGAATCGGCAAGTCTGCTGCATTCAGTTTGTTAACCATTTGAATTTTGTAGGGAAATAAGTCTAAATCTTTGTGCATTATTGTTTGCAAAGACTGTCGGCTGACACCAAGTTGAGCAGATAAGCTTCTTGTTGAAACCCTTGGATTGCTTTGTATAGCTGCAGCTACAGCAGCGATCGTTTCCTCCGTCCGAACTGGTGGGTTTCGATGATAAGGCCTTCTTGTGACTGTTCCTTGCTCAGCAAAATTATTCACCAGTCTCATTATGGTCCATCTGCTCGGGGGATCGCCGTACCAAAACTACGGACTCCAGTGCGTGATAGCGGCGGACTATCCAAATTCTTGTTTGCGTGTCCCAGTTATCCATTTTAATAAATTTTAAACATCAATCTGCAAATTAAAACAAAAATGGAACAGATAACTTAAAAAGAAAAAAAGTTATTCAATTTTTTTTTGGTAGCGGCTTTCATCAGCCACCCTGTAAGTGTCACAATGTAAAAGATGAGTTAGCAAACAAACATGATTGTTTGTTTGATTCATTGCACAAAATTACTATCATGAAATTAAAACTATATAAATATTACCCTCGCAGGTTATTTTATAAAATACCTAATTTTTATTGTTGCTGTTTCAATGAGATGACGTGCCCAAACTTAGAACACTATGCCACTACAAAGGCTTTAATGGAATCAACCAATATAAGCGATGATAGTACTTTAGATCCATTTAGCGGCAGTTCAGAGGACGCTTTTTATCCGTCTGAAGTTATTGCGAGTAGTTCTTCCGAAATTTAGACACAGGAAACAGTTGCTAAAAAAGATGTTCCAGATACAAATCCCAAAACAAAAAGCAAAACCGTCAAAAACTTTTAAGAAACCCTGTACTCTCGTACACATCACAATCTTCTTCCAAAAAAATAATAATAATAATAATAAAAAAAAATACAGTCACCGTGTAAAGAAGAGCGTCGTTTCCATTGCAGGGAGAAAATATCAGAATCCTCACGCACTGAAATCTTCAATAAATTTTGGTCCACTGGTGACTTACAGAGGCAAAGGGAGTTTATAGCTAGACACAACACCATTTAAACCCAAGTACAGGTAATCCTGCACTGAAAGTCTTCGCAAATTAAATAACGCCTTTTTCTTGGAAATAGACTCAACGCAAATTAGAGTATGCAAGACCTTTTTCAAAGCAACTCTTGATATTAATAACAGAGTTATAGATACAGTCATAAAAAAAAGGCGAACAAGGATTTGTAGAGATTGACCTTCGTGGGAAGCATAAGAACCATCCGACTATAGGTACTGAAATTAAGAACAGTATAAAGGAATTTATAAAAAATATACCAAAAGTCGAATCCCATTACTTACGCGCTCAAACAACACGCCAGTTCATAGAAAGCGGCAAAAGTATTGGAGATCTATACATGGACTATAAAAAATTGCGAGAATCTGATAATTTAACTCCTGGAAGTAGAACTATGTTCTACAGGATATTCAAAGAAGATTTTAATATTTCATTTTTTAGGCCAAAAAAAGATCAATGTGATCTCTGCCAATCGTTTTTAAATTCAGATGAAAATGAAAGAAATGATCTGAACGAAATTTACACTTTACATCAAGGAGAAAAGGAATTATGCAGAAAAGAAAAAGATCTGGACAAACAAAAATGCAATGTAGCTGTATACGATCTACAGGCAGTTCTTTTATTGCCAAAAGGATTTTCCTCAAGCTTCTATTAAAAAAGTAAAATAAATTGTTATAATTTTACAATCAGTGACCTTAAAGCGAAGGTGGTAGATTGCTTTTTTTGGACTGAAACCGAAGGAAAGCGTGGTTCAAATGAAATAGGAACATGCGTACTTTTATATATTGAAAATCTTGTACAAAAGTCAGTCAATGTTCAAGATTTAGACTTAACATTCTATTCCGACAACTGCTGTGGACAGCAAAAAAATAAACACATAAATATTTAATTCAAGGCCACTCTCAAAATGAAGGAGATAACTTACATAGTGTAATAGAAAGACAAATAAAAAGACATTTAGGTAGCAAACCGATATATATACCAGATCAATATATCATGTTAATAGCAACCGCCAAAAAGACTGGCTCACCATACACAGTTCACGAATTATCGCATAATGAATTTTACGACCTGAAGTTACTACAAGAAGAATGGGGTCAAAATGGTTTTCTAAATGAGGCCAACCACAAAGTTAATTGGCGTAACATTAAAGTTCTACGCGTGGATAAGGACAACATTGACTCTTTTTTTTATAAAACATCGTATAAGGACACAGAGTTTATAAAAGTCAATGTACAAAAAAAACAACTTAAAGTCTACTGAATATTGGAATAGCTACAAGTAAGTTATTTTTATATTACAAATAATAGAAAAATATTATTGTTTAGCTTTATGAATGTCTTTTCTTTTATACCCTGGTAATTGTTATAATTTTTCAGAATCAATTTTTGTATGTGCATATTTATACTATTGATGATTAACCCTTTTTCGTTCTGAAAACATAACTGATTTTTTGTAAATTTTCAATTATTTCATTATTTGGAAAATTTGCCTTTATCAGAAGTTAAAAAACGAGATATAGGAGACCTGGTCAAAAAGAACATTATTCCAAAGAGTTTTTATGAGACATACTATAAAAACTTAATAGACACTTAATTTAAGTTTAATTCATTAATAATTTTTTTTTAATAAGCAATAACTTTTGTTTCGAATTACTGGAAATGAATAAATGTTAATAGTTTTTATTAAACATCAATAAATTGGCATTCCTGTATTTTATAAATAACATTTATAAATTCTAGTGAGAATTTTCAGTTAAACAGAGACAACTCAAAATAACACAACTAAGTGCATAAAAAAATTTCAGGAAAAGAGTAACAACTCAAAAATTTGTTATTTTAGCGCAACTACTAAACAAATAAGAATGAAACAACCGTCATATAGTTTTTAATGATATTTTCGTGCAAATACATATTTTTTTCCTTGTAATATATTATTAATATTTACAGAAACAGTTTTTCGTCTCTACTGAAAATGTTCAGATTTTGAGTTGTTACGCTTTAACGTAACAAGTGCGATATATATAGCGTGCGGATAAAGACGAATTTTTTAATGGAACCTGTTAGTTTTCTAAATAACTCGTTGCGGTAATCTTTATAAACTTATATATGTTACATATATGTATAGAATATATACAAAAATAGTAGCAGTTGTGAATTCAAGAAATTGTTTGCGCTTTTTTTACATTTTGTAACACAGTATAAAACGAAAAAGGACAATGGTAACAATACTCGACTTGCCTGACGAATGCTTGATAAACATTTGTAAGCGATTGGATCACGATAGCCAGTGTTGCCACTGGGTGAATGTGTGTAAAAGATTTCAGTACATCTACTATGGGTATTTCCATAACTGGACGGAAGTTAATGATTATTTAGCTCAAAACTTTGGTCACCTAATAGGCACCGACGATTTTCCCATGCAAATAATCAAGCGAATTAATTTATCGAAATCGAAGTGTTCTAAACGATTTTTAAACAAACTACGCAAATCTCATCCAGAGATTGAGGAAGCAAAACTCTTTTCGTTCACTGATCAGCATATGGCTGAGCTTTTGCCTTTGCCAAATCTGAAAGCTTTAATATGCATTGGCACCTACGATCTAAGTGGTAATTTTTTATACATCAATATTTTATTTTTTTACTTACATGTAAAGTTTATTGAGAGTTATGAGCTGTTTGCATGTACAAGGTGAAGTCCAAAATAAACAAGACTGGCGTTATAAAAATGTTTTTGATGGCGCTAACTTTTTAATGAGTTAGTGCGTTGGAAGTTACATCCCTAGCTGACTTCCAGTGAAAGTGGAGTGGTGGCGTTCGGTTCAGTGGTGTCAGTATGTTTGTGTCGTCGGTACAAAAATGGGTTTCAAACAAAGAGCTAATATAAAATTTCGTTTTAAAATCGGTTAAACGTTTACCGAAACATTTGAATTGATGAAAAAAGTGTATGGCGATGATTTTCTATCTCGTGCTCATGAGTTCATGAGTGGCTTACGCGTTTCAGAGATGGTTGTAAGGACATAAATGACAACAGACGGCCCAAAATCAGTAATTACCGAAAACTCCTTCAAAATTCTTCGTAAATTTATCAAAAATGAACCAAAATCGTCGTTAAAATTCATGGAATCGGAGTTGAATGACTCCAAAACATCGATTTATCCCATTTTAACTGATCATTTAGGCTTACGAAAGGTCTGTGCACGTTTCATTTCGCACAAATTAACTGAGGACCAAAATTGCTCTGAATTCAACATTCGAAGGACCTCATTAAAGAAACGACAAAAGACGAGAACTATCTTTACAACATTGTAACTGGTGACGAAAAGTGGTGTTTCCAACGTGAATCTGAAACCAAGTGTCAAAGTGCCGAATGGAAGGCCCCAGACGAGCCACCACTCAAACAATCACGTTTGAAGAAGTCCAAAATTAAGTCGATGCTCATTTGTTTTTACGAGTCCAAAGGAATTGTCCACAAGAACTTCGTGTCAATGGGCCAAACCGCGTTTTGAAGCGTTTGTTGTATCGCAATCGTCGAATTCGCTCTGAATATCGCAAAGAAGGAAGCTGACTGATTTTTTGACTTGATATCGCTCCCAGTGACTTCTACCTATTCGGAAAATTGCATTTGGCCATGAAAGGAAAACGTTTTGCGTCCATAGAGGCCATCCAAAAGACTTGTACCGACATCCCGAAGGACATTCCGGTCAATGACCTGAAACACTCTTTCGAAAAGCTTTTAAATCGCGCAAAACAGTATATTGAGGCCAGAGTGGACTATTTTGAATAAATAAACTCGAAGTTATCAGAACAAAGCTCCTGTCGTTTCTATTTTACCTCAGACTTGTTTATTTTGGACTTCACCTTGTATATGCATGCATAAGTATATAAGTATATTCATTTTCTAGTAAAAATATCAGTAATTCTTCAATAATTTCTTTTCCTTCCCCTTCACCCTCTTTCACCTCTTTTCCTTTGCAATGGTATCACAAAGGATGAACTGAAACTCTGTGTACAAGGGGGCTCACTTTCTGGGTGACCATTATAGCCTAACCTAACCTCACCTGCCCCACCCATAGTCACTTTCAGTATTCACTTTTAATTGCCCTTTCTCTGTTTCTTTTCCTTAGGTAGAAATTTGATTGACCTCTGCCGACTCACTGAGCTACACATTTACACCGACAAATTCATATATTCGGAAAATTTGATTCACACCACCTACCACAATCCACTGCGAGTGCTAGTAATTCCCAATGATCAGGAAGTATTCTCCGAAAAATACGCGTTTGAAATGGTCAAAAACTTAAAGTATCTCGAAAAGCTTGCGGTTGAGTATAATCCCTGCAAATCTTGGCAATTGATTGGCACTTTACCCCTACTAAAGAAGCTTGAGATTTGGGATTTCGTTATTCACGAATGTGATTCATGCGCAGAGAAACCCGGTTTATATGATACGTGCGCTCCCAACCACGACAAAATCTTATTTGATGAACTGCGCAAAAGAAATCAATTGGAGGAGCTCATTTTCTATGATGGTTATCTAACTGGATTTCATCTAAACGGAATTTCTGAATTGAGAAGCTTGCGGATATTGAAATTTTCGCGAGTTATTATATCACTCGAAGTCTTACACAAAGTCCCACTCGATATATTTAAAGATTTAATTAATTTGGAGGAGTTACATTTTGATGGCGGCCAGGAAATAATTCCAGAAGAATCACTCGAATTTATAAAAAATTGTCAAAAATTAAGAGTCATAAATTTTTGGTACGCAACTGGCATAAATTCGAACTTTATTTCGAACGCAAATGACATCGTAAGTAAACGGAAGTTGTCAATGGTTAAACCTTTAACGCTTGGATTCAGCTTTATCACGACCCAAAATGATAAGAGTGAGTACTGAAAAAGTTATACGCTACTGAAATTCACTTAAAGGTAATGGTATTTCTTCATTTACTTTCTGTGCCATGACAAAGCCACAGGTGGCTATTTTAAAGTACAACCTAATAGTTATGGCAATTTTGGCAACGTATGGATGCCTGGTTTGGTGGGAAGCTCTTCCGAAGGACTATAATATCACTAAACTGGGGAGGGTATAAAGAATTGCATGTATTGGCATCACCCGCTTAAGTAAAGCTTGCCCCAGTGTTGCTCAGAATGTCGGTTGGCACTTACTTCACATCGACTTTTACGTTATTTCCATTGCTGCTCAAAGTGCAATTAGGTTAAAGGGGCTTGGTATCTGGAGGCAATCTCTCAAAGAAGCATTTTAAGACAGTTAACATCGTATTTCTCTGAACTTCGTGCAGATCTCTCTATCCGCAAACTGGAGTTTGAGGGTCGTATCAGGGCAATCTTTCGAAGTGAACAGAGTTGAAACAAGACTTCACAGACGGCTTCAAGATGGCATCGGAAATCGGAACAAGGGTTTTCTCTAACTCCGCCAATGTATCTATTTTCTTTAAACTGCCAAAGACTGCAAGTATTTTTCGGACAGAAGTCTTTGCGATCCTGCAGGCATGTAAAATGCCTCGAAAACATGAGAGCGTGAGAGATATTAACATTTTTCCCTGATAGCCAGACCGCGATTAAAGCTCTGACAACACCATGGTGCAGATCCAAACTAGTCAACTCCGGTAAGGAGGAGATCAAATCTGTTGGGTGGTCAGGCAACATTTCTCTGATCTGGGTTCCAGGACATAGGAGCATAGAGGGATATGAAATTGCTCATGAACTTGCCAGAAAGGGGTCAACTGAATTGGTCTCAGAGACCTCCTACCCGGTTATTAGCATTCCCTTGACTGCTGTTAAAAGGAAATTGCACAACTTATTTTTCAAAAAAGCGCAGAAGAGCTCCATTTCTTCATTTGTTATTTCGAAAACTCTTTGGTCCCAGTATAATAGACACACGACACAGAAAGTCCCGGGAGACTCCACGCCATTTGGAAACTCCTAACTATGTTTACCAGTGTTTGGACGATCAGCACGAACGCGGAAAATCGCGATTAAGGTCACTGAGTTGTACTTTCTTCGACAGGCTGAAACAGTGCGCAAACCTAAATTCTACTAATATTCTCCATTACATCAACGGCTCTGACTGACAGTAGATGTCTGCTTGTTAGGGGTCTTATAATGGTATCAAAATAACGCTTTAGTGATACTTGGAGAGTACCAGAGGTAAACAAGAATAACCAAAAGTTATTTTCATGGCAAACATCTGCTACAATTGGGTCTGGTTTATCGATTAGCTTAGAAACACTTTAATCAAAATCAACTCTAACGGAGCCACACAAACGTGGGAAACTAGAATTTGCGAAACAGGACATGCCGTGGACCGATGAGGAGAAAAATATTTTCGGCCGAAACCCGTCAGTGTCCATGATCCGACTTGTTTAAATTATTAGAAATGTCGTTTGAAAAGCCTTGAGTATTCTTTCACCAATCGAAACTTTTAAGGTGACTCTTTGGTCGCGACCAGAGAAAAAATGATTCATTACAATTCAATGCTCACAAAATGCAAAGGCAGAACTAAGCTGACATGGCTATAAAATGTAACTGAAGGCTTTAGGAAGCTTAAAATAAAAAAAAACTGGAATAAGGTAGCCCTTGGCGAGTTAAATGGGAGAGACTCGTTGAGGAAGCTGCAGCTCACACCGAGCTGTACTGCTGATGGGTGACGATGATAATGAACTCAGATGGCTACATAAATTTATAGAACAAAGTTTTGATTAACTTTAAGGAGGATGTAATGCCTCATTTTTGCGGCCGCCGTAGCCGAATGGGTTGGTGCGTGACTACCATTCGGAAATCACAAAGAGAACATTGGTTCGAATCGCTGTGAAACCAAATTAATAAAAACATTTTTCTAATAGCGGTCGCCCCTCGGCAGGCAATGGCAAACCTCCGAGTGTATTTCTGCCATGAAAAAGCTCCTCATAAAAATATCTGCCGTTCGGAGTCGGCTTGAAACTGTAGGTCCCATTTTTGGAACAACATCAAGACGCACACCACAAATAGGAGGAGGAGCTCGGCCAAACACCCAAAAAGGGTGTACGCGCCAATTATATATATACAGCGTTTTTCAATAGGTGCGCTTCAACTTTTTTCCGATAGGGAGGGCGAACGACGCAATATTTTTTATTTTTCGCTTGTCATTTGTAAATTTCATTAGTATACATTTCATCATGGAACGCTACACACTTGAGCTGCAAGCTTTGCTTGAACTGAATTTTATTATAAAAATGCGTGTTCTGTTAAGAAAGTTTAAAGTCGAAAAATCATCTTCAGTGATGAAGCTCACTTTTGGCTCAATGGCAACAAGCAAAATATGCGTTACTGGGCAGAAAGCAATCCACACTTGATTCATGAGGCACCGTTGCATTCCGAAAAAATCACTGTTTGGTGCGGTTTACATGCCGGCGGCGTAATTGACCCATATTTTTTCGTTGACGAGAACGAACGCCACGTTACTGTGAATGGAAATCGATACCGCGACATGATAAACGATTATTTTTGGCCGCAATTGAATGGTATGGACTTAGACGACATGTGGTTTCAACAGGACGGGGCCACAAGCCACACAGCACACGCTACAATTGATTTGTTGAAGAGTAAGTTCGATGAGCGCATTATTTCCAGAAATGGACCGGTCGAATGGCCGCCGCGCTCGTGTGATTTGACGCCTCTAGACTATTTTCTTTGGGGTTATGTGAAGTCATTGGTCTACAGTAACAAACCGGCGACGATTTGTGAGCTCAGAGCCAATATTGAATGCGAAATTGCTGGAATTTCGGCCGACTTATGCAAAAGAGTGGTCGAAAATTGGGTTCAATGATTGGACTTCGTAAAACGTGCACGCGGTGGTCATGCAAAAGAAATCGAATTTCATACTTAAATGTAAATGTTCAAACTCGATAATAAAAAAAAATTAGTTAAAAAAGTCAAACCGTTTGTGTTTTATTCAAAAAAAAAAGTTGAAGCGCTCTTACTGAAAAACGCTTTATATAATGCCTCATTTTAGCTGGCTAACACAGACATACTTGCCAGCCGAAGTTGGCTTGAAGAGAAGCAGATTCAAGTATTTGAGTGGACATCACGGTCCCCGAACTTAAATCCGATCGAGCACATGTGGAGGATTATTCATCGTCGAGAATACACTGGAAGGTTTAAGCTTCAGTTCTTAATGGGGTATGCAAGGAATTGTCGCGAATTCCACTTTCGTACTATCAAAATGTTCTTGCTTCGATGCCAAAACGGGCTTTTGAAGTGATAAATAAAACTGAGGGCTGGACTTTCTATTCATTTTATGTAACCAATATTTGGCATGTTTTTCTGAATAATTTCTTTGTTGTGGAAGCAGTGCCTTTAATCGAATTTCCTATTAAATTTGGTTGTGTTTACAAAAGAAATAGTATTTCAAGTTCTCATTGTGTGTAAATTTTATTTTTTATTTTTTGAACTCCTAATGAAACTCGCTACAGATTGTAAACAAACTATGTTTTTTAGGGTTTTTATTCAAACTACTTCAGGAAAAACAAGGTGCCTTTATTTGAATTTCGCGGAGTGTATATGTATATGTGAATATGGACTTATTAATTAATTTATTGCTATTTCCAGGGTTTGTGTATTCGGACACCAGTTTTGCATATAAGAATTACGATCTTAAGAAGGAAATATGTTGCTGCAGAAGAATCGTATTTGAAAAGTGAAGAAGAATGTGTGAGCCAATCGGATGTGCAAGGCGATTTGTTGAAGAGGAAATTTTCAGTGTGAGTAGTTGCAAAATATTTACTTGTACAGGGTTCGGCACTCAAAGTGTAACCAACTTCAGACCGCTCGCGTAACTGATGCACGGGCATCAACTGTCTGTTAGTTGGCTAAATGACAGTCCAGAGTATAGTTTACAAGCGTGCGGAAGCATTTTGCCGAGAGTAAACGCGAAAGAAGAAAATCAGTAATGGACTTCAAACATAAGCGATTATTCATGAGCTCGAGCTACTTAAATTAAATAAAGTTGTTATTTATCGCACCATTACTCGTTACAATTATACTGGTAGCATAGCGAAACGTCATGGAGGTGGTCATCAAAAAACTGCACCGTCACGTGAAATGGTTCAAAACGTGAAGAAGTGACTTGAGCGAAATCCCCGACGTAGTGCCAATCAAATGGCGAAAGAACTGAAAATATCTGACCGTAGCACCCGCCGCATACTGAAAAATTATCTCAAAGTCAAGCCTTACAAGATCCAAAAGGCGCATGCTCTCACACCAAAGTAGCAACAAGTCAGACTTGAGAGAGCGAAGGAGTTGCTTCGCTTGTGTTTTCCGACAAGAAAATTTTTCAAATTTATCAATTCTTAAACTCCCAAAACAATAGGGTTTATGTGTGCCGACCGTTCATACGAGAATTTGAGTCATCGATTGGCCACCAGCAGGCAGCACCCGCTACAGGTAATGGTTTGGGCCACTGTAATCGCAGATCGGCGCTCTCCAATCGTTTTCATCGATCCTGGCGTCAAGGTAAATGCGAAATATTATCGGGAAAGTATTCTGGAGGTTGCTTTGAAGCCGTGGGCAGGCAAGTATTTCGGTGGCAGACCATGGACGTTTCAACAGGAGTCGGCACGCTCTCACAAAGCTCGATTGAACCATGAATGGCTAAAAAACTACGTTCCGAACTTCATAACGTCCACACTACGGCTCTCAAATTCACCAGACGCCAATCCGATAGATTATTGGGCCATCTGGTTAAGCAAGGTCTGAACTAAAAAATTCACCAGTCTCGAGGCGCTGAAAAAAGCCATTGTCCGAAAGTGGGCCAAAATACCTGCAAGTCACATTCGGGCAGCTTGAGATTCATTTCTGGACCGTCTCAAGGCCATAGTCAAGGCAAAAGGTGGTCGAGCAACACATTTTTTACTTTGAATCAAACAAAAGTAATTTTCCAACCTAAATTTACGACCCTTTTAATTGGTTACACTTCGAGTGCCCGGGCCTGTATATGTAGATAAAGAACACTTTGTAACAAAAAAAAAACTAAATATACTTTTATGGAGACCTAGCACAACTTGTAGGTATAGAAAAACTTAAGAAAATGGTATAGGAGAAATTTTCCATACACCCCCAAAATCTTATTTTATGGCCAAAAATAATATGCATATGTGCTTATAATGACACTTATTATCATTTTCATGCCTCGAAAGCCGCCCTCATTCCCATTTAGCGTCAGCTATACGTACATACAAAAGTAGTAAAAAAATAAAATCTTAAAACTCACACAACTCTATGAATTTTCAGCCAATTACAATAAAATATAGCTTATTCGACGCAAAATCAAATTTACTATAATATTAGTGTACTAAAAAAATCCTCAATATCGGATAATATCGTAAAAATGATGTCAAAGTTGAAAAAATAGAGAAAAAATCAAAAAATTCCAAATACTTTCGTCTACAGCCTCGTCAGTTATCATTTCAGAAAAATTGTCAATACACTGTCGAAAAGGCTTGTTTTTGTTCTTTCCAACTAAAGAAAAATATTAGAAATCGGATAGAAGTTGGCGAAGTTAGGAGTGATTGTTCACATCAACCTACTGAAAAACGGTTTTTTGACCATAAAATAAAATTTTGGGGTTGTTTAGAAAATTTCTCCTATACCATTTTTCTTAGTTTTACTACACCTACAAGTCACTGTCACACAGTCTAATAATTTTTTATTATCCTTTTCTTATACAATTAGCATGAATATGGTAGCTGAAGAGAGGGAAGTTGACATGGAAATCATAGCTAGAATGGCAGCAAGGGCAGAGTTAGAAGATGCATGTGAAAAAAACGAATAAGAACACAACAGTTGAAGGAAAAGGGCCCTGAAATTTGATTTAAAAGATAAAGAGGTTATAAATAATTTTAATATTATGCAGTAATCAACTAATAGCAAAATGCAAAATAAACAAAAAAACAAGCAAGACAAAACTTTTGTGTATTTTTTTTCTGGATGTTTGTGGTGTGCGTTTTGATGTTTTTCCATAAATGGAGGGACCTACATTTTAAAGCACCTCCAAACGGCAGATGGTTTTTTATGAAAAGCCTTTTGATGAGGCAACAATAAGGCAACATTCATTAATATTTTGTTGAAAAGCCTTTTTGCTTTATTACTGCTGCACAGCGTATTAGCATTGATATTATTGTATTAAACCTTTGCAACATTCAACAGGAATTGTGAATCCATGATGCTGATCCCATTTTTCCCCCTCTTGTTCACTACCCTCGAGAGCATAGGGCGTCGACAAGACTTGTCTTGTGTTGGTTTCGTTAATCTATATTATTTGATTTCTGACAGGGCGGGTGATTGGGAACTTCGCTAAAGCGGTCGCCCGCTTCATCTTGCTGATGCCACTGATGAAATATGTAATTGCGTGTTTTTCTTTGTTTTTTTGCTTGTTCTAGCAGCCACAATGCAAATAATGCGCAGACTATTGTGCGGCAGTAAGGATAGAAAGGATAAGTTTTTGGGGTTGAGGAATGGTATTGGAGGATTGCAAAGGACCGTGCTTTATGTGGGATTCGAGCTCACAACCTCTGGGATGGCAGGCTAGTGCACTTATGCTAGACTACCGAGGCCGCTGATCCCATAACTGATCCAAATTTGTGATATTCTGCTTACTGAGGGCATTTTTTACGTTACTCCAAAGATGTTCCATTGAATTTTAGGCGACACTCAAGGATAACAAACCGAAAACAATGATCAAACTGTTTTCGGAATAACTTTTTGGCCATACGAGAAGTGTGCTTCGCATGATTGTCTTGTTGAAATTTCAAAATCACCGACAAATTCTTTTCTGCATAAGGCAGCATTGCATTTTGAAGTATCTGAACGTACTTGACGTAGATAGATTAGATGGATTGGCCACATCATAAGAATGAACAACGAAAGAATCCAAACAAGGGTGTTTACTTTGCGTCCATTTGGAGGGAGAAAGACTGGCCGACCAAGAAAGAGATGGCTTGATGACTTCGAAGCAGACGTTCGAAGCGATGAACGTTCGCAATTGGAGAAATGAGACAAGAGAGAGACTGATTGGAGGAGAATTGTTGATGAAGCTATGGTCCACCACAGAGTGTGAAGCTAAGAGAGAGAGAGAGAACGTACTTGACCACATCCATATGACCTGCAATACGATGAAGTAGCTCCACACCGTTCCACGAAAAACAGCCTCACGCCATTATTGAGCCTCACCCGTGCTTTATGATTGAGGAGACGAATTTGGATAAACTGTATTTATTTTCGATTCCTTGGCGGAAAAAAATATAACACCGCTGATTTTGAGTCCTGGGCATGTGCTCTCGATTCGGCATTGTCATTGCGATGCTGTTACCAATAACTTCTTGCATGCCAGTCGGCCGTGAAGCGCTGCTTCTGTCAGGCGAAGCGCAACTCCTCTTTTCGTTATTGGCTTTTCCAGGTTAACAAAAATTTCTTGAAGGAAGTCAGCAGGTCTGTTTCTGCGATCCTGTTTTAATAAACTAATGATCATCCCATTAATCTGGCTAGTAGGCTTTCGCGCTTCTCTTCTGGGAGCTTTTTCTCTTGTTTTATACTCAGAAAAATGTTTCAATGTATTAGAAACCAACGTTTGTGTTCAAATAGCGCTGTAGGATAATCGTTTCTTAACCCCCCGTTAGGCATCCTTTTTAAACCCACCCTTCAGTTGGGCACCCTTGTCTGGCCTTTTTTCGCCCTGTTCGAGGATCCTTTTTAAAATGTTATATCCGGAAGAAGCTACCAGGAAGCTCAAGACGTTAGCTATAATAAAAATATGTTAAATTCAATTCAGAAATATGTTAAAAATGAATAGGCCCGTCTGGCCAGATCCGGATGCCCAACGGAAGGTTAAGTTTATTTGTCACAAAAATATCAGTGATCTTACTAAAAATCGAAAGATCAACGCGAATCCTTCAAGAGAAATAAATAAAGTGATCACAGCGAGCGCAGAGAGTACCGTTATGGCACCGTAGTCGATAAAATATTCACATAACATAACTCGAAAAGTTATGGGTATTCTACTATGAAACTTTCAGGAGTTATTGAGCACAGTCCCAGCTATTAATGAAAAATATTGTTAATGAGAGATTTAGAAAAAAATCAGTTTTTAAGAAATTAGCGAACAAAATTTTTTCCATAGAAATTTTTAAGAAAAAAACATTATTTACGAAGAACATTTTCAAAGAAAAGTGGTATTTTACAAAGAAAAAAATTTTAAATACATTTTATCCCGAAAAATGTTTAACAAACAATATATAAAAAAATTTTTTACGAACAACATTTTCAAAGAAAAGTGATATTTTACTCAGCAAAAACTTTTAAATATATTTTATCAAAAACGAAATTTTTACAAAGAAAAACTTTTTTAGTTTTTGATTAATATATTTTATCCAGAAACATTTTTAACACATTTTTTTTACCAATAAATTTTTTTACCACAATAATTTTTTTTAGTATTTAGAGTAGAATGGGGTAAGATAGGTCTTTTTTTTTTTGGAGAGCTGTTGCTACGGTGTTTTTCCATTGATTTTGAAAAATAAGCAAGATTTTGAAAGGTTATTTATCTGCTAACATTTTGGTTATACTAACTTATGTTTGGCTAAATATTTTGGAAGCTGCATTCAATAAGACAAAGGTACTTTTTTTCGATATTTTCAAAGTCGGAGGGCACGATAGGTCACTATATGTAACTTTTATTTATAGAGTATGAACACTGCACATGTTATTAGGAAGTTTTCTTTAATTCATCACGCGAGCACGTAATGTTTCGAACAGAATTTTAAATTGTTTAGAGGCTGATCGAACACTAGCGCCATCTCGGACTGCCGCGATTGCGTTTTTTACGTCCTCTTCACTTCGTTTCGGCGTTTTTCGCACATAATTACGCACCATTTTGCTGCAAAAACAATTAAAACTTATTTTATTCAATTAAAAGTAGTGACCTATAATGCCCCCAGGCGGCTGACCTATAGTGCCCCCAAGCACATGTTTTATGTTAGTGTCGATATTTTTTTTTTAAAACAAAAATATCAAAAAACTAACACATTATTCGTGTTCAGTATTATTTTCTACGTAAAATAAAATCCACCTGACAAATATTTACACACATTAATTGCACTGCACCGTAGAATAAAAAAAATGCTATGTCGGAGAAAAGCTCACAAAAAACAAAACGACGTCAGAACTAGGATAACTAATCAATGGTGACGGCCGAAATAACAGTCGCCAAGGTTGTTCCCCACCACGTATTCAATTCACATAAGACGAGTGACCTCTGCAAAAACAGTGCGACGAAAACCCCACCTACCTATTGTGCCCCCATACCTATCTTACCCCATTCTACTCTACTTACTTTCCTCAGTTCTTACCTTCTCGTGAAGCATAAAAAACGCAAAATATTGAAAAAAACTACCAAAAAATACATTTCCACAGAGACTTTTAACAAAAAAAAATTTTAGGAACTTTTGAAAAAAAATAGTGTTTACAAGAAAAATTTTTTTTTTTAAATATATTAGGTACGCATCTAAGTTCTCGCTGTTTTTTCACTACTTTATTCTGAAAAAATGGTTACAAGTGAATCATTGAAAGTATTGCCCATCGCTGGCTACTACTTTTTCCCATCTTTCTGGAAGATCTCGTATACCGTCACGGTAAAACTGTTCATCTTTTGAGGCTATCCACGGATCAAGCCATTTTTTGATGCCTTCACACGAATGGAACTGCTGGTCAGCTAGACCATGTGCCATCGATCGGAACAGGTGATAATCGGATGGCGCAATATCTGGAGACTATGGAGAGTGGGGTAGGATTTCCCATTTCAGTATTTCCAGGTAGGTTTTAACGGATTTGGCAACGTGAGGCCGAACGTTGTCATGCTGTAGAATCACTTTTTCATGCCTCTCCACGTAGTGTGGCAGCTTCTCGTGCAGTGCTCGGCTCAATCGCATCAATTGAAGTCGATTCCGATTCCCAGTGATGGTTTCGCTTGGTTTTAACAGTTCATAATAAAAAACACCAACTTGGTCCCAACTTCGTAGCGTGAATATTCGGCCGAGTCGACGACGTAGAAGCATGACCGGGTAGTCCCCATGACGTTCTTTTCTTTGAATTGCTGTAATGAATCCATTTTTCATCACCCGTAACGATGCGATGAAGAATACCCTTCCTTTTTTTGCCGCTGGAACAGTTGTTCACAGGCGAAAAAACGGCGTTGGGTTTAAGTCAGAAGGAATCCAAGTTCCTGTTTCTTAATCATGGAAATGGACTAGACTGGTAACTCCTAGTACTGAAGCAAGCTCTTCGTGCGTTTGACACGGATCCTCATTGAGCAATGTCTCCAATTCCGCGTCCTCGAAGGTTATGGTCTTCCTTTACGCGGACGGTCTCACGGTTCAACCACCGTCTTTAAAGCGACGGAGGCAATCTCGGCACGTTGTGTCACGTAAAGCAGCATCTCCATGAACTTTTTGTAGCTCCCGATGCGCTTCAACCGCCGTTTTTTTCGAATGAAAGAGGAAAATCAACACTTCCCGCAAATGACGATTTTTCGGCACAAAATCAGACATTTCCACTAGCCCAAAGGTATATGATGCCAAAACAAAATCACTAATGGGTCGAAGCAGTTTGTTTACCATATGTCTAAGTTTGGTTAATGACGTTCAGGTTATGTCAGAATCGACTAGCGCACACTGCTGGCGGCATCTATTGACAACCAGTTGCGCACCTAATAATTTATTGGGTTGAAATAGCAGTCGTATAGTGAAAGGGTAGACTGACAAAGCAGGGGATGTGTATACAAAAAACCTGAGATTGTGTTGGTGATACACGAAAAAATCAACACAGCCTCCCCTTATGTTGATTCGTTGTCATCTGAACAGCGACCGATTGGCCGAGTGTGTAAATATGTGGGAAACGAGCAGGCAGAAATCGGCTGCCGAGGGCCCTGTGAAGTAGGAGCCGAAGTTGCTCGCACAATTTTGTTTTCCACCATAGCTAAATCTAGTAAATCTTTCATCCTTGCAATAGCAGCACCAGCATATAACAGTATAGGTTTTTTGTATTTCATGGTATTGAACAATCGCGCTTCACACAGAGAATCCCCATATTAAGTTTTGACGGGCTATCAACTGCAAACTCTAACTGGAACTTAAGGAGTATCCTTTCTTTTTCCTCAAATCATTTTTTTTTGTTCCTGAGTTATTAATAATTTTCTGTAGCTTAATTGGCCCAACTCTTGAAAATGGTATTGATAACATTTCAGCATTATAAATATACAAATTACCGAAATTCAAAGCTGCCATAGTTAACTCCCATGAAAATATGTACGTGCCACTTGTAAGCTTGCAATATTTTCTCAGAGTCAACCAAAACACCAGCTCTTTGATAGGTGATAGCCGCTATTGAACGATCATAGGTGCCATACACACACGCTTGTAAGCATAGATAACTAGATGTGAAACTTATTCATTTTGAGAGAGAGCGCGCCCATGAGGACGTTTCAAAACTTGGCAGCACTCACACATTATGGGATTTTGAACAGCTGATAGGCGAAATGGCAGACTGCCAGAAGAAATGCGCCAAAAATAACAGACGAAAACAGTTCGTTTTTGCTTAATGGAGAAATGACGTGTTGAAATGTTTATAATTATTTGCCTTAAAATTAATTCAATTGAAATGTAATAATTTGAATTTAAGTGAGTTTGTAGAATCCAAAGCTCGTTATATCCTTTTCGACTTCTACTTTTAATTAGTCTTATGTACATAATGTTATATTATTGAAAACTGTGTGTTGGTTTATGTAAATTTGTATAATTTATATATATTCTATGGTTGAAAAGCGTAGGTAAGGGAACTGAATTTGTGTTTGAGATATTTTACAAAAATTTAAGGTAATCTGCTTTAACTTATTCTGTTCGTTGTTTGAGATTTTGTTTTTGTTACCCAATTTCTGTGTTATATTAAAAAATCGCAATAAGTCATGTTTTTAATTATAACTTATGTTTTTCGCGTTCATTACTTTATTATTATTAAATTACTTTTGTATTTCAGTTTTAAATCATTTCATTTACATATAGATTTTTAAATTTATGTACATATTTCATACGGATTGTGCTTATTTTTAGTATATGTAGGTGTTTACGAATGATATAAGGCTATTGGGCAACCGTACACTAAATACTAACCTCCATGGTGGTGTGGAAACTAAAAATTCCAGACTTTTGGTTCAAAAATACCCAATTCATGTTTCTACCGGTGTGGCAATATTGGAAAATGTTATAAAAAATGCACTTTTTTCAGCGCTCTCACGAGAAAAAGAGTTTCACATTTAGTCATCTATGCTTGTAAGCATGATGCAAAGAATAATGAGATGGCGCCCATCGTGGTCCCGTTACTTTGCGCTCAGCGAATTTGACAACTAGTTACGTGATTTTAGCTCCAGTATGGCCAGATTAGCATTTTCGTAACTTGATTTAGCATTTTTTTTTTTGTTATTTTTATTATTTTTTGTCTCGGAGTTTTAGTTCATTCCACATGACATTTTTCTAGCCTATTCTTATTAAAAGTAATGTTTATAATTTTGTAAAATATACATTTTTTAATAATTATTTAAATAATTCACTCAGTTTTATTTAGCTTTACTTTTTTTTAACATCTGGTGGCATTGCCCGCGATTGCCGGTGTTGTTGGTGTTCTTCTGCTTTCGGCAGTCAAATCTCTCTCTCGCTACTGCAGAGTTGCCTAGCTTTGGATATAAAAACGCACTAAATGCCCATTTAAAGAAAATAAAACACGAAATTTTTATTGTGTTACTTAAAGAACTTTGTATGCGTGACAAATTGTCTGTAGAATGTGCGTTTTTTTTAAGTAAATGTGTTATGCTTATGTACAATTTAATTTATGAGTTTTTTTCTTAAGCGAAACTCTTTTGTTAAGGGAACGACTGTTTTGCTATATTTGAAGTTCTGTAACTAGATAAGGTACTCTTTTCGTAAAAATGTCAGTATAGTTTCTTTAGTATTTTCTGGTATTTTGTGGCTTATTTTTACAATAAATACATCTATTGATGCCCTATGTCCCACTAAGGATTGATGGCCGGGAGGAACGATTACACCTCTATGGTTTCAATTCGCATTCAGTAAATTCAAAGGCTTTTTAAAATGTGTAAAAAGGTTTTCAATCTTAAGAAGAGTTGAGAGAGGGGCATTTAATATTTTTGCATAGCCTTAAATGGAGCCAAAAATTAAATTTGCACTTTCAATTTATCAAATTTTATAGGAGTAAAAAAATTTTCATTAGCACTAAAATCTTCTCAGAGTGGCCTTTTTTAAACTTCTTTTGTACAATAATACAGTTTTTTTTAACCTAAAGTTTCGCTAGCCTTAAATTAAAAACAAAAAGAAACAAACACCAAACTTAAAAATTGTCGCATTTTCGGTATAAAAAAGCACTAAATTTATTGCGAAGAGCAAATGGTTGGCAATACTGCACAACTCAGCAAACGTGACGTCACGTACGCTCTGATGGGCTCAATCTTGTTTCTATCATTCTTGGCTTGTAAGTATACTTTATTAATGCATTTAGATGTGAGTAGAGAAGAGAGTAAATTTGAGATGCATACTTCTTGATCGAATGCAATGCAACAAAAGCAACAAAAGCAATATTTGCGAGCGAGGTAGTAACAGTGCTGCTGTTTTTACTTCGTTTGGAAGATTTTACTTCGCTTTTTTCCAAATATTCCACCACTTCCTCTTCCGAAAAAATACTTCACTTTTTGCCTCGTTCAAAAAAACACTTCCCTTTTTGCCTGTTTCAACAAAAAAACACTTCACTTTTTAAATACTTTGTTATTTCAATATCCCAATTCATAAATATTTCTATTTCAAATCAATTACCACTCATAGGGTAAACATGAATTTGGTGATCGCTCGAAAACCCTATTAACTATTGTGACTGATTGTCATTTTATTCGCTTTGTTTGCTTGACTTGGCAATGTCAATTAATTAGAAGTTGTGCATTTGTATGCATACATACAAACACATTCGAAAAATACCGCTATGTGGCTTCAACTGATTTTACGTTTTGTCTTCATTTGGTTTGGAGTATTTATTTCTCGGAAAGCAAGTGCCTCATAGTTTTACAAAAGTTTTCATTCAAATTATTGTATTTTCGTTTCAAAAAGTGTGCTTTAATTTTAATAGCAAAGCATATCGTAACTCTCGTTTTCTTGGGTGTAAAATCATGGATCGGTAAGAAAAAACATTGTTTAAATGTGCGTGTGATACAAATATCTTAAATTGTACGCATTCGTTTTTTAGTCAAAGCAGATGGCAAGCAATATGGTGCAATAAGAAAGGAGCCAACAATTCCAGTGTCTAGTAAATCAGTGTAAGTTGTCGTTAATAATTTGATTGCGAAAACTAATATTTCTAATATTATATTAGTATCAGCTCTTCTGACGAATCAGATGGATCAGCCTCCGAAGATGTGTCCAAAAATTGTAAACAAAAATTCCGTCCACATTGGAAAATTTTACATAGATGGCTTGATACTAAAGAAGGTAAATCGTACTGCGTGATTTGCAAAAAAATCCTTGCCAATAACATAACCAATATTAAAAGACACGGAGAAGGAGAAAGTCATAACAAAAGGCAAGCAGCTTTGCGAAATCAAATTAAGCTGAGCGACGTTAAAGAAAGGTGTTATGCTACCAAAAATGCAATCAAGATAGCTGAATTCAAAATTATACTTTTTTTGTGCATTTACGATTTACCGTTTACACTCATACCGCCTTTAATAGAACTAATTAAAAGTGTTGCAGCCAATACAAATGTAATAAAAGGCCTGAAATGTGGTAGAACAAAGGCAAAAGAAACCGTAACAAATGTACTACATAAAAATTTTGTTGAAAAGATAAGCGATTGTTTGAGAAATAACAAATTCTCTCTTATAATAGACGAAGCAACAGATGTAAGTTCAGCAAAGTGTTTGGCTCTAGTGGTTCGCTATTTTGATAAAGAAAACGGGAAAATTCGAGATCATTTTTTAAGTTGAATCGAACTTGATAAGAGTGATTCCAAAACAATTTTTGAAACAAACTTAATTGGCTTTGCAGCTGACAATGCCTCAATGATGATGGGTCAAATAAATGGAGTGCAGAGGCTCCTTAAAGATATAAATCCTCACTTGTATGTTATTGGATGTATCTGCCACTCTATGCATTTGTGTTCATCGAAAGCTGCTAAGGCCATTCCAAGTAAAATCGAGAATCTTGTGAGGGATGTATACCTATTTTTTAATTATAGCAGTAAAAGGCAAAAAGAGTTCGTTAAATTTCAAAATTATTTCAATTTAGAAAACCATAAAATTTTGAAAGTATCTAATACCCGTTGGTTGTCTATGGAAAATGCCGTGTCCAGAGTATTGGAACAATGGAAAGCCTTAGTTCATTTTTTTCACTTAACAAATTTTGAACAAAACCATGATATGACAAATAACATACTGACAAATATGAATGATGCAAATAAATGCTATTTGTTTTTTTAGCACACATTTTGAAAGAAATCAATAAAATTAACTTAGAATTTCAGTCAGAGACTCCACGTTTTCACGTAGCTCTGGAAATGTTGACCCTCTATTTCAAAAATATTTTAAGTAATTTTTTTGACTTAAACCTGTTAAATTTTGAAAGGTTAACAGTGGATAATTTTGATCAGCTAAGTGTATTTAAACCTTTAAAAGGTATTTATCTTGGACAAAAAGCTCAGAGTCTTTTACAAAGTCAGAATTTAACAAATTCACAAACTATTGAAATTCAGCAAAATTGTAAACAGTTTTATATAATTCTCTGCAAGCAAATTTTAGGTAGAATCGATTTTAAAAACCCAATTCTGAATGCTGTGAAAATTCTAAACCCTCTTTCTTTAGGCTCTAGTTTAATGCTGTTAACCACTTTATTCCCAAATCTTGTAGAAAATGATGAACATCTAGAACTTTTGGAAAGTGAATGGAAGTTACTTATTCTACAAAATCGGTCCGAAGAAGGTCTTGAGAGTTTCTGGAAATAAATGTTTTGCATGAAAAACAGCTTAGGGGATTTAATGTACCCTAATTTAAAAGATTTTGTTGGTGCTATCCTAGGCCTTCCACATAGTAGCGCATCCCCTGAGCGTGTGTTTACAAGAATGAATAGTATTAAATCGTTTAGAAGAAATTGTTTGGATGTGGGTACAGTGGGCTCCTTACTTTTAGTAAGAGATATGGGGACTGCAAACGAAATCAATAATTGGGTTCCATCCCATAATATTCTAAGGGAATACAAAAAATCTTAAGAATGCTATATCCTTTTTCAGTATAAAATAATCACCATTTAAATGTTTATTTTTTTTACTTGAATAGTCATTAGATAAAATCTAATATAAAAATTATTTGTACGCCCATTTTATTTCAGTAGTAATATGAAGTCGAGGGTTTTATTCATGTGAATTTATTGGTCTTAAAATTAACTATTTTAATAAATATTGTATATGTAAATGCAATTTTTTATAAACTGAATTTGTAAGCCTTTAGTTTAATTAAATGTCAATAAAATTCATTATATCTAACTATAACTAAAATAAATTTATTTATGAGGCTTCATTGTCCATAAAAAGTTTTAAACGCTTCGAAAATTTCGAAAATACAGCACTGGGTAGTAACAGTAAGAGTTGGGTTCAAAACAGTGCTGCCCATCCAAAGTGGATTTATTAAGGTGACAGCATTCACCCAGCTGGCTTACGTCAAAATGATATGCCTTGATAAATTCGCCTTCTGTCCATCCCATACAATGGCATACATCAATTGATCACACGTATTCTTACTCTCCATCGTTCAGTCGTTAGCAAATCAGCAACGAATAAACACCGAATTTGTCTGCGACGCTTAGTGTATGCAATACAATGCCCTGTGAGAACTTTTTTATGCTAGAAAATGCCTTTGGCGACTTGCAATGCCTTTTATGTTACAAGTCGTTCAAAGGAAGCTATAGATGTAATATCAAAATGCATTTCGATTCCTCCCACAAAAATTTTCTACTCCAATCCAATATTTAGTTATTTTGGTTTAAATTTCCCACTGGGCTGCTCCCATTCTCTCATTCTCACTTATACACTCACATACGGTGATATGCAAAAATTATAGAACTCTTTATTCAAACTGCAAGCACAGAGTTTGATTCAGTGATGGTAAATGTAGTGAAAACTCCCTACATGTAGGGATATTTGTCGAAAAAGAAGGACAGATTTTTTTGAATTCTGTAAATGTAGTGAATTTTCAAATAGGACAGAAAAAATTTTACAATAGCGGGAAATATTAAAAAAGTTCATTTAAAATAAAAAGCCGCGTTAATACGGCAATATTGCCATTTTTCTTCGTTAACGCTAACACGATTTTTTCTTGGCGCGAAAATTATTATGGGTCCCGCGTTTTTTTTTTTAGTTTTAGCTTCTTTTATATTTAAAATTTATATATTTTACAGAAATGAGCTCCTCCTCTTCGACTGACTCTTCGGAGGAACACCAGGAGAAAAATTCAAGTATCGAAAACAAAAGTTGAATAACAAGTGGCTTGACGACGACAATTTTAGTGGCTGGTTGAAAGCTGTGGCTGACGATCCATTCAAATGCAAATGCGCTGAGTGCGACAAAGTTTTGAACTGGGGCAATTCTGATTTGCAGAAGCACGCCGAAGCAAAAACGTACCAAAAAAATATGAAAACAATAAAAAGGACGCCTAAAATAAACAGTTTTTTTTAAGAAAAAGCCAAGTAAACCAAATGGTTCCAAAAATTTCGAAATAAGATTTAGCATGTTCTTCGCTGAGCATAATGTCGCGCTGCAAGTGGTGGACCATTTTATCCCAATCTTAAAAGTAATCGTGCCGGATTCTGAATAAATAGAAACTTTGTCTTGTTTTAAACGGAACTGAATCTAATGAAAAAGTGTAATTTTTAGTGTTTTTGCTGAAGTTTTCTTCATATATGAGTTTATAATATAATAAATATGTGTATTTATATATATTTTTGAAATAAAATTTCTTATTAAAGTGTCTTATAAAGTGTCAAAATAGCACCAAGCCCAAAACTTAAGCAAATAATTCAATTTTGACGTTGCAAGTGCCTCATTATAGTGTAAACACAGGAGAAAAATATGTGGGAATTTTGTAGGGAAAATTTTTTGAAGCGTAGGGAAAAGTAGTGAATTTTTTTGGGCTGTGTAGGGATTTTTCAAAAAACCGTTTACCATCACTGGTTTGATTACTTTCAGTTCATAAACTCGAATGAGAGTGTTAACATTTATTTAGTGAATTGGAGATGAAATTCCCGTAGATTATAAATCAATTAGTGGAAGTGAAAAATCATATGAAAGATATAACTATTAAATATGTGATTTACTGTTTTCAGACGCAAGGCGCTCAAAAAACAAAATTATAGCGTCCAATCAGTTGCCTGTTGTGCGTTGTACGATCAGCCAATGTAAAGTAGATGCATCAAACTTCCTTACTTCTCGCAGTGGTGGGGTGAAACGCTAGCTCTTGTGAAATTCCCGGCCTAATAAGATTTTAAAACGTAACTTCAAAAAAAAAGTGCAAGTGCGAGTGTTTTGCATAGATTTTGTTTTTAAAATTACAGATTTATTCTTCAATATATAGCGTGCGGATAAAGACGAATTTTTTTAATGGAACCTGTTAGTTTTTTTTAAATAATTCGCTGCTACATATAATCTTTATAAACATAAATACATATGTACATATATGTATATATACAAAAATAGTAGCAGTTGTGAATTCAAAAAATTGTTTGCGCTTTACATTTTGTAACACAATAAAAAACGAAAAAGAACAATGGTGACAATACTCGACTTGCCTGACGAATTATTGATGAACATTTGTAAGCGATTGGATTACAATCTCCATCGTTACCACTGGGTGAATGTGTGTAAAAGATTCGAGTACATCTACTATAAGCTTTGTGACTCAAGGGAAGTTGATGATCATTTAATTGAAAAATTTGGTCACCTAATCGGCACTGACGATTTTCCGATGCAAATAGTCAAACGCATTTTTTTAACGAAATCAAAGTGTTCTAAACGATTTTTAAATAAACTACGCATCTCTCATCCAGAGATTGAAGAAGCAAGACTCTTTTGGTTCACTGATGATCATATGGCTGAGCTTTTGCCTTTGCCAAATCTGAAAGTTTTAAAGTGCATTGGCGATTCCGATCTACGTGGTAATTTTTTTATACAGCAATATTTTATTTATTTATTTATATTACGTATAATGTTTATTGAGTGTTAACATAAGTATATAAGTATACATATATGTATATTTATTTTTATCGGGACAAACTAGCAAGTACGGCACTCAGACACAATTAAGTCCATTGTACTGCACTCGGGTTCCCTTTTTAAGTTTCTTTAAATCTTCTCGACCTCCGAAGAAATCTGAGTAGATCTTGTGGTGCAAAGAAGCCAAGATGGTCGCTTCTTAACACATCAGTGTTAAGCCTGATCCGTGCAAAGGCAGGGCAGACGCACAGAAAGTGGTCCGCCGTCTCATCCTCCTCTCCACATGCTGGGCAAAGTGTACTATTTGAAATGCCCACCTTTTCCATGTGCTTTTCCCATAGAAAGTGGCCCGTCTTCAGTCCAACCAGTCTCCTACAGTCCCTTCTGCTTAGTGACGGGAGGAACTGCGACAGTCGGTCGGACATCACTGAAAACATCAGTTTTGTCCATCTGCAGTCTCTCTCAGCCTGCCAAGCTCGCTTGTGGGTGGCTTTTATGGCTGCATCAGGATATTATGTTTACTATTATGTTTACACCTCCGCTTGAAACACAGATACATGCATTTCAAGTGCAAAGTGCAACTTGGTTCCGCCGGAGCCGTGCTCGGCCTGCAGCCATCCGTGAAAATGCGAAAACATTGTTTTCCGGGTTCATTTTCTGAGTTTGACCCCGCTTGAGCCTTTGGCAGCACCACGCTGTACTTCGTGTCAAGGACGACTCTGGATAGCATGGAGTCAAGGCGCATGGCGAGGGTCGTTGGATCGAAGTCCATGCCTACTCTGTTCGCTGTTGTCCAACGCCGGACAGGGGCCGTACCAATTCCCATTGTGTTTCAGCCTGCAGATGGCCTTCAAGGCCTTTCCTTGGATGAAAACATCAAGTGGTGGTAGACTAATCAGAATATCTAATGCCGGGTCTGAAGTAGTCGGAAAAGCTCCGACGCAACAGATGGCCACAGAGCCTTGTAGTCCCTATAAGGTCCTCATGACTCCCACGAGATGGAGTCCAATCACCCAGGCCACTGATACTTAGGTGATAATAGGTCTTATCATAGCCGTATAGATCCATACAGCGACCGATTGGCCGAGTGTGTAAATATGTGTGAAACGAGCAGGCAGAAATCGGCTGCCGAGGGCTCTGTAAGTGAAGGAGCCAAAGTTGCTCGCACAATTTCGTTTTCCACCATAGCTAAATCTGGTAAATCTTTCATCTTTGCAAAAGCAGCACCAGCATATAACAGTATAGGTTTTTTTGTATTTCATGATATTATCCAATCGCGCTTCACACAGAGAATCCCCATATTAAGTTTTGACGGGCTATCAACGGCAAACTCTAACTGGAACTTAAGGAGTATCCTTTCTTTTTCCTCAAAGCATTTTTTGTTTTTGTTCCTGTGTTATTACTAATTTTCTGTAGCTTAATTGCCCCAACTCTTAAAAATGGTATTGATTGCATTTCTGCATTATATAAAAATCAACACTAATACCAGGTATAAGTTATGCTGATGCAATAGCCTCATCAAATCCACAGGTAATAGAACCAGAACTAACTATCAAACCTCAAAACAACAAAGATATTGATGAACTCAAAGACATGATAAAAACTTTAATCACTCAAATGACTAATATTATGAACATAATTACAATGCTAATAAATAACTCGAAGGGACGAAAGTAATAACACAAAAATTCTTATCTGGAATGCAAATTGTCTAAATCGGCAATATTTAGAGCTGAAGCGGTTTTTAATTGACAGAAAAATTGATATTGCGTTAATTGCAGAAACACATTTAACAGACAAAGTTATTTAACTTTTCCCGGATATAAATTATATGCAATTAATCATCCCGACGAAAAAGCTCATGGAGGAACAGCCATTATCATCAAAACAAACATAAAGCATACTGAACGACTGCCCTATGTGTCACCTCACATCCAAGCAACGTCTATACAAATTGTTGACAACAATGGACCCATATCAATATCTTCTATCTACTGTCCACCACGACACTTGATAAAGACGGATCAATATGATGATTACTTTAAGACATTAGACAACAGATTCATTGCTGGAGAAGAGTTAAACGCAAAGCATACTGACTGGGGTTCAAGGTTGACTAATAAAAAAGGTATATATTTAATTAACGCAATCCATAAAAAAATTGCAGGTTTATAAGTACGGGTGTACCAACTTACTGGCCTACAGATGTTAAAAAAATTCCAGATTTAATCGACTTCTGTATAACAAAAAATATTAACCATAATCAACTGAAGCTTAAACCAAGTTATGAACTATCTTCTGACCACTCGCCGATAATACTTAACTATACATCAAAAATTGACCCTATAGAGATAACACCCCAAATATTTACAAAGAGGACTGACTGGGATGAGTATCGAAAACACATCTCCCAACAACTCATTCTAAATACACCTTTGAAAACACAACTTGACATTGAGTGTAGCATCATACATTTTAATGACATAGTTATTGACGCAGGATTCAGATTCACACCGCAGCAAAAATATAGCGCACAAAACACTTCAAATGACATTTCTATTAAGAAGCAAATCAAAGAAAAAAGAAAATTGAGAAAAAGATGGCAAACAACCAGATCTCCTGCAGACAAACAGAGGTTAAACTTACCTACAAAAAATTGAAGGCTTGTTTATGTGATATAAAAAATAAGGAAAAATATCTAAAAACTTTAACTCCTGCACATGACACAAATTATTCCTTGTGGAAATGTACAAAAAAACTTAAAAACCAGATAAAGCATCAATCCCCACTAAGAAAAGATGACAACACATGGGATTTTACAAATGATGAAAAAGCAGCGACATTGGGAAATTATTTTGAAAATGTCCTATCGAACGATGAACATAAACAAATTGACCCGATTAGTAATGTTAATACTGATACCATCACAAAAATAAGAAAAACAAGCACACAAGAAGTGATATTATGCATAAAAACTCGAATTAAACATAAAAAAGCACCCGGATATAATATCCTGACAGGCGAAGCACTTACCAATTGAGGCTAACCTATTTCTTAGAAACGTATCCAATACAATGTTTCGCTTACAATACTTCCCAAAAGTATGGAAAGTCGCAGAAATCATTGCGCTAGGAAAACCGGGTAAAAACCCAACAGCTTTAACTTCATATCGACCTATAAGCCTACTTCCGACTATATGTAAAATTGCAGAAAACTTTTACAATTTTATTGTCATCTGACAAAAACCTCTCAACCGCAACAACAAAATTACAGATGTACACCAACAATGTAAAGAAGTGGTTTGACAAATGGAGTTTAAAAGTAAACGAGGACAAATCTGTACAAGTAATATTTACGACAAGAACACAGATTGCTGCTATGCCGATTAAGCTCAACAATAAAAATATTCAAATTGAAACATCTGCAAAATATCTTGGAATCCATCTGGACTCAAAACTTACTTGGAAAGATCATATCAAAAAGAAAATAAAACAAATAAAGGAAAAATTTCGACAATTGCATTGGCTAATAGGCAGAAATTCTATGCTCAATATTTCCAACAAACTTTTAGTATACAAGGCGGTCATTAAACCAATCTGGACCTACGGACTTCAAGTGTGGGGAACTGCAAAAAGAACTCACATAAACAAAGTACAGCGACAACAATCAAAAGTCTTACGTATAATAACAATGTCCGACAGGTACACAAAAAATGATGACATCCATACTACGTTCAATATACCATTAATCGACGAAGAAATAAAAGCGATATCAACAAGGTATTTTAAGAAATAAACCGGCACAAAAATAGAGAAGTCAATACACTCTCACAACTTGAAAGAAGAATATTTGCGAGCGAGGTAGTAACAGTATGAGTTGGGTTCAAAACAACAATGTGTAACCACTGAGAGATGATTCTATATGAGAGCTACATTATGGGCTGCTACGCAAAAATTATAGAACTCTTTATACAAATTGCATGCACTGAGTTTGATTATTTTCAGTTCATAAACTCGAATGAGAGTGTAAACATTTATTTAGTGAATTGGAGATGAAATTGCCGTAGATTATAAATAAATTAGTGGAAGTGAAAAATCATATGAAAGATATAATTATTAAATATGTGATTTACTGTTTTCAGACGCAAGGTGCTCAAAAAATAAAATTATAGCGTCCAATCAGTTGACAATCAGTTGATTGTTGCGCCTTGTACGAGCAGCCAATATAAAGTAGATGCATCAAGCTTCCTTACTTCTTGCAGTGGTGCGGTAAAACGCTACCTCTTGGGAAATTCCCGGTCTAATAAGATTTTAAAAAGTAACTTGAAAAAAAAAGGAAGTGCGAGTGTTTTGCATAGATTTTGTTTTTAAAACTACAGATTTATTCTTCAATATATAGCGTGCGGATAAAGACGATTTTTTTAATGGAACCTGTTAGTTTTTTAAATAATTCGCTGCTATAATCTTTATAAACATATATACATATATATATATATATTAGGGCGGTTCGATTTAAAAATCGCTCATTGCTCTGTGAAAATCATATTCTAGGGATCAAAATAAGAAACTTTGCCGAAGGAACCATACCTCTAAAACGAATTCTGATGTCCCCCAATTTGGGTCGAACTTTTTAGTTTCTTTTCTCATGTGCTCGCAAATGCAGGACACTCACAGAGAAAATGCTGAATGTTATCCGCTTCCTCTAAGCAAGACAGGGTAATCGGGTGGAGGCTAGACAGGCGAATCGTATTAAGGTCGGGTCCTCAGTAATTCCACTGGTGGTCATATCCTGACCCCATGGTTTGTGCCCCGTAATAATACCGACCATCAACCGAACGTATTTTCTTCCACGTTTTAGAAGAAATTTCGACAGTTTTCTGTTCGGGCTTGTCACAAATCTCTTTGCAGTTCTGCAGTCTTGCAGACCGGACCATCGCTCTTTATGTAAATTACATACATAATCAGTGATCTAATTCCAATGGAGAGGTTTGCTGTTTGCGGTAAAAGAATCACTGGAGAAATACCTGCAGCCCTTCATTTATAGACGAATTAAATTTAGTTCCAACGCTGGATGGTCCACTCTGAATAATGAGCACACAAAATGCGCTTTGATCGCATCGATGCGATTAAACATAAAGAATGGAAAAGCTAGCATTTGAAACTAGAATTGCCGAATGTGCCAACTAAAGTTTACGTTGAGATAAATGGCTGCCCTTGCCAGGGGCTCACTTGGACAAATATTCAAAATTCGTTCATTGCAATACCATACAGGGGAAAGGAGAAGGGACGAAGAACGGGACTTGAAATTAGAGGATGATCACCACGCACTTACAACGACATCGACAATGGCTAATTTACGTTCGCGAGAGCCCAGATGTACAAATCTTTGGAACGGACATGAGGCAACCCCAAGTCCCACCGCATAGACTCTTAACGGATAACGTCCGGTAAGGATACCCACCAAATTTGAGAGCTGCGGCTTTGTTAGCCTTAACAGTTCCCTCGGGCGCCCTCGATCTAACCGTAGCCCGAAGGGTCTCCCGACTTTGCACGTTTGCGCACTAGCCCAGTGCTGAGTTGACGCGAGACCCATCTTTCCAGGAGTAGATCACAGGTTCTCAAGGGAACCCCAATTCTATCAACTAAAATAAATGTAATACGAAACGGGTCGATGCTTACCATAAAAGTACGTTCTAAAGTCAGTAGAACTGAAGTGCAATTTGTACATCAATTTATGAGACGTGTGCCGTGGACCTCTACAGCAACACGTTCTCGGGCTCTTATAGTGCGCACAGCCAAGCATCAACCAACACTTCTCAGCAGTTGAGCATGGAAGACACACCTTTGCTGTGCTGGAAAATTGGGTGCATGATGTCGGCTAATGCAAGGCCAGCGTTGGAAACCATTTGAATGAAGTAGTGTTCCATAATTAAATGTAAGGAAAAAGAAGTGAAAAATGCATTCATTTCTTCTTATTCCTTTTCTTAACCGGCGCCAGTTGGCCACATCAAGTTAAGCCAAGTCCTTCTCCACCTGATCCTTCCAACGCAGAGGAGACTTTCCTCTCTTCTCTGCTGCTATCGCATCGAATACTTTCAGAGCCGGAGTGTTTGTATCCATTCACACAACATGACCCAGCCAAAAAATAAATTCGTTTCTTACATGAAGTTATTTCAAATTTCTTCCTTAAAGTTTCAAACGTTAGCTGCCCCATCCATTTATTTCATCCCCTCCACCATATTTATTCCGTAGCCGTTATGGTGCAATCGAAATTAGTCAGGGAATGGTTTCACTTTCGATTACATCCGATTTCTTTGACATAAGGCTAATCAGGGGTACCTGGTCATAGCGACATTACAGGAAACTGCGAAGCGGACGAGCTGGCAAGGCAAGGGACCTTAGAAGTAGTTTCCCCGTGAAAGGAGAGGATCGAGATTAACTTGCACTCTATTTCCTGGCCTCGCGTCAACTCTGGAAAAGTCCATAAACTTGTAAGGTCACGAAATCCTTGTGGAGGTCACGTGTGGATCGGAGGCATTCGAGGGATGTTCCGAGGATGACAAAACCTCAGCTCTCAAACTTCGTGTGTGTCCTCATGGGGCACTATCCGCGAGGTACGCCGTGAGACTTGTAATTATTTCAAGTCCATTTCGCATCAGCTGTATGGGAAATGAGATCAAATCATCTCAGCATCATCTCTTTAGATGCTCCGCTCTCGCAGGATTAAGATTTAAGCATCTTGGTTCTAACTTCTTTCCTACGCTTACTGATGTAGCAGGCCTTGATACCAAAAATTTGATATGAGCATAAAGCGGCTAACATTACCGCAAATTAGTCACCGTTCGTAAGCCACAAATACTCAAACCCCTCCTTCATCCCCTTCCCCCTCTCCTCTCTCTCCTTTCATCCTATGGGTTTCTTTCACCTCTTTTCCTTTGCAATGATATCACAAAGGATGAACTGAAACTCTTCGTCCAAGTGGGCCCACTTTCTGGGCAACCTTTATAGCCTAACCTAACCTCAGCTGCCTCACCCAAAGTCACTTTCAGTATTCACTTTTAATTCCCTTTCTATGTTTCTTTTCCTTAGGTAGAAATTTGATTGACCTCTGCCGACTCACTGAGCTACACATTCACACCAACAAATTCATAGATTCGGAAAATTTGATTCACATCACCTACCACAATCCACTACGAGTGCTAGTAATTCCCAATGATCCGGGAGTATTTTCCGAAAAGTACGCGTTTGAAATGGTCGAAAACTTAAAGTATCTCGAGGAGCTTGTGGTTGAATATAATCACTGCAAATCTTGGCAATTGATTGGCACTTTACCCCTACTAAAGAAGCTTGTGATTTGGGATTTTGCTAATCAGGAATGTGACTCATCCGCAGAGAAACCCGATTTATATATTACGTGCGCTCCCAACCACGACAAAATCCTATTTGATGAACTGCGCAAACGAAATCAATTGGAGGAGCTCACTTTCTATAATAGTCATATATCTGAATTTCATCTAAACGGAATTTCTGAATTGAGAAGCTTGCGGGTATTGAAATTGAACGGGGCTATGCCACACAAAGTCTCACTCGATATATTTAAAGAATTGATTAATTTGGAGGAGTTACATTTTGACCGTCAGGCAATAATTCCAGAAGAATCACTCGAATTTATAGAAAATTGTCAAAAATTAAGAGTCATAAATTTTGGTGGCGCAGCTGGCATAAATGCGAACTTTATTTCGAACGCAAATGATATCGTAAGTAAAAGGAAGTCGTCAACGGTTAAACATTTAACGCTTGGATTCAGCTCAATCACGGAAGACATGATCAGAGTGAGTACTGAAAAAGTTATACGCTACGTGAAATTCACTTAAAGGTAATGGTATTTCTTCATTTCTTTACTTTCTGCATCATTTTTAAGTTGGGCATGAAATCATTTGAGTTTATACGTAAGTTTAAAATTTAGATTTTATATAACTACATAGTATCTGATTGAATACGCCTTAAATTCTCATAAAAAGTCATCAATCGAAGAGAAAAACAGCAAATGAGGAAAGAGCTGACATTCCAATGGATAGCCCAAGCATTTGCAAAGTTGTTAGAGCGGTAAAGTCTCTTAAAAGTAACAAGGCACGAGAAGATCTCGCCTGAATTGTTGAAAAATTATCTCGTGGTCAGCGCGAGCTTATTCCACCTATTGATTTCGAAATTCTGGGAAACATGCCGCTTGCCTCATGGACTGCTGAAAGGCGTGATCGTGAAAATCTCTAAGGAAGGCAACTGACGAAATGTAAGAACTGGAGGGGCATTACCTTGCCCAATGTGATCAACAAAATAATCGCACAAATCATAAACAGAAGACTTTCCGCGATGCTGCAACCAGAACTCAGACAGGAACAGGCGAGCTTCAGAGCGAACCGTTAATGCTTCGACCACATCAACAGTCTTCGAGTTATCGGTTAAAAGTAAGTGGAGTGGAGGACCCCACTCTATCTCATCTTTCTTCCAAAAAGCGTTCGATAATTTACTTCACAGCGCTATTCGTAACGCCCCACAGCTGGCCAAAACTCAAAAAAATAAGTAATTGATTCAAAATTTCTTACTCGGGGGTTGTCGGAGTCGCTGATTACGAATTTGATCTTAAAATTTTGAAAATCCACCCCCTTCCACCCCTATTGGCCACCCCCTCACAAGATGCATGTAAATTTATATGTTTTCGGGGTCGCAAGGTAGCAAGTGGTAGCAGCTGAATCTTGTTTTATTCAGTAACCATTACTTTTTTGAGTAACCTTTAATAGGTTTCAAAGCAGCATATGACGGCGTTGTATTACTATACAGTTTGAAAACTCAAATTTTATAAAAAAATTGCAAAAAATGTATCTACGTATTGCTGCAGCTAAAAATTTTGTGTCGAGGTATTGATATGTACTAAAGATTTCTCGTATTTTACTAACCTTCCGAAGATGATTCCATTTGGTTTTGTTCAATTTACTCCATTACAAAATCTTTCAAATGTGTACAACTTTCACTATTCATCGACAGTAATACGATGCTCAAACGAAGGCCACGTTGCGACTGAAAATACAGAGGATACTTAGGGTATAGGACGTTGCTATGAACGGTTTTCACTACTCAAGGCATTACTGTAGCCAACCCAAAGACAAAAAAACTCTATCTAGAAACTTTTTTTTTCGACTTTTCGGCCAGCTTTTTGGGAATCGGCCGCACTGTGCGGCCTCGAGTGCAGAGGGGTCCCATCGCAACTGATTCAGCTAATCGACACACTTTACACGGACGAAAGCTGTCGGATATGAAAAACTTCTGGTACAAAATATTAGCAGGTGTACGGCACGGACATCGTACATCGTTTTGGACGTTGCCATGAAAAACGCCTCTTCATCTGGAGGCGGTATTACCAGGGGCAAGGGTGCCTAGCAGATCTTAACTATGCAAATGACATCTGTCTTCTGTCCCACAACTATCTTGATATGACGGCGAAGATTCAAACAGTGCGAGAAGCAACTGAGAAATCCGGTCTGAAGATCAGTATCCAGAAAACCAAAGTCATGTGTATAAACGCAGGAAATACGTAAAACTTCTCAATTGATGGTATCGATCTCGCAGACAATCTTTCTGCCATTAAGACTCGACGATTAAGGTCACTGGGTTCTACTTTCTTCGACAGCCTAGAGCAGTATCAATACTTGTAAGTGACTTAAACTTACCAGTGTGCAAACAATTTCAGCTGCAGGTAATCGATTATTTTGGAAAAACTTGAGTCAAAACCAACTCTGACGGAGCCATACAAACGTGGCGAGCTAGAATTTGCAAAACAGGACATGTCGTGGACCGATGAGGAGAAAAATGTGTTATTTTCGGACGAAAACCATTCAATGTCGATGATCCGACTTGTTTAAATTATTAGAAATATCGTTTGAAAAGCCTTGAGTATTCTTTCACCAAGCGAAACTTTTGAAGTGGCTCTTTGGTCGCGACCACAGAAAAAATGATTCATTACAATTCAATCCTCACAAAATGAGAAGGGAGAACTAAGCTGACATGACTATAAAACCTAACTGAAGGCTTTAGGAAGCTTAAAATAAAACAAAAAACTGGAATAAGGTAGTCTTTGACGAGTTAAATGGGAGAGGATCGTTGAGGAAGCTATAGCTCACCGCGAGCTGTATTGCTAATGGGTGATGATGATAATGAACTCAGATGGCTACATAATTTTATAGAACAAAGTCTTGATTAAATTTAAAGAGGATGTAATGCCTCATTTTAGCTGACTAACACAGACATATTTGTCTCACGTGGCAGCCGAAGTTGGCTTGAGGAGAAACAGATTCAAGTATTTGAGTGAAAATCACGGTCCCCGAACTTAAATCCGATCGAGGACATGTGGAGGATTATTCATCGTCGAGAATACACTGGAAGGTTTAAGCTTCAGTTCTTTAATAAGGTATGCAAAGTGGTTATGAGGGAATAGTCGCGAATTCCACTTTCGTACTATCAAAATGTCCTTGCTTCGATGCCAAAACGGACCTTTGAAGGGATAAATAAAACTAAGGACTGGACTTTCTATTCATTTTATGTAACCAATATTTGGCATGTTTTTCTGAATAATTTCTTTGTTGTGGAAGCAGTGCCTTTAATCGAATTTCCTATTAAATTTGGTTGTGTTTACAAAAGAAATAGTATTTCAAGTTCTCATTGTGTGTAAATTTTATTTTTTATTTTTTGAACTCCTAATGAAACTCGCTACAGATTGTAAACAAACTATGTTTTTTAGGGTTTTTATTTAAACTACTTCAGGAAAAACAAGGTGCTTTTAATTGAATTTCGCGGAGTGTATATGTATATGTGAATATGGACTTATTAATTAACTTATTGCTATTTCCAGGGTTTGTGTATTCGGACACCAGTTTTGCATATAAGAATTAAGATCATAAGATGCAAAAATTTTGTTGTAAAAGAATCGCATTTGTCAAATATAGAGGAAGGAATAAGTATATGTCCAAAGTTCGCGTGGAAATTTATAAAGTGAGTAGTTGCAAAATATGTGCTTGTATAGGGTCCGGCACTCGAAGTGTAACCAACTTCAGACCGCTCGCGTAGCTGATGGGCATCAACTGTCTGTTAGTTGGCTAAATGACAGTCCAGAGTATTGTTTACAAGCGTGTGGAAGCATTTTGCCGAGAGTAAACGCGAAACAAGAAATTCAGTAATGGATTTCAAACGGAAGCGATTATTCATGAGCTCTAGCTCCTTAAATTAAATAAAGTTTTTATTTATCGCACCATTACACGTTACAATGGCACTGGTAGCACCGTGAAACGTCATGGAGGTGGTCATCAAAAGACTGTAGCGTTACGTGAAATGGTTCAAAAAGTGCAGAAGCGACTTGAGCGAAATCCCCGACGTAGTGCCAATCAAATGGCGAAAGAACTGAAAATATCCGACCGTAGCACCCGCCGCATACTGAAAAATTATCTCAAAGTCAAGCCTTACAAGATCCAAAAGGCGCATGCTCTCACACCAAAGTAGCAACAAGTCAGACTTGAGAGAGCGAAGGAGTTGCTTCGCTTGTGTTTTCCGACAAGAAAATTTTTCAAATTGATCAATTCTTAAACTCCCAAAACAATAGGGTTTATGGGTCGCTTGGCCACCAGCAGGCAGCATCCGCCACAGGTAATGGTTTCGCCACTGTAATCGCAGATGAGGGCTCTCCAATCGTTTTCATCGCCCCTGGCGTCAAGGTAAATGCGAAATATTATTGGGAAAGTATTCTGGAGGTTGCTTTGAAAATCATGGACGTTTCTTCAGGAGTCGGCACGGTCTCACAAAGCTCGATTGAACCAAGAATGGCTAACAAACTACGTTCCGAACTTCATAACGTACACACAATGGCTCTCAAATTCACCAGACGCCAATCCGATGAATTATTCCCATTAGGGCATTTTGAAGAGCAAGGTCCGATCTAAAAGATTTCACCAGTCTGAAGGCGCTGAAAAAAGCCATTGCCCGCGAGTGGGTCGGGCAGCTTGGGATTCGTTTCTGGAGAGTCTCAAGGCCATAGTCAAGGCAAAAGGTGGTCGAGCAACACACATTTTTTACTTTGAATAGAATAAAATTAATTTTCCAAACTAAATTTATGGCCCTTTTAATTGGTTACACTTCCAGTGCTGGGCCCTGCATATTTAGATAAATAACACTGTGTAACAAAAAAAAAAACGGAATATACTTTTATGGAGACCTAGCACAACTTGTCGATATAGGAAAACTTAAGAAAATGGTATAGGCGAAATTTTTAATACATCCCCAAAATCTTATCTTATGGTCAAAAAACCGTCTTCCAGTAGGTTGATGTGAACAATCACTCCTAACTTCGCCAATTTCCATCCGATTTCTAATTTTTTTTAGTTCGGGGGGTGTATTGGAAACTTCTCCTATACCATTTTTCTTAGTTTTACTATACCTACAAGTTGTGCTAGGTCTCCATAAAAGTATAATATCACTGTCGCACAGTGTAATAATTTTGTATTATCCTTTTCTTATATAATTAGCATGGGTAAGGTAGCCGCAGAGAAGGAAGTTGACATGGAAATCCTTCGTGAAATCGCGGCAAGGGCAGAGTCAGAGGAGGGAAGTGAAGAGTCAGAGGAGGGAAGTGAAGTGAAGAGGACGAATAAGAACACAAGAGTTGAAAGAAAAGGGCCCTGAAATTTGATTTAAAAGATAAAGAGGTTATAAATAATTTGAATATTATACAGCAAAACGAAAAATAAACAAAAAAAGCAAGCAAGACAAAACTTTTGTGTATCTCTTTTTTTGGATATTTGTGCTTTTCGTCTTTTTGTTTTTCCACAAATGGAGGAACGTACATTCTCAAGCCGCCTCAAAACGACAGATGTTTTTTTATGAAAGGCTTTTTTATGAGGCAACCATAAGGAGATATTCATTAATTATTGGCCATACGAGAAGTGTATTTCGCATGATTGTCTTGTTGAAATTTCCAAATCACCGACAAATTCTTTTCTGCATAAGGCAGCATTGCATTTTGAAGTATCTGAACGTACTTGACGTTGATAGATTAGATGGATTGGCCACATCATAAGAATGCCCAATGAAAGAATCCAAAAAGGGTCTTTACTTTGCGTCCAATTGGAGGAAGAAAGAGAGGCCGACCAAGAAAGAGATGGCTTGATGACCTCGAAGTAGACTTAAAAACGATGAACGTTCGCAATTAGAGAAATGAAGCAAGAGAGCGACCGAATTGGAGGAGAATTGTTGATGAAGCTTTGGCCCACCACAGAGTGTGAAGATAAGAGAGAGAGAGAGAGAGCATACTTGACCACATCCGCATGACCTGCAATGCGATGAAGTAGCTCCACACCGTTCCACAAAAAACAGCGCCATTATTGAGCCTCACCCGTGCTTTATGATTGGGGAAGCGAATTCGGTGTCGAATGCTGCATATCTTGGCCACCGCACGTACGTCCTAACATCTGGACTAACTGTATTTATTTTCGATTCCTTGGCGGAAAAAAATATAACGCCACTGATTTTGAGTCCTGGGCATGTGCTCTCGATTCGGCATTGTCGTTGCGATGCTGTTACCAATAACTTCTTGCGTGCCAGTCGGCCGTGAAGCCCGGCTTCTGTCAGGCGAAGCGCAACTCTTCTTTTCATTATTGGCTATTCCAGGTTAACAAAAATTTCTTGAAGGAAGTCAGCAGCTCTGTTTCTGCGATAATCTAATGATCATCCCATTGATCTGGCTAGTAGGCTTTCGCGCTTCTCTCCTGGGAGCTTTTTCTCCTGTTTTATACTCAGAAAAATATTTCAATGTATTAGAAACCAACGTTTTCGAAACGTGTAATTGTAGTCAAATAGCGCTTTAGGATAATCGTTTTTTAACCCTCCGTTAGGCATCCTTTTTAAACCCACCCTTAAGTTGGGCACCCTTGTCTGGCCTTTTTAGCCCTGTTCGAGAATCCTTTTTAAAAGGTTATATCCGGAAGAAGCTACCAGGAAGCTCAAGACGTTAGCTATAATAGAAATATGTTAAATTCAATTCAAAAATATCTTAAAAATGAATAGGCCCATCTGGCCAGATCCGGGTGCCCAACGGAAGGTTAAGTTTATTTCTCACAAAAATATCAGTGCTCTTACTAAAAATCGAAAGATCAACGCGAATCCTTCAAGAGAAATAATTAAATGTGATCACAGCGAGCGTAAGAACTACCGTTATGGCACCGTAGTCGATAAAATATGCACATAACATAACTCGAAAAGTTATGGGTATTCTACTATGAAACTTTCAGGAATTACTGAGCACAGGCCCAGCTATTAATGAAAAATATTGTTAATGAGAGATTTAGAAAAAACAAATCAGTTTTTAAGAAATTAGCAAACAAAATTGTTTCCATAGAAATTTTTAACAAAAACATTATTTACGAAGAAAATTTTCAAAGAAAAGTGGTATATTACAAAGCAAAAAATTTTAAATACATTTTATCCCAAAAAATTTTTAACAAACAAAATATAAAAACAATTATTACGAAGAACATTTTCAAAGAAAAGTGATATTTTACTAAGTAAAAAACTTTTAAATATTATCAAAAAAAAATTTTACAAAGAAAAATTTAAGAAGTTTTACAAAGAAAAATTTTTTACCCAGAAAAATTTTTTTGCAAATAAAAACTTTTTTAGTTTTTGATTAATATATTTTATCCAAAATATTTTTAACAAATTTTACGAGGAAAAAAATTTTACAAAGAAAAAACACACAGAAAAATGTGTTTACTTGTTTTTACAAAGAAAAATTTTTTACAAAGAAAAATTTTTTACAAAGAAAAATTTTTTTACAAAGAAAAATTTTTTACAAAGAAAAATTTTTTTACAAAGAAAAATTTTTTACAAAGAAAAACATGTTTATAAGGAAAAGTTTTTGATTAATATATTTTATCCAGAAACATTTTTAACACATTTTTTTTACCAATAAATTTTTTTACCAAAATAATTTTTTTTAGTATTTACTTACTTTCCTCAGTTCTTACCTTCTCGTGAAGCATAAAAAACGCAAAATATTGAAAAAACTACCAAAAAAATACATTTCCACAGAGATGTTTAACAAAAAAAATTTTTAGGAACTTTTGAAAAAAAATAGTATTTACAAGGAAATTTTATTATTCTGAAAAAATGGTTACATGTGAATCATTGAAAGTATTGCCGATCGCTGGCTACTAATTTTTCCCATCTTTCTGGAAGATCTCGTATACCGTTGCGGTAAAACTGTTCATCTTTTGAGGCTATCCGCGGATCAAGCCATATTTTGATGTCTTCATATGAATGGAACTGCTGGTCAGCTAGACCATGTGCCATCGATCGGAACAGGTGATAATCGGAGGGCGCAATATCTGGAGAATATGGCGGGTCGGGTAGGATTTCCCATTTCAGTGTTTCCAGGAAGGTTTTAACGGGTTTGGCAACGTGAGGCCGAGCGTTATCACGCTGTAGAATCACTTTTTCACGCCCCTCCGCGTATTACGGCCGCTTCTCGCACAGTGCTCAGCTCAATCGCATCAATTGAAGTCGATACCGATCCCCAGTGATGGTTTCGCTTGGTTTTAACAGTTCATAATAAATAACACCATCTTGGTCCCTCCAAATATGCAGCATAATCTTCGCAGCGTGAATATTCGGCCGAGGCGATGACGTAGAAGCATGACCGGGCAGACCCCATGACTTTCTTTTCTTTGGATTGCTGTAATGAATCCATTTTACACCTTCCTTTTTTGCCGCTGGAGCAGTTGTTGGTATTAATATTAGGTAGGCTGCTGTTTTGACAATACATAAATGTAATCTTTGTAAGACTGTGATATTTCACTTAAAATATGGAAAGCTTAAATATCATACTTCTTAATTTTTTATAAGCGTGCGTAATTTTCGTTCTTATGACAATTATTTCTATACTAAACGTTTTCTAAGAATCCCTAACTATTTTGCATTTGAATTCTAAATATAACAGAATCATTTCCACTAGAAAACTTAAAGCAACGAGCTGTGATTCATTCCTTATTTTAATTATTTCCCATAATTTCCCATGAAAATATGTACGTGTCATGATTCAATTATAGAAGGTTAGGTAAGTAGTGACAAGGGCGCTTTGACACTCCCTTATTTTAGGGCTGCATTTACGAAGGATGGGAAAAAGGGAAAAATGTTTTCCCCTTCTTGCCCAAAGGTAGTAAAAAAGTACGTAAAGTAACTAATTGGTCCTGTAATAAGAGAAAAACAAGTATATTGGTTATTTAATCTACATTAAAACAAAACGACAGAAAAATTATAGTTTTTTCTTTAAACAAATGTAATATTTATTTAGAATATTTTCTATGTTTATCTACCAACACAAGAGCACGCAGAACTATGGTTTGTTCCTTAAGTATGTGTTTTAAGTTAGTTCGTAGTTTTAAAATAAACATTAGTATATTTTTTATTACAAGTTTAGCAGTTTATAGTTTAAAGTTCGTTTACCTTAATACACTTGACCCTAATATTAGTAAGTGTTGGGAAAATGTATTCATATGGTCTAAAACAAATATTTCATATATTGCTAATATAATTCATAAATTTACGTAAATCAAATGCAATGAGAAAAATTGCGGAAAGTGGCTCGTATGGGTGTTGGAACGCTGCTCTGATTCGAGCAGATATAGGGACGTTGAACTTGCGCAGAAACCGAAAACCTGTAAACCAGAAGCCTTAAAAATTGTTAACTTCAAATACATATAAAACTACGACTTACGTCCCTTGTAGACGGAAAGTGCGAAGATTTGATCGCAGATCTACGTACAGCGTACTATTCTAGACCCGGTACGGTATCGGCGGAGCCAGCCAGTTCGGAAACCAAGTCGACTTCAGAGGCACCAGCAGCAGACACATAACGATGTCATCCATGAAATTGTCCGAAGAACCACATACATACGGCAATGCTAGTAAACAAAATAAGCTTTTGTGTAACTTTATTAAAAAGAAAACGACGCACAGAAGTCATCTATACGTAAATGTACGTTTCATAACTGTTTTCACACACTTTTATTCCTGAAATAAATACTGACTTTTAGCATCTTTTATATGTTTTATTATGCACTGATATTTACCTGGGCTCCTATTTTCTTAATGATTTGTTAAGTTTTTTTATTCGTTGGTATGCTGAATTTGCTCAGAAATCAAAAATCTGCAAATCAAAAATATTAGAAATAGATAATTTACTAATACAATATTATTACTTACGAGTATTTAACGATATAAAACGCGTACGAATATTAGACACGGGGCTGCAGGTGCAGGAATGCTGAATTTGCTCAGAAATCAAAAATATTAGAAATAGATAACTTGCAAATACAATGTTATAACTTACGTATATTTACAGGAAAACGATTTTGGAATTCTATAATGGTTATTATGAAATACTGCACTTGCGCGAATACGAACACCTGCAAATAAAAGCTTTTAAAACCAATTTATTTGCGATTTACGAATTTACTTACTTGAATGTTTCCAATTAAATAAACGGTTTTTAACGAATATGAATAAAGCAACGTGTCAAAAATGGAAACAGTGTTGCCGATCAAATAATTTGCACCAAAAGTTTAGTATTTACTACAATTCAAAAATTTTTTTGTGAAATAGGTACTTTTTTTTGTAAAGAAGCAACACGTTTTCAAATAAGGGAGCCGATTTGTCAAGAGGGAGCGAGAAAGCTGCTTACTTACCTAACCTTCTATAATTGAATCATGTGTACGTGTCACATGTAAGCATGCAATATTTTCTCAGAGTCAACCAAAACACCGGCTCTGAATGCGCGCTCTATTATTGACCCGATACAAAGCAAGCCCACAGTTGATTAATGCTTTCACTCTTCCTCGGCAAAATTCCATGCGAATTTGATAGGTGATAGCCGCTATTGAACGATCATAGGTGCCATACATACACGCTTGTAAGTATGCTTTATTAATGCATTTGGATGTGAGTAGAGCAGAGAGTAAATTTGAGATGCATACTTCTTGATCGAATGCAATGCAACAAAAGCAATATTTGCGAGCGAGGCAGTAACAGTACGAGTTGAGTTCAAAACAACAATGTGTAAACACTGAGAGATGATTCTCTATGAGAGCTGCATTCGGTGATATGCAAAAATTATAGAACTCTTTATACAAATTGCATGCACTGAGTTTGATTATTATCAGTTCATGAATGCAACGCAACAAAAGCAATGTTTGCGTACGAGACAGTATAAATAACAGTGCGAGTTGAGTTTAAAAAAACAATGTGTTACCTGTGAGAGCTGGTTCTCCATGAGAACTGCATTATGGGCTGCTACACAAAAATTATAGCACTCTATATACAAATTGCAAACACAGAGTTTGATTACTTTCAGTTCATAAAATCGAATGGGGGTGTAAACATTTATTTAGTGAATTGGAGATGAAATTCCCGTAGAGGAATTATAAATCAATTAGTGGAAGTGAAAAATCATACGAAAGATCTGATTTTTAAATATGTGATTTACTGCTTTTAGACACAAGGCGCTCAAAAAACAAAATTATATCCTCCAATCAGTTGATTGTTGTGCGCTGTACGATCAGCCAATGTAAAGTAGATGCATCAAACTTCCTTACTTCTCGCAGTGGTGGGGTGAAACGCTACCTCTTCGGAAATTCCCTGTCTAATAAGATTTTAAAAAGTAACTTGAAAAAAAAGGAAGTGCGAGTGTTTTGCATAGATTTTGTTTTTAAAACTGCAGATTTATTCTTCTACATATACATATATAGCGTGCGGATAAAGACGAATTTTGTAATGGAACCTGTTAGTTTTCTAAATAATTCGCTGCGATAATCTTTATAAACATATATACATATATGTATATATACAAAATAGTAGCAGTTGTGAATTCAAAATATCGTTTGCGCTTTTTTTTACATTTTGTAACACGGTAAAAAACGAAAAAGAACAATGGTGACAATACTCGACTTGCCTGACGAATGCTTGATAAACATTTGTAAGCGATTGGATCACGATATCCAGCGTTACCACTGGGTGAATGTGTGCAAAAGATTCCAGTACATCTACTATGAGTATTTCCATAACTGGACGGAAGTTAATGATTATTTAGCTCAAAACTTTGGTCACCTAATCGGCACCGACGATTTTCCGATGCAAATAATCAAACGCATTAATTTATCGAAATCAAAGTGTTCTAAAAGATTTCTAAATAAACTACGCATCTCTCATCCAGAGATTGAGGAAGCAAAACTCTTTTCGTTCACTGATGAGCATATGGCTGAGCTTTTGCCTTTGCCAAATCTGAAAGTTTTAATCTGCATTGGCACTTACGATCTACGTGGTAATTTTTTTATACATCAATATTTTATTTATTTATTTACGTATAATGTTTATTGAGTGTTAACATAAGTATATAAGTATACATTAGGCCGGGTCGATTTGTAGGGAGGCAAAAAAATCGCCCATTGCTCTGTGAAAAGCATATTCTAGGGATCAAAATAAGACACTTTGCCGAAGGAACCATACCTCTAAAACGAATTCTGATGTCCCCCAACTTTGGTCGAACTTTTTAGTTTCTTTTCTCATGTAAAGGCCAAAAATGAGTGTGCCACTGGCATGGGTGGATCGGCCGTCCAAAGTTAGTGGGGGTCGGTCATACATTTGGACTCGATTGGTGTACTCTAAATGGGTCAAAGTGGGATTTTTCGTTCGACCCAAATTGGGGGACATCAGAACTCGTTTTAGAGGTATGGTTCCTTCGGCAAAGTGTCTTATTTTGATCCCTAGAATATGATTTTCACAGAGCAATGGGCGATTTTTTTGCCTCCCCACAATCGACCTGTGTGATATTTAGTTTAATTGGATAGCCCGATGGGAGATCAGGCAACTCCTCACGGAATAAGTACATTCACTTTCTAGTAAAAATATCAATAATCCTCTGCGAATTTTTTTATATACATAGATATGTTTTTAGTAGCTTATAGAATAACCCGAAGATCACCACCAACTTGGTAATGGAGAGGTTTGAAATTTAAATGGTTCGCCTTTGTACCGAGCGATTTGTAACTCATAAAATACTCAAGCTAAAAGCCCATTGTACTCAACGCTCTAGAAAGTAAAAGGGTAGATACTCTAGGAGGAAAGAAGAGAAGTAACAGAAAGAAAGAGATAGGATAGAAAAAAGATAGAGACAGAGATGGTGAATCCTGTGAGAATTTTCCAGATTCTTTGGCAAATTCCAGATTCCTTCAGTTGGAGAGAGCGAATATTACTCGTTCTCATGACATCGAAACCCAAAACCCATCAGCAGAACGTCTTTTCTTCCAAGTTTTAGAAGAAAGTTCGACAGTTTTCTGTTCAGGCTTGTCACAAACCGCTTCCCAGCGTTCTACTTTTAGACTAGACCATCGCTCTTTATGTAAATTACATACGTAATCACTGATCTAATTCCAATGGAGAGGTTTGCTGTTTGCGGTAAAAGAATCACTGGAGAAAAACCTGCAGCCCTTCATTTATAGACGAATTAAATTTAGTTCCAACGCTGGATGGTCCACTCTGAATAATGAGCACACAAAATGCGCTTTGATCGCATCGATGCGATTTAACATAAAGAGTGGAAAAGCTAACATTTGACACCGAATGTGTCAACTTAAGGTTAGGTTAGGATAAATGAATGGCTGCGCTTACGAAGGGCTCACTTGGCCAAATATTCAAAACTCGATTGCTGCAATACCATACAGGGGAAAGGAGAAGGGAGGAAGAAGGGGCCTTAGGATTAAAAGGTTGATCATCATGCACTTAAGACAACACCGACGGTGGGCCAGATGTCTAAATCGTTGCCGACAAGAGCAGGGTAGCTGAGAAAACGGTGCTGAGAAGATTCCTCTTCACCTTCCAGAGAGCTTCTGCAGAACGGTCTTGCGGCAATCTCGAGTCTCACCGCATAGACACTTAATGGACAATGTCCGGTAAAGATATCCATCAAATTGGAGAGCTGAGGCTTTGTTAGCCTTAGAAGCTCCCTCGAGCGCTCCCGATCTACCCGTGGGCAGAAGGCACTCGCCATTTTGCACGTTTGCGCACTATCCCAGCGCTCGCTGAGTTGACGCGAGACCCATCTTTACGAGAGTAGACCACAGGATCTCAAGGGAACCCCAATCCTATCAACTAAAATAAATGCATTGTTCTTAAAACGGAAAATTAGGTTAATATCTAAACGAGTCGACGCTTGAACAATGTTAGGAAATATTTATTTATTTATTTATTTAATACACAAACGTCAATCAAAAAGAGAAAAAATGAATTTTGAGGGGAAAAGTTTAAACAAATTAATAGGGTATTTGTAACAATTAATTCATTCAAAAAAAATTTCCGAAATGTTTTTTGACCTAGGGGTATGGTAATAGACGTGATATAATATCTGGTACGTGCTTGCAAATTGTTGATGTGGAACTGGTCATAGATCTCAAGTGTTGATCTGTATCCTCCTTGGCGACTGTATCAGTATTCCAGGCTTCTGCAGAGTTTCACTTGTATTCGTTCAACGCGTTTGATTGCAGAGTCAGTAAAAGGAGACCAGATTACTGTGCCATATTCCAGAATTGGAAGGACTAAGAAGGAGAAAAGTCTCAGTAAGGTGTTGGGATTTGTGAAGTTCTTGCTGGTTCTAGTAATAAAACCAAGAGTTTTAAACGCTTGGAGAGTAACCTTGTTAATATGTTTGTTAAATGTCAATCTGTTGTCTATGATGATACCTATTTACATAGATCCTTTATGCTGTCGATTTCACTTATTGCCTCGTTGTTTAAATTGTAGTTGGTTAAAGTACAGACGTGCGATCTTGAGATAGATACTGCTCCACACTTTTTGATATTCAGGCCTAGTTTGTTTCTGCTGCACCAGGCCGACAATAAGTCAATATCACTCTGGAGAATTTTGATGTCTTTTACACTAGTAATCGATCTGAAGATTTTTAAGTCGTCCGCATATAGTAGGTACTCAGACTGTAAATGATCGCCAATGTCGTTAACGAATATGTTGAACAGAGTTGGACCCAGGTGTGATCCTTGGGGCACACCCGACGATACATCATGCTTGGTGGATAGATGACCATCCACCCGCACTTGAAATTGCCTTTCAGATAGATATGAGTGGACCCAGCCCAGAGTATTGCCTTGAATACCGTATCTGTTGAGTTTATTTATCAGGATACAATGATCGACCCTATCGAATGCTTTGCCAAAGTCCATGTAGATGGTGTGCACTTCGGTTCCTTCGTTTAGCGCTTCTTGGAGGTAGTTGACATAGATAAACAAATTCGAAGTAGTAGATCTCCCGCCAACAAACCCGTGCTGCTTGTTGGTGATAACGTTCGAGAAAAATGCTGTGAGTTGGGGGAGAACTATTTTTTCAAAGAGTTTAGCGAGAGAGGATTGTACGCAGATTGCTCTATAGGACCGTCCTTGTAAATGGAGCAGACGTAGGAGGATTTCCAAACTGTTGGGAAGGTACCGGTTTGTAGAGAGAAATCAAATACAGGGTGGCTGATGAAAGCCGCTACCAAAACAAAATTGAATAACTTTTTTTCTTTTTAAGTTATCTGTTCCATTTTTGTTTTAATTTGCAGATTGATCTTTAAAATTTATTAAAATGGATAACTGGGACACGCAAACAAGAATTTGGATAGTCCGCCGCTATCACGCACTGGAGTCCGTAGTTTTGGTACAGAGAGAGTACAGGCGGATGTTTGGCGGCGGTCCCCCGAGCAGAGGGACCATAATAAGACTGGTGAATAATTTTGCTGAGCAAGGAACAGTCGCAAGAAGGCCTTATCATCGAAACCCACCAGTTCGGACGGAGGAAACGATCGCTGCTGTAGCTGCAGCTATACAAAGCAATCCAAGGGTTTCAACAAGAAGCTTATCTGCTCAACTTGGTGTCAGCCGACAGTCTTTGCAAACAATAATGCACAAAGATTTAGACTTATTTCCCTACAAAATTCAAATGGTTAACAAACTGAATGCAGGAGACTTGCCGATTCGCTTGGAATTTTGCCAGAAGATCCTGCAAATGGTGGAAGAAGACCAAAACATGTTAAACTGCCTTTTCATGTCTGATGAGGCCCATTTCGATTTAAACGGCAATGTGAACAAACAAAATTGTCGAATATGGAGTACTTCTAACCCACAGATACTCCACGAGACGGAATTGCATCCTCTTCGCGAGACAGTGTGGTGTGCGGTTTCTTCACGCTGTATTGTCGGGCCTTATTTTTTTTGAGAAAATGGTCACACCGTTACGGTTACTGGAGACCGTTATTTGAAAATGCTGAATGCTATCCAGAACTACGCCGAAAGAGAATTCCTTTCAACTCTGTGTGGTTTCAACAAGATGGGGCAACGTCTCACATAGCCCAGACTGTTATGACAGAGTTGTGACGAAAATTTCCCAATAAACTGATTTCAAGAAACTCCGAATTTCGTTGGCCTCCCAGATCGCCTGACCTTACTGCACCTGACTTTTTCTTATGGGGCTTATGTAAACAAGAAGTTTATAAAACAAAGCCAACAAATTTGGATGAACTAAAACAATCCATTCGGGCAACAATTCCTGTCGCAACTCTCAAGGCAGCAATGAACAACTTTTTACTAAGATGCCGCACTTGTGTCAACGAGCTGGGGGGCATTTAAATTCAATTATTTTTAAAACTAGTTAAGCTACATTTAATAAAATTTAATGACCTTCAACTTGAAAAAAAAAATGAATGAATTCCATATACTAAAAAAAAAGTTATTTGAGTTTCTTAATGTAGCAAAATTCATCAGCCACCCTGTATATGTGTGAGATGTGGCTGGTAGCACAGTTTTTGAGGAAGGTGTTTGGTAGCCCATCCGGGCCAGCACCTTTCTTTGTATTCAATGTCAGCAGTGCTTTGTAAACATCATTTATATTAATCTTGAAATCGGTGATAGTATTAGTCGGCCTGTGTCCTAGATCCGTTCACGTTAAGCCTCGATGCGGATCCTGATTATATACACTCTTGAAAAAGGATGCGAACATGTTACTAATCTCAATGCCGGAGTCAGCCGACAGATTATTCCAAGTCTTATGTTTAATGAATTTCCAAAATGCACATGTATCAGTCCGAACCTGCTGCTCAATCATATCTATATAATTTTTGTAGCATAATGTGTTGAGCTCCTTGCACTCCCGTCTAAGTTCACTAAATTTTCTATAGTACAAATTAGTATCGTTTTTCTTGTATTTCTTGCAGTTGGAATGAGCTTCTTTCTTGAGTAGTGTTTTGAATTTTAATTCACTTGAGAACCAGTAAGGGAAGTGACTTGTTTTTTGGACACGCACAGGAACATATGATGAGATGCCTTCCTGGATTATGTCATAGAGTACTTTTATTTTGCAGTCTAAAGTGCTTGATGAATAAAAGTTAGACCAATCAGCGTTTACGAAGAAGTTATTGAGATTATCATAGTCACCGTTCTTGAAATCATAGTAAGTCGGTGTTGCAGGCTTTAGACTGGGCTGAAGCTCGATAGTGATATCAAGAGCAGGGTGATACAGATTCATCGTGGTGATTGCTTGAGTATATTCTACCTGAATAGAAATGTTACTAAAGCAGAGATCAAGCAAGTTATTATTATCGATATGGACACTGTTAAATTGTTGGCATTCCAGCGAAGAGAAACCTTCGTGTACAGAATTTTCACAATAAGTGCAGGGTGAGCTGCTGGGAAGGTTGAAGTCGCCAGTGATAAGGAGATTTGCGGCACTAAGTTTTTCCTTCAGATAGTGAAGCGTATCAATGAATGTCTGGACAGCTGCGAGTGAAGCTCTCGGAGGAAAGTAGACGCACCCGACGATGATATCAGAACTATTGAACTTCAATTTTACGTAGATGTGTTCTTCAGCTTCAAGCATTGGTCGTCGAGCAGTCGTCTTAGCTTATTCATGGTAATATTATCGTTATCTTCATCATCATCATCGTATTCAAGATCGTCCGTGGTGGCGACATTAACCTCCAATTTGCAGGAATCACATTTCCACAGGAACCCCTGTAATTTAACTTTGTTAGCACAATCAGTGAATTCGGATTTGGTAAGCCCCGTACAATTGGCATGAGTCCACGTAAGGCAGGCTACACACAACATACTAGATGCTCAGCTGCGTGGCAAACACCACATGTGTGCTGTTGCTGGGTGCCTTTTTTAGGAGGCATAGTTTGTCGCAGAAATTCACGTATTACTGAGAGAACTTTTACTGATTTTGATTTTTTTTAATTTTGGTGTTTCACAGAGATTCGAACCTACGTTCTCCTGTGAATTCCGAATGATAGTTACGCACTAAACCATTCCACTACGGCGGCCGCCATCGAATACTTTCAGATTTGGAGCGTTTGTATCCATTAAGACAACATGACCCAGTCAACAAAGCCGCTGGATCATTATTCGCTGCACTATGTCTATGTTGCCGTAAATTCGTTTCTTACATGAAGCTATTTCAAATTTCTTCTTTAAAGTTTCAAACGTTAGTTGCCCCATCCATTTATTTCATCCCCTCCATCATATTTACTCCGATAGCCGTTACGGTGCATTCGAAATTAGTCAGGGAATGTCTGGTTTCACTTTCGATTACATCCGAATTCTTTGACATAAGACTAATCTGGTTTCATCATAGCGACATTGCAGGTAACTGCGAAGCGGACGAGCGGACAAATCAAGGGACCTCTGAGGTAGTTTCCCCGCGAAACGAGAGGATCGGGATTAACTTGCACTCTTTTCCTGGAACTATGGGCCTCGCGTCAACTCAACGAGCGCTGGACAAGTAGACAAACTTGTAAGGTCGCAAGATCTTTCTGAGACCACGTGTGGGATGTTCGAGGGATATGCTGCGGATAACAAAACCTCAACTCTCAAACTTCGTGGGTGTCCTCACGGGGCACTATCCGCGAGCTACGCACGCCGTGAGACTTGGAATTATTTCAAGTCCTTTTTGCATCAGCTGTATGGGAGACTCTGCATCTTCTCCTTAAATGCCCCGCTCTAGCAGGATTAAGATTTAAGCATCTCGGCTCTCACTTCTTTTCTACGCCTGCTGATGTAGCAGGCCTTGATGTCAAAAATTTGATACCAGCATAAAGCGGCTAACAGTACCGCAAATTAGTCACCGTTCGTAAGCCACAAATACTCAACCTCCTCCTGCATCCCCTTCATTCTCTCCTCTCTCTCCTTTCACAAAAGATGAACTGAAATTCTTCGTCCAAGTGGCCCACTTTCTGGGCAACCATTATAACCTAACCTCACCTGCCCCACCCAAAGTCACTTTCAGTATTCACTTTCAATTGCCCTTTCTATGTTTCTTTTCCTTAGGTAGAAGTTTGATAGACCTCTGCCGACTCACTGAGCTACACATTCACACCAACAAATTCATAGATTCGGAAAATTTGATTCACACCACCTACCACAATCCATTGCGAGTGCTAGTAATTCCTAATGATCCGGGAGTATTCTCCGAAAAGTACGCGTTTGAAATGGTCGAAAACTTAAAGTATCTCGAGGAGCTTGTGGTTGAGTATAATCACTGCAAATCTTGGCAATTGATTGGCACTTTACCCCTACTTAAGAAGCTTGAGATTTGGGATTTCGTTATTCACGTATGTGATTCATGCGCAGAGAAACCCGATTTATATGAAACGTGCGCTCCCAACCACGACAAAATCATATTTGATGAACTGCGCAAAAGAAATCAATTAGAGGAGCTCATTTTCTGTGATGGTGCTCTAACTGATTTTCACCTAAACGGAATTTCTGAATTGAGAAGCTTGCGGGTATTAAAATTTTCGCGCGCGGCTATGCCACACGAAGTCTCGCTAGATATATTTAAAGAATTGATCAATTTGGAAGAACTGCATATCGATGGCGGCCGAAAAATAATTGCAGAAGAATCACTCGAATTTATAAAAAATTGTCAAAAATTAAGAGTCATACATTTTTGGTACGCAGCTGGCATAAATGCGAACTTTATTTCGAACGCAAATGATATCGTAAGTAAAAGGAAGTCGTCTACGGTCAAACCTTTAACGCTGGGATTCAGCTTTATCACGAAAACGATGATAAGGGTGAGTACTGAAAAAGTTATACGCTACGTGAAATTCACTTAAAGGTAATGGTATTTCTTAATTTCATTACTTTCTGTGTCATTTTTAAATTTTCACTTTCTATGTCTTCAATTGGGTAAGTTGGGCATGAAACCATTTGAGTTTATACGTAAGTTTAAAATTTAGATTTAATATATGTAACTAGTAACAACATTCTGACCCAGCCCAGCGGAGGATAAGGATGCAATTAAGAACCTGAAGCTCAACAAAGCTGCGGGCGAATATGGTATACAGCCTGAACTAATAACTGCCGACCCGCAAATATCAGCGGAAATTCTTCATCCTCACATCACCGCCACCTGAGCAAGGAAAAGCTGTCTTCGTCTTGGACAAAATGCATCATAGAGTAGCTGCCCAATGCAAAATTGTCCTCGTCGCCATCGTTCTTGATGACGTCATGAGCCAACTGACCCTGCACAAAAAAGGCATCATGAGAACCTGGACCTTGCCGATAACATCTGACTCCTCTCTCACAAACTCTCTGACAAGCAAACGCACTGTCGGAGGTCGACATCGCCAAGATCAAAGCTATGAGAGTCAGCCACAATAAAACAAAACCTATAATAGTTGACGGGTGTCCGGTGAAATTTGTCAAAAGCTCCTGCTACCTCGGCTGCACTATGACGGCAAACGGTGGAATAGCTGAAGATGTCAACAGCAGGTTAAACAAAGCATACAGTATGGGGGAGTTCCCAAATGTCCAAGCCCACTAAACTACGAATATTCCGCTCATTCTCTAACACCATCACACAGAGGCTGCACTCCTTCATCAACAAAAGCCTCCGCATCATCTGCAGAATATTCTGGCCAAACACCATCAGTAACGACGCACTGTGAAGATTAACGAACGAGGAACGCATCCTTGGGCAAATCAAACGCAGAAAGTGGCGATGGATAGGTCACACATTGAGAAAACCACCAGATAGCATTACGAGAATTGCTCTGAACTGGAACCCGCAAGGGCTTCAATACAAGGCCAATTCTCATAAAAGTCGTCAATCGAAAAGAAAAAAATATATATGACAGTGCACAGCACATGACGAAAGAGCTGGCATTCCAATGGACAGCCCACGCATTTGAGAAGTTATCACCGCGGTTAACTCTTTTCAAAATAGCATGGCTCCTGGAGACGAGAACACCTCGTCTGAATTCTTGAAAGCAAATCCCGAGGACCGCGCGGGATTAATACACCTATTGACTTTGAAATTCTGGGCAACATGTGACTTGCCTGAAGAACTGAAGAAAGGCAATCTGACGGAATGTAAGAACTGGAGGGGCATTACCTTGCCCAATGTGATCAACAAAATAATCGCACAAATCATAAACAGAAGACTTTCTGGAACAGGCGAGCTTCACAGCGAACCGTTAATGCTTCGACCACATCAACAGTCTTCGAGTTATTGTTGAAAAGAAATTTGAGTGGAAGATCGCGCTCTTCCAAAAGGTGTTCAATTCTTTACTTCACGGCGCTATTCGTTATGACCTCGAGTGCAAAGCGGTCCCATCGAAACTGATTCAGCTCATCGAGGCACTTTACACGTACGAAAGCTGTCGGATAATGCATGAGAAACTTCTGGCTGACAAAATCAAAGTAGTAGGACGTTTCGACAAGGATGTGTTTGCTCGCTACTTCTCGTTAACATCATTTTGGACGTAGTCATGAAAAACGCCTGGTTATCAGGAGGGGACTGGGGACTGCAAGGGCGCCTAGCAGATCTGGACTATCTTCATATGACGGCGAAGATTCAAGCACAAAAGTTTTCTCTAACTCCGCCAATGTATCTATTTTCCCAAAATTGCCAAAGACTGCTAGTGTTTTGCGATCCTACAGGCATGCAAAATGCTTAGGAAACGTAAGAGCGTGAGAGATACTGATAGTCAAGCCGCGATAATGGCTCTGACGACGCCATGGTCCAAACTAGTCAACTCCAGTGAGGCGGAGATCCAATCTCTTGGGTGTGCAGGTAACATTTCTCTGGTCTGGATCCCAGGACTTAAGAACATAGTGAAATTGGTGATGAACTTGTCAGGAAGAGGTCCACTGAATTGGTCTCAGAGACCTTTCATTCGGTTATTAGCATCCCGTTGCCTGCTGTTAAAAGGGAATTTCAAAACTTATTTCTCAAGACTTACACTTACCAGTGTGCTATAAATTTCAGCTGCAGGTAATCGATTATTTTAGAAAAACTTCAGTCAAAACCAACTCTGACGACGCCATACAAACGTGGCGAACTAGAATTTGCAAAACAAGACATGTCGTGGTCCGATGAAGAGAAAAATTTAATATTTTCGGACGAAAAACGTTCAACGTCGATGATCCGACTTGTTTAAATTATTAAAAATATCGTTTGAAAAGCCTTGAGTATTCTTTCACCAAGCGAAACTTTTGAAGTGGCTCTTTGGTCGCGACCACAGAAAAAATGATTCATTACAATTCAGTCATCACAAAATGAAAAGGCACAACTAAGCTGACATGGCTACAAAACATAACTGAAGGCTTTAGGAAGCTTAAAATAAAAAAACTGGAATAAGGTAGCCATTGGCGAGTTAAATGGGAGAGGATCGTTGAAGAAGCTGCAGCTCACCGCGAGCTGTACTGCTGATGGGTGATGATGATAATGAACTCAAATGGCTACATAAATTTATAGCACAAAGTCTTGATTAACTTTAAAGAGGATGTAATGCCTCATTTTAGTTGACTAACACAGACATACTTGCCAGCCGAAGTTGACTTGCGGAGAAACAGATTCAAGTATTTGAGTGAACATCACGGTCCCCAAACTAGGGTCCGATCGAGGACATGTGGAGGATTATTCATCGTCGAGAATACACTGGAAGGTTTAAGCTTCAGTTCTTTAATAAGGTATGCAAAGTGGTTATGAGGGAATAGTCGCGAATTCCACTTTCGTACTATCAAAATGTCCGTGCTTCGATACCAAAACGGACCTTTGAAGGGATAAATAAAACTAAGGACTGGACTTTCTATTCATTTTATGTAACCAATATTTGGCATGTTTTTCTGAATAATTTCTTTGTTGTGGAAGCAGTGCCTTTAATCGAATTTCCTATTAAATTTGGTTGTGTTTAAGAAAAAATAGTATTTCAAGTTCTCATTGTGTGTAAATTTAATTTTTTATTTTTTGAGCTCCTAATGAAACTCGCTACAGATTGTAAAAAAAATATGTTTTTTAGTGTTTTTATTCAAAGTACTTCAGGAAAAACAAGGTGCCTTTAATTGAATTTCGAGGAGTGTATATGTATATGTGAATATGGACTTATTAATTAACTTATTGCTATTTCCAGGGTTTGTGTATTCGGACACCAGTTGTGCATATAAGAATTACGATATTAAGAAGGAAATTTGTTGCTGCAGAAGAATCGTATTTGAAAAGTGAGGAGGAATGTGTGAGCCAATCGGATGTACAAGGAGATTTGTTGAAGAGGAAATTTTCAGTGTGAGTAGTTGGACAAATATTTGAAAACTATTTTTTAATTATCCTCTGCTTTATATTTAGCATGAATATGGTAGCCGAAGAGAGGGAAGTTGATATGGAAATCATTCGTGGAATCGCAGCAAGGGCAGAGTCAGAGGAGGGAAGTGAAGAGAACGAATAAGAACACAACAGTTGAAGGAAAAGGGCCCTGAAATTTGATTTAAAAGATAAAGAGGTTATAAATAATTTGAATATTATACAGCAAAACGAAAAATAAACAAAAAAAGCAAGCAAGACAAAACTTTTGAAAGTTAAAAGTTTTGTGTACCTCGTATTTTGGATATTTGTGGTTTACGTCTTGATGTATTTCCACAAATGGAGGAGCGTACATTCAAAACGACAGATGTTTTTCTATGAACGACTTTTTTATGAGGCAACAATAAGGCAACATTCATTAATATTTTGTTGAAAAGCCTTTTTGCTTTATTACTGCTGTACAGTGTCTTTGCTTCTGCTTACTGAGTGCATTTTTCACGTCACTCCAAAGATGTTCCACTGAATTTAAGGCGACACTCAAAGATAACCAACGCAAAACAATGATCAAACTGTTTTCAGAAAAACTTTTTGGCCATACGAGATGTGTGCTTCGCATGATTGTCTTGTTGACCGACAAATTCTTTTCTGCATAAGGCAGCATTGCATTTTGAAGTATCTGAACGTACTTGGTATAGATAGACTAGATGGCGTCTTCGAAGGTTCTTGGTCTTCCTGTACGCGGACGGTCTCACGGTTCAACCACCGTCTTTAAAGCGACGGAACCAATCTCGGCACGTTGTTTCATTTAAAGCACCATCTTCATAAACTTTTTGTAGATCTCGATGTCTCGATGGGCTTCAGCCGCCGTTTTTTTTTTTCGAACGAAAGAGGAAAATCAACACTTCCCGCAAATGACGACTGTTCGGCACAAAATCAGGCATTTTCACAAAACCAAATTACTAATGTTCGACACATTTCATTTACCATATGTCTAAGCTTGGTTTATGACGTTTAGGTTATGTCAGAATCGACTAGCACACACTGGTGGCGGCATCTATTGACAAACAGCGGGAACATAGTTGCGCTCCTAATATTTTGTCCAAAAGCATTTTGTACAAATATTTTTTTAACAAACTAATTTTTTTTTAAGATTTATTTACTTACAAAGAAATTTTACAAAGAAACATTTACAAAAAAAAAAAAATATTTTTTTACAAGGAAAAAAAATGTTTCTCTTTTTTTACAAAGAAAAAAATATATTTTTACAAGGAAAAAAAATGGTTCACTTTTTTTTACAAAGAAAAAATTTTTACAAAGAAAAAAATTTTTACGAAGAAAAATTTTTGATTAATATATTTTATCCAAAAAAATGTTTTACACATTGTTTAACACTTTTTTTTACCAATAAATTTTTTACCAAAATAATTTTTTTTTAATATTCAGTTGCTTGCTTTGTTCAGTTCTTACCTTCTCGTGAAGCTTAAAAAAGAGCTAAAAAATTGGAAAAATACTAAAAAAATGTATTTCCACAGAAGTTTTTAACAAAAAAAAATTTTTAGAAACTTTAGAAAAAATTGGTATTTTACAAAGAATTTTTTTTAATATAATATATTTTATCCAAAAACATTTTGTGCGTATTTTTTTACCAATATAATTTTGTTTTTTAAAAACAAGGAAAGTATTGCTGTGTAAAAAAACTCTACACCAGCATTGAATAAATCACAAAATAATTTTTTGTTTGTTTTTCAACATTTTCTCAGTGTGCTTTTTGTTATACTCGAAAAATATTTGGATAGGTTGAGTTGGATTCGCTCATTTATACTCCTATTGGCTCTTTGCGATTAGAGAAATCGGACAACAATCAAGCTAACCTCTCTGAAAATATTAACATTTACATGTTCACATATGTACTTCCACATGATAATAATGTAAAATGTAAGCTTCCTCTTCTTCTTCTTACTAAAATATAAATTTTTTTTTTTTTTTTGAATTTTCGAAACCTTTTTTTATATGAAAAGCTATTGTCCTATTAAATCCAGTTGAAAAAGTAGCCTGCATTGGTTGCTGTCCAACATCATTCATCTCCAAATCAAATTTAATGAAGCCTAATGAAATGTGTGCACTCAGTAAAGTTTGTTGCCGCTAAAGCTGTTTCAGTAGATAATAAAATGTGTACGAGTATAGCAGAAGTTTTCAGTGCATGTGACTTTTTTATACATATCTGCATATGGCACAGTTATATTGATCATTTTTGTTGTCAAATACTGATTATCGTCATCACTATCACGTCCGAATTGTCAAACATCAAATTTGAATGAATTTCGTCGAAGTGTTAGTGAGCCAAACGCCATTATGCGATGCTGATTGGAGTGGCCTAAGGATTGGAGTGGTGGCTCGGCGAAGAGTGCTGTGTTGAGCAACTGACTGTTGAGTGCTGGAAGGTGAAGTGACCTCACGGCCAACAGTGGCAGGTAGTTCGTGTGCAAACAAATTTGGAAAGCAATTTCCTATTTTCGTAATCGAAACCATCTAGTCAAATAACGGAAGCATCCGCAACGTGGCATAGCGATGATGCACTTTCAGCAGGGGGCAAGCGATTTGGTAATACTCAATTTAAAATGTGTTTTTTTTTCTGTTGACGACTTATTCAAAATGTTGCAGGGAAATTTGGTTTGACTGCATTTCGTTAGCCAAAAATTTTAAAATAACTAAATGGACAATGCATGTAGAATTAAATGTTGAATGAAAGCCTTGTTTTTTATAAAATACTTATCCTCAATATTTTCATCCCATCATGATGCATCACTACGACACATCGCTGTAGCGCTTGATTCTTTTCCCATACTTTTCCTACATCCATGGAAACCTTAGATAAATTTCCACACAATCCCATGCATACCTATCTCCCTCTACTGCCATATATGGAGCGAAGCTGTACCAAGATAATAATAGGATGTGAAAATAAAAAAATGCAATTTAGTAAACTTTTTGCGTCAAGAAATGCGGAAGTTCTTGAATGGTATGTACCTAAACATTTCGCTCTATGCGCATGCATGAATGTTCGCCATACGCCAGTAGACAACGAACTTTGTGACATTGTTCAAGTTTACATTTACCTTAAGGCACTCTCAATGCATATAACGGTGAATGTAGCATATAAAGCACACACTCCGCAATGTGGCGTCCAATGCGAAAGGGGCGAGGACAAATGCTAGCTTTTGCTCTGAAAGCAATTAAAAAACTCTGTTAGCCAGCAAAGAAGACGATGACAATGAAATTATGTTTCCAACTAATGCACGTGAGTAAGTATTTACTTAAGAATATATGTGCGTTTACATATGCACAAGTGCATACATACTTACAGTGTACAGCAGAAGTCTTGATACTCTACCACTTCGAAGAAGTTTTATAAATATACCTATGTATCACGAAAGGTTTTGTGTATTTTAATATTTTATTAGAATTATTCCCATAAGTTTCCGTCCTTTCCGATCTTAGCCAAAGTTGCGAGTCATTGGTAGTCGAAAAAGTCTTTTCGTATTTCTAATCAAACTTCAACTCATTTTTTCTATATTTATGAACTTTATTAAACTAAATATGTACCATTTTGGTCGATCACCTTTTGCCATTTTTCTTCTAGAGACATTATTCCATCAGTGTAAAACTTTTGTGGTTTCTCGGCGAAAAACTGCGACAAGTAATTTTCACAGGCTTCTCTTGAAGCCAACTTTACTCAATTGCGGGAGTTCTGCATTCACCGAAACAAATGCTAGTCCGATGGTGCAAGGTCAGGGCTATATGGTGGATGCATCAAAACTTCCCAGCCAAGCTCTCTGGCGATGTCACGGCAGCTTATGTGACGGTGCTGGTCAGTTTTTTCCATAATTTCAACGATAGGTCGCCCGGAGCGAGGTGCATCTTTCACATCGCAATTTCCAGAACGGAAGAGAGCGAACCATCGTTGTGCTACACGAACTAATACAGCATCGTCTCCGTAAACTTCACAAATTGCATTGGTGGCTTGCGTGGCATTCTTCCCCTTTTTATACAAAAATTTCAAAATATAGCGAATTTCTTCATTATTTTCACTAATTTTTGAACAGCTACGAGGGGTGCCTTTTATATGTCGGGATTTGGCAACCCTGGTATTTCAATCTGGCAACTCACAGCTGTTTCGCAAAGTTTGACATTTTTTGGCTTTTACGTACTCAGAACGTTTTGAAATACCAGCGCTATTTGTGTTGTTTACAGTAACTTAAAAGATTCATCTCGGTCCAAGAATGGAATTAAATCGTAAACATTTTCGTGCGATTATTTTTTACAACTTTCGACGTGGATTAACTCAGCAACATTGCATGGATGAACTTAATTCATTTTTTGGCGATGAAGCTCCATCAAGGACCAGTGTTTATCGATGGTATGGTGAATTCAATCGTGGTCGTAGTTCACTCCAAGACGAATTTCGTGAAGGTCGTCCAAAATCAGTTGTTGTTCCGAAAACCATTGATGCTGTGCGCGAACTGATATTGCAAGATCGTCATGTGACCTATTGTGAGATTGAGACACTCTTAGGCATTAGTGGGACCAGCATACATTCAATATTGCATAAACATTTGACTGTCAAAAAAATTTGTTCGCGTTGGATCCCACACAATTTGTCAATCGCTCAAAAAAGGGCTCGTGTTGATTGGTCGAAGGAAATGGTCAAAAAATTCGATCGTGGGGCTTCGAAACACGTCTATGACATCGTGACAGGTGATGAATCATGGATTTACGCGTATCAGCCCGAAAATAAACAGCAGTCGACTGTATGGGTGTTTCAAGATGAGCCAAATCCAACAAAAGTTGTTCGCGCACGAAGAACTTCCAAGCAAATGGTCGCCTGTTTTTTCGGAAAAACTGGACATGTCGCAACCGTACCACTAGAACAACGCAGAACAGTAAATTCTGAGTGGTACACAACCATTTGTTTGCCAGTTGTCTTCCAAGAAATTAGGAAAACCAATCGCCAAAGACGGATCACTCTTCACCAGGACAATGCGAGCTCTCACACATCGGCTCAAACAATTGCATTTTTGAGCACCCAAAACATTGAATTAATGGGTCATCCGCCGTATAGTTGTGACTTGGCACCGAATGACTTCTTTTTATTCCCGTACGTAAAAACCAAACTGAGAGGTCAACATTTTTCGACACCTGAAGAAGCGGTTGCGGCATTCAGAATGCATGTTTTAGAGGTACCTCATTCAGAGTGACAAAAGTGCTTTAACAATTGGTTCAAAGGCATGCAAAAGTGTACTCTTATAGATCTTCATGGAGAATATTTTGAAAAACAATAAAGTGATTTTCGATAATTAAAATTTGTTTTTGTTCTCTAATCCCGACATATAAAAGGCACCCCTCGTATAACTTTTTTTCAACTTCTCCGAATTTAATTTTTTTTTTTAAATGAAGCTTAAAATGTCACCTTTCTAATGACCTTTCGATGACACAATGTGATTGGTAGCACTGAAGACAGATGACACTCCAACGACATCTATTGACAAAATACGAAAAGACTTTTTCGACTACCCAATATTTAAGCAATGAAATAATAGATGATATTATGTGAAATATGTGCCATTGGAAGCTACAACTTAACTCCATCTTTCAGGCAGCATACGGACTCCTCTGATAAAAAATTCTAGTTCTTTTGACTCGAGAATATAGTGAGAATACAGTGGATGGGGCAAGGTTTCCCAATTCTGTCCCTCTAAATATTTCTGGACCGATTTAGCAACATGTGGCCTGGCGTTGTCATGCAGCAAAATCAGTTTGTCATGTCTACCATCTACCGTCCCATTCCGACCGCTTTTCTTTGAGCGCTCGATTCAAACGCCTTAGCTGTAGTCGGTAACGATCGCCAGTGATTGTTTCAGTTGGTTTAAGGAATTCATAATAAATGGCACTCTTCTGATCCCACACAACCTCCAGATGCACAACATAACCTTTGAAGCAGGAATATTTTCTTTCGCTGTCGATGGACCTGCTTCATCTGGCAGGCTTCAACATTTTCGATGCTTAGAGTTATCATATTAGATCCATTTTTCATCGCCTCATCGTCTGTGACGATGCGATTCAGAAAACATTTTCTTTACTGTCGTTCAAGAAGCATCTCACACGTCACCAAACGTCTCTTGATATCCCTCTCCGATATCCTTCACTTGATGTGGCACCCAGTTACCTGCTTTCTGGACCATTCCCATCGTGTGCAAACGTTTACCAACATGCAACACTTTAGACATATCATCAAGGGTTCGACATGCGACTTCATCCTATAATTGTTGTAGTTGAGTATCTTGGAGTTTTTTCGATGCCCCATCGCGATATTTATCATTCACGTGTCACTCAAGTGTCGAAACCACTATTTAAAAGTTGGATTTGATGGAACGTTATTACTGTAAATACTGAGCAATATACGACACGTTTCAGCTGCACTTTTCTTTAAAAGGAAAAAGGTCCCGCAAATGCTGTTTTTCGGGCCGAGCGTAGACATTTTTGACGTCAGATAAAAAGGATCTTTACGCTTCAAATGAATGTCAACTTCTGCGGTCGAGACCTCACATCTATTGTACATCTTCTCATCCAATTGTTCCTGTGTGAAATATAAGAAAATATAAAATATAAACTATCTCATTCTCAAATAAGAAAGAAAAACCCATAGAAAATCTGAAAATTCACATAGCATAAGTGTTGATACTCTTGCAATAAAGGATTTATGTATGAAAAAATTTAATAACAACGATAGTTTTGATTTGCGATGCTTTATTAAAACTTTTCATGTACGATTTTCTTACTTACAGTTACATTTTGGCTTGCCGTTGTTGATGCAGCAGGCAAAGTTGATTCTTTTTTTTTTTTTTTAATTACGAAGGAGTACAATGTGTATTATTCATATATTAATAAAGTTTTTCAGAATCTATAATAAGGTGTGAAATTTCTTAAAATTATACTTAGAAATGGCAGGGTATCAAGATTTATGCTGTGCACTGTATTTCGAGTAGTAAGTGTGGGCATAAAAGTAGGTAAGTAAATATTTATGTTTGAAAATGCATAAGTATGTAAGTTTATAAGTATACCAGTATATAAGTATATAAGTACGTTAGTATGTATGTAAGTACATCAGAATATAAGTATAAAAGTAGGTAGTGAGTAAGTATATAAGTATACATATAAGTATATAAGTATATACGTAGATAAGTATCCAAGTATAGTAGAAGATTAGAATTATATAAGAACACAAACTTATAAGTAGATAAGTATTTAAGTACATAAGTATATAAGTATATATATAAGTACATATATTAAGTATATAAGTACATAAGTATATAATTATATAAGTATATAAGTTTATGAGTATATAAGTATATAATTATGTAAGTATATTATATAAATATAGAAGTATATGTATAAGTACATAAGTATATAAGTATGTAAGTATATAAGTATATATGTATATAAGTATATAAGTATATGTATATGTATATATGTTTATAAGTATATATGTATATAAGATTATAAGTATGTAAGTATATAAGTACATAAGTATATAACTATACAAGTATATAAGTATATAAGTACATAAGAACATAAGTATGTAAGTATATAAGTATATAAGTATAGGTATAAGAACATAAGTATGTAAGTATATAAGTATATAAGTATATAAGTATATAAGTATATAAGTATAGGTATAAGTACATAAGTATGTAAGTATATAAGTATATGGTATATGAAGTTTCTTATCACCGCTTCGTTTACACTAAAAACAGAATCAGGGCCATTTTTCGTAACAAATTAGCCTTTTTAAATCAATACAAATGTATAATTAACCTCCTCACTCCAACAACAGCAATAAAGACCGCTACTAACTAAATATGCTACGTACTTATCGATGAACACAGATGCATACTTACATACATGCCTATAAACTTACGTACATACATAAAATGTGTACCCGCCGCATTACTTTCGCGTAATTACCAGCTAAATTAAGTGATACAAACGAGAAAGGATTTAGAATGGAAAGCACCATTTGTTGACATCATTTCTGTGCGGGTACGCCTTTCTCGCGCACTCGAAACCAAAAGCAAAAGGTGCGAGCGAATTAATTTTAGTGCAAATTTCACAAATAACAGCAGCATAGTTCCCAAGGTGGGCTGTGTATTCTATCGAAAGAGTGCAACCTTTATGCAGAAACTGTTTATCGATAAAGGGTTTGCGCGCAATTAAACTTCTGCAATCAATTTGACTTATTTGGTTTATTGATGAAGTACTTTGAATGTGTTTTATTGGACTTTGAATATTATGTTACTCATACGCCACGTATAACCATCTTGCTTGTGAACGCGATTGCGCCGGTAAATTCATATGTATAAACGCTGTAATTAAAATTGAAAACAAATTTACCCGATTCCGCTACGCTCAACGCCACTGCACAACTTTTTGCTTCAAATTCTCCCTTTTTCCTCTATTTTTGAGTCACATTTTTGCTGTATTTTCGTTCTCTTGCTTTATTTTGCTCCTCTGTATCATTGTGCCATCGTCAACGATAGCGCTATTCAATGCGCTGTTGCCACTTCACTTCACTTATTTCTTTGTATTTCTCTTTTACATCATTTGTCAGGCCTCCATTCAGCCGCACTTCAAGTGGTTTTGGCGCTTTGCTCCACCAACAAACTTACCCGACTTATTGCTTTACTTTTGTTCTTTCACAATTATCGTTAAATGCCTTAAGCACCTGCTGTATAATGGAGGAAAACAAATTAGGACAAGCGTCAACTCGCGACGAAAACAACAAATTAACAAAGCATCTGATGATTGCCAGAAAAAAGAGAACATTATTGCCAACGATGGCCTTTAATATTATCTTCCACATTGTCACCATTTTATGCGGGGAAAACAAATTTTCCTGGACGCCAAAAAACCAGGTATAAAATGCAAAAAATAGCGGTAGGTTAATTTACTTTACCTACATAATTCTTTACTTACAACTGTACTTATATACTTACATGCTCATACACTTATATACTTACTTGAGAGAACGAATTTTACTTGTTTTCTTGACATCGGAACCTAAAATTCGTAGCCTTGCTCTAGCTAATGCGGCACACCACCATCAACCGAACGTCTTTCCTTCTAAGTTTTAGTAGAAAGTTTGACAGTTTTCTGTTCGCGCTTGTCACAAAACACTTTGGAGTTCTGCAACGTTCTAGACCGGACTATCGCTCTTTATGTAAATTGCATACATAATCGCTGATCCACTTCTTGATTCCTACCGAATCGTCGGCAATTTTGTTTCCTTGAACACCGGAGTGTCCTGGAACCCATATAAGCACCGGCTTATTCTCTCTTGCAACAGAATTAAGGTTCTTCTTACATTCTTGAACAATCTATGAGGTTTGCTTTGCATTTTCCAGAGCCTTTAGCGCAGCCTGACTGTTACTGACGTCTCCAATCTGTTTTCCGCTCCAATTCCTCTCAATTATCAATCTCAATCTCTTACATTCAGAAGTTGCCGTTTAAAAACAGTTGCCATTCCTCCCATAGCATAGTGATACTTATTACTCTCGTTTAAGTACCATCCGGCTTCAGAACCTATTTCATTCTTAGACTCACCATAAGATCTTCCTTAGGAGCCAAAAACAGTGGATACTGCTCAGATAGCATCTTAAAGATTTATCTGTGTACCGAATCTCCGTCTTCTTATAGAGCCTACACATTGCTTTTATTGCTTCCTTTTGTATCTTAAGATCCAAGGGGAGCAAATCAAGCATAGCGTTTAGGGCATCACCGGAGGTTGTACTCAGCCGTAATGCATAAACATTGTAGCCTGTTTAGTTTCCGAAGTGTAGACTTAACCATAGTCCGTCTTCACCAAACCACAGAAGCATAAGTGATGATTGGTCTGATAAGTGCTGTGTATATCTATAGGTACCACAGCAGGTTTCAGACCCAAGTTTTGCCAAAGGCTCAACGGCATTGTTGAAAGATCCCCAATGCGCGATCAACCTTCAGCGAAATATGTGTTTGCCAAGTCAGTTTATTTCCCAAGATTACTCCTATATATTTAACTTTCTCAGAGAGACTGAGTATCCCACCTTTTAGTGCTGGAAGCCTTAGTCTATTCAGTTTCCATTTTCTCGTGAACAAGACTAAGTTAGTTTTGTATGGATTGACAGAAGGAGCTTGTCTCATGCACCAGTCGTCGATTTTATCCAGAATCCTTAGGGATTTATCCGATGTTAGCGCACAGACATCCTCCGCATATGGTTGGACATGATAACCGAGTTCCTGCATCTCCGTTAGAAGAGTGTCTACGACGAAGCACCACAGCAGCGGAGAAAGAACACCCCTTGGGGGCATTCTTACTTGTAAGTAGAAACCTTATTCAATTTGTTGAACTATAAGGTGTTGAGATATGCAAATTTTTTGTTCAAATCCTTGTAGCGATCCATAAAAGTTGTTTTGAGATTTTGAAATCCATTTTTTTGACGTCTTTGTTTATTTATTTATTTATTTATTTATTTAATCAACAAACAACAGACTTACAGACTATTACATAAGTAGGTACAAATTAAGACCTTATGACAAGAATCTTATAAGTAACTTCTTAAAAGTAAACTTACAGTAAGAGAAATCAAAGACTAAGGAAGAGGAAAAAGCATTAAATAGAGCTAACATCCTTCTAAAAGGAGCATTCATTCCATAAACAGTTTTAGCAATACCTGCAAAAAATAGTTCTTTAAAACGGAAAATGCGTGAGAGAACTTTAAAATTAATTTTATTGAGCAGATACGGACAATCTATTGAGCCCGTCAAATATCGAAGACAAAAGACATCGACAACAGAACACGCCTAGACTCAAAAGGCATTAGATTTATTAACCGATAAGATGGACCAATAAGATGGAATGGGTTCAACGAATTTCATCGAGCGCAAAGAAAAACGCACAAAGGCTCTCTGAACAGAGTCTAATCTATTAATATAGACTGCATGAAACGGTATCCAAACATGCCGCGTATTCTAACCTGGACCGAACTAAGGACGCGTACAACAGTTTGAGAGTATTGGGATCAGAAAACGAAGAACTATTTCGACGAATAAAGGCTAACATTGCGAACGATTTAGAAATAATAAAGTTTATGTTGTGGAGCCAATAACTTATGTTTATCAAGTCGAACGACACAGTGCCTATTATTGAGGTAGGAAATTAACCACTTAAGGAATCGAAACCCTGAAGTTTAGCAATTAATATTAGGTGAGTTACCCTATCATCAAGCCCTAGAGAAATCTGTTTAGACTGCATTCATTTGGAAACCTCTTCGAAATATTTAAAAACAGCCCTCCGTAAAGACAGCTAAATTCGTTAATGTAGATCTGCCTGGAATAAACCCATGTTGATTGGGACATAACAAATGCTTAACAGCAAAGTATATTTTGTCTTTGACTATATACTCAAATAATTTCGAAACTGTAGATAGTTTGGAAATCGGCCTATAATTTTCAATATTATTTTTATTGCCGCTTTTAAGGACAGGCGTAATGTAAGTAAGATTATAGTCTTCAATGAAAAATCCGGCAAAAAGGCGTAATTTGAGGCGTTAAAAGCTGGGCAACTTTTAATTAAAACAACCGATAGACCATCAATATCGGTACTAGTGGACGGCTTAAGCTGATTTATGCCAACAATGACATCCTCGTCGGTCAAATTTTATTTCCCAAAGTTGATAGAAGTATCTACTGCCACTCCCTTCTGCGGCCATCACAGCCACGGTTAGCAAATGGGCAACTACCACCCACAAGCGAGCTTGGCAGACTGAGAGATGATGTTATCTGTCATGTCCGATCGACTGTCGCAAACCCTTCTATCATTAAGCAGAGGGGAGTGCAGACGGCTGGTTGGACTGATGACGGGCCACTTTCTGTGGGTGAAGCACATGGAAAGGTTCGGTATCTCAGACAGTGTACCCAGCTTGTGAAGAGGAGGATGAGACGATGGACCACTTCCTGCGCGTCTGCCCCGCCTTCGCCCGAATCAGCTTTGAGGTCTTTGGCACTGATGTGTTAAGAAGCGACCATCTTGGCTCCTTGGCACCATAAGATCTACTCAGATTTCTTCGCAGATCGTGTAGATTTAAAGAAAATTAAAAGGGAATCCAAGTTTAGTACAATGGACTTAATTAATGTCTGAATGCTGTACTTGCTAGTTGTCCCGACAAAAAAAAAAATCTAAATTAGACAGGATATCTTGAGCGAACTCAAAATCCGTAGTGCCTGAAATAAAATGCGAAGCAAAAAAGTTTGCAAAGAGATTGGCATTGGTATAAATGGGAGGTGCCAATATAGCACATGGGCTGAAAAGAACAACGAACAACGCAATAATTCCAGCTCCACTCTAACATTTCAACACCACTTTTGTAGAACCTCCTTTGCCACAAAATAAGCCTAAGTTTCAGCGATAAACTCTTCATTTAAGAGAAAATTTCTTACCGGCGAGCAGACAGTAATCACTAGGAACCGAATATGATGGATGTGGAAGCAATTCGAAGTTTAATTCATGTAGTTTTGCCACTGTTTTGAATGGCTCAGTATCATCAACATATTCTTGTTGCTGATCAACAATGCGCAAACGTGGCACCCACTTTGAACAGAGCTTCCTCGTAATCAAATGCTCATGCAATATAAAGGCAACTCGTTCTTTTGATAACTTTACGACGTGAGCTAACTCACGCAACTTACATTTTTCGACCATTCAAAACGATTTCGTGGATTTATTTGATGTTTTCTGGTGTTACCACCTCATTTGGACGCCCACTGCGTTGTGCATTACCGGTGTTCGGTGTCTGTATGACCACGTTTGATGACAGCAGACCAGCGTTTTATTGTTGTTTCTGATGGAACGGAGTCCCCATAACACTTTTCAAACCATTGATTCGGTGGAACGGTATTTTCCCCTCAGCAGTGCAAAATTAAAACACGAAATTCTTTTTGATCCTCCCGGTCTTACTATATTTCGCTGAGTCCTGGATATTGACGAGCACCGATGGACGGTTTTAGGAGTATTCGAGAGCAAAAATTCTTCGCAAGATGTATGGTCCAATTTGCGTGAATGATTCATATCGAATACAATGGAATTACGAGCAGTACGTCCACATCGACGTAGTAAAGGGCATTGAAATTCAGCGGCTGCGTCTAGTTGGCTAGGTCACGTTGAGCGAATGGACATTAACGTACTAGGAAAGAAGGTGCTCTTTTCGAAATGCACTCGCAAAAAAGGGCGTCCTCATTTCCATTGGAAAGACCAAGTCGACGACGACCTGGCCGCCCTTGGTGTTTCTAACTAGCGCCAATCTGTGCAATGCAGAGGAAATTGGCGCAACATTTTGATCGCGCCAGAGACCGACTATCGGTTGTAGTTGTAGTGGTAGAACTCGGCAGCTAAGGCAACAAAACAATTTAACAGCATTTAAATCGAAAATGCTGCTGGAAACACCATTTCGCGCCTTTTATCGGTCATGAACGCTATATTCTTGTGGGTCCATCAAACAATCAATAATTTTGGCACTATCATCAGCTAATCAGCTTAATCATTCATTTTGATGATACCAATGGGTCGCTCCAAAGTGACCGCAACAGAATTTATATTACATGGTTGAACGAACAAATGCAATGTACTTAGTCTGGATTTTCTTGAGATAAATGCAAAAACTCTTACTTGAAGTCTCTGAAAATTTGATTGAAATCCATGTAAAAAAAATTGGCTTTTGTTTATCTGTTTAAATTCTCAGAGATATGCTCGATTTGAGACACCCTGTGTATTAACTTGAGGTTTATTCTTTTCATCTCATTTCTACACCAACTATGAGAATGCATTGCGCGTACATTTTAAAAGTTTTAAGCGGAGGGCTTTGGTTCTTTGGTTTTCTCTTTATTTTTTATTTGCATTTTCCTTAGCGGCAACTTAACTTTTTACCATACAAAACACACCCACTTGCACAGCTCTCAACTTTCCGCTGCGTGCTTGTCTAGACAACCTGTTATCTTGGCATATGCTCGGGTAGTAAATATTTTACATATCCACGAAAAGTGAATGCAGATTATGGGATTGAATTATTACTTTCACTTTTGACATCTAACGGCGCAAGCAGGTGGAGCTGCAGAAATGGGAAGATAAATGCACCGAAAATATTACGACTTTGAATATAATAGAAGACTTTAACGAAATCGCTGAAGTGCCATGAAAATATATTTGAAAATTTGCTGAGTTCCTCTTATACTTGTACGTAGGAGACTGCAGGAGAAAAGTTTGAGTGCATGAAAATCTACGGAAAAACTACATTTGGCTAAAACACACGAAAATTATGGGCGAGCGCTATTGGAAAAACTTTTTGTGCCATTTGGTGTTCCATGCACGGAGATTCGAAGCTGCGCGCTTCCGTATCGGCGTACCTCTATAGAGAATAGAAAAGCAGCCCAATAAACATCTGTGCTACAAATTTTCATAGGCTGGCAGGCGGGGTGGGTGTCGTAGTTACACACTTAGACCAGTTGTAGATCCATTGTGATACCACTGGAGCTTATCCTTACACTATGTGTTTTTTTTTTTTATCCGCTACTTCTGTCAAGAATTGCGTGTTTGCAGGAAAAATTCCACTGGATATCCGAGCACGTAAATTAAAACGTCTCTATCCAAGGCAAGATGCAAAACCTACAAGGGGCCAAAAGTTGACACAACGAATGGCGTCACTTGATGAATGGCAGCAAAGATGGGATCATTCTTCTAAAGGTCGTTGGCACGAACTTACCCCTACCCTTGACACGTGGTTACGGCCAAGACACGGAAAAGTGGATTACTTCCACTCCCAGATGCTGAGCGGACACGGGTGCTTTCAATATTATCTGCATAGGTTTGGTCTATCCGCTTCACCACGCTGCCCTACCAGCCCAGAGAAGGTTGAAGACGTGCGCACGTACTCTTCTACTGCCCAAGATTCGCCACTGAGGAGTTAGCCTCTATCCTTGGAAGACAGCCAAGTGAGACTACTTTAACTGGCAGTATATGCATTTCAAAACATTGCTGGGATGCTGCATGCAAGTTTTCCAAGCAAGTATTGCGTACGCTACACAAACAGGACAAAGAAAGGCGAACAATAGAGCTGTTTCAGTACCGGCAGCTAGAGAAAAGTAATATTAACACCCTGTGCCGCATCTGATCACACCGAACTTCCCGAGAAGTGCTAAAGCTAACTTGAAACTATATTCCAGAGGAGGTCGACTCAGACAATTACGAACACTTGAGTTAACGACTCACGACCATATCATACGCAGACATGACGGTAATGCATATGACATTACCGCACACTTTCGAAGTTTCATTTACTTCTCAATGGAGTAATGGAGACTATCAGTGGCATATCACCTCCATACGTCATAGATAGGGAGCCTGGACGCAGCTTTCTCTTGCGATTGATATCCACAATCACGGCTCCACCCTCGATGTAGTACAAATGCGGTCCCGGGGTGGAAGTCAGCCGAAGAGGGGAGCTCTCTTTTAGTGAGCTTACCCCACATATCATTAGCGCGACGGCACCAATTGAATGTTTCTGGCATTTTTATACTCCCCTCCACAACATTTTGTGGATACAATGATTTGAAATCCTGCAGCGTTTAGAAGTCAGAAGCTGCAAATTTCTAGGTTTCGCAACCAAACATAAGAGCGGACTTCACGTTGAAGTTAAATATTTAATAAATGGAACAATGAGCTGAATGAACTTAACCGTAATAAGAGAACATGGACATGGTATTGCAGAGAAGGCTCAATAGTTAGTCACCTATCATTTATTTCTATCTTGTGTTTTGAAAGTGTGATGATTCCTTGAATCATTCCTTTGCTCACCTGTCGACATGTAACCGTTGCGGACGGCAATTCAACCCAACTATCTGATCCCACTACTTAGGACTGGCAAGCTGATCATCTTTCTTTTGTTTTTCCTTGTTCACTCCTATCGGGAGCATAGGCCCTCGATAAGACTAAGTCTTGCGTTGGTTTCGTTAATCTATTTGCTTTCTGGCAGGGTAGCTGATTAGCCTGCCGCTAACATTCCTAAGTAGTGGAAATGCCCACCTGTCGCTGCTTAGGAACAACGCCTTCTTCCTGCTTGAAGCGCCATCTGTGTCTCATATTTTTCTGGCAGAAGGATCGCACAGATGGTTGAGGACTTCGCTAAATTTCGTGCGTTTGCGTTATTACCGCGGTTGCCCGCTTTGCGGGGCGCCACTGGTGCAATGTGTAACTGAGTATTTTTCTTTGTTTCTGCTTGTTTTAATAGCCGCAATGCAAATAATGCGCTGACCATTGTGCAGGAGTAAGGATGGAAAGGATAAGTTTTAGGGGTTGAGGAGTGAGATTTTTTTTTTTTAAAACAGGGAAAGTAGGTAAGTTTGGAAAAGTGCGAAGACCTTGCTTTACCTAGGAGTCTAGCGTAAGTGCAGTAGCCTACCATTCCAGATGTTGTGGGTTCGTATCCCACGTAAAGCAGGCTAATCACCTACCCTGGCAGTAATCTATCGCATTAACGTAGCCAACGCAAGACAAAGCCTCGGATACACCAGTACCAGGACACGTAAGCCAAAGAAACCTAAGGAGGTTACTCCATATTGTTCTTTTATGGGTTTTGCTGTATGCAGCTCCAACATGGGCGGAAGCCACAAACTACAGCTCATATGTAAGGTGTATGGAATCGTGTGTATCGATTGAGTGCCCTCAGAGTGTGCTGCGCGTTTCGCACCGTATCAGAAGACGCCATTATGGTTATTGCAGAGCTACTCCCAATCAGGTTAATGGAAAATGAGTGCGCTCAAGTTTACAAGAACAAATCGGGTCCAGCACGGCGGACTATACGTAATGAAGCAAGTGAATTTAGTATGCGTACATGGTAGGTAAAATGGAGTTCATACCTCTACGGGAGTTACGACGTACCGCTTGATTTCGATAATCTCCAAGTTGGTTAACCGAACACATGGATAGGTAGACTTTTATCTGACACAAATGCGGACTGGACATGGTAAGTCGTATCTACATAGGTTTAAACACGAAGACGATCCGTACTGCACCTCTCGTGTGCTGACTGTAGAAGACGCAGAACATGTTTTGTTTGTCTGTCCTCGATTTGATTTCAAAAGGGGGGAGATGAGCATTAGGGTGGGCAAACCAATTACAGTTCTTAGCCTAGTGGATATGATGCTTGAATCGGAAGATAACTGGTAGAGTGTCTGTAATATGGCAAGAAGTATTACCACAAAGCTGTGTCGCACTGAACAACAGCAAAGACCTTCATGAATTGGCAATAGGCCGCTCCCCCTCCTGTGAAGTGATACCCTGTGATCAAAAAGTACCGGGAAGGTGCTTTTAGCCTGCTTTTTGCTGGATTATTTGACCAAACACCAAGTAAATACCATCGTGCAAGCACTGTATTCACCTGATATGGCCCCGTTCTTTTTGTTTTGTTTCCCAAGTTGAAGTTACCACTTCGTGGAAGGAGATTTTAGTCGATAGAGGAGATCAAAGAGAATGTGACTAAAGAGCTAAAGGCTATCCCGTCGTCGGCGTACCAGGTCGAAGGCATGGAGGACTGGGTTAAACGTTGGCACAAGTGTGTTGCTTCAGACGGGTCGTATTTTGAAGGAGCTAAAATAAATTTGCCTGAAATTTAATTCTGTTTTGTTTTATTTAAACGTTCCCGGTACTTTCTGATCATAGGGTACTTGACGGTTGAAGTCGCGCAAATCTTCATGAACTGGCAATAAGTCGCTGCCCGCCTAGTGAAGGTATACTTCACGGTTGTTCCGCGGTGTGAGGAAAATGGAGCTGGGGTGGGTTTTTAGTGGGAGAGCCGAAAGGTAAGTCTCACACTTTTCGGCTTTCAATGTTTTGTGCCACCTCAACAAAAAGAAAAAAGCCTAGGCCAAGGAATACTTGGAGAAAGTCTATATTGCGCGAGCTAGCAAATGCCCCTACGTCACATAGGACGGCGCAATATCAACGGCCCAAAACAGAGTCTTGTCGGAGCTCTATGCTCCTGAACTGAGTAAACAAATAAAAACAAAACTCATCCTAGTCTCTTTATGAATAAAATCAAATTTCTGTTTATCTGAGAGTTGGTACAACAAAACTCCTGTGTACGCATAATCTCACCAAATTTATGCATCACCTCATTGCGTACAGCTGCCGCACGTCGATTCCACAAAAATAGTTGCAACCTGAGTGGCGCCGTCTAGCCATTGGCAAGTTGATGCGTGTTTTTTAAACAAAAATAGATGAATATAAAAATTCTAAAACATGGTTTACAGTGAAGAAAAAAACAATATTTTTTAAATGCCCTTAATATTGTATTGATGTTGGCGATTTTTTTGGGAAAATGCTTTCACTTACAACAACAAATTCGCATTTTATTTATTTGTATACATTTATGCGCTTGAGCAAAATTGTTTCTCTGCAAAACGAACCAGAAGTTAATTACCACATTTTAGTCAAATAAAGCGGCGATTCAAAGGAAATTTCAATTTAGTGCATTTTGCATATAATTGAAAGGAAGTGGGAAATAAGCAAATAAATAGCGAAGCGTAAAATTTGAAAAGCGCTAAAAATAAATAAAAAAGCGAAATAAAATATGGCAATTATACATATTTCCTTTTCAATGTTGGTTCCAATGAAAAGCGGGAAGGTATATTGAAATGAAAAATGAAAAATAAAAAATAAGAAATAAAAAAGTATAAATGCCGGATTAACCAGGTGCAGCTGGAAGGACGCCATAGTAGGAACTGTGAAATATTACTGAAAAATAACTGTTTTTTTTGCTTTTGTTTTTTTCTTCTTGCCAGCACTCACCTTTGGGGTGAAAGCTTACCCGCACCCTCGCACCAGGGGCTGGTTTTAATAAATTCATATCTCAAATGGAAATTCACTTTTATGGTGCCGCAAAATTGGAATTGTGCGGTCGCTGGCCACCTTTGTGTAATCAAACACACATGCATACATATGTGCATGTGTATGTGTGTGTGCATATGTGTTGAAAAAAAAACAATTGCAATTTTTATTATTGCCCTTTGACGAAAAAAGGAATGTAACAATGAAATCCATATGCAGGCTGCAGCTGAAGGACAGCAAATACTTTTTAAATCGAATGCGGAAAATTTGAACCTCTTCTCAGTCTTCTTCTTCTTCTTTTTACTCAAGCGCCTTTTCGCAACTCTTTTCACACTTGACTTTGGACAGCTGAATGTGTGCGTGCGTGCGCAAGTTCAATATTTTTTATTTTATTTATTGAAATGTCAGAGCGTTAAAACAAAGGCGAGCTTAAAAGGTATAACAAAGGGAGAGATTATGACGGAGATTAAAACGCGGAGAGCAAAGGTATTGTTTTGTTGTAATAGAGTGCGAGTAAGAAGTGATAGTCGTTAGTAATTCGTGGGCAATTTCAGCAAACCGCTCGCTCTACACACAGACACACACAGCTACCTTCATGCTCACCACCTTCATATCCTCGTCTATGGAGTTGCGAGATGCCGAGATGTGAGATGCTATTTAATAAGTATTTTGTATGTAGTGATGTATGTGTATGATGTATGTACACACATGTGACAGCATTTTGTACAGTTCAATAGTCGCATATGTTTTAAAAATTTATGCTTTTTTAATAGCTGCCGAAGCGATGTTACAAGCGAAAATGGTTGGCTATGGTTTGGCCTTTCTGTGTAAGGTTCGCTCGATTTCGATTGGATTATATGCGGAAACCCGTTGAGCTGTGGTGCATACGTAGTGGAGATGTCTCGTCGTGTCTCTTCTTCTGCCTCTTTTGAGTTTGCAGCGAATATTTTACGCCATTAATTTTACACTTTACTTTGTGAGAGTAATAAATTTTTCAGCATTCATTTTATGAAATACCAAAACTGCAGGGCGGCAAAACGAGCACGGGAATGATTTCACAGGGCTTCACAGGCGATCAGAGGGCTTTTGAAATTGTCTTCCTGTGGCATTCTTTTTTTCAGAAAAATAATATGAGTGTTGTGGAATTTCGAACGTTATTCATTTCATATAGGAATATACAAGTGATTGCATTTGAGAACGGAGGTGCCTATGTATGCATGCACTTTTGCAGTCGTCGATTCGCGATGTAAAATGGAGATAATTTTTGTATTTAAATATTCATTTATACATCGAAGAGGAAATTGGAAAGGCACGAATATGCATTTAAATTGAAAATCGGCAAAATGAGAGGTGTGGCAAAGGACTACGTACTCGCGCATGCATCCTGCATGTATTTATATTTATATATAGAACATTGGCTTATATTTAAATCTTATATGAGCTTCTGTTTCTAAGTTTAAAGGAGCCAGTATAATTTCACACCCATTCGTATATGCTTAGCGCACCCTCAGTCAATCTCCCCATACAAAAGAACTGGCTCTAACTTATTATATTGGTAGTCGAAAAAGTCTTTTCGTATTTCTATTCAAATTCAACTCATTTTTTTTATATTTATAACGAACTTTATTAAACCAAATATGTATCATTTTGGTTCACCACCTTCTGCCATTTTTCTTCTAGAGACATTATTCCATCAGTGTAAAACGTTTGTGGTTTCTCGGCGAAAAACTGCGACAAGTAATTTTCACAGGCTTCTCTTGAAGCCAACTTTACTCAATTGCGGGAGTTCTGCATTGACCGAAACAAATGGTAGTCCGATGGTGCAAGGTCAGGGCTATATGGTGGATGCATCAAAACTTCCCAGCCAAGCTCTCCCAGTTTTTGCCGAGTCATCAAAGATGTGTGTGGCCTAGCGTTGTCCTGATGGAAGACGACGCCCTTCCTGCTGATCAGTTCTGGCCGTTTTTTTTCGATTGCTTGCTTCAATCTCATCAGTTGTTGACAGTAAAGTGTAGAATCAATCGTTCGAGCAGGCTGGAGCAGCTCATAGTGGATGATTCCTTTCCAATCCCACCAAAAACACAGTATAACCTTTCGAGACGTCAATCCTGGCTTTGCGACCATTTGTTGAGCTTCAACACCCTTGCATCATGATCTTTTTCGCTCATTATTGTCGTATTTGATCCACTTTTCATCTCCTGTTATCATTCGCTTCAGAATTGGTTCGATTTCATTTCGTTTCAGCAAAGAATCGCAATGTTAATGCGGTCCATTAAAGTTTTCACAGACAATTCATGTGGTACCCAAACATCGAGCTTCTTTTTATAACCAGCCTTTTTTAAATTGTTCAAACTCGTTTGATGATGAATGTTTAGTGCCTTGGCGATGTCATGGCAGGTTACGTGACGGTCCTGGTCAATCTTTTTCATAATTTCATCGACTTTTTCAACGATTGGTCGACCGGAGCGGGGTGCATCTTTCACATCGAAATTTCCAGAACGGAAGCGGGCGAACTATTGTTGTGTTACACGAACTGATACAGCATCGTCTCCGTAAACTTCACAAATTTCATTGGAAGCTTGCATTCTTCCCTTTTTATACAAAAATTTCAAAATATAGCGAATTTCTTCATTATTTTCACTCATTTTTGAACAGCTATAACTTTTCTTCAACTTCTCCGAATTAAATTTTTTTTAAATTGCACCTTTCGAACACTATATGATATGACAAAATGTGATTGGTATCACTGGAGATAGATGACTCCAACGACATCTATTGACAAAATACGAAAAGACTTTTTCGACTACCCAATATTTATATCAAGAACTTCCGTGATATACAGCCATGGTCATATAAATAGCACATTTAGACTTTGGAAACAAAGATTTGAATATGTTTTTAGATAACTATTTTTTATTGGGAAAAAAGCAAAATAAAAAATAAAAAACTTTTTTACTTCCACATTAAAACAAAAAAATGGTCAAGAAGAATTTCAGTTCTGATTTATTTTACGAAAACGTTTCTTTTTTTTTTCTATTTCAATTTTTCTTTCTTTTTGAGTTTCAACAGTATTTAGAAGCCAATACCACCATATACATTTATTTAAAAAAAAATTAGCTCTCGTTATTTAATTATATATAATATTTATTCATAAAATTGTGACACCATTTAATCTGCAGGTCAGTTGGTCGTTTGCGCTAAGCCTCCTCGTCTCGATTTCCTCTTTCAATGGATGTTGTCGAATTTCCCTGTTAGAATGTTCTAGTAGACGGTTTGTGTGTCTTAAGCTGTTGTTGCGTATTTCTTCATGGACTGTTTTTACTTTAAGTTCTCGATGGATATTATCATTTAGTATATACCACTCTGCTTTTGATATTATATGGAGTATCTTATTTTGCGTTTGTTGTATAATTTTTATATTTGTACTGCTCCCCAAAGCTCTGAGCCATATTTCCATATTGGTGTTATAATTACTTTGTATATTAGTATCTTATTTTCTAGTGAGAGCGTTGAATTTTTTCCCAAAAGCCAATGAAGTTGTTTAAACCTAGTCTTGATTTCGCGTCGTTTTTGTCTAATGTGTAACTTCCAGTTAAGTTTATTGTCTATAATCATACCCATGTATTTTGCCCTTGTGTCGTGGTGGATTTGTTTATTCTTTATGAATATTGGATTGTAATGTTTTTTCTCTTGTTAAAGTATGTGACGTGAGCGGTTTTATCTTCGTTTATTTTGATTCCCCATTTCTCGAACCATTGAGTGGTGTTGTCAAATAATTCCTGAAGTTCATAAGCAGCCGTTCTTGGATCTTTGTCTGATGCCAGCAAGACAGTGTCGTCTGCAAATGTTGCTATTAGAGAATTCTTAGTTGCCGGTGTAGGGATATCAGCTGTGTGAAGAAGGTAAAGAAGTGGCCCAAGGACACTACCTTGCGGTACACCTGCTTCCATTGTTAGTATATCAGAATACTTATCTTCGAATTTTACATAAAATTGTCTTCCAGTTATATAACTTTTCATTAATTCGTAGTTGTCTGTTGGTAAATATACTGTGCCAAAAGCTTTGGCTACGTCAAGATATACTGCTTCACAAGTTTGTTTTTTATCGATGTCTTCAAAAATTTTGTTTGTAACTCTGTGAACTTGTTGGATGGTGGAATGTTTTTGCCTGAATAGTGGCAAGGTATTATTTTGTCCTTTTGTATAATGGGATCGATTCTGTCAAAAAGTAACTTTTCAAGTAGTAGACTTATAGGTCTGTACGAAGTTACTTGCGTAGGATCTTTGCATGGTTTTGGTATTGCGATAATTTAAGCAATTTTCCATACTTTTGGGAAATATTTCAAGTTCAAGATTTGATTGAGCAAGTTCCTTGTATAGATAAGCCCCTTCTCTGTGAGTTCTCTTAAAATTTTTCCAGTTATTAGGTCGTATCCTGGCGACTTCTTAGGATCAGTTCTCTTACATATGCATTGTTTTATTTCTTCTAATGTAACATTTTTTGGTTTGCATGGATCTTTTTTTGCGTGGGTCGGGAAAAGGTTTACATTAGGCGTATTGTTCGTAAAAGTACTTTTGAAGTGTTTTGCGAGAACTTCAGCCTTGTCAAGATTTGTTCTAGTCCAACTGCCATCAAACTTTCTGATAGGTGGTTACAAAAAAATTTTATTTTCGATTTTCTTTGTAGCTTTCCATAGTGAATAGTTTGTCGTTATACCGGGTCCAAGTTTTTCGATGCGTCTCTTAAGTTTTATATTTTTATGGTCGAATAGCATTTGCTTGATTCCCTTTGTAGCTGCGTTTAGCTTGCTTTTGTCAAGTGGCAGCCTTGTTATTTGCTAGCGTTTACGTAAGCGGTTTTTTTTTCATTTTTTCTTGGATGTGTGCAGGTATCTTGTAGCTCGAGGAACTGAGCTTCTTGTGGAGTTGATTTCATAGTGGCGTTCATTATTGTGTGATTAAAATAGCTTAAGCTTATTTTATTGTTAAGATTACGGATGACTATTTCTCTAAATGTATCCCAGTAGGTTTTTTTGTTATACCTATATGTTTCTATTCGAGGATTCCTTCGTATATGAGCTCTGATATATCATTATTATTGGGGAATGGTCAGACGACAATTCAATTAACGATTTAATTGACATATCTTCGTGGTTAACGTTTTTGGTTATAAAAAAGTCGATCAGATCTGGACTTTTTTTTGGATCAGTTGGCCAGTATGTTGGGTCGCCACTACTTATGAACTTGCTGTTGTTCCTTTTTATGGCGTCCAGTAAATTACGTCCTTTGGAGTTCGTAAATCTTGAACCCCAAATTGCATTTTTAGCATTATAATCCCCGCCAGCTATGTATCGTTTGCCAAGTGTTTTCAAAAAGTCGTAGTATTGTGGTATGGAATTTATGTACTTTGAGGGACAATATACAGCAGAGATTGTTAGTTTGCCGCCTTCATCTTCAATTTGGATCGATGTGGCTTGTATGTTTTCTTTTTCGTATTTTTCTAATTCAATGCATTTAATGTCTTGCCTAATTATTAGCGCTGTGCCACCATGGGCTTTGTTGTCAGGGAAAACGTTGATAACTCACGAAACCTCCTGGACACATAAATAGCACATCCTAAAAAATTCCAAATAAAAGCAAAAATAGTAAACAAATCAGATGGTTAAGTAATAATATTGTTTTACCAGATTAGTATTTTGTACTATTTCCACCGTTTTTGATTGCTTCTTCAAGCCGTCGCTCCATACTTTCTACAAGCTTGTGACATCTCTCCTTTGGAATCGAGTACCAGCCTCCTCAACTGCGGCCCACAAATCATTAAAATTTTTGTTAGCGATTTTGACCTTAACGTCATTCCACAAATTTTCTATTGGATTGAGATCAGGGCTCTGCGCCGGCCAATCCAGTACATTAATTTCTTCTTTTCGGCGCCATTGCTTCACTGTCTTTGCAGTATGCTTTGGATCATTGTCCTACATAAATGTCCATTTTTAATGGCTTCATTTTATTCTAGAATATATCCAGATACTCCATTTTACCAATCACGCGAACAATCGGCCCAACACCATGTCAGGAAAAAGTTCCCCAAACCATGATGCTTCCGCCGTCGTGTTTAATCGTCTTTTTTGTGAACTTAGGATTTAGCGCTTGATTTTTTGGACGACGTACAATAGTTTTCCCATCTGGTCCCATGCTATTTATTTTGGTTTCGTCGGACCAAGGTACGTTTTTCCAAAATTGAATAGATCTGTCTTTGTGGGCTTTTGCAAAGGCAAGTCGGTGTTTGTCTATGTCTTTTTGAGAGTAGTGGTTTTTTTCTGCTTATGCGGCCAAACAGCTGGGATTCGTTAAGTCATCTTCCTACAAGCTTTCTGGTCACCTGTAGCCCAGGTTCTTGGTTTATTTCAAGCATTATTTGCCGTGCCGACTAAAAGGATCTGCTTTGGTTTTGCGTTTTATACAGGGTTTGATTGAAAAGTAATGAGCCTAATTTTTTTAAGCAGTTTTATTAAACCTTTTGGCTTATACAACTATTCTTCAAAATAGGACTCTTGAGCGTCAATACACTGCTCCTGCAACGGTCCTCCTTAAACTCATCCGCCAGAATCGCATTCAATTCGGCTGTCACAGTTTTTTGGATCGCCTCGATGGAGTCGGCTTTCTCTTCAGGCGCGGGAACAAGAAGAAGTCCGGAGGGGACAGGTCTGGGCTGTAGGGAGGGTGGGGAAGCACCGGAATAAACTAATTCTTCAAACATAATTTTACTACTCGCATTTTTTCTAAATTTATAGAGATGTACCCAGTTGTATCAGACAGGCAAGGTTTTCCTACCCAAACTTTTAACTTTGCAGAGTTCCAAGAAACTTTCATGGGTGCATCTCTAACGTATAAATAAATTGCGATACCCTCGATCCAGCGAGTTTTGAATGTTTTGCTCTATCTGTACCTCCACAATTGGCCGAAACAATTTCTTAAGCTGCGCTGGGTGTGTGTGTTTCGTTCCGATGGCAGGTCGGTGAGATCCTAAAAAATCTGTTTCTATCATAAAATTCTTATCATAAAATTATCGTTGATGGCTCGGACACGCGCTTAGAATGCCACAACTCGAGAGGCAGTTGAATTACGCCCTGTTGGAGGCCGCAGAAGAGGACGCTAAGAAGAAGAAGAAGATCTTTACTTACATAAATAAGATATCTTACCTGTAGTAGTCTCCTGCATCGTAGTAAATAAAATTCATGTTTGGTTTTTTTTGTTCCTCTTGGATTGCATTTATTGTTTTTTTTTTCGTTAACTCTACACCAATTGTTACATTTTATAACAATTTAATAATATAATATTTGATAATTTGATAACATAACAAACCATATTAATTAAGAGTTTAAAACTTTTAATTTTTTTTTAATTTAATTTTTTAAACAAAGTTTATAAATTTTTGAACAAACTTTTACATTTTTTAAACAAATTTTTTAACAAAAATTTTTAACTTTTTACACAAATTTTTGTGAAAGCTCGAAGCTCTAATGCATTTTTTAAACAAAATTTTATTTTTTTACACAAATTTTTTAATATAAATTTTTGTGCACCTTTAAACAAATTTTTACATTTTTTAAACAGGTTTTTCAACAAAAAAAATTTTTTTTTTTTATAATAATTTTTGTGAAAGCTCGAAGCTCTAATGCATTTTTTAAACAAAATTTTAGTTTTTTACACAAAATTTTTAATATAAATTTTTTGTGCAACTTTAAACAAATTTTAAATTTTTCAAACAAATTTTTTATACAAATTTTTGTTAAAGCTCTAATGCATTTCTTAAACATAATTTTTAAATTTTTACACAAAATTTTTAAATATTTAATACAAATTTTTTGTGAAATTTCACTGCATGCAACTTTTAAAAATGTTCAAAAAGAATTAAAGAATTAAAAATGTGTTGACCATAATATTAAATTTTTTAAACAAAACTTTATATATTTTTGAACAAATTTTTACATTTTTCAAACAAATTTTTAATCTACATTTTTTGTGTAACTTTAAACAAATTTTTAAATTTTTTAAACAAATTTTTTAACAAAAATTTTAAATTTTTTATGCAAATTTTTGTGAAAGCTCTAAGCTCTAATGCATTTTTTAAACAAAATTTTTACACAAAATTTTTAAATATTTAATACAAATTTTTTGTGAAATTTTACTGCTGGAGTCTCATATAGCAGCTCATTCACTTTGAGTACAATAAAATGTGAAGCAGGATTTTGGTGTTTTTTTTTTGCACATAAGAAAATACATAAGAATCATTACACGCTGACTTGTACTAAAGGGTGTTTAAATTTCAAGGGCCGTTGTTGAATGTGAACCACACCTAAATTTGAATCATGGAAAGATACACAATCGAGCAACGCGTTTAAGTTATTCAGGCTTATTATGAAAACGGGCGTTCAAACAAAATCAATTTTTGAAGAAAATCATCTTCAGTGATGAGGCACATTTTCACCTCAGTGGATTCGAAACAATGGCTGGTGCCGCCGAGGCTGCGGCGGCCATTTGGCAAATATTTTGTTCCATGCATAATTGAGCCATAGCAATATTATCATAATAAAGAGAAATGACAATAATTTCCTAAAAAAATTGTATTTTATTCAAAATCAACACCGGCCCTTGAAACTTAACCACCCTCTATTATATTACATTTATTGCATGTGTGTGTGTGTGTGTGTGTGTGTGTGTGTGTGTTTAAGATTACTAGAGATTTTTCATAAAATGGGCTGATACCTTTTGCTGCTAGTATCCCTTGGTTCTGCATATTATCATTTTTTTTTTATTATTTTTTCTTTAACTCTTATTGGAGCGTAGGGCGTCTGTATTATTATTACTTATAAATAAGTTAAATTAAAAATAATAAAATTAATAAATATTAAATAAAAAAAATTGTATTGTTCCTAGCGAGCGTTTCATGAGACATATTTTAAATAATTTTTATCTTAAGCTCTGAATCAGTTACATTCTTTTATTATGTTTTTTTGATATATTTCGATTAAAAACTGAACAAACATTAGCGCCAAATATGCGAAGCTGAATATCAAATGGTTTTGTTTCTTATTTTTAGTAATAATAATAATAATATTAATAATATAGCATAAAATCTGCCGTAGCTATAAGTTAGCCTCTAAAATATGTATATGGCAATCTGGTGCAACATTTCACCACTTAGCTTTTACCCATACTAAAAGCTTCACTGAAAGCTCGATCTTTTAAGCCGTGCACACGAGAGGTGCGGTTAGAGCTGTATGTGTTGCTATGACTACTCGTATAAGGCGCATAGCGCAAAGCTTGTTGTAAAATCCTATTATAAATTGCCACGCTTAAATGAGTAGCGCATAGCTGGTCCCTAAGTGTTGAAATGCGTTGCCAGCATATTTGCACATATTTTGTCATTGTAAGTTAAATTTTCGAATAGAGCTTAAATTTCAAAATTTTAATAAATACTGCATTGTACAAAAATCTTATAAACAGATTGAGTACATTAAAAAAAATACAATATTATTTACTGTTATTGCGATTTTTTCTTATGCATAGAATTATTAAAAATTACGTTTTTTTTTAATTCTGTAAAAAATATACATAGACCCATTTATACGGCCTCACCTTATCAATTTTCATTTGCTGTTCCCTAAGTTGATTTCTTTTTTGCTTGTAGTAAGCCTAAAGCCCATATATTTTCACTTCTAATGCCTCACAGTACGTCGTATACGAAAGCAATGCTGGACACGGCAATGACTGCTTCGTCCGTAATAATTATTGTAACACATGGGCTGAAAAGTCCTGGGTCTAACACATAGATGACACTAGTTTTAAGGTTTTTTCATTTAGTGCTAACCTTAAAAATGGCAATTACGTTGATGAATAAAGCTAGTTTTGGAAAAAAACAAAAAATGTTTTCTTTGTTAAGCCCGGGACTTTTCAGCCCATGTGGTGTGTACATAATGTCAGCGTCGAGAGAAAGCGTACAGCATATATTGAAAAATTTTGACTATTTATTTTTTCATTTTCTAGTTTCAATTATTTTTTTATAAAACTATAGTTTATACTACAACAAAAGACATATAAAGCCAAATTTCAAACTTTGTACAAAATTTATAAAATTTCGTCGAATTTTCATCAAAATTTAAAAGTTTTTAAACAGAATTTCTAGAAAGATTTCGAGTATGCAATTTTGTAGCTCATTAAATTTTGTTAATTTTGCAATTTTTTCAATTTTCAAGAAGCTAAAACATTGCGTTGATTTATGACAATTTTTTCTGCTGACAATGTTGGGTGTTTTCCTACATATAAAAAATGCTCGAAATCAATTTTTTATATCTTCATCACTCTTGAAGGCATGAATAGCAATTTAATTTAATCAATCTAAACGTCGATTAAATTTATCATTATTCACCGCCCTACTCACCACGCAAGTTACGTACCATCACTCCACCACCCTAGGCTGTGTTCGTAAATGCAACATGACGCGCAAACTACAATTGCATAACAAACAGAACGTTCAGAAATGCCAATATGGCAGCAATGCAATAATCAAGCGTTCAAAAAGACAACAATTCTATCAGTTGTCACTCATAATTTCTATCAAAAAATTGTTTACTGCATTTAACTACGATGTCTGATGAAAAGTAAGTGCAAAACTGTTTTATTTTAATTTTTGTATTGAAATTTAGTTAAATTATGTTAATAAATCGGTCATCTATTAGACGAGCAAGACATAAATATCGCAAAGATATAGCAAAAGATATCGAAAGAAATTTTTCAGGCTTAAATGTTGACTTTGCAATAGTGCACTGGGATACCAAATTACTGCCAGATTTGACCAATACGAGTAAAGTTGACCGCCTACCCGTTATAGTCAAAACGCCTGTAATCGAGCAGCTTTTAGGAGTTCCACATATTCCTTCAGGATGTGGAAAAGAAATCTCCAGCGCAGTTTATGACACATTAGAAAAGTGGTCATTGCAACATAAAGTTCAAGCCTTTGTATTGGTCGCAGCATTTTATATCTAGCTTGTCGGCATCATGTTTATGAGTTGGTGCTGCAATCGGCTATTTCAAGTGTAAAACTATTTAAATCTACTCCATTATTTAAAAAATTCAAAGCTAACTTTTCAAAAATCAATACACAAAATATCTGTGACTTTAGCACAAGCAGTATGTTAATGACATTATTAGAAGGAAAACGCGATGAAATATTACAATTTTGCTTGACAACACTTGAAAAAGAGCACCAACCACGTAATGATTATAAGGAATTCCTTGAATTATCGATAAGACTCTTGGGTGGAACACTTCCTAAGGGCAATGTCATACGAAAGCCAGGTGCTTATCATCAAGCTCGGTGGATGGCAAAGGCCATTTATAGTATAAAAATATTTCTATTACGGAATGAAGTCGAAACAACGGAAGATGAAAAACAAGCATTATGCAGAATATGTGGTTTTATTGTTGTTAACTACATAAAACCATGGTTTAGAGCAAACAGAGCAATCGAGGCTCCATGGCAAGATATTTGTCTTTTGAGAAACTTGAATAATTACCTACAAAAAGACGAAACAGTGGCAAAAGCATGTATAATGAAGTTTATAAATCATCTCTGGTACTTGGCAGATGAGGCGGTCGTGTTTTCATTATTTGATCACAATGTGCCAATTAAAAAAAGAGAGAAGATGGCGCAAAAGCTTAAAAATATAATGCAGGATAAACAAAGTGAATCAAAAAATGAAACCGATGCCTCGAAAAAACATTCTGTTCAATACAAGGACCTGAAATTTTTTTTACAAAAAGACCTTCCAAGTTGTTTAATAACTGAAAATTCAATGAATTTATTTGAACGCTTCAATATAAATCCCGCATTTTTGAATGAAAATGCTGCTGAATGGCATCTTAACCCGAAATATATTGAAGGAAAAAAAATCTTGGACAACATTAATGTAGTCAACGACACAGCTGAAAGGGGGTGAAGTTGATGGAAGAATTCAACAATTCTTTCACTAAAAATGAAAACCAAAAGCAGTTCGTTCTTCTAGTAAGTAAAACACGTCATACAAAATTTTGTTATTTATTAAAAATTAACGATTTTCATTTATATTATAATTATAGGTTGTGGAGGAATATAGAAAAACTTACCCTAAACACACCACAGAGGCTATGAGTGTCGACTTCAGTAACAAAAATAACAAGTGAACTACGTTTTTATTCAAAAATTATTTGAATTTCTTTTTATTATGTTTTTTTTTTTTTTAATGAGAATTTGCATAAAATAAAAAAGCAAAACAAAACATATTGTCAATTTTTCATATATCTTTTCTAAGTATGATTTCAATGCCATTGCGGCACGTGATAACGGTAATTTATCGGTATGAAACTTTAGGAAATATTTTTTTTTATCAAAAACAACATAATGAGAGATTCCTGCATTGAAAATTTTGATTTCGAAAAATAAGGACCACCCTAATATATATATATATCTTTATATATATATTTCTTATGTTCGTGTGTTTGTCACTGAACTCCTCCTAAACGACTGAACCGATTTTGATGAAATTTTTTGTGTGTGTTCAATGGGATTCGAGAATGGTTTAGATTCACAATTTGGTCTCCTGGAAAATGTTTTTTTAATTAATTTTTTAATAATAAGTAGTTGTTAATTTTGGAATGTTTCACATTGGATCCGATAGACTGCGCTATCATCGCAGCGTCAAATATTAAATAATACTTTATTTCAATTTCAGTCTGTCCCGACAGTTGGCGCTGCGATCGAATTGAGAGAAATATTTTGTTATAATTGCGTTATTTAAACAGCGTGCTGAATCAAATATTAAATCAACAGTTACTAATTGTTAAAAAAGTTTTGAAGTGTGCATAAGAAACAATACATTTTGCGACTTTAGTGCAGAATCGAAGTGAGTATATTTCTTATGAATTTGTTTATGAAATTTACACGTGCGTTGATTAATTACCACTCTAACCTATAAATTTATTTGTGTTTTATACGCGTCATTAATTTCTAACTGTTAGAAGACTTAGTGAAAAATAAAATGATAGAAATGAATAAAAAAATAGAAAAAATTTATGAATATGAGTAAAAAAGCATAAAATGAAATATTAGAAATTTAGAATCTGTGTCGATTAAAAATTCGTCCAAATAAAAATCCGTGCAAATAAAGAGACAAACCTTACAAGTGAATAAATAAAAATCCATAAAATTAATAAATTCAATAAAAGTTAAATTTCATAGACAACATATGGAGCTTCTTTGTGTTATCCATAAAATTATATTTTTATTTAATTGTTTGATTAAACGGATTTTTATTAATTTACTTTCAATATTTGCCTCTTGATTCACACGGATTTTTATGTGGACAGATTTTTCATCGCTATAGATTTTATAATAATGAATATTTTATTATATGCTTTTTTACTTATATATTCATTTCTTTAAAGAAGTATTTTTTAATCATCTACATTTAATGATACAGATTGTATTTAGATGGATTTTTATTTTTCACTTAATTTCGAAACAGTCAGAAATTAATGACGCAGATAGTAGCTCATTAATTTCATAATGAATTTTTTACATTATTTTTATATTCGTTGTGCATTATTTTGTAGTATTTTTCTTTTACAGAAAAATGCCACGTCTTCGTGGAAGAGCGAAAAATATTGGTCGACGTACTCGGAATGCGCAATTGGTCCATGATCGTCGATTAAATAGATCAGTTGAAGAACTCTTGACGGATAATGTAAATTCCAGAGATCAAGTTGCATGTTCACGAGCAAATGAAAATTCAGAGCAACGCGTTCGACGTCTTCATGCTAATACATTAAGACAACGAGAGGCACGTCAACGACTGACCGACGCACAGAGAGAACATCAAAATCGGCAAGTGCTCGAAAATCGAACATTGACACGAGCATCACTTAGTCGTCTCGCGTTTGAATATGATCCTAAAATAGACTATTCGTCACATGCACTAATCACGATAGGTAGTATGGACAAAGAGTGTAAATATTGTCATGCTTTTAAGTACAAAGGTGAATCGGTTGGTTTATGTTGTGCGTCTGGAAAAATTTCACTGCCATCGCTAAATCCACCACCAGAACCTTTAAAAATACTTTTAGCCGGAACCACATCTCAATCGAAATTGTTTTTGCGGAAAATTCGTAAATTTAATTCATGCTTTCAAATGACATCATTTGGAGCAACAAAAATCGTCCATAATGAAGATGGTTGTAATTTTGAATCTACATTCAAGATTCAAGGTCAGGTATACCACCAAATTAGTTCATTGCTTCCAATGCCTGATGCCGATCCAAAATTTCTACAAATTTACTTTATGGACGATGAGGAGCAACAATCACATACACGCTGTGTTTACAACCATATAGAGCAGATGGAAGAACGAGAAATTGTGGATATTTTACAAACGTTTTTGCAAAATCATAACCAATTGATACGATTGTTCAAGACTCTTTCTAACAGACTGCAAAACGACAAGTACGTCATTGTCATTAAAGCAGACAAAGTGCCCTATGGCGAACACGCAGGTACATATAATGTTCCAACTATTAATGAAGTTGCAGTTGTTATGGCTGGTGACCCATGTGAACGGCGAGACATTCGCATACAACGCAGAGATGATACGGTGCAAATAATTCAAGACAATCATCGTTCTTACGATGCTTTGCAGTATCCATTGATATTTTGGGAAGGAGAAGATGGATATTATATCAATATTAAACAAAGGAATCCAACTACAGGTACAATTCATAGATTATCTAACAATTTTTTTTTTTTCTAAATCCATAATTTCTGTTTATCTCATAAATATATTTATTTGCAGGTGAAGAACTGAACAAGAAAGTTAGTGCTATGAACTTTTACGCATATCGACTAATGATTCGTGCTAATGAAGACAATAACATTCTCCGATGCAGACAGCTATTTCATCAATACATTGTCGATATGTATGTAAAAATCGAAAGTGAGAGATTACGATACATAAAATTTAATCAAGCAAAACTTCGTGCTGAGGAGTACATTCATTTGCGTGACGCCGTAATCGGTAACGTAGATGCAACGAATAACATCAACAATATCGGGACCGCATATATTCTCCCGTCATCATACATTGGTAGTCCGCGCCATATGCAGGAATACATTCAAGGTGCCATGACCTACGTACGTGCATACGGCCGACCAGATCTTTTTATTACATTTACGTGTAATCCAAACTGGGATGAAATTAAAAATTTGCTGTTGCCAGGTCAAACATCGATGCACCGTCATGATGTCACTGCACGTGTTTTTAAACAAAAATTAAAATCTTTGATGAATTTAATTACTCATCACTCGGTATTTGGTAAAACACGTTGTTGGCTTTACTCGGTTGAATGGCAAAAACGAGGCTTACCTCATGCGCATATTTTAATTTGGTTGGTGGATAAAATACGCCCAGAAGAAATTGACAAAATTATTTCAGCGGAAATTCCAGATCCGAACATTGATCAAGAATTGTTTGACATTGTTACTACTAATATGATCCATGGTCCATGTGGTACTCTAAACATAATGTCACCATGTATGGATAATGAAAAATGTACAAAGCGTTTTCCAAAACCATGTGAAACTGATACTATCACTAATATTGATGGCTATCCATCTTACCGACGTAGAGACGTAGACAATGGTGGTCAATCATATGAATTACGTCTGTCAAATGGTGTAATAGTAGATATTGATAATCGCTGGGTAGTCCCATATTCACCATTGCTGTGCAAAACCTACAAAGCGCACATTAACGTCGAACTATGCAGTTCAGTGAAGTCGATCAAATACATTTGTAAGTATGTTCACAAAGGTAGTGATAAAACTATATTTGCTGTTCAAAATATAAACGACAATGACGAAATAACACGTTATCAAATGGGTCGATACATAAGTAGCAACGAAGCTATTTGGCGCATTTTTACGTTTCCTATCCATGAAAGGGATCCTGCTGTGATACATTTGTCTGTGCATCTTGAAAACGGACAACGTGTTTACTTCACAGAAGAGACTGCACTACAACAGGCTTTAACGGCTCCAAAAACAACTCTTACTGAATTTTTTAAACTTTGTAGTCGACAAGATGTTGTTGGTCAATTCGCAAGGACATTAATATACGCTGATGTTCCTAAATTTTTTATATGGAATAAACAATCAAAAAATTGGGAACCGCGGAAACGAGGCACTCCAGTCTCAGGATTCGCTGACTTATTTATGACAAATACGTTAGGTCGATTATATACAGTTCATCCGAAGCAACGCGAATGTTTTTTTTTGCGTTTATTACTGGTTAACATTCCTGGACCAACGTCCTTCCAATATTTGCGAAAAGTCAATGGTATTTTGTACGACACTTTCTTCGATGCGTGTAGAGAGTTACATTTATTGGAGGATGATAACCATTGGGACCTCACACTTGCAGATGCAGCACTGAGCTCATCTCCACAACAAATCCGGCAATTATTTTCAATAATATTAACAACGTGTTTTCCGTCTGACGCATCTGCTCTGTGGAACAAATATAAAGATTCAATGAGTGAAGATATTTTGCATCGGACTAGAATTGCTAATCAAAATCTTAATATTGAATTCTCCGCTGAAATATACAACGAATCATTAATAATGATTGAGGATATTTGTATTCTTATTTCGAACATGCCGCTCATCCATTTCGGAATGCCAGCGCCGAACCGCCCAGCGGTAGATATCATCAATAGCGATGTTCAACGTGAACACCAGTTCGATAAAACTTCTTTGGCTACTTTTGTTGCTAATAATGAACAATTGCTTACTGCTGAACAACGAAATGTATATGATGAAATTGACGTATCAATTACAGCACAACAAGGTGGTTTCTTTTTTTTGGACGCACCAGGTGGCACTGGTAAAACATTTCTCATCTCACTGATACTTGCGCGCATTCGATCACAAAATCATATTGCGTTGGCCGTTGCTTCATCAGGTATTGCAGCAACGTTACTTCATGGTGGACGGACTGCCCATTCAGCACTAAAATTACCTTTGAATGTTCATACAAATCCTGAAGCAATATGTAACATAAAGAAGCATTCAGGCATGGCTGAAGTTTTGAGAAAATGCAAAATTATTATCTGGGATGAATGTACAATGGCCCACAAGCATTCGCTCGAAGCTCTCGACAGGTCTCTGAAAGATATCAGAAATAATGCTCGGCTTTTCGGTGGTGCTCTACTTCTGCTGTCTGGTGATTTCAGACAAACACTACCAGTCATTCCACGTGCGACATATGCAGACCAAATAAACGCATGTTTGAAAGAATCTTATTTATGGCGAAGTGTCACTAAATTATGCCTTACTCTTAATATGCGCGTTCAACTTCAGAATGATCCATTAGCATCAGGATTCGCTGAACAATTGTTAAACATTGGCAACGGTAAAATTCCATTGTATGAAGATACACAATATATTCGACTACCAGAGAATTTTTGCAACATGGTGGCTACCAAAGATGAGTTAATAGAAAGTATCTTTCCAGATTTGAAACATAATTATACTAATCATGTATGGCTGCGAGAGCGAGCTATTTTAGCCGCAAAAAATTTAGATGTTGACGCCATCAACTTTAAAATACAACAGTCATTGCCTGGTGATGAAATTATATTTAAATCGATTGACACGGTTGTTGATCCTGACGAAGTTGTCAACTATCCTGTAGAGTTTCTAAATTCACTAGATTTATCCGGAATGCCACCGCATAATTTGCGGCTGAAAATTGGCTCACCTATAATTTTGCTTCGAAATTTAAATGCCCCAAAATTGTGTAATGGCACGCGATTAGTTGTAAAAAAAATCATGGGCAACATTCTCGAAGCCACTATTTTAAGTGGAAAATTCCAAGATGAAGTTGTACTTCTACCACGGATCCCAATGATTCCTTCAGATTCACCTATACCATTCAAACGTTTACAATTTCCAATCTGCTTGGCATATGCTATGACTATAAATAAGTCACAAGGCCAAACAATGACAATTTGTGGCTTAGATTTAGAAAATCCGTGTTTTCTCACGGCCAATTATATGTTACGTGTTCTAGAGTTGGAAAACCATCGAATTTGTTTATTTATACACCTCAAGGCTTAACCAAAAATATTGTACATCCAATCGCATTACGATAAATTAAGTTTTTGTAAATTAAAAAATATATGTTATAAATAAAATAGTTTTAGTGAAATCTTTTTCACCTTGAATTAAAAAATGTTGAAATTTTTATTTACGAAGCTGCTATTGCCACATTCCACGGCTAATATTCGTGTCTGTAATCAGTCGTTTCATTGGCTTAAAATTTTCCGTAACTCTCAGAAATATCCATGTCTATAATCAAATACATATAGTGACTGCTATTATTTATTTCACGGATTTTGTCAGTGGAGTGTGACAATAAACACATCTTTTTCCTAAGACAGCGTCGACATTACATTTCACTAATATGGATACACATACTCACACGCTATCGATTGGTCGAATTGTGATACACGTATATGTAATGACGTAAGATATTGTAATAATTTTTTAATAATAATCTTCATCAAAACGGTCCAGATTGTTGTAGCTTAATAATAACGTTTGAAATTTCCGAATTAAAGACGTGTGTACAGGACAACGTCTGTCGGGTCCGCTAGTATAGATATAATTTTTCGTAGCATTTGCATACATAAGTGCATGATGTTAGAAAAACTAATAGTTTGCGTTACTTTACGCAAACTATCCCTGGAATGTGGAACCCATTTATATCATTCCTGTAGGGTATTTTTGTTTTTGTTTCTTAATCCCTAATTTCCTTAAGGGCCGTCACCATTTCCTTTTCACATGTGTAGACGGCGTGTGACGCTGACGTGAGTGAAAATCCCTGGAATGTGGAACCCATTTATATCATTCCTGTAGGGTATTTTTGTTTTTGTTTCTTAATCCCTAATTTCCTTAATGGCCGTCACCATTTCGTTTTCACATGGGTAGGCGGCGTGTAACAAACGTGAGTGAAAATCCCTGGAATGTGGAACCCATTTATATCATTCCTGTAGGGTATTTTTGTTTTTGTTTCTTAATCCCTAATTTCCTTAATGGCCGTCACCATTTCGTTTTCACATGGGTAGGCGGCGTGTAACAAACGTGAGTGAAAATCCCTGGAATGTGGAACCCATTTATATCATTCCTGTAGGGTATTTTTGTTTTTGTTTCTTAATCCCTAATTTCCTTAATGGCCGTCACCATTTCCTTTTCACATGGGTAGGCGGCGTGTAACAAACGTGAGTGAAAATCCCTGGAATGTGGAACCCATTTATATCATTCCTGTAGGGTATTTTTGTTTTTGTTTCTTAATCCCTAATTTCCTTAATGGCCGTCACCATTTCCTTTTCACATGGGTAGGCGGCGTGTAACAAACGTGAGTGAAAATCCCTGGAATGTGGAACCCATTTATATCATTCCTGTAGGGTATTTTTGTTTTTGTTTCTTAATCCCTAATTTCCTTAATGGCCGTCACCATTTCCTTTTCACATGTGTAGACGGCGTGTGACGCTGACGTGAGTGAAAATCCCTGGAATGTGGAACCCATTTATATCATTCCTGTAGGGTATTTTTGTTTTTGTTTCTTAATCCCTAATTTCCTTAATGGCCGTCACCATTTCCTTTTCACATGTGTAGACGGCGTGTGACGCTGACGTGAGTGAAAATCCCTGGAATGTGGAACCCATTTATATCATTCCTGTAGGGTATTTTTGTTTTTGTTTCTTAATCCCTAATTTCCTTAATGGCCGTCACCATTTCCTTTTCACATGTGTAGACGGCGTGTGACGCTGACGTGAGTGAAAATTTTGAAGAGAATCGACAATGTGTTTGTTTTGTGCAAATTTTAAGACAAAATTTAGCAATTTCAAGAAAAAAAAATTGAAGTGTCTGACAAACCAAGCTGCAGTTCATTGGACTAAGGCCGGAATTGTTAATTCATACATTTTATCAAATGAGGAATTAGAACTACTCAAATCGGTATTTCTTAGTAATAACCTCACATTAAATAATGCTGAGGAATTTTTAGAACTAGGAGATATAAAGATAGTTACAAATAGTTCTATGATATTTTATATTGTCAGCATACCACTAACTAATGAGGAAATTTGTAATTCAGTCACAATCAAACCAATAAAAAAGAATAAATGTATCAATAAAATCCCATACGAGGACATTATTACTTGTAACAAAAAAATGTTTGCTGTTAAACTAAAATGTAAATAAAATAATAATTTAAGAATTTGTAATAATAAAAATATAATAGATATTAGTAACACTACCTGTATCCCACAACTCCTTAAGAGCAAACCAGCAGAATGCACGCTAATTAATAATCAACACATCCCTTCAGTAGAAGTCATAACACCAGGCATAATTTTACTTAATCAATACAAAGGTTCAATCGAAATTGACAGTCAGAATATCACCCTTGACGGGTCATACGCAGTACAATACCACAATTCTACAGTTTTCGTAGATAACCAGAAATACTCCTTTAACGAGATACTAACCAATAAGCCATTGCCAGCCATATTACAGTCAAATATTCCCTCAAATATAGAAGAAGAAATACTTAGCTTAGAGATGATGAAAGAACTCCATATCAATAATACAAAAAAGTTAAATTCATTAGAGACAGCCCATGCAACAGCCTTGATAACAAATTTTTCGCTAACCATAATTAGCATTATTTTAATAGCAGGAGTAGTCATCAAATTGACCATAGAAACATTTCTTAAAGCGAAACCAATAGAGCCATCGAGTTACAAAGTCGACGTCAATGTAACCGACAGCAAACGGGTCGCAACACAAGAAACGGCTAAGTTCACTACCTTAACCGTATGCTATTAGTTTGAACGAACGGGGACGTCCGTTTTTAGCGGCGGAGGAGTTAGCACCAATTAAGTTATAGCAATACCCGTAATGCATTGCGACATGACCCAGACGCTGAATAAGCAAACCCAATAATGTTGGGAATAACATCCGGCATGCGCCGATTTAAACCAACAGCCAAATATACTGACACCTCGATCAGCAAAATTAGCTTTAGCAATAATATTACAATAGCCAAATATACTGACACCTTCATCAGCAAAATTAGTTTAAGCAATAAACATCCAGCATGCGCCGATGTAAAGCAGTTGTCAAAAATGCTGACACAAGTAGAAATAAGTTATGTTAAGGAGAGATTTAGTAATTAAGCTTTGAGTTGTAAGTTGGAATTTATAGAATAAAGGTCTTTCGACCAAGAAAAATTTGTTTTTTTTCCATCGTCCAATTTTCCGGACGATAATTTATATGAATTAAATATGCAATATATGTATGTATGTACATATATACTGCGGGGTAAAATTCTTATGCATGTACATACATACTTTGCATTCCATACACTGTATGTAAATATGTACGGTTGGTGCATGAAATATGTATAAAACCTCTAATTTAATCTTTTCCATTTTGTATTAATAACATCTCTTTTATACTATATAGGTACAGTAATATAAAAACGATACAATCACGAAATTTAAAAGGGATCTGCATCTGACTCGGTAAGTATTAAATCAGTGAATGTGTTAAAGATATGGAAAGGCATGACCAGTGCGGTTGGTCATAGCTTTTGTTTATACACTGTGCAGTGAATTCATGATTGTGTGGCCAAAAAATGTGTCACAGGATCAGTGCGATTAATCCAAACCAGAAAGATGTGCATATGCCATAGTTTAAGAAGCCAATCGTTTGCATTATAAATTTCTATTTGTGGTTTGGTTAATAGCAATCGCCTGCGCAGTGTAAGTAAATGGAAAAAATGTATGCACGTTTGTAGAATAAGAATAAATTTGTGATATACGTGCATACACTTTTCCATTTATGTAAGCTAGCGCAATACTTCACACTCCTCAACCAAAATATGATGGTAACCCAACACTCCACACGCGAGTTACGTACCATCACTCCACCACCCTACCTATTTATTTCTCTTTTCTGAGTTATGAGAGTATTGTCTTACATTTAATGAAATTGGAATCATACGCCAAACTATTTAAATGCTAAGATACTAAGATTTCACAAGTAAAGGTTCCCACCAAAAGATTTGCTTAGTATGTCAAAATAACTACGACACGTTTTTCGCTCAATGCAGTTATGCTCTCAATAAGCATAAAGTACTGCATAAAGTGAGCGCAAAACAGGTGTTATTAGAATTAAGGAAATTGTAAAAAGTTAGTCTGTAGATTCGCAGCAATCAAGAAGGTTGAATTTGCTTAAAAATGAAACTGTGAAAAAAAAAATTAACTTTAGTGTTTTAATTTAAGTCTAAAGACTTAAAACACATTAGTCGCGCAACGCTTTTGAGGAAATACCAGAGCAGCGATTGGCGTTCCCGTGGGAAACGCCTACTCAGCAAAGAATTGGTCACGTTGCAAGCACACGGGCTTAGCTTTAGTATTAGAATTAAAATACTTTTAAGGCGGTCTTCTACCGTCACGGTTTGAAAAAATCGATTTTTTTTTTTTTAGATTTTTTAAAAGCTACTAATGTTAAGAGTATGCTATAAAGAGGGTTTTATGAAAAACATGTTCCTTCATGAGCATTTCGGGGAGAATACATGCATGCGCGTGGCATTTTCGAGCGTTTCTTTATCTTTAAACGCCTTTTCCCGAAAGTTGACTTTTTTCAACTTTCTGGTCACACATCTACTATAAATATTTGTCGAATTCATTCCATCTTTTTTCCAGTTATTCAGTGAACATCTCGCTATGTTTTCCCAGACCACTTTTTTCAATTTTTGATTAGTTTAATTTTGTGGGCCTCTAAAGTGTAAAAAAAAGAGGAAATTTTCAAACTATTTTTTTAAAATCACGCATTTTTTACAAATTTCAAAATATTTAAAATCGCCACTGGGAAAACATAGCCAACGCTACACTTTATGATAAAAAAAAAAAATTTTTTGATTTCAGATAAGTAAAATGGTCGATCGCGTGCCACAAAGTCGCCTAGGACATTTTTACAAGGGCAACCTCGAGGACGGTTCAAGGACACAGGGCCAAAGAATTCGATTTGAAAAATATATTTTTAAATAGTGCAAACTTGTGCAAATTAAATAAAAAAAATCTGATTTCATTATCTCAAGTGGTTGCTTTGTAATTAATTCCCAAAAATAGGCCCGAGATTAAGGCGCGACGGTAGAAGACCCCCTTAAGTCAGTTGTAAAATAAAATTCAACCAATAAAGACCGGTCTCCGGAATAAAATTGTTTTTTTATAAACAACCACGACCGGGTAGTTTAACTTGTATAAGAAATATGCATATACATATAAGCAATTTGTGAAAAGTTGTGTATATCTACATACATATGTATATGTAAATAATCTATATTATTAAACTAATAAATATTTTTTAACCTTAACTTGTAGCTCGTAAGCGATTTAATTAAAAGGGAGACGTGCAACATTTACCAGCATCCAGCAAAGCTACCAGGGCAGATTCAGTAAGTATTTTGTAATTTTTCAATTGTGCGTTATTAGTCTGATATTATATCTTTCACATATGTATTTTTTCTAATTATTAAAATTTGTGTTTAATTTTTGTTACAGAACACATTAATACGCACACACTTACACGCGGCGGACGTATTTGTTAAGTATCGTAGTTAGAAAAATGAGTAAAAGAACGTTGTCTAATTTATTGGGAAAAGAAAAAAAAAATTATGAGGAAAATGTAGCGAATTTTCGCAAATTAAATGAATATGTTACCGTAGAAGGAAATGAAAACTTTCCCAACAGATTAGACGACGATGATTTTCCATCAACAAGTAGAGTAGCTTTGCAAAATTTAGAATATGATATATGTAGATAGCGGAGATGACAGTGTGTGTTTTGAAGATTTAGATATAGAAGATGTTGAGGTAGATAGTTATTCAGAGGATAGGGATAATAATTTAGAAAATGCGTTCCTTTTGTCATACTTAAAACTACTTCCATTTTAGGGTCTGCCGTGCAGCGTAAGCGGTTTGCTGTATCGCAGCCCTACGAAAGGCGTACAGCAGTCCCAGATTCCCCCAGCGCAACGGTATCCAACCATGCTACTGCGGTTCCAAGTATTTTTTTGTTATATTTTAATAAATTTCAATTCTTACCATTATTTTTTTGCGAGGTTGTTAAAAAAAAAACACTTATTTCAGGTGAACCAGTTTCTCTGGCTTCGTTACAAAAGGAGCTGAGAGAAATGCGGAGCGATATCCGTGAATCATTGGGGAAGATAAAGACCACCTTAAGGGATCTAGAAAGTAAGGTGGAAAGAAATTTCAAGGACTTCGAAAAGAAGGTTATACAAGTATCTTATTGAAGTAATGAATTATAACTTTATAAGCTCTTTATTATTTAGATGCCAGAAAGAACGGAATGTCAGGGCCAGGGGTAGCTGATGAGAGAGGTGAACGTGGTGATGACAAGAGTTCACCAGAGTATTGCGCGCATCATGGGAGATACTCTGAGTCCTGAGTATATTAGGATTCAGAGTATGCTCCCAATAACATCACAGGATGCGATTAATACTCTGGAGGAGCTCTTGAATACCAAGCCATACTCCGAAGCTATGGTAACTATTATTTCTACTATAAAATATACACATGTGATCATGGTTGCTTGAGTTAAATTGTAAAATTAAAATTGTAACTAAGAATTCTCCGTAGAGCGTTTTTAAAATTTGCCGAAATAAGAGATTTTACAAATTTTGAGATACCTATTTCCACTCAAACAACTATGATTTATATAAAATTACGTACAATAGGGTGTTCAAAAGTATGGCCATTTGTAGAAATTGGAAAATTTATTTTAACTTAGAATATTTATTTCAGAAGCATACATATGGATGTATACAATATCAAATAAGCTCAAAAAATTTTTAATAAAATAAATAACTTAAGTTTATTTTCGAGCCACAATCGATAGCAGCAGACACTTGCGAAGTTTTGTACAGCTCTTGGCCCGCCCTTTTTGGACGACTCAGAACTCACCGCGTGAAGGTGACTGTACGACGAGTTCCACCCACTCCCTTCCCAACCAACCAACCAAAGATGAAAAATTATTTATTCGGGAGTGGCAAAGTCTGCTTTAGTGTCAAATTGAGGCATAACTGTACTCACTTCTCGTGCTGCTCTTATAAACCCATCACGTCTCTCGTTCCCATACACTTTTGAGGACGCTTGAGTTACTAGTTTTACGCAACGCTCCACAGCTTGCGTATGGCATGGAATATTTGTTAAATCTATGGTTAATTTAGGTTTTTCTTTATCAGAAATTAATTGCAAGATATCTTCAGAAGAAAGGCTGTCTAAAATTGGAGGGCAGGTAAGTTTCATTTCAGACCAATTAATTAACTCAAAATATTCATTTGCTTCAAAGTTCAGTTTAGGAACCAAAAAGTTTCTAATATTTTTGTCTTTTGAAGGGATTTCTTTTATTTTCAGAACTCGCCTCAATCCAAGATCGCGGACATGCTCTCTGTCATCCACCACCATCGAGAGAAGAATGTTTTCTGGATGGGCAAAAAAGGAATTTGTTTGAATAACCTTATGAACTACTGCCTGGACTTCTGAAGATAAGATTCTACATTTTTTAATACATTCTAAAATATGTTTAGGTCCGTCAACTATTGACGAATTTGTTTTGATTTCGAACCATAGAGGTGCGTATACAGTCAAAATGTATTTTACAATTTGAATGAGATTTTTAGATGGCTCCTGCAAAGAAATGTATAATCGTAGGAACCTGTTTGCAATTGTCAACCAACGAGAGTGTGATATTGGTCCCGGATCTCGATTTGCTAGATCTGGGGAGATCTGGGGATGCCTCAAAGGTAATTCATTAAAATGGAGGAGACAGATAGCCCCTTGTACTGGTCTTTTTAAACGCGTTTCAATGAATTTTATTGCACCATTCTTCCACCCAGTATTTGTTGACGTACCATCACATCCAATCACTACAACATTAGATTGATTTATACCATTTTCTTCAAAATAATTTACAATGCTGTATGCTGTGTCCTTTCCACTTTTTGAAGTAGGCACTAAATGACAAAGGTACTTTGAGCCTGGTTCTGCTGTTACTGAAATGTGCTCTTCTTTTTTTATAGATTGATAACGTTTGTTTCCTTTTTCAACTAAAACTAAAGTGTCATCCATCCTGCCATCAAAATACACACACATCGGATCGTTTAATTGCTCTATTGCATTCCCCGATTCGATAAGTTTTAGTCTACATTTTTCTTTTTCTCTTCTCATTTTGCTTCGATCAACAACAAAAGAAGTATCTTTGTCCGTTATAAGACCAACGTCTTTAAATGCACTAGACACAATAGCTGCTGCTGCTCTATCAGATACTCCAAAACGATCACTTGTTAAGGCCGTTGCTGGAAGTGATAAGCGCATCTGTGCATTTTTTGAACTTGCTGACTGAGAGGAAATAGAGCGTGGGGTCTGAAAATCGGGATCATTCTTATCATTGTCAACTTCAGGAGTTATCTCTGTTTCAGAATCAATACTACTACAAGAAGGTCCAGGTAAGTTGGTCTGACTTAAGTGACGAGCTTTTCTCTGCAATTTTAATGTAAGCTTTTGAGTTTCTTTGGTATCTACTGTCCCAATCTTTCCTTGTCCGAGATATCTTTGAGCATATAGAAATTTGATTTCTAATGGCGGTATCTTTCTATCTTTAGGGCATGTGCAGTTGATAGTTACCGGCCTGGGACAAATACACTTGTCAAAGCTTCTTTGATAAAAGCAATTGAGTGTCATCTCGCACTTGCAGGACGAAATGTCAAATAATGTACTTGAAGATTGTTCAATAAAATCATTGTACTTCTTTTGTTTCTCAGGTGTGTCTTTGTCCCTTGAATAAGATTTACGAAGAGTGTAGTATCGATCATGTAGATGTTTAATCTTTTGTACAACTCTTGTGTGGGAAACTATTGGAATCGAAGCCTTGGAATAAAGGGACTCAGTCTGATGAGCTACAGTATCTGCTACAACTGTGAAGCTTAACTTCTGACCAGAACTGGCAGCAGAAGATTCTACTGACATTTTGTACCTCACTTCTTGCCAACATTGTATAATGTCGGTATTAGTGGGAAGGACCGATGACAGCAGTGGTTTAGGTGCACCAAAAAATGGCAGTAAGAGACATGAATAAAATGTTTCAAGAGATTTAATGTTAAGTAATTGTGTAAACTATGTAATTCAAAAGAACATCGAATAGAATTTTTTTTGACCAAACAGCGCTGTTCGACAAGAGTGAAAGCAGAACTGGTAATGACCAGAGAGTACTAGCTCTTCCGTGCACTTCGTTTATCGGTATGCCAGAATCAAAAGCAAAATGAAAAGAAAGACGATGGAATACAAGTAACCAAGTGGAAGACGATCTAAAGCACAGACGTGTTGTAGTAGCCGTAAGCCGCTTTCACGCAAGCCTCATTTGGCATAGGCTTCCTTAGTAGATTTGGTGTAAAATTGGTAAAAGTTAATCGCTCAGAACCACAGAAATGGATAGATTAGTAAATTAAAAATCTACTACTCAATGCTGAAAGTGCTATGTATAAAAAGGGAGCTCGATCTTTAATCATTTACAACTTCTACAAGTTTTCGTAAATCAGCTAGATTTGGGATAAAATTTGTAAATTTTAAATGCAATGCGCGAACGGAAGATATTAACCGATTTGAAATTTCTTTTTTTTCCTAAATTTGTATTGATATGCAGCAACTTTTCCCTGCTATTACGATATGATTTGAAAAAATTTACGTATTTCACTCCGGTCTAGTAGACATTGCATAATTAGGCGGCCAAAAGTTAAAAAAAATAAATCAACTTAAGAAGAAACTATTGATGCACATTGTTACCTGACACTTCTTAGAAACCCACCCCATTAATTTCAGCTCTCAGAATAGCGCACGCGCCGAATTACAGGTAGTCGGATTTCAATTGTCATTCACAGTGTGCATATATAATTCTCGGCGTTTTCCGTGATACATTTTTACAAACTCAATATTTATTTTTGCAAATTTATTTTCACAGTGATTGTGATGGATATCAATAATCCAGGTATGTATCTTCATTAGTTATGTAGTAGTCACCAATTTTAAGATTGTTTTGTATATATTAGAATCTTTATAAAAGATCACGTTTTTTGAGTTAGATTTTTGTAAATTAAATATTTTAAAGGGGTTTATCACTATTTTCCCTGTTCGTCCCTGTAATATTCTTTAATTTCATAATTTGTGCATAGTTTAAACAATTATATAAAGTTATAATTAGCCGCCAACTCCCGCCTATTAACAAAAACTAGTTAATCAAAGACTTAAAGGACATACCTTAAAAAAATTATGTTATTAGCACATTATTTTTAAAGTAAGTTTTTCTTTGTCGTAGGTTCATCAAGCGCCTCTAGTGTGAAAGTAGTGACGCGAAGATATTTATTTGACCTGATGCAAGGTCAAAACTTACCTACCTTGGATAAAAAATTAGATTTTTTGGAAAATTACCTTCTCGAGGTTGTAAAGTTTCTGAAAATTGTAAAAAAGCTTTAAAGCATAAATATTCCTATTTTAAATCACAAATGAAACAAAGAAGGTCAGGAGCAGGAAAAACTAAAGAAGTATTCCTTAAAAATAATCATTTATGGTTAGAAGGGACTTTTAAAATACCAATGGATTCATCTTATCGCCAAGGTCGTCCATGTACATCGTTTTCTGAATCGAGTGATCGAAGCAAGAGAAGGAAAACTAAGGAAATACGTAGTTTGGTAAATCCTGAGGTGATTGTTAATGCTGCGCAAGTGATTTTACAAACTGAGGGAAAAAGAAATGCCTCTAAAGTCCTTAAGGACATAACTTATTCACCTACACGGGCTAGCAAATACATAAAGTCATACTCTAAGAGTAATGAGACAATTCCTCCACTCACCCCCTTTGAAGCTCTCAAATTGTTTGTTGAGGCTGATCTCACAAGGCGACAATACGAAATAGTAAGGGCAACAAACAAGGGTCATTATCCCTGTTATGATCTTTTATTAAGAGCTAAAAAAGAATGCTATCCACCTGAAACGGCTATGAAAATTACAGCTACCTGCGCGGAAACGGACCTTCAAAGTCTAATGGATCATACAGTAACCCGTTTATCGCTTTACCTAGAAGAGTTGTTAATTACTCTTAGTATAACCGAAAGAGAGTCGTTAAATATTATTTGCAAATGGGGTTGTGATGGCTCACAACAACAGAGGTTTAAACAAAAATTTGTAGATGATGTCGACTCTGATGCAAATATATTTTTAAGTTCGTTTGTTCCCTTGCAAGTGGTTTGTGGAAAGAATGATAAAAAGATTGTTTGGCAAAATCCTACACCTTCTTCGCCACGCTTTTGTCGGCCGATTCGGTTTAGGTTCGTGAAAGAAACCCCTGATGTAACCAAGGACGAAATAACATTTGTGGAAAATGCTATTAAAGCTCTAACTTTAACCGAAGTATTTATAAATGGGAATATTTATAAATTTAATCATATTATGAAGATGACCATGGTTGATGGAAAAGTGTGTAACGCAGCAACTAACACAACCTCAACAAGTCGGTGTTACATATGTGGGGCCACCTCAAAAAACTTTAATGATTTAAGTAACAAAAATGTTGTTTCTCCTGAAGCATTGGAATTTGGAATTTCTGTATTACACGCTAGGATAAGGCTGTTTGAAAGCATTTTACACCAGGCATATAAATTGCCAGTAAAAAAATATATAGAGAGAAAGACACCTGAAGAAAAAATGTTAGAAGAACAGAGAAAAAAAACAATACAAGAACGATTCCGAATAGAAACTGGACTATTGGTAGACATACCTAAAGCCAACTTTGGTAACACAAATGATGGAAATACTAGTAGGCGGTTTTTCGAAAACACTTATTTGGCATCTGACATTACTGGAATAGATCATGAACTTATATATAGATTGAAAGTTATTTTAGAAGCCATTTCCAGTAGCTTCAAAATTAATACTGCCAAATACGATGCATATGCCTTAGAAACTGCAAAATTATATATAAAGTTATATGCATGGCATCCTATGACTCCTACTATGCACAAGATTTTATTACACGGAGCCAGCATAATTGAAAATTCATTGTTGCCAATAGGACAGCTATCCGAAGAAGCAGCAGAAGCGCGCAACAAACATTTCCGGTCGTACCGACAAAATTTTGCTAGGAAGTTTTCAAGAGAAGAGTGCAATCGCGACATCTATCAAAGACTGTTATTAACTTCAGACCCACTCTTAAGCTACATGAAATCGATTAAGAAAAAATCAGAGAAATCATTTTTAAAAGAAACTATAAATATGCTTATTCCAGCTAAGCCAAATAATAGTGGTGAGCAGCACGACTCGGACTCGGAAGCAGAAGAAACATCTTTCATTTAAAATAAGTGTTAAGGGTTTAAGGTTTATTTTCGCACAATTTGGGCTCACCCTAACTTTATTTTCGCATCACCCACATTTTTGGGCTCACCCTATTCCTTTCACCTTCTCTATCGCTCACATTTCATTTCATCATTCACTTCGCTCTTCGCTGCTTTACATATTGTTGTTATCGCTCACATTTCATTTCATCGTTCACTTCGCTCTTCGCTGCTTTACACATTGTTGTTATCAATAACTGATCATTATTTTGTGCAGAATTTAGTACATCTGCATTGCCAACAACATACATGCACATCGATATATATGTATGCCGAAAAAATACATAAATCCCACGTCGCATCGTCTTCGCATGATCTTCCCTTCACCTAGCATCGATAAAGGGATAGCGGTGCCCAAAACCATTATAAAAGGACCAGCCTACGCACCTTTTGATACAGTTTGATACAGTTTCGTTTTCGTTTGCCATCACGGCTCCCCCGGTACTTGTAATTAAATTAAGCAAATTACTTCGTCGCCCTTTTTTTGCCTCGGGTCTAAATATTGTACGTTTTTATAAAATAAAGAATTAGTTTTTGGATCTAATTTCGAGTTTCAATTTTGCGGATAAACCTAAGGCAACTGGGTTGGCCAGTCATCATCCATAAATTGGTCCTTCGAGCCGGATTTGAAGAGCTGGCCATCGCCATCGTTGTCAACCAATTGACTTAAGTTTTAATCATCACATACAAGTAGTGGAAATGGAGCCTCACAATATACCTGCGGTTACATCACCACCATCAACAACCCCCTTTAGAGAAAGCGATTCGGTGCATCATGAGGCGGGAACACCACGAACTTCCCAATCCGTGTGGTCTCAGGGTAATGATGCGTCTGCTCATTTGAAAACGCAAAATGAGTACCGTATCAAGGTCAAACAGCGTCAACAAATTCTGGATAGAATCAACATCGAACGCATACTTCCGCATCTTAGCAGTATTTCCGTGCACGAGCTCGAGGCAAAATTGTCAGTACTGGAACGTCAGTACGAATCATTTCACCATCTACAATCAGAATTGGAGCTAATGAACGATGAAGAACTCAATCAACCACATCGGGATACATTCGATGAATCCTTTTGTGCAGCGAAGGCAATCATAGTGCAGCGCATAAATGTGCTTAACCCCGCACGCCGAGAAACTATATTCAACAGCACAGCGATTGCATCTCCGTCACATCGAGTCAACCTTCAGAAACTTCAACTCACGAAATTCAATAGTCATCATCGAAATTGGATGGATTTTTACAACATGTTTTTAGCGCTCGTTCACAACAACAGCCAATTAGCAAACATCGAGAAGTTTCAGTACCTCCGATCATGTCTCGTCGACTCAGCAGCTAGCCTCATACAATCGTTTGAGGTGACCGATGAAAATTATATCAAGGCGTTGGATCTGTTACAGTCTAGATATGGAAACAAGCGGCTAATTTTCCAAGCTCATATCCAACATATTTTCGAAGTACAGGGAGAAACAAGGCCGAATGCATCATCGATGAGGGCGTTCATAGACGTCGTCAATACCAACTTACGAGCTGTGCAATCACTAGCTTCAAATCAGCAAGTATCAGATGGCATACTCTTGCATCTGGTATCCTCAAAGCTCAATACAGACACGAAGGCCAAGTGGGAGGAAGAGGTTACCCACTTGTTTGATCAGCGATCAACTGCCATGAGTTTTCAACTGCCCACTTGGGAGGACTTAGCAAAATTCTTAGAACGTCGTTGTCAAATTGCAGATATTTTGGAAGCCGGGCAGCCTAAAACACTCGTACCAAGAACTCAGCTAACAACACATAGGCACAACAAACGTGACGCAAAATGGGCCATGGTGAGTACCAAACAAGCAAAGTGTGAATTTTGCAATGCGGTTCCCCACCATAATGCCTTCAAATGCGACACGTTCCGTGCAATGGATCCACTTGCAAGATATAACTGTGTGAAAAGACTGAACTTGTGCTTGAATTGCCTTGGATCAGGTCATAAATCAAATGATTGTCCTTCAGTCCATCTCTGTAAACACTGCAATGTAAAACATCATACACTACTACATCGAAATGATTCAGCCATTACCGACGTATCACCAAGAGCAGGTTTGCTCTCATCATCTGCTCTTAAGGTGAGTCTCGATCAATCAGAAGTTATTCTTGGAACAGCAATTATTCATGTTTCTAATTCTCGGGGAGTGAGCATCCGAGCTCGCGCTCTGCTAGATTCCGGATCTCAACTGCATTTCATCACGGAGAAATTGGCACAACATTTAAGAGTAACTCGAAAGGGCGTAGATATCGACGTCAGTGGAATAGGTCAAAGGAGAGCAAAGGCACAACATTTATGTTGCATAACGATTAAATCTATAACCGAAGAGTATAGTGCCACCATTGATGCACTAATCATACCATCCATTACGTCATGTCAACCTAGTCGTCGCATCGATCAGGCAACCATTTCGATTCCAGATACCATTTCCATCGCTGATCCGACATTCAACATACCAGGACAGATTGACATACTCATTGGAGCAGGATTATTTTTTGAGATACTTAGTAAGGGCCAAATACGTCTCAATGGTCCAGTAATACAAAATACCAAATTTGGTTGGGTGGTTGCAGGTGCAATTCCTGCGCACGTAACATCAGCAGCTGATCCATCACCTCCATACAAAGCATTCACATCAGTCACATCAGAGTCCATTTTAGATAAGCTCCTGGAAAGGTTTTGGGCAATCGAAGACATTCCAGCATCGTCATCGTCGACTCTATCATCGGATGAGCTCGAATGTGAATCCTATTTCAGCTCTACTACTCACAGATGTCCCTTTACCAATAAGTTCATTGTTCGCCTTCCATTTCGTGAAGAACCGCATCACCTGGGTACTTCAGAAGAAACCGCAGGCAAAAGAATGTTTTCGTTAGAATCCAAACTGAACCAAAACTCAAATCTTCGCAGAGATTACAATGAATTCATGGAAGAATATATCAATATGAAGCATATGATTCCAGTTAATTTGGAATATTCACCAAGAAATCGCCTAAACTATATTCCCCACCACGGGGTCACAAAACTTGACAGCTCGACTACTAAGCTGCGGGTAGTCTTTGACGCCTCCTGCAAAACCTCAAATGGATATTGCCTAAACGACATGTTGAGAGTTGGTCCCCAGCTACAAGATACGATATTCACAATTTTGACCCGATTCAGAAGACACAAATATGTCATTATGGCTGACATTGCCAAAATGTATAGGCAAATCTGGGTCGACGAACGAGATACCCAATGGCAATGCATTTTCTGGCGCCCTACCTCTCAACAACCACTTACCACATATCAGCTACAAACAGTTACTTATGGAACTAGTTGCGCACCGTACCTTGCTGTAAAATGTCTACAACAGCTGGCAATTGATGAAGCGAAAACTTACCCAATCGGATCAAAGGTAACACTAAGCGATTTCTATGTAGACAATTTAATAAGTGGCGCAGCTAGTATCGGCGAGGTCATCGAAATCAAAAATCAAACCATAAACTTACTGAATTGCGCGGGATTTCCTTTACGAAAATTTGCATCGAACGCATCCGAAATTGTTGCCGATATTTTACCAGAAGACAAGGAAGAGACAATTCGTTTCCATGACACTGAGTTTGTAAAAACGTTAGGGTTAAAATGGTCACCAGTTGAGGATTGCTTTCTATTTCATTTGGTAGCGGATAATAGCGTTAAAACTACAAAGCGTTCAATTCTATCAAAATTGGCAAGTTGTTTTGATCCGATAGGTCTCCTCAATCCTTTGATTGTAACATGCAAAATTTTGATGCAACAACTGTGGAAGCTGAAGTCGCCATGGGATGATGAGGTCCCACCCGGGATCAAGGTTCATTGGGAACTATTCAATAAACAACTACCGCTTTTACAAACATTAAAAATACCCAGGTATGCTAATATTGATATCGATACTAAACTTCACGCATTTGCAGATGCAAGCACTAAGGCATATGGAGTATGTGTGTATGCAGCATGGAGTGATGCATATGGTGAGCATTCGTCACTACTCTGTGCTAAATCTCGAGTGGCACCAACGAAAGAGATTACATTACCTAGGCTAGAACTTTGTGCAGCCCTAATGGCCGCAGAACTGATGTCAGCAGTTAACAACATACTCAATCTTCCTGGCGCAAATGTATACTGCTGGTCAGGTAGCACAATTGCGCTTGCTTGGATAGCAGCTGAACCGTCGAGATGGAACGTTTTCGTGGCCAACAGGGTAGCAAAAATACAGCAATTAACGAAAACCTTTTCCTGGAATCACGTACCAACAGACCAGAATCCCGCTGATATTGTATCACGTGGAGCATGTGCCAGCGAACTTTTGCAAAATACACTTTGGTGGCACGGACCAGAATTTATCCAACAGAGCTGTGATTATTGGCCTTCAGCAGTGCATGTACCACAAAACGAATTACCAGAACAGCGGCTTCAAAGAACTGCATTAATTGCTATTCCAACTTCTGACTTCATTAGTAAACACAAGTATGTTAATAGCTACATGAAATTGCTGAGAATTTTTGCTTATGTAAGTCGATTTATTCGTGGATGTCGAAAGCAGTCATCAGTTAATGATTGCATCAACATATCGGCACCTGAAATGGATGAAGCATTAGAATTGATATGCAGACACATTCAATATATTTCATTTTCAGAAGACATCCACGCCATTGAGATTGGAGAACAACATCGCAACTCAAAGCTAATTGCATTGTCGCTATTCTTGCATAAGAACTTACTCAGAGTTGGAGGGCGACTTAAAAATTCATTATTGCCTTTTAACAGTAAACATCCAATTCTACTTCCATCATAACACGCATTTGTAAACACATTAATTCGACATTTTCATCATCATCACTTGCACGCCGGAGTCCAAACACTTCAAAACATTTTGAGAGACAAGTTCTGGATAACAAACGCACGCCATGTTATAAGAAGGGTAATTCACGATTGCGTATTATGCTACCGCAGTAACCCAATTATTGCTGAGCAAATTATGGGGCATCTTCCAGCCGATCGAGTCCAGCAAACTTACCCGTTCGAAGTGACAGGAGTGGATTATTGTGGACCTGTCCTTATAACTCAACGAATTCGCGGCCGTTCACCAATTAAGTCTTATATTGCAGTATTTATTTGTTTTGTAACTAAGGCAGTACACTTAGAAGTTGTACCCAATTTGTCCACACAAGCATTTATAAGTACCTTAAAGAGATTTATTGCTCGACGGGGGAAAAGTCGCAAAATAGTGTCCAACAATGCTACCAATTTTGTGGGTGCCAATCGAGAACTACGCCAGCTTTTGTCCGCTTTCGTTACCAAGGAACATGTAGAAGAGGTTCAACGTACATGCCTGGAGAATGAAATCGAGTGGCAGTTCATACCTCCCAGGTCTCCACACTTTGGTGGACTCTGGGAGAGTGCAGTCAAATTAGCAAAGTACTTTCTTCGTCGTGCCATCGGAACCACCACCCTAACGTTGGATGAGCTTCAAACTGTTTGTTGTCAATCCGAGGCAATAATCAACAGCCGTCCACTTACACCGATGTCGACAGATGCTAATGACATGCGCCCATTAACACCGGCTCATTTTTTAATAGGACGGCCTCTGACAACAATTCCAGACTCGAACTCTTTGGGCCGTAATGATAACTTACTGAAGCGCTACCAAATAGTCCAGCAAATACACCAAAGTTTTTGGGAAAGATGGCACTGCGAGTACCTTAAAAATTTACAACAGCGAACAAAATGGAAAACGGAATCTCAAAATTTACAAACGAATGACATGGTCTTAATAAAGGAGGAAAATACACCTCCACTCAAGTGGACAACAGGTCGCATCACTGAAGTCAAGCCTGGCGACGATGGTCGTGTTCGTGTAGTGGTAGTAAAAACCAGAAATGGTCTACAAACACGAGCAATATCAAAGATTTGCAAACTACCAGTATAATTTGCTGATTATTTTGGAGTAGTTGACTCCAACCGGGGGAGGATGTTAAGGGTTTAAGGTTTATTTTCGCACAATTTGGGCTCACCCTAACTTTATTTTCGCATCACCCACATTTTTGGGCTCACCCTATTCCTTTCACCTTCTCTATCGCTCACATTTCATTTCATCATTCACTTCGCTCTTCGCTGCTTTACATATTGTTGTTATCAATAACTGATCATTATTTTGTGCAGAATTTAGTACATCTGCATTGCCAACAACATACATGCACATCGATATATATGTATGCCGAAAAAATACATAAATCCCACGTCGCATCGTCTTCGCATGATCTTCCCTTCACCTAGCATCGATAAAGGGATAGCGGTGCCCAAAACCATTATAAAAGGACCAGCCTACGCACCTTTTGATACAGTTTGATACAGTTTCGTTTTCGTTTGCCATCACGGCTCCCCCGGTACTTGTAATTAAATTAAGCAAATTACTTCGTCGCCCTTTTTTTGCCTCGGGTCTAAATATTGTACGTTTTTATAAAATAAAGAATTAGTTTTTGGATCTAATTTCGAGTTTCAATTTTGCGGATAAACCTAAGTCAACTGGGTTGGCCAGTCATCATCCAATAAGTTTTCGTGTTAATTAATATATTTATGTAACTTTGAATTTGATAATAAGCGATGTAATATAATATGTTAAGTGTTTTTATTCATTTTATAAGCCCTATAAATCTAAAAGATTAAGTCAGCTCTTGCAATATTATATTTAAAGTAAACCTATTGTAAATAAATGACCTATTTGATAGTAGCCAAAACTTTAATTTTGTACCATTTTAGTAAAGTACATTAAAACAAATTTTTTGTACCTACCAATAAAAGTAAATGTCGTAAATTAATGTATTTTAACAGAAAATACTTATATTTAATTATTCTTTTCATTTAAAATGTATTCTATTGAAAAAATCTTTTTGGCCGCCTAATTATGCAAAATCTACCTACGTGCGCCGGCTTGTATCAAAGCCAAATTAAAATCATAGCCTGCGACGACGAAAGGTCTGTAGAGTTATATAAGGCAGCAATAGCTAAGATCGGAGAAGTCTACCCTGGAGCGAAGCTCGTGGTAGTCGACAAGAAGGATATCCCGTCTCGTCCGAGAGCACGAGTTTGGGTCCCCCTACACCCTCTGACACACAACAAAGCCCAAGGGCAGCTGTAACATTTGCAGCAAGCGAATTTATCTTGAAGCTTGCAATCAATGATACAAATTCACTAGCGGCCTGCCAACATTAGCTGATTACAGCGAATCTGTAAAACAAAACCAACATGCAGCTGCACGATGGTTTCGTATTAGAGTTTGGCAAACGTGCCAGCTCGCACCAATCTTGGGAATGAACTTATTAGAATATTGCACATCTGCTAATTCCACAAACATCATGACTAGCCAGTCAGTGACTGCGACGGTGGCGGCTGTAGGTTAGACTTTAGCATCAAGTAGTTTATAAGTTTAGTTTAGTAATTGAACTCGGAGAAAAAGCCAGTGCTTGCGGTAATAAATTCTAATTCACAAATCAACTCAAGGTCTTTAACTGTCGCCCTAACCGTGGGACCACGATAAACGTGTCAGGACATAAGAACATCCAGAAAGAGGGCATCAGGATATACCTAAAGACAACAAAACTTTCCAGATTTTGCTGATTGTTGGTACAAGAACTCCATCAAACATGGTTTTCTCTCCCGCTCAAGAGAAAGATCTCGTTGGATACATCAATGAATTGAAAGAGCTGGCGTACCAGTTTGCAAGGAAGCTGTCTCTCAGGTACCCACCTGAATGGGATAACGATTGTAAAGCGCATCGTAAGTGGTACCTACGAGTATTAATAACATGACAAAAAATTGCACCAATTATGTTAATTTCATAAATTTCAATTCAACAAAACACGATTATTTGTTCAGTAATTATTCTTTCAACAATTATTGGATCAATACGAGGATTAAATCAAACATCCTTACGTAAACTAATAGCATTTTCATCAACTAATCATCTAGCATGAATACTAGCTGCAATACAAGTTAGTGAATCAATATGAATAGTTTATTTCTGTTTTTATACGTTTTTTAACATTTAGCTTAAAATTTATCTTTAATAATTTTAAAATATATCATATTAACCAACTCTTTCCTGGGAATCTCATTTCCCTAATGGAAATGTGGAATCCTGCAGGGTATTTTCCTTGGAATCTAAAATGAAGCCGGTTAGGCAGTTACTGTGAATAGTATTCGCTATATTGGAATCTAATTTCCCTAATGGAAATGTTGAATCCTGTAGGGTATTTTCCTTGGAATCTAATTTCTCTAATGGAGATGTTGAATCCTGTAGGGTATTTTCCTTGGAATCTAAAATGAAGCCGGTTAGGCAGTTACTGTGAATAGTATTCGCTATATTGGAATCTAATTTCCCTAATGGAAATGTTGAATCCTGTAGGGTATTTTCCTTGGAATCTAATTTCTCTAATGGAAATGTTGAATCCTGTAGGGTATTTTCCTTGGAATCTAAAATGAAGCCGGTTAGGCAGTTACTGTGAATAGTATTCGCTATATTGGAATCTAATTTCCCTAATGGAAATGTTGAATCCTGTAGGGTATTTTCCTTGGAATCTAATTTCTCTAATGGAGATGTTGAATCCTGTAGGGTATTTTCCTTGGAATCTAAAATGAAGCCGGTTAGGCAGTTACTGTGAATAGTATTCGCTATATTGGAATCTAATTTCCCTAATGGAAATGTGGAACCCTTTTATATCATTCCTGTAGGGTATTTTCCTTGGAATCTAATTTTCCTAATGGAAATGTTGAATCCTGTAGGGTATTTTCCTTGGTATCGCTTATATAACGAATTATCACAAGGGGGGTTTGCTGAAAAGTCACGTGAATTTATTTATTGACTATTAGAAGCACTCTTTGGTCAAGTTCACATGAATTTTGAATTCCGCGCGTCCGCTCTACTGATGCTTTTGATTGATGGCAGCACTGCATCTAACATTTCTATGTTTATGCCGTATACTGAAACATTAACCCTAGGAATGTCAACCAACTGATAATCGTAAATTAAGTTCTTGTTTATCCATTTTACCGTTGCTTCTTTTGTCATTCAAAGTGATCAAATATGGATAAAAATAGTATATATCAATAATTTGTATCTAAAATGAAAGCAGCGCATCCCGAGAAAAAGCCTGCTGATTTAAAAAAAGATACAAATAAATTTTGGAATGAAAACATAAACGAAGAAAATTTTGAGGTTGTGATGAAAAATAAGCTGCAGGACTTGTCAAATTTGATTTTGAAAAAGAAAAGTCGAATGATGTCTTTTTGGAGTAAAGTAAATACATGTATATTTGCGCCAAAACTATACATGTTAACACGAAACAAATTCAAAATGCACAAAAATAAATATCGTGTCCTACGGTTTTTGCTGACACAACGTCGGCAAGCAAAAATTCCTTAGAATCAAATTGCATTCGCATCCGTAGGTAATGTACTCGCGCTTGCCCTTGAAACGGTAGCAGAGGTAACGACTTCGCGCTAATAAAGCTTTAGTTTTAGTTGTAGTTTTAAGAAAATAATATTGTCACATCGTTTTAGACAGTCAAATAATAAAGAGGCATAGCCTCCTAAAAAAAAATTTTTATTTTTTTTTATTTTAAAAACTTTTGGAGTTTTAACTTACATATTCAAAATGCACCCCTGCACGGCAACCCGAACACGACGAAGACATCAAACTGAACGGACGCCACAGAGGTTAGAACAGAATAGACATGGTAGAACGGAGTGTGAACAGTGAGAATTCCTACATACAAGTTATGTTGCCATACACCACTATACTTCCCAACGTCGCACCCTGTGATCACATTGCACTACACGTGAGTTCATTGCTCCAATTAAAGTTCACACAAGAACTTTCGCTGACGCGACACACGCGCAAGCGATCAATTGCAATATCCAATGCTTGGGAATTGCAAGGCCAGCATATTGGCCAACACGCGCAACCCAACGATTGCGAAATACCAGCAAGTGGTGGGAACTGCAACGTTGGCGAATTAGCTTAGGTTAAGAAGTTAGTTGGTAAGAATTATATTTTGTAAAGTTTAGTTGGAATCGGAACCGCAACTAATGCGGAATAAAATTATATGTGACTAATTGAAATCGTGTTTTTTATGTTATCGGTGAACAGTTAGTTCACCGCATCTTTAATTTTTTGGAAGCCCCTATCGGTCAGGGCATAAGTGGCGCCCGAGCAGTCGGTGTGAAGTGACTAAAAAAATAAAAAAAAATAAAAACAATAAACGATAATAACAAAATTTTTCTACATGTGCCAAAGCAACACAGTCAAAGTGTAAAGTCCAAGCAAAATTTTCCATGGCAAAGTCGAAAACGGGTCACAAATAGAGCTGATAAACGAGAACACCGTGTTTATATCAAACTTCCAAGGAGTAATCAAAAATAGCAATGCCTCTATTACGGTAAATGGCACCTACGTAATCCAATTAAATAACGAAACAGTCACCATTGGTGACCAAGTATTTTCTAGTTATGAAACTATTACCGCACAGGCCCTTCCAGCAGTACTATCAAAGGTGAAGAGCCCTACAATGAAGGTCAACCTAGAATACGTCCACGACCTGACCATGGAAAACATAAGGTATCTTGGGTACGTTAATGAAAGGGTAAATTTCTCTCTCGCTTCAGAAATCCTCTCGATATGCGCAATTGTTCTTATTGCCGCCATGCTGTGGAGATGTTACAATAGAAAGCTAGACCTTCCGCCAGTTGAAATCCCGACTCATTGGTCAGATAACACTAACAACAGCAAAATCATTAGAGGAAAGTCTGCTCCTGAAATCCATCACCTGGACAATAGCCTGCCAGCCACACCAGTCAGTATCAACATGTCGCCAGGAAACTATAATTACTCTCTACAACATTTTACCCCCTCGCAATTTTCGTCTTTTGATCTGCGAGACGCAGATCTTTAAAGGGGGAGGAGTTATGTTGCCATACACCACTATACTTCCCAACGTCGCACCCTGTGATCACATTGCACTACACGTGAGTTCATTGCTCCAATTAAAGTTCACACAAGAACTTTCGCTGACGCGACACACGCGCTAGCGATCAATAACAATATCCAATGTCTGGGAATTGCAAGGCCAGCATATTGGCCAACACGCGCAACCCAACGATTGCGAAATACCAGCAAGTGGTGGGAACTGCAACGTTGGCGAATTAGCTTAGGTTAAGAAGTTAGTTGGTAAGAATTATATTTTTTAAAGTTTAGTTAGAATCGGAACCGCAACTAATGCGGAATAAAATTATATGTGACTAATTGAAATCGTGTTCTTTATGTTATCGGTGAACAGTTGGTTCACCGCATCTTTAATTTTTTCGAAGCCCCTATCGGTCAGGGCATAAGTTACATATACAATATAAAATATAACAAAGTCGGGTTTTACAATTTACATAATAAATAAATAAGAAAATAAATAATAAAGAATTTGTAACCAAAAGTTGAATAATGCCCGAATTCTGTAAGCGAATCTCATCTCAAGTCACTAAAATTGAGATTATAAATTAGTGACTCCTTTTGTGACTTGAGACGATTTTGGTATTTAGTAAGCGAAAGTCACAAGAAACTCACCAAATATCATGGTGAAAATAAATAGACAGTCAGCTGATGGCACGTATCGACTAGAGATAGTCAAAAAGTTTAGAAAAAATTCCCTTATCGATTCCATACGTAATGGAATTTTTTAAACTCATTTATCAAGCGAAATTCTTCATCAAAAACACAAAGAATATGAATATTACTAAGCTCATACAAAATAACATTTTTAATTTCTGTTTTATAAACCTTTTACCTGAATCGGATTATCAACAATTCAATTGAGACAAACAAAAATTAGTAATCGATAAATGTTGAATTGCATCTTTATATACAATCCGTTGAAATGAACGAGCTGGGTAAGTAGTAAAATAAAAGAAATTTCCTGATTTCTTTTAAAATATGTATTATCTGTTTTACAGATATACATTGCAAAACTAAGCGGACAAGCAAGGAGCAATTAGATTGCTATCTTGCTTTTGTTAGGAGCCATCCGGAGATCATGCTCCACAAAAACGATCCAACGTGCCCAAAAAGAATTGAGGAGCTGTGGAAGGAGATCGCAGAGTAGCTTAACGCTCTTAAAGGCCCGAAACGATCAGCGGCTAAACGGAAAGATGTATGTTTTAAATATACCAAACAAATTGCTTAATAAAATATTTATTTCACAGTCGCTAAACCATTGGAAAAACCAAGTCCGAAGCAGAGCTAGGAAGTCAAAGGCTGATCGACTAGTGACAGGTGGAGGTCCCCGGTTGCAAGAGGAGTTGACAGAGAGGGAGAATCTCGCTTTGGAAACGTTCGGGTCAGTCGTGGTCGACGGAATGCCAGATATTCCAAATATTGGGGCCGAGGTAAATAGACGTGTACATATAATTATATATATATATATATATACATATATGTGTTCATTTCAATGATAAAAGGTCATAAAATGAACATTTTTGAATTGAAAAAATTTGCACATTAATAACTTAACTACTTTTTATTTTTTCAGAGCGAAATAGTAATTACTAACGACCCCGTGACTCCTTCTGTGGAATCAACCGACGAGTCACTTAACAGTCCACGACCTTCACGTCGCCGCAAAACCAATTCGGATGACTTGATCAAACAAATGATTAAATCCTTGAACGAAAGGAACGAGGAAGAAAAACAATTTAGAGAGCGAAGTCTTAACTGCATGGAACAGTTTTGTAACTCCATGAACAACGTGGCCAATGCTATTCTTGCTTTATCGCAAGCCGTTGTAAATAAAGACAATAATAATACATAAAATAAAGTGTATATATGTTATGTTATAATTCATGAATTTTATTTTTTACAAAAGTTTTACAGTATAAGTGCGTTTATGCAATTTTGCCTCGCCCTTCTGCCTTCAGAATAATATTCTGTTGACCTTATTGGTTCACTAGCTTCATCATTCGATGGGTCTTCTGGTGGCATGGCCTCATCAGTGAATATGCCACGTTTTTGCAGCATATTGTGGAATATTACACATGTATAGATGATAGCTGCCGCATTTTTGTGCGAATATCTAAGAACGCGCTCTTTGGATAGACACCGAAATCGTGATTTCAGGACTCCAAAGGCACGTTCAATTGTGTACTTATCACCCGCTACTTCAACTGAATAACAAACCAACACCGATGGTTCTCACAATATCGTGGGATAACGTTGGTGCTGACGTTGCAACCAACAAAGTAACCGGGAATATTTCAATATAAAAACGAAATGTAATAGTGGGAGTTCAGTTAGTAAGCCGACGGTCTCAAACGAGAATAAACTTTAAATATTAAAAAACGTGTTTCACTAATTGGCGGCCAACGTGGGGCACGAGTTAATAAAAAGTAAAGTCAAGTAATAAATTATTCATGCCTATTATGATAAACGTCGGATGATATGCGCGGGAGTTAACTCGATCCGCACTCGATTCACTTTTTCACTAAAATGGTATTATTGTTACCGACGGATGCACTGCATTACAATCCGTGAACTGTGTTATCAGCATAATCAGCTGTGCAAAAATTTCAAAAGACCAATAAATATTTGTTAAGTGTGTAAAATGGATTCAATAGCGTTTTATATAGATTTTAATGAAAGTACAAGCAATGATGCAAGACGAACCCGGAAAAAAGTAAGGCATAATGCTGTTGACGTGTTCCAGTTGCCTGATGATGTGTAAGTTCACTTTTTAAGGACAATTGATAGATTTGTTAAGCAAGTACGGAACTAAATTGGAGAAGCTAAATTGAATTAATAAATCAACATGCAGTACAATTGAAAAAGGAGGTTTTTGAGAGGCAGAAGCTGACTACATTTTAAAGCAACAATCAACTACAGCTCTAGGAGATAGTACCAACTAAATAATGTTCATTCATGGCTCATTACTGGATTGATATAAAATATAATATTACATTGAAAATTCAAAGGCGATTTATCCCTGCTTTCCGCCTATGAGTGAAGGAGAACTAGAAATTATTTTAAAGGCTAAGATTTTGTGAAATAAATAAAAACAATATGAATGCTGAGCAATTATGTGGTGTCGTTCAGTCTGCAGTGTCCGCAGCACTGCGCGAACATAAGAGGGAGTTTGAAATACAAATAGAGAAACTGGCACTACTTTATTTTGTCGGTCGATAATACAGAAAATTTTTAAATTGACTTTTTTCGCTAGATAACTTTATTCTTGCTTTTTTAACACTAAACCAGTTTTTCTTTTATGTTCCTACGTAATAATATTTCCGATCTATTATTAGCAAGCTTATAGAGTAATAACGTGTAAACTAGTGGAAAATTATGTTCATTTCATGAACATAAAAACGTTATGGTGAAAATAAAAAATTGAAATGTTTCCAAAATCAAAACTATCAATGTGCAATATTTATTCTAAAAGACCATTCACTGAATATTATTTAGGAATATTAACATCGGATTTGTAATCAACGATCCCAAAAACCCCCGAGTTACAAGTTTTAAGTAAATTCGAATAAATTTTAAAAAATTTCTCCGCCATATTGGATCCGCCATTTTGAATATGATATCAGATTCGTAATCAGCTACCCTGAAAACCCCCGTATGTCAAGTTTCATAAAAAATAATTAAGTTTTAGAAATTTCGACCGCCATATTGAATCCGCCATTTTGAATTTTAAAGATCTGACATTATATTCGTAATCAACGACCCCAAAAACCCTCAGGTAACAAGTTTCAAGCGAATTCGATTGGATTTAAAAAAGTTTGTCCGCCATTTTGAATTTTGTAAATATGATATCAGATTCGTCATCAGCGACCCCGAAAACCCCCGGATACCAAGTTTCATAAAAATAATTAATTTTTAAAAGATTTTGTAAGTTTCGTAAGTTTGTAAGTTTTGTTTTTTAAATGTATTTGTTTAAATATTTCAATATTAGCAAAATATTTTAAAAATCCGCAACGACAGAGTTGTTAGCAATTTTATCCTGAGCAATTAAAAAAAAATAAATTGCAAATCGGTCAAGAAATGTGTGCTGTAGACTGTTTTGAATAGTAAATTCCAGTAAACACCACTGTGTGGCGCCCGAGCGAAGTATTTTGCTAACTTGAAGTTAGAAAAACCGCGAGTGCGAGGAAAGAGGTCCCTGAGTAGTTTTTTTCTTTTCTTTTGATAAAAAAAGAAAAAAAAAAAGAACAAAAAGGACGCGTTTGAACGCAAGCCGCCTTGCCCGCGAACAAACATTTGTAATAAAGAAAACGGTACTAATGTGTCCAGTGCGTGCGAGGGAAAAGCTAGAATTACTCTAACAACCAACCGAAAAAAAAAAAGATTTAGGCGAATCAAAGTCAAGGCGCGACGCCATTGAAAAAGCTAAACAAAATATACTTTGAACAAAAGCAACCAACGGAATATAAAAATCAACGTAGCGGCATTACCAGAAACAACCAACTGAGTGCATCATCTAATGCAGCATTATGAAATTTATAGCCGAAATTCCAACGTAAGTCATAACGAATTAAATAAAGAAATATTGTGGAAAAACAAATCATTGAATATTAAAAGAAAAATTTTATAAATCCTGACACGAAAGAAAAGATAAAATTAGGAGATAAGACATATTGATATTGTTTAGAATTTTTAAATAATTGAAATAGAAACAAAAAGCCGAAACAAAGCTTCAAAGAAATTTATTATAAATACAGAAATTTAACCGAAAAATAAATTGGTGAATATTGAAAAGCAAATTTTGTAAATTTTAAAATGAAGAAAGGGCGAAAGTTAGAATCGCAGACTTTAATTTATTATTAAAAAGGAAAAAACATTTATTGTCAAAACTAAAGCTGAAATAAAGCTTCACAGGAATTTATTACTCGAAAAATGTCAAACCCAAGCAATCTGGTACGACCAGCTAGGCTAAGCACAAATAACACAGCCAACCCAAATCCTCAGGACCCATCCGACTCCAACAACCCTCCAACCCAAAGGCGCACGCACCGCACCTAGTAAATTACCGTGTTTTTATTTTTCATTAAGGTTTTCCGCGCAAGGAAACCTAACTTATATGTAAGTATACATATTTGGTAACACTGAGAGTTATTGGCAACACTGAAATTATATTCAGTAACACTGAAAATTGATCTCTCACTTCCTGTTGAATTCTCTATATTCATAGACGTGGTATTGGTGTTGCTTAAAATTAATCTAGAAAATAAAAGACAATCTAAAAAGAAAATTTAAACAAAATACCGGTGTTATTTATTTAATTGTCAAAGTTAGTTCTCCAACATATATACTGAAAATAAATGATAGCAACTGAACACTGACACGCCTTTGTGGTTTATTTTATATTCCTAAAATATATCTTCGGAGCGACCGTGGAGGCCCCACATTTCTAAACCACTCATTGCGTCGCACTCCGATGATAACATGGTCCTTCGAGCCGGATATCAACAATATTAACGATCCATTTAAACAGAGCATTTTCAACAGGTGAAATTAAGCAAGTATAACCAGAGCAAGTACAAACCAGCGCCAAGCACCAACCAGCACCAAGCATCAACCGAACAAGCATTAATAGAAAACAATCCGTTCCAAATTACAAAAAAAGGTACGTGGAATTTATTGCACACTTTTTTTTGGTGGAAATAATTATAAAAAAAAGGTCAACGTGGTGGTAAGTTCGATACTTTTTGAGTTTTGGCGATCGCATACGTCTCGGAGACGTATGGTTAGCTTTTGTGTGACTTTTACACTCAATTTGAATAAATTTGTTTTGATCGCGATTTCGTTTTTTCATCAGTTAAACCAGGAACAAATGGATGCTTAAATGACACTGAAATAAGTACGTATTTGCAAGGTTTATCGGACGATCCGGAATCACCTGATAACAGAGAAACAGAAAATGAATTATTTGAAGATGATTTTCAGAGCGATGTCGAAGATGAGGAAATCGCCAGTGAAGATCGTGATATCAACACAGCTTTATTGGAGGCCCAAGTTACAGGATCTTCCAATTGTGTTTCTTCTTCAGATAGCCGTATTCTTACGTTTTCTGAACCTACTATTAGAAGCAAAAGTAATGTAGAGTACCTCCACTTCACTTTCAAATTTCTTTCGAATTCTTTAAATATATTTTTAATACTCAAACTCAAATTATGTAAACCATTTCAATTTACTCTACTTTAATGACATAATTCTTTTCAATTTCAATGACATAAATTCTTTTCCTTTTTTTTTTGAAACCCGAAACATAAGTAAACACATGGCACACACCAAATACATTTTTTTGTCACATGATACCCCACTGCAGAGCAAAGCCATAGCTTACTGTGAAGTAAGTTAACCTAAACAAAATTTAAGTCAACCTAAGCAAAATTTCATTTGTATAGTATTTTTAAGTGTTTACAATTTTGTTATTGATTTTTACTTGTAAAAATGTTTGATTGTAATTATGTATATTTTATTGATGACAAGGCAAAAAGAAAGTATAAAAATAAAGCCATTCTATCAGAAGGCAGCTCAGTCTCAACCTGATAGTTGTAAGGCAGTCATTTGTCCTAACTGAATAAAAATCTTTTATTTACAAAGGAATCTTTAATCGGCAGGTTTGCTCTAAAGCTCTTCCATAAAATAATAATACTTATACATTAACGATCTTGCCTCACTTTATATGGCGATCCTGCGGACGATCCTAAACGCTAAATAAATTATTAGTACGGACGATCTTTAAATTTTGAAATACATTTCAATTTTCAACCAAAAACGTTAAATTTTTTTTTAACAACTTCATGGAAGGTCCAAACAAGCTTTCTCTACATCAGTACAGAAATAGAATTGAAGACAACAAAGATACCCATCGTGTGGCTATCCCCAAGGAAAATCTGAAGCTTAAAACCCGAGGAGGATATAAAAAACGCCTTCTTGACATAAAAAGAAGATCAGTGAACCAAGAAGCAAGCAATAACTTCTCAAAAGCGTTAGCAGCTGACCATGCTCTAGAACAAGTAAACAAAGAACTTAAGGCAAAACTACACCAGAGGAAAAATAAAATTTGGGAAATCACAGAATATATTGTACAAAAAGCTATTGTACGTTTATGGGGAACTGGTGGTCAACAGAAGAGAAGGAGGAAATCATCCTCAACCAAACAGCAGCTAACAACAGCAGCTTTTTAGAAAATAAAATAATAACACTCGATGTAATCATTTTACTCACTATCTTTATAATAATTTTATACATTGTACACAGAATTAACAAATATTATAAAACATACTTACACAAACACTTGAATAGAAGTAGGCAGATAGTTTAAGACAAAAAAAAAAATGAAACAAAAATGTTAAGCAAAAATATAAAAAAAAACGAGAAGTATAAAAATAAAGCCATTCTATCAGAAGGCAGCTCAGTCTCAACCTGATAGTTGGAAGGCAGTCATTTGCCCTAACTGAATAAAAATCTTTTATTTACAAAGGAATCTTTAGTCGGCAGGTTTGCTCTAAAGCTCTTCCATAAAATAATAACACTTACACATTGACGATCTTGCCTCACTTTACAGTAAGTACTGCTGGACAACGTCGAAAGGTACAAACGTTAGCAGAGTTTCTGTTTATTCCAAACAAACACATCCCTGCATTGTCCTCTTAAATTCCGAAAGGCGAAAGAAGGACAATGCAGGAATGAATACCAGCACCAACATCGACATAAAAGTTTAGTTTTTTAACTAACAGCACACAGAGCGCAAGGAAGTCCGCACGAAGGGAACCCAAATCCAGCTATACCGCCAATTACATAGGAATATCACACCACAGGTTATTATATCTACCTATTATTATAAATATAATTAATACACACACATACACATGTATGTAACAGTGGCAACGGTGGTTGGCTGAGCGTGCACTAGTACAGTATATAGTCAGTTGTCAAATAGCCGCGCATGAAAGAAGTCGTTAAGCAGTCGAGTGTCAAGTATAATTAAATAAATCAGCTTAAAATCTTTTTATATTGTACTCATACAATTAAAATACCAATACTAAGTGCTACCTTGTTAAAAAGTATAAAATAAATCAACTTAAATCTTTTTATATTACAAATAAACGAACTAAAATCTTTTTATATTACATGTATATATTATATACCCAATTATAAAAAAAAAATTATTACGAATTGAAATGACCCTATTTTTCATTTCTACGGAATCGGCCACATATCGTCGATATACCCCGACAGTTTCTTTATCCAACATTAATCGAACGGCAAGAGGTCCTACTAGACAATGTAAATCATGCTTGAGCCCCTTTCCTGCTTCAATGCATTTTTTAACGACGATATTATTCTGGAAATTGTAAAATGGACAAATGTGGAAATATCCCTGAAACGTAAAGATGGAATGACGACAGCAACTTATAGGGATACAAGTGAACACGAACTCCGCGCTCTGATTGGAATTCTCGTTTTGAGAGCTGCGTTAAAAGATAACCATCTGGCAACCGATGAAATATTTGATAATACCTACAGTGGAACGCTATATACTTCAGCTATGAGTCGCGATAGGTTTAAATTTTTGATTCGATGCCTGCGAATGGACGACAAAGCATTGCGACCTTCTCTTCAACCTAATGACCGGTTTTTGCCTATCAGAAAAGTGTGGGATATGTTCATTGAACAATGCCAAACCAGTTACACACCGGGGTCGCATACCACAATTGACGAACAGTTGCTGGGTTTTCGTGGCCGATGTCATTTAAGATGTACATTCCCAATAAACCAAATAAATATGGGATCAAAATTGTAATGATTTGCGACAGTGCCACAAAATATATGTTCAATGCCATTCCATACCTAGGCAAATCGACTAATACTAACAACGTCCCTTTGGGGGAATATTACGTGAAGGAATTATCCAAACCAATACATGGGACTTTTCGCAATATTACTTGTGACAACTGGTTTACGTCAGTTCCACTGGCAAAGAACTTGTTAAAAGAGCTGAACAACAGAAAAAGTTATATTCCGCTTATTTACACTGCAACAGCTCAGCAGGTGGAGAAGTAGCCAGCACTGAAACTGCAGCTGACAAAGCAGCAATACCACCATAGTGCATAAGAATTTGAATAGCGACTAAAAAGTAAAAAAAAAATAATTATGGACGCATTACAGATAAGCAGATTTGATTTAGTTTTAACTTGTATAAAAAATATAGAAAGTTTTGACGGTAGTGATGCGAACCAGCTACCTGGGGCCGAATCGTAACAATCGTGAACGAGCAATTCGTCACGTAAAAGAACGCAAATCGGATTATAACTGTCGTGAACGTGTTATCGCTATCGTAATTCGGTATGATGACAAACGTCATCGAGTAATCGAACAACTCGTTCGTTCGAATTGTCATTCGATCGGTTATTTATAAACGTAATTGCGCAGAATTTCAAAGTATTAACGAAAAATGTAAGAATAACTAAAATATATGTAAATTGTGTAACTTTAGATGAAGTTTTATAATTTCAGGACAAACTGTAATAAATTAAACAACAAGCAGAAGGATATAATGGCACATTTCATAAGTGAGCACACAGATTTGCCCAAAAATTCCTTGCCGAATTGTGCACAAGGAAGGTCGACTGCCAACCGACTTTGGGAAGAACTCAGCAAGCAGTCAAACGCGGAAGGACCGCCAATAAAAAATGCGAAGTTATGGAAAAAAGTTAGTACATATATTATAATCATGTTATCAAAATGAAACTTATTAGTTTCTTTCTAGGTATACGCAGATCAGAAGTACAATGCGAAAAGAAAGTTGTGCTTCAACAAAATTTCAAAAAGGCAAACAGGCGGAGGACCTTACCAGCAAAGGGCTTTAACTCCAGCTGAGGAGCTAATAGTTGAAGCTGCTGGTCTTGAAGCATCTGTTTCAGGAAACAGCATGGTGCAAACATACCTGCACCAGTCGCAATTGCTTCAAGACCAGCATCAAGTGCTTCGGCCTCAAGCAGGAGCAGTGGACGTAATTCGAACCATTCAACTAGTAGTGTTCCAAGTCGTTCCTCCTCCAACAGCCCTGCTTTCTGTCCGCTTTCTCGTCCAGTCGCTCCAACTCCACGAAGAAGAACAATAAATAAAGCTTCGCTGCTGGAAGAAAACATAAAATTGACAGCAGACCACCATAAAGCTATGGGGCAGAAAATCGATAGACTCCTTCAAATTACGGAGAGGCAACTAGAGATTGACGAGAGGCAGCTTGAAATAAGTGAACGACAGCTAGCTGTCTCTAGGAGGATTTTGGCGATGAAGGAGGAGAAACACCGAGCTATAATAGCTGTAAAAGAACTTGATTTAAAAATAAAGAGTATTGAATTGAACCAATTGGAGGTCAATGAAAAAGAAAAAAAATAGTGTCCCTCCCTCTGAATTAAAATCCGCTTTGCAAATATGTATATATTCCAAATTTTTATTCAAGTTTTATGTAAAACATAATTAAATGATTCTTTGCTTAAGCGAAACCTTTTGATAAACCTGTAAGCGAAGGATATTTTATTACCTATTTTTCGTCACATATAAAGTACTTAGGCATTGTTTGATAATGCTAGCGGATTTGCTTTTGTCTCGAAGTTGTTTTCGCACAACTCTTCCATTATTTTCTTCATCCATTTAAACTTTTTATATTTACGTTACTTTCTGCGGTTTATTTTGACACTTCAAATTCTATTGTGACTTAAAAAAACGAAAAAGATGAGAAAAATAATCGATAAACAAAATTACAATTACGATACGTCTTCTTTCGACTGCTACGATCCCAACTCGTTCATTCGATTATCGACTCACGTAATTTGTGTTCGAACGATTGTCGTTTCGTTAACGACTGTCACGATTCGACCCCTGATTACATGAATCAAGTTGAAAACATTCTTCCATCATATGAAGAGTTTGACAATAATAGCAAACAAATTATGTTTGGCTATATAAAAAACAAATGTGTTGGCAAAACTAGAGAGGTCATTCATAGGTATGCTAATGTAACTACTTGGCCCGTTTCAAAAGATATTTTAACAAAAAACTTTGGCGAAAAATATAGTAGCAATGACTTAATGGATGATTTAAAAACTTGTACATTACAAGGAACTGTAGAAAATTATTATTTTAAAATTAACAAACTTGCTAATAGGATTCATAATAGAAACTTAACTCATGGGGATAATGTTTACACCACTGATGAAGTTAATAGAATTGCTCTCAAAACGTTCAGAGATCATCTTCCTGAACCAACACGCACTATGATATTTTCTAGAGATCCAAGAACTTTAGAAGACACCTTTAAAATAATATTAGAAGCCAGACATCAACATTATACCCAGTTTGGTCCAGCAAAAAGAGATTATATGAATACAAATATAAGAACGAACTCTAGTGATAATTTTAACAATTGTATTAAATATTGTGCGTCGATATTTAAAGTTACGAATACTTACAGGGACAAATTATTTGAAAAAACTAAAAGCATAATTATACTGTTCGTCGGTGTATTTTACCAAGAGCAAAATGAGTGCGTTTTTTCCAATCGAAAAATTGGACGATTCCAATTACACGTCGTAGTCGGTTCAAATGAAGTGTCCTAGTACACACTGATCTTTGGGGAGTAGTTTGTGGCCGTAAGGTAAAATTAGAGACTATGTCAATTGCGGAAAAAATGGCGTTTGATACGAAAAATGTAAAGGCATTGGCTTCAATTTTGTTATGTGTTAAACCGTCGCAAATAAACCATGTATAAAACATTTAACGTGTGCAATGGCAGCATGGAATAAATTCCGTGAAACTCATCAGCCAAAAGGGCCGGCGCGCAAGCGACTTTTTTACCCAGTTGAAGAGTTTTTTTCCTTGAAAAACCACTTTTTTTTCTACCTTCCCCCAAACTTCGAATTTAACGTGTTTCTCCCAATTTTCTTAGTTCACATCGAAGATAATTACATCAAAATTAATAATCTTTTTTTTTTGTTTTCAGATGAAAATTGCAAGTTGTATCTTGTACAGAAGTAGGATACTTCAGTGGCAAGGCGCTCTGGGAATCTATTGATAACTCGGCTTACAATATATTTGTTAAGCCAGATTCTGGCAAACTATTATAATAGAATAAATTAAATAATATTGAATTTAAATAATGAAAATGTATTCAAGCTTAATATTAAGTTATTTTATATTTTTTTATTTATAAGTATATAGTATACTTTACTGTTTCTCGCTGTCGCTATTTCTTTACCTGTTTCTATTTACTTCCGAGCATTGACTTTATTTCTACAGCTATACCTACTTTCCGTTCTTCCTATTTCTATTTACTTAACTGCAAACTCTCTCTAACTCTCCACTTACTGTTCTTCTATTTCCGCTATTTCTCGTATCTTAGTTTTAGGCCTAATATAAGGACAGTACATGTGTAATAAACTCCACTTTTGGAATTGTAATCGGACGAGTGCGGTGTTCTTTTTTAATTACGCGGCGTTACAGGCAATATTACTTTGATTTCGCGCTTCCCAAAGTAAAGTGTTTTTCATATAATTTAATATACGTAGTATATTTTCTCAAACCAGTGAAGAATTTTCAATATTGTTGGAGATTGTACAAATTTTTTCTTTTAGTTCAAATATATATTAAACCATCCCCAAAACTTCATTTGGCTAATTGTTTTTTTTTCTCATCCTACAACGCTTCGCGAAAACTACTGAATTTAGGACATCTAATTGGCCCGCCGGCCTTAAAAAGTTATTACATCTCAATATATAAGCTAACGCAATACTTCACACTCCTCAACCAAAATATGATGGTAACCCAACACTCCACACGCGCAACGCTTTTGAGGAAATACCAGAGCAGCGATTGGTGTTCCCGTGGGAAACGCCTACTCAGCAAAGAATTGGTCACGTTGCAAGCACACGGGCTTAGCTTTAGTATTAGAATTAAAATACTTTTAAGTCAGTTGTAAAATAAGATTCAACCAATAAAGGCCGGTCTCCGGAATAAATTTTTTTTATAAACTACCACGACCGGGTAGTTTAACTTATATAAACGATTTTTGTGCGATTCGGGAAGGTCTTGCAGAAATAGATGTAGAAATTCTCGAAGAAATGTTAGTGAGAATTAAAGTGAGTTAGTGATAATTGTAAAGAGTTTTGTTTAATTCGGACAGCGAATAAAAGCGGACGCACCGCACTAAGTAAACTCCCGTTTTTCTATTTTCGTTGACGTTTTCCGCGCAAGGAAACCTAACTTATATAAGCATAACGCATAAGACGCAGAAAGCAATGCATTCAAGTGGCATAATCGGTATGGGCATGTAAATTTTAATTGCTTGAAAGAAATGGCAAATGATCAGTCAGTATTTGGGTTACATTGTTATAGTGAAACCCTTAAAGATAATATGACATAAAACATTTCATTTCTATAATTTAGCTGAATTAACATTTCCGGCATGTGCCGCCCAAAATAAAGTTAAATATTATTAACTTGTGCAACAAATGCCTAATTTGCATTTCCGGCACATGCCAACATTTTTTATATTTTCCAGACAAACAATTCTTTGCAATTGTTTTGCAAGTAATTTAGCTCACTAAAAGACGAAATGTGCAAGATAGTCAAAAATAGGGTATAAGTAATACTGTTGATTATAATTAGCCGGTTCAGTTCGGTTCACTGGAGTTTAGTGATATGATGGAGCGGAGTTGTTAAAATCAATAAAAGTGTAATAAAAATAAAATTGTTTTTTTTTTTTAGTTTCCGAAAAACTCGGAACGAAAACTTTATATCTCGATAAGGTACCGAATGAAAATGTGTGTGTGACATGCGCGAAAACGAAATTAATTGTGAAACCTTTTAATCAAGTCTCACAAACGCGTGCAAAAGAGTTGCTTTCTGTTGTACATAGTGACGTTTGTGGTCCAAAAAAAACCCTCATCAATTGGTGGTTCACGATATTTTGCGACTTTTATTGCTGATAAGTCTTGCTACATGCGCGTGTATTTTTTGTCAAGTAAAGACTGTATTTTTGATGCTTTTAAAGAATGCAAAGCAAGGACAGAAATGTAAACCGGGTGTAAAATCAAACAACTTAGAAGCGATAATGGCCGGGAATACATATCAAATGTGTTTGATTCGTATTTAAAACAAAATGGTATAGTGAGACAACTAACGGTGCTCTAAGTTAATAATTAATAAATTTATTTTAATAACGTTCAATACCCCTTGTCGCAATTCAATTGCTGGCACATCAATTGCTGACACAGTTCCGCTTGTTCCAAATTTAATTATATACCTTTCTTACAATATTAACTCAAAGTGCTGACGACCTCAAATAAGCTCACGTTGCATTCAACGTGATGATTGCTATTCGATAGTTAATATAAAGTAGCTAGTAAAAAAACAATGTAAGTAGTAACTAAGCAAAAGTCCGATTAAGAAGACATAGTCTTCCGGCAATAGTTTATTTAATAATAAAAAAATATATCTGGCAACCACTTGTTATGTTGTCGGCGTTTGTTGTATTTGTGATGTTAGATCAGCTTGTGTTATCCTTTCTGTGTTTTGTAGTATTATAGGACTGGCAATGTTATGTTGTGCCACTTTTCCACGATCCCGTTTGTTTGTGGATGATACGATGTTGTACGAAAATGGCGAGTGCCTAGTAACTGCAACAATTGTTCAAATAAATAACATCGACATGGTACAACGGAAAACATTCCGCATATTAAATTGGATAATAACAGTACCATTCACAGCAATGTCGTTGAGTGCTTTAAACTACCTAAGGCCTACCACAGCAACAGGAAGTATCGCACATACGTCTCACCAGTGGAAGTTCCAATCGACGTGCCTATGGGTATTAAAACTAATTACAACATACCTATTAGGCAAATTCGTTATTTACCCGCTGTTCTGGCTCCTGATCACTTCTACTATTATGCGCAGTCCAGCAACACTACCATCGCAGCATAAGCAAACAGGCACAGAGCACAACTTCTGGACGAATACGATGCTAGCAACTTTGAAGACCACTCAATATTACATAAGTTCAATTACTCCTTTCACAAAGCTCGAAAAAATGTCAACAAATAAGTACAAAGCTCCACGACTTATACAAGCACGCCATCCATCATTCAACTTGGCTTATGGACGCTATGTTAAACCACTCGAGCGAAATCTCAAATATGACATACACTTTGGCAAAGGCACTTACGACGAAATTGGCGCCAAAGTTAAAAGACTTGCTAAACGCTACAAATACTATACGGAAGGAGACCATTCAACCTTTGACGCACACGTTACTCGCAGCATGCTACGATTATGCCACAAATTATACAAGCGCTGCTATCAACAAGACAAAGAAATACTCCAGTTGTGCAAGAAAACGTTACGCAATACAGCTCGGTCTCGTGCCGGCGAAACATTCAAAGTCAATGGAACGCGAATGTCGGGCGACGTTGATACCGGCCTTGGAAACAGCCTTATCAACTACTACATCTTACGCCACTCACTCCGCAAAATCGGTATACGCGGAGATGCCATCGTCAACGGAAATGACTTCATATTATTCACGCATGAGCGAATACCTGTCGAAGCCTATACAAAATAACAAGTGGTTGCCACATATATAATAAAAGATATAGATGACATAGTCCTCTCTTTTTAAACTAAAATAAAAAGTATTTTATTAATTTCTATACTCCATAGCAGAACGGTGTGGCAGAATGTGCAAATAGGACACTAGTAGAAATGGCTAGGTCAATGTTAGAGTATGCGAAGCTTGGCGAGAATTTTTGGGCGGAGGCAATAAAAACAGCTGCTTACATTCGTAATTGTACGCTAGTGTCTCCCCTGAAAATACGCGTTAAGAATATTTAATATATGTTAAAGTTAAAATAGTACAAGTTTGTAATTGTAAAAATTAAGTTAATTTTTAAATTAAAAAATAGAACACCTTAATTTTTTCAAGTACCTTTCAAAAAACGGCGATTCTCCAAAAAGGAGAGTCGTTGGTTTATTCCAGATTCGAACTCGTAGCAAAAATCATTGTTACAACTCCAATCGCTTAACCAATTCATCTAAACAGTACATATGCAAGTAATGTAATTATAGTTGGGTAGGATATTTCTTTCGGAAACAGTTGATCTTATCAACACTGCTCACAAACTATAAATAGAATAAGCTTTATGCCATTGACAGAGTTAATATAGCAAAGCTAAAAAGCTTTACAGCAAAGCTTTTATAAGGCATAATTGCAAGATAAGCATAATATTTGATCTATATTTTCAATATTCAATAAGCTTTATGCATCAGCACATGGTTACAAGTGGAATAAGTATTTAGTATTAGACTGTGGTTTTTGGTGAGTTTTTCTATAGAACATAATTTATTTTTAGATTATTATTAATTTTGTATTTTTTAGATGGATGTTGATAACTGCATTAAGGAGGACTTAGAATGTAATAAAGAAGAAAAATTAATAAATTTTCACAAAGATCTTGCCATATATGTGGGGACACCACAACTAGATTAAGCTTATTACATTCTTAATAATTATCCTTTAACTTATTCATATACTTTTATTCATTCTTAATACTTTGAAATGCAACCATGTGTCACTTTTCATTTGCTTTTAACTTCTCATTCTTTCGCTTTGTACTGTTGAGCTACAAGTGACACATCGTTTTCGCTATTCACTAGCTCCCACAATTTGGTGACGTCGAACGGTGAATTTACACATTTCTTATTGATTAAATGTCTTCAGACGATACTCTGGCACCGCCAACTGGATCTTCACAAGGAGAATCAATTCCGGCTACGTAATGCATTCCACGCATCCCGCACCCAATATTATCGAAAGATCATCGCCCTTATCGGGAAGTTCACCCAGAAAAAATTTCGCCCAAAATATTTTTGTTCGGGCGAAATTTTTTCGCCTATCGCAAATTTCGCCCGAACAAAATTTCACTTCGAATCAGCTGATATACGCTATTGTGAATTGATTGCGAACAAATTATTTACTTTCTATTGTGCTAATTTCGTAAGCAAGCGTATATTTCCTTAAAATAAAGTAAAAATATACCTCAAAATTTTCTAGAAATATGTATAGTATTGCGCTTAGGTTATTATTGAGCGAGCATGAGGAAAATTTGAACGTGAAAGTGCTCAGGAGGCGATTAAGGGACAATTCCAACCCTTTGGAGCTAAGTGATTCAATGTGAGATAACAAAAAATGCTAATGGGAATTTGCAATACTAACTTAATTTCTTATTTTTTAGGTTTCGGCAATATTACAGGCTAAACAAGCCGGCATTTAAGTACTTGCTAGATGTCCTTACTAACTCCTTGCCACCATTGAAGAAGAAATTCGGAATTCGACCTATTGTAAAATTGAGTGCATGTTTGCGATTTTTCGCAGAAGGAGGGCATCAAAAAGGCGTTGGGAAGGACCATGAAGTGGGCCTAGCTTAATCTTCTTTTAGTGAAGTACTGTTGATAAGTTGGCCCACTTTAGTTGAACAACGCCAAATAGCACACGATTTTTTTCCAAAATACGCAATGCAAGGAGTTATAGGATATGTTAAAGCGTACTTCTACTCACTCGACTTCTGGTTCGAAGCGTCAAGCATCAATGCAGATAAAGCAAAATTCAACATTATCGCTGCTAGCATACCACAGCTGAAAATAATGGAACTACGCCCTATTATCGATGCCGCACCAAGTACTGGAAAATATCAGTGCATACGCACAAAGTTGACGGAGTATCTCACTGAAAGTCAGCAACGCCAGTTGCAGCGCGTACTTCGCGAAATGCCATTAGGCGATCGCCGTCCTAGCGACCTTTTCAGTGAGATGAAGCGTGCAGCCGGCTCCGCTTTGAGTGAGAGCATTCTGCACGATTTGTGGGTTAACAGCTTGCCTGCATATGCGCAAGCAGCCATTTTAGCAACCAATGTACCGATATCCGAAAAATTAAAGATTTCCGACTCCATTGTTGAGTCAATTCAACTAAGAGAAGGACGGGTTAACGAAGCGTGTGGCATACAAAGCAACTCAGATTCAGTTCTCAGGACCAAAATAGCTACACTAACACAGCGCACAGTGGTTCCGCCATAGGACATTGGATGAAAATAGTCATGTTAAAATTATGCAACAATATTTAGCTAAATGTTAGTTCATTAGTCATAGTAACTTAGAGTATAGTAGAAATTTCAACTGCGCAAACAATTCACTTATAATTGTGCCTCCAAAGTAAGAGAATTTGAAAAGTGATAGTTAGCGTGGTCTCCGCTCCGTACTTACGCAGTTCCGGGAAGTGTTATTTTTCTAAGCATTACTGTGTTTATGACCTGTTGTACAATGGAAATTCAAGTTGAAGGTATGTACGACATGTTGAACGTTTTGTTATCTTTTTTAATTATTATTTAATAGGTTTTCAGACCGTACGAAATACGTACTTTAAAATTTGCCGTTTATTTTTTTTTTTAAGTTTGTAAAGTTTTAACTAAGTTCGCACGAATCTGCACAAATGACACATACATTAAAATATTCTTACGTATGTCCTCTTTAAGGAAAAATAATTTCCAGCTGCGATGACCTGCGACTGCGCTTGATATAGGGTCTAATCTGTACCTATGTGTAAGATTTTGAAAAATGTGATTCTACCAAGATTTCTAATAAAGATTTTTTTTTTGTTTTAGGTGTAAATTTGAAGTGTTCATTTACGCGCATGCATATCCTGGACACGTAGTTATGTTACAATAGCATTAAAAATGATGTTGATAGATGTCGCCACGTACTGAAGAACATAATTCAAGCTTTACCCAACTCTAAGAATTTAAGTTTAGAAGACGTTGAAAATCGTGTTTCTTGGATCTGTTCACGGATTTCTCGATACTGGAAAAAAGTGCAAAGATCAAACACAAGGCTGATTGCCAAGTACAGTAATTGGTTAACTGAAACCGAATTATGTGTGTTGAAAAAGCGGGAGTCGAGTGAGGTGACAAACTCTACGAATCCTTCTCCGAGCGAACACAGGCAGGGACACAGAAAAGATTTTGAGGATTGCAGCGAGAGGACAAAGCGTCGCAGGTTATCCGATCTAGCTAATGTTGATAGTTCCGCTATTCATGCAATACTAAGTAATTCAAAGCAATCAAATTCAAATTCTTTAAAATTCAATACGGACGAAGTTTTGTCTCTATTTAATGCGACAAAACTCACCAAACATCAGTATTTGTTATTAAGAGACTTTATCCATTCAAAATTGCCTAACGCTTTACCATCTTATAAAAAAGTTCTTGACGCAAAAAAACGGTGTTACCCAACAGGAATTGGCGTTACAGAATTATCTGCCGAAATTAATTTACAATGTTTGTTGGACCACACATGCTCTCGAATTCTCGAATCTCAAAAACCAGTATTGGTAAATATATCTGAATCAAGTTGCACTGAGTATGAATTAGTAGGTAAAACGGGTTTCGATGGCAGCACTGGACATAGCGAATACAAGCAAAGTTTTTCTGATCCGAGAACGGAAGATGGAAGTTTAATTGTTACATCTTATGTACCCTTGAAATTAATTTGTAATTTGTATATTATTATTATTATATCTTATATATATTCTTATTATATATATATTACTTTTTATATGTTTTAATGTTCTTTTAACAAATAAAAACATGTCTCAACTTAAAAACGTACTAAAAAGTCATTTATCACGCCAAAAGTTCTTATGACCGCTCTTCCTACGCGGCGGGACCACTGTGCAGCGCCTCGAAAAAGCCTCCGATTAGACTTTATCGCTCAAATTACAACGGACATACGGCATGTTCCTGGTCAACAAAACATTACGGCAGACCTCCTATCTCGCATTGAGTCCATAACAGCGGAGCCGATTAATTACGATGATCTAGCCGATCACCAAGCCAACGATGAGGAACTCCAATCCTATTTAAATGGTAACGTAAATCATTCACTTAAACTAACATGCTATGTTCTACCTTCAGGCTCGAAGAGAGTTTATTGTGACAGCTCAACTGGCCGCATACGACCTTTTGTAACAAAAAAGTTTAGACAGGCAATACTGCAAGCAACACACAACATTTCGCATCCAGGCATGCGAACTACGTCAAAGTTGATGACCGAGCGTTTCGTTTGGCCTGGTATACAACGGGATAGTCGCCAGTGTGCAAAGCACTGTAACCAGTGCCAACGTAACAAAATTGGCCGACATGGCGTGTCACCGTTCAAACGTCGTGAATGCCCGAGCCTACGTTTTTCACATTTACATATTGACATCGTAGGACCGTTTCCGTTATCTGACGGTAAGCGCTACTACCTCACCGTAATTGATCGCTTCTCTCGATACCCAGATGCGATAGCAATACCGGACAGCACGGCCCCGACTGTAGCAAAAGCCTTGATAGAGAGCTGGATAGCGCGCTTTGGCGTTCCAATTGACATAACTTCAGATCTTGGGCGTCAATTCGAAAGTTCCTTATTTCAACAACTTTTACAATGTCTTGGCATAAAGCATCTACGCACAACTGCTTATCATCCGCAAACCAACGGCATGGTCGAGTGATGGCCTCGGACTCTAAAATCGGCAATCTTATGTCATAACGTCGAACGATGGACACGTTTTTTTTACACTTATTTTATTAGGACTTCGGTGTTCATTCAAGATTGACATTGGCGCATCCACGGCTGGATTAGTTTTTTGGAACAACCTTACGTTTACCATCTTTATAGATGGCAGCCAACCTACCAGCGAAACGGAAATGGTAACATATCTTCGACATGTCATGAGAAATATTCGCCCAGTTGATACTACTTGGCACACAAAAGAAAAATCATTTGTGCACGCTAATCTTACGACGTGCGATCAAGTTTTCGTTAGAGATCTTTCCGTTCATCCATCATTAACGCCACCTTACAAAGGACCATATAAAGTGGTAGAACGTCATCCTACATACTTCACTGTGAGCATCAACGACAACAAGGTGAACATCTCTATTGACCGGTTAAAGCCAGCATTCATTGCCACACCCTGTAACTAGGAGGGGAGTACTAGATTAAGTTTATTACATTCTTAATAATTATCCTTTAATTTGTTCATACACTTTTATTCATTCTTAATACTTTATAAATGCAACCATGTGTGACTTTTCATTTGCTTCTAACTTCTCATTCTTTCGCTTTGTACTGTTGAGCTAATAAACGAAATAATTTTCGGTCTCGTTTTTTTTTTTTTGGATCAAGTCATACAAGTGACCACATCGTTTTCGCTATTCACTAGCTCCCACATATACATACGTTCATAATGTATTATCATGTTATACATACGAAATTGAAGACGAATTTTTTCTCTACATGATGAGATATAGGTGCCTACCCAAAAATGCCCACAAATGGTGGTTGCCAACGATTAAAGATAAATAAAGGCAAAGTAGCTCGTAGTAAATACTTTATATTTTAACTATGCAAGTTAACCCTTCGTTGCATCGTGATGCATATTTCTATCAAACCATTCGAAAGGAAAAAATGCACCCAAAACAGGCCTCTGGTCATGGTTGTATTGTATTCAGGACAGGAAAATACAGGAAGACCAGAAGGAGAGCCTGATATAGGAGCCACAGGGAATGTAGTCATTCGTTTGCTAAGAGGCGTGCCAAGATATCAAAATCACATAATTTACTTTGACAATTTTTACACATCATTGCCCCTGGTTCATTATTTAGCCAAGCAAGGAATTCTATCAGTGGGTACTGTACAACAAAATCGGATACCTAACTCAAAATTACCAGACAAAAGGAAGTTTATGAAAAAGTCTGTACCACGAGGAAGTCATGTCGAAAGAACATCTACATTTGATGGTGTTGATATGTCTTGTGTCACCTGGAAAGACAACAAAATGGTGACACTTTTATCAACATATGTGGGGTCAACACCAGTATCTAGTGTCACTAGGTATGACAAGGCAAAGAAGGAAAAGGTTGAAATTCCATGTCCAAAAATTGGAGAGGACCTGCAGTTGTTCCTCCACCAAAAGACCTAAGAATGGATGGCAGTGACCATTGGCCATAGGTTGGCATTTCTCTGCGATGCAAATACCCACATTGTAAAGGCTATTCAACAATAAGCTGTATCAAATGTAAGGTTAACTTATGCCTGAACAAAAACAATAACTGTTTTGTTCATTTTCACCAAAATTGAAGGTATAAATGAAAGGTATTAGTGACTTAATTTATTATTTCAATTTTGTACTAAGTTCATATGTTCATTCTGCATAATGATGGAAGTTTACATCAAACCATTTTTAATAAAAAAAAATACTTCTATAAATCAAAGATTTTTTTAATTATTTTTCCCATTATCTAGAGGTCTAATAACATGTGTATGTTTTTTTTTACAAAGAAATATTAAATTATGCAATGAAGGGTTAATACCCTACTCTGGTAAGCCGCATAACGGCAAATATATACAAAAAGTTACAGTAAACAATACTTTTTAAAGCTAGCATAAACACAAATTGGAGGATGATGAAATAAGCTCATCCAGTAGTGAAATATTTACAGTAAACATAAACAATTATTTGTTAAGGATAGAGTAAGCAAAAATTTTGTATAAAAGAAATAATGAAAGAATAAAACTACTACTTCAAGTTTGAGTTTGAAATCAAGCGTTGCATTTTTATTTTTAACGCTCACGCGAGTTACATATTCAATTCCAAACACAAATTCATATTTTAAAATAGACGAAATTGATGAGTTTATAACTAAAATAATTGTTATTCTCTAAGGAATCTTTAGTCGGCAGGTTTGCCCTAAAGCTCTTCCATAAGTTAATAGCTCCTTTACTTTGACGATCCTGTCTCACATACATGACGATTCTGCATCACTTTACATGGCGATCCTGCCAGGAGAAATCATCCTCAACCAAACAGCTCAGTCAGCTCAAGCAGCTCAGTCAGCTCAGTCCTGATAGTTGGAAGGCAGTTGTTTGCCCTAACTCAAAAAAAATCTTTTATTCTCTAAGGAATCTTTAGTCGGCAGGTTTGCCCTAAAGCTCTTCCATAAGTTAATAGCTCCTTTACTTTGACGATCCTGTCTCACATACATGACGATTCTGCATCACTTTACATGGCGATCCTGCGGACGATTCTAAAAATAAATTAATAGTACGGTCAATCCCTAAATTTTGAAACACGTTAAATTTTAACCACTTCATGGAAGGTCCAAAGAAGCTTTCCATACACGAGTACAGAAATAGACTGGAAGACAACAAAGATACCCATCGTGTGGCTATCCCCAAGGTAAATTTGAAGCTTAAAACCCGAGGAGGATATAAAAAAACGCCTTAGAGTGGAAAAAGCTAAACTTCTTGACATAAAAAGAAGATCAGTAAACCAAGAAGCAAGCAACAACTTCTCAAGAGCGTTAGCAGCTGAGCATGCTCTAGAACACCTAAACAAAGAACTTAAGGCAAAACTACAACAGAGGAAGAATAATATTTGGGAAATAATAGAACATACAAAAAGCTACGTTTATGGGGAACTGGTGGTCAACACAAGAGAAGGAGGAAATCATCCTCAACCAAACAGCTCAGTCAGCTCAAGCAAGTCAGTCAGCTCAGTCCTGATAGTTGGAAGGCAGTTGTTTGCCCTAACTCAAAACAAATCTTTTATTCTCTAAGGAATCTTTAGTCGGCAGGTTTGCCCTAAAGCTCTTCCATAAGTTAATAGCTCCTTTACTTTGACGATCCTGTCTCACATACATGACGATTCTGCATCACTTTACATAATAAACAATAAGTAAAAGTAATTGGAAACGCATTTCCTGTTTCGCAACAGTTTGACTTACTTGACAAAGTGTGGGAAAGGAAATGCTGAATAAGATATTGACAATAATTTTGTAAAATTAAATATTAAATGCAAAATAAGCAAATACATATGTACATTAGTTTAAGTCTAAATGTAATAATTGAACAAATAATAAATCAGTTGTTTAGAAGCCCTTCAAGGCAAAAGTAGTCTTTGTTCTTTCTTTATTTTTTTTCTCTCCCGCTTGAGTAGAATACAAAATTCGCGCGTTACAACATTAATTTGCATGCGCGATTCGTAGGCTACGACCAAATGCTAAGTTTTTTTTATTTTATTTTCCTGATTTTTCGTTTCATTGAATAGAGAAATTCGCGTGTGCTATTTAACTTAGTGTAGTTCATTGAAGGAAAGTATGACACGTCGCATCATGCCATCAAATGCTCCTGATATAGGTGCCTACGCAAAAATGCCCGCAAATGGTGGTTGCCAACGATTAAAGATAAGTAGCTCGTAGTAAATACTTTATAGGTATTTCAACTATGCATACTTGCAACCCTGTACTCCATTTTTCTCTTTTTATCGTTCTCAATAAAGTTAGTCGTTAATCAGCATTTGAATTCCTCGGTTCTTTAGGTTATGGGCCCAGCGCCCAAGTATAAGAGAACGATTGCGAAAAATTAAAAACAAATAAGTGAACTTTAAGAATAATGGCCGGTACAACACCGGATCGAACCATTAAACGCGTGCAATTTTGGTGAAAAATGACTTATGGAATTATGTAGATGGCTCTGCCGCGAGTTAACGACATGGCCTCACTTTCTTCTTTTCTAATCACTTCAGTCCATGGTCAACAGACATGCATTATCAAGTAAACAGCATCAGGCCGATAGGACTTGTTTTCACATACATTATCAAGTAAACAACAATAGAAATTCGGTATCACCAAAACAAACCATAAACATTTAAATAGTTATCTACAAGTAAAAGTAAACAATACACAATCAGTAACGAATTATCCCAATGCGATAATAACCGCCGCATTCAAATAGTGTTAAAATTATAGTGGTAAGCTTAAAATGTAACAGGTCTGGCAATTCTTTAGCATCAACTCATACTATTGTATTGTAACTACTATACACAGTCAGTGTGTATTCAACCGTGCTTTGTTCTGCACGCGCTTTAAACTACTTGCCATAAATAAAAGCATACATTATTAAATACTGATTCGATTCGCAGCAATTTTTCATCCAACAAATAGTATAAATAGCAGTAAGATTTCTATAACAAGTTAGTCTTAAGAATATCGAAAATAAACACGCACTTCGGCGTTAAAATATAAAAAAGATATTTCTTTTTTCTCATATCGTGAAAGCGGTATTAACTCGCGAAGCCTGACAACGAAGCTAAACTTAGTGAGTGGAAAATTGCTGCCCAAAAGGCATCAGCAGACATTACGTTGACGATAGCATCAACAGAGCTAGGGCTCATTTCAGAGTGCAGCAGTACACGTGAATCGACATTTCAATCTAAAGGACCAGCCAGAAAAGCGACTCTACTTTAACGTATAGCATTGTCGCGCATGGCAGAGGTTGAGAAGGTTCGAGAACACCTCAACGCATTTTTCGACGCAGTCTGGAAATTAGAGGAAATGGGCGTCGCAATAGGCGATGAGCTGCTGACAATTTTGTTGTTGCATAGTTTGCCGGCGTCGTATGAAACGTTTAGGTACGACAAAAATAAGCGGTGTCGGTAAAGTATGCACAAAGATAGACTTTCGTGGAAAACAAGTCGATTTGAACTTGGAGAAAGTTTTGCACGTGGCTGATTTGCGTACAAATTTGATGTCAGTTGCTAAAATTACCGACAGGGGTTACTCTGTAAAGTTTGAAAAGACAGAAGTCGTGGTTATGAACCGTGACAATAAAGTAGTATTGGAAGCTGAAAGAATTGGTAATTTGTATTATTTAAAAACTTCGAAAAATTTCGCGAATTTATCTAACACTAAATACGGTATTGATTTGTGGCATTACAGGATGGGTCAGGTACACGAACGCGATTTAAAATCGATGGCAAATGGTTCGGTGCACGGCCTAAAATTTAAACAAACTGAACAATTATCTGACTGTGAAATGTGTGCTAGCGAAAAGCAAGTGTGTGCTGTTTTTAAGAAATCGGATGCGATTAGAGTAAACGATTTACTCAAGATTGTGCATAGCGAGAGATCACCACAACAAAAACGTTAACAACAACAATTACATCAAGCAGCGCACAGGTTTTTTTGGGATACTAACCAGCAATTTGCCAACTATTGAGGCAGCAGAAAATAACAACAATCAACTCTCTGTTAGAAAAAGAAATACACATCATAGCAGCATCAGCCAAAAGCAAGAGACTTAAGCTTAGCTAAGTACACATATACGTATATTAAATAAGTTAACATTTCAGCTTACAAATATGGAAGAAACAAACGAGTTTATCTGTACAGGGAATATTAAAGAAAGGAAATGCTAGAAGGTCAATTTTAGTTAATGGTAATCCTGATACCTGGCCACTTATAAAGCAAGTACTCATTGACAATCATGGAGAAAAAAATTCGGTAGATAAGCTTATTGACAAAATAAGAGTCTGCAGATGTGACTCAACTATTGAACATTTTTATAAAGCACTTAATACGCTTTTATGTAGATTAAATAACGCATTATATTTCAGCGGAAATAAGTTCCCGGAAGTGACTAGCGAAAGCAATGCTAGAATAGCCTTAAGGGGGTCTTCTACCGTCACGGTTTGAAAAAATCGATTTTTTTTTTTTAGATTTTTTAAAAGCTACTAATGTTAAGAGTATGCTATAAAGAGGGTTTTATGAAAAACATGTTCCTTCATGAGCATTTCGGGGAGAATACATGCATGCGCGTGGCATTTTCGAGCGTTTCTTTATCTTTAAACGCCTTTTCCCGAAAGTTGACTTTTTTCAACTTTCTGGTCACACATCTACTATAAATATTTGTCGAATTCATTCCATCTTTTTTCCAGTTATTCAGTGAACATCTCGCTATGTTTTCCCAGACCACTTTTTTCAATTTTTGATTAGTTTAATTTTGCGGGCCTCTAAAGTGTAAAAAAAAGAGGAAATTTTCAAACTTTTTTTTTAAAATCACGCATTTTTTACAAATTTCAAAATATTTAAAATCGCCACTGGGAAAACATAGCCAACGCTACACTTTATGATAAAAAAAAAAATTTTTTTGATTTCAGATAAGTAAAATGGTCGATCGCGTGCCACAAAGTCGCCTAGGACATTTTTACAAGGGCAACCTCGAGGACGGTTCAAGGACACAGGGCCAAAGAATTCGATTTGAAAAATATATTTTTAAATAGTGCAAACTTGTGCAAATTAAATAAAAAAAATCTGATTTCATTATCTCAAGTGGTTGCTTTGTAATTAATTCCCAAAAATAGGCCCGAGATTAAGGCGCGACGGTAGAAGGCCCCCTTAAACTCTTTTAAGGGGTTATATCCACTTGTGATTTTCAAAAAATCGAATTTTTTTTTTTTCATTTTTTGAATGTACATATATTTAAGAATATTCTCTGAAAATTTCAAATCGATCCGACAATTAGTTTCGAAGATATGAGCGTATTAGTAAGAACGTCTCCGAGCGTTCGAAAGTAGGCGGAGCACGAGCCGGAGTAGCACCTGGTTCTGCTAGCCGCTATACTTTTGTTCTCCACTTATATTGTGTTTGGGACCCTAAGATAATAATACAAAGGTCTAGTTTATACCTGAAACCTATGTTGAGGAATTTTAAGTTAAAAATATGTGAACTCATCAGTTAAAAGTGATCTTCCACGTGGACAAGTTGTGTTTCTGCTCAGTTTGTGTATTTCTCAGTGTGTATAGTTTAATTAATTAAAGTAAAAAATGCCTCGCAAAATTAGCAGAGAAACTCGTAGAACTTCCAAAGCACAGTTGTCTCGAAGAAATAAACGGAAGAACGTTTTTAATCCGAAAACCGTGGAATATGATGAGAGCAGTTTCAGCGCCTCAGCAAAAAAATTTAAAGCGCAAGAGGAAATATATGTAACTCGCGATACGTCAGTTGAATATAGAATTTTAAATTTTATAACTGTGTTTACGGCTATTAGTGAGTATGTATTGTGTAAAACTTGCCGTGAGCCAGTAAAATTTGAAACAGCCTCAGAACGTGGACTTGGTTTCAAAATTGTTATCTTATGTGATAAATGTAATCCTCGTAGTGTAAACTCTTGTAACTATGTCAAACACTCGTATGAAATAAATCGACGATTTATATTTGTGATGAGAACCCTTGGGTTAGGTTTGAAAGGTGCTACTCAATTTTGTGGGCTAATGGACATGCCAGCTTTTTTGCTCCAAACTTCATATGATATGATCGTTAAAAATATCCACGAATGTGTCTCAGTAGTCACAGATAAACTTTTAAAAAAAGCTTGTGTTGAGGAAATGAATGCCACGGCTGAACAGCAAGGTGATGAACATAAGAGTGATTTAACAGTCTCGGGAGATGGAACTTGGAAAAAAAGAGGATTTACTTCTCTATTTGGAGTTACATCTCTAATTGGATACTACAGTGGAAAAATAATTGATCTTTTAGTTAAAAGCTCTTACTGTAAGCAATGCGAGCCTTGGAAATCTCACAAGGATACGACTGAATATCAGGAATGGTGGGAAGAGCACAAAGACGTATGCTCAGCTAACCACAAGGGGTCATCAGGAAAAATGGAAGTTGATGCTGTTATTACCATGTTCAAACGTTCATTGGAAAAGTTTCAAGTTCGTTTTATAAACTACATCGGTGATGGTGACTCTAAAACTTATTCGGGGATTTTGAAGGCTGCTCCTTATGGTGAGACAGAAGTAACGAAGAAAGAATGTATTGGGCATGTTCAAAAAAGAATGGGCAAACGGCTAAGAGACATAGTAAATAATACAGTAGAAGAAATGAAAGATAAGAATGGAAAAACAAAAAAAAAAAAGTTACTTGGTGGCAAAGGTAAATTGACTGGGAAACTTATTGATAAATTAACTGTTTACTATGGTTTAGCGATTAGGAGACACTGTGATTCTGTTGACAGTATGTATAAAGCCATTTGGGCATCTTATTTCCATAACTGCTCTACAGATAAAAACCCTCAGCATGATAATTGCCCTATAGGAGAAAACTCGTGGTGTTCGTGGCAAAAAGCGCGAGCCTTGGGAACTTGGCCCAGCTATAAACATGATTATGAGGCCTTACCACCTGATGTTGCATCAGCTATTTTTCCAATTTACGAAGATCTAAGTAACAAAAAATTATTGGAACGATGCGTTGGTGGTTTTACCCAGAACAATAATGAAAGTTATAATCAGCTGATATGGAAAATAACTCCCAAAATTATTCCAGCTGGCTCTAAAATTATTGAAATAGCTGCAAACATTGCAGCCGGGGTCTTTAATGAAGGTAAAACATCTCTTCTTTATTATATGAGTGCTATGGGATTATCACTTGGACCCAATGCTCATTCCTACGTGAGCAAAGAGGACGCAGAGCGCATCTCAATTTCGGACGCAAGAGCGCAAGGGTCGACGCGCGAGGGGAGAATGGCTCGTAGACAACAACAACTAAACATTTTGGACGCAAACGACGAAGCAGAGGGTTCCTCTTATGGTGCTGGAATAGATGACACGATGTAAGTTGAAAAAAAAAATTTTTAATTTAGTGTAAATCGTTCCCGAAACTTTAAACGCGTTTATCTCAAAACCGTGTTTTCAGAGTCGGTGAGCAAAATTTCTCCGAAACCGCTAAACCGATCGGTTTGAAATTTTCACACGACTTACTCAGATATATTTTTCAGGTAATGATCGAAGGAATAAGGTTTTGGACAATAATTTCGATTTTTTAAGCCACTTTGAAGTGAAAAATTTTCATGAAAAACTGAATTTTTTTTTTGAACAGCCGCCATTTTGTCAAAAATCAAAATTTTGACTAGACCTTCGATCATTACCTGTATTTATTTATTACTAAACTAAATATTTTTGGTTTTTGGTTTTCAGATAATTTGGACCAGAGATATCTTGCTCACCGCCAAGCACTTTTTTTTGGAGGTCTTTCCGCAGATCATCTACAGGAGCTAGGGGATCCAATATTTTTTAAAATAAACCACTGATTGTTAAAGTACATTAAATTCTGTTTAATTACATTTTGTTCATTAATGTATAAAATAAAATGCCTCTTTGGAAAAAATTCACAAAAAAACGCGTTTTTTCTGCCTCGCAAGTGGATATAACCCCTTAAATACTGTTTACCAGAACCAGTTAAAAGCATTATTGTAAGTAGAAACCCAAGGTCTTTAAAAGAAGCATTTGACATAATAAAATAGAACAGATACTTAAATCATAGAAATCGGCCATTTAGTTTCAATAGAAATCAATATAACAGAAATAATTCTGAACAAAGGGAAAACAATAATTTAAATTCTACTTATCAACAGCCTAGACAAAACAACAACAACAGCACTTTAAACAACAGACAACAAATTCAATATAGTACACCAATAAATAGTTCCATGATCTTTTTGTTGAAAAGGAAAATTTATTTGAAACTATCATTTCAGAAGAAATCAGTAGTGTTGGGAGCAGCAACTGATTTACAGGATATAGTTTAATTATAGGTTAATTGTATAGTTTTAATATCATAATTTCGTATTGTAGTCTGACAAAAGACGACAAAGGATATTGTTAAGCCAGATTCTGGGAAACTATTCTAATAGAATAATTTGTAATAATAATAGAATAGAATTAATTATTTTATAATATTGAATTTAAATAATGAAAATGTATTCAAGCTTAATATTAAGTTATTTTATATTTTTTATTTATAAGTATATAGTATACTTTACTGTTTCTCGCTGTCGCTATTTCTTTACCTGTTTCTATTTACTTCCGAGCATTGACTCTATTTCTACAGCTATACTTTCCGTTCTTCCATTTCCGCTATTTCTTGTATCTTAGTCTTAGGCCTAATATAAGGACAGAACATGTAAAATAAAGTCACTTTTTGAATTGTAGTCGGACGAGTGCGGTTTAATTTTTTAATTACGCTTCCACAGGCAATATTCGTTTTATTTCGCGCTTCGCTAAGTAAAGTGTTTTTTACAAATTTAATACAACACCTTCACAAAACAGTGAAGAATTTTCAGATATCATGGATCAGGTTCGACGCATTAAACCTCTTGATGAAGGACACAATCCAAGAGCGATTTTTAGAGTGTCAAATTCAAAACCGCCCCACTTTGCCAAATTTTTTTTTATTCTAGTAGCGGGACACAGTTACTAATTTTTTAGTTTTCGTGTTTCAGATAAATAAAAGAGCCAAATGGACAACACCGTCCAGGTAAAATATTTCCGGGAGGGTCAAATTCAGCGCCATTTTTACAATTATTAAAATTAAAAAAAATCATTTTTCATAAACATAAGTAACATATATTTTAACCACAACATTGTACTGAGCTTATCTAAGAAAGAATTACTTAATAAATTTATGAAATATAATAAATTTTACTCTTTGCAGCAACCTTTCAGACGTCACCTCCGCCCTAACACACTGATTGCTCATCGCAAAGGCGCCGGCATGCTTAGGCCACACCCTAATATCTAATAAATGTTTAGCCACCCTAATGTTAATTGCGCCTACCGTTCCGACTGTTGCAAAACCTTGGAATTTCCCCGCCGAACAGTTAAAACAGTTTACTGTATTAATATTATATTAATACATACATAAACCGTGTCACATTGTATCATACATATAGGTACATTCATAGATACATATGAACATTTAATATTAGTAAAAAAATGATAATAACTAGAGACTAACACGCTTGTTTTTCTTTTTCTTAAAACAAAATATCATCGGAGCGACCGTGGAGGCCCCACATTTTAAACTTCGCAGCTGCGTCGCCCTCCGATGATAAATAAACACTATGAAAGCGGCTTGGAAAAAGATACTGACCTGTTGCATATCAAGCAAATCAAGGAAGTATGTGTTAAATTTTGTTAAATTATCCTTGTCTCCTTGTCAGAAGATTATCCGGCATCTGCACAATCAAACGCAGTACCGTCAATCAATAACACAATGAAATAGGAGGTAGCTCACTATCGCCATACTAGGTGAAATGTTACCTTATAAAAGCAACCCTACTTTTAACAATGCATATGTTCATGTTCGAAATGTCGAACGTAACTGTTAATAAGTATGCACATGAATTTTAAACTTAATTTGAATTCAACCACCACATGTAACTCACTCGCTATTGTCCGGTCAATAAAATCAATAGATACCAACAGGTTATGCACTCAGTCCCGCAATTAGTGTTTAAAGGTTTAATTAATTTTTCAAGATGAGTGCGATATGCCAGATAGAAAAGGTCGATAAGAATAATTTCGACTCTTGGAGCGTACAAATGCAAAGAGTACTGGCACATGCTGAGCTGTGGAAGATCACATCAGGTGAGTCACCGAAGCCAGAGGCCGACGCAGAGGTTGTAACCTGGACTGCGAAGGATGAGAAGGCACTTGCGATGATCACACTAAGTGTAAAGCCTTCACAACTAAATTACTTGAAACATTGTACAACTTCAGCAGACGCGTGGATACGACTTAAGAAGTGTATCAGCCTAGCGGTCCCGTCAGAAAAGTATCACTGTACAAAAAGTTACTTAACCTCAAATTATCCGAAGGTGAACAAATGGCAGTGTATTTGAATGCGTTTGCAACAGTCATGGATAAGTTGATCGAGGTGGGCATCATGCTTAATGATAAGCTCGTTGCAATCATCCTGCTATCAAGACTTCCAAAGGAATTTGAAAATTTCGTCATCGCAATGGAGATGAGAGACAACTTGCCAACAGTTGAAGTTTTGAAGATGAAACTTCTAGAAGAAAGTGAGCGCAGAATGAACAGTGAGACACACACGCTGCGTTTGCAGCGAAGTCGGCGCAGGGCAGCAAAAAGATGTTCAAAGGTAAGCAGTTTCTTTCGTTGCGGTCAACTTGTAAAAGCTTAACGGATAAAATTCGTATTCAACGTAGGTGCTGCAAATGAAAAGTTGTTTAATTACACAAGATTTGTGGAAACCAATAAATACAGAGTGTCCAACATCAGGTCAAGAACGAGATCAATGGTTGTCGGACGATCAGAAAGCTCTGGCTACTATTACTCTATGTGTAAAACCATCGGAATTATTGAACATAAACGACTGTAAAACATCGAAAGAGGCATGGACGGCATTAAGCGAGTTGTATAACGCATATGGACCTGCTAGAAAAAGTAATATCTTCAAAAGAAGATTAAAGTTTCACAGCAGTGAAAAGTTTGGCGGCTAAACAAAGATTTATTTGCACCAGTTAACCCACCTTTGGGCAATCCTCCCGCCGAGCAATCGGCAGCTCGGGCATCGGATGTGCAGGCCCAAACCCCACATCCCCTTATGACCGAAACTAACACCCAGGGTTTCGGAGGAAGCACATTACTAGCGATAAAGAATGGCCCATTGACTATGTCAGTGGAGAGCCCAATGAGTGAGTGCGATATACCGATGTCGAAACTATACGAAGCAACTGAACAAGTGAATGTGGAGATGTCGAAAACTATCTCAATAGATTCAAACGGACCTCTGATACTGAGTAAGTCTCTGACAACGGTTAAACCTGGTGCGAATCAGGAGACTACCGGTAAAAGGGCTGAAGTTACTGGGGATTCAAATGTAAGTGCTGGTCATATCAAACGGAGAAGACGAAGAAAGCCGAAGCATTAGCTAAGGCAAGAACTCAAGCTCCGTCGACTTTGACACCTGTAATGTGTCACATGATTTTACTACTGTTGCAACGTATATTCATTTAAGAGAACTGTACTGAATGTTGTAGTAAAGAAATGTTAATTGAAAAACACTTGAATTCTATGAAATAACTAATAAAAAGATATCCTGACACCGTTCGTGAAAATAAAGTGTTTGATTTTGTGACAAATGACAACGGGAAAGCGCGACAGAACAGATGATTCCTCTGTAATGTTGCAATCTTCCGTAGCCGAAACGGGGTCTGTGCCAACGACCGGGAAGAGGAGAAAAGCAAAGAAGAGTTAATCGCAAGACTGAAACCAGAAATGCCTCCATCCCCGACCCAATCGGAGGCAGATAAACCTTTACCTGAAAAGGAAAAGGCTAAGGGACTTTTTACATGCAGGGTCCGGCACTCGAAGTGTAACCAACTTCAGACCGCTCGTGCAGATGATGCACGGTTTGTTAGTTGGCTAAATGACATTCCAGAGTATTGTTTACAAGCGCGCTAAAGCATTTTGCCGAGAGTAAACGCGAAAAAAGAAAATCAGTAATGGATTTCAAATGTAACAGTGTGGTTGCATTATATTAAGATAGGCATAACCGGCAAAAGTAATCTGATTCTTAATTTTGTGTTATTTTCACATATTTTTTACTTTTTCCAAATTAAATTTATGGTCTTTTCAATTGGTTACACTTCGCGTGCCGGATCCTGTACATATGTGTAAGGAGAAACGTCAAAGTAAAAACTAAATAAAACGGACGCCGGCAAAGAAAACAGGTTTGTAGTCATAATTCTAGTAAATTTTCTGTTAAATATTATTATTTATGCATGTTACGCCAAATGGCTTATAATTTTAATTATTAATTTAATTTTATATATTTAATTGAATTTTAATCAATATTATCAAAATTTGCCAAATTCCATAATTTCTCGTAACTTATCAATATTAAGCTTACTGTTGACTTTTTGTATATGAATTTAAAAATAGCACTATATATGTATAAGCACCTATATCACTATCACATAACGTAACATAGCAATACATATTTACTCCAATTATTTATATAAATTTGAACTTAATCCTTTAGGCTAAGAGACTATAAAAACTTGAACTCAGGAATAAATAAACCACTTGTAAAGATACACCGAACGCGGTCGCAGTTTATTTTTCTGTCGTGTGATAGAAACGGGCAATTGTTGTATGCGCGCATTTCCCAGGTAAAATAACTTATAATCTTAAAAACGCTTAAGATTTTCCAGTGCATTCATTTTACAGAAAAAACCGATCGCACCGGTACAGAGAAGCAGTCGAATTTCTGTTAAAAATATAGTGATAAGCTTAAAATGTAACAGGTCTGGCAATGCCTTAACATCAACACATACCAGTGTTGAGACGTCGTCAAGGACATCCCAAAATCGCCATTCTCAGCAGTTGGGCATTGCTCGGACCACTTTACAACGACTTATCCGCATTGATTTGCATTTATTCCCGTATAAGATTCAATTGACGCAAAAAAAAAACACATGGGTCCGTCGAATATGGGCAACCCTGTAGAGTAACTTTGGGTATTATGGTATAGGCGGCTAATATGGTACACCTGCTTTTCTCTTAAACTACAAAAAATAAGAGAAACTGGGTTGCTTATTGACAAACCAACGCGTGACCGACCAAAAACCGTGCGAGTTAATACCCTACTCTGGTTAGCCGCATAACGGCAAATATATACAAAAAGTTAGAGTAAACAATACTTTTGAAAGCTAGCATAAGCACTAATTGGATGATGAAATAAGCTCATCCAATAGTGAAATATTTACTGTAAACATCAATTATTTGTTAAGGATAGAGTAAGCAAAAATTTTGTATAAAAGAACTAACGTAAGAATAAAAGACTCACTTCAAGTTTGACTTAGGAAGCAAGCGTTTCATTTTATTTTTTTAACGCTCACCCGCGTTAGAACTTTAATTGGCGATCCTGCCAGGAGCATCAACCGTAAGCAAATACCTCGTGCGAGAGGGCATACGGTCGGTGATAATAAAATAAGTACCCCACGAATCGGGCGAAAAAACAAATAACACAATATATTTTGAAAAAAAAGTACCCCATGAATTAGGCGAAAAAAAATAAATTTTCGAGAAAATTTTTTTTAAAAACAAAGTTAAAGCAGTAGAAAATTCTCGCAGGACAACAAAGCAGTAGAAAATTCTCGCAGGAACACCGGATCATGATGATTTAGTTCTTGACATTTTCGTGAAAAGTTCATACTGTAAATTAGACTCTGCCGAATACGAAGAGTGGCATGAAGCCCATGTAAATGCTGGAAAGTGTCAGGCAAATCATACTGGTGCAGCTGGAAATATGGAGGTCGAAGCGATAAAGGCCATGTTTCAACGCTCGATAAATAATGGTAAGCCGCATAACGGCAAATATATACAAAAAGTTAGAGTAAACAATACTTTTGAAAGCTAGCATAAGCACTAATTGGATGATGAAATAAGCTCATCCAATAGTGAAATAATTACTGTAAACATAAACAATTATTTGTTAAGTAAGCAAAAATTTTGTATAAGAGAACTAACGTAAGAATAAAAGACTCAATTCAAGTTTGACTTTGGAAGCAAGCGTTTTATTTTATTTTTTTAACGCTCACCCGCGTTAGAACTTTAATTTGCGTACACCCGAAAATATTGCTGCTGTGGCCGAGAGTGTTCGTGAATCACCAGGAACATCAGTTCACCAACACACGCGATGTCATAGCTGAAATACAGCCGCATACAATCGAAAATGTGTTGAAAAATTTTACGGATCATATGGGATGGTGCATGGCTAGCCGAGGCATCCATATGAATGAAGTTGTGTTCCATCATTAACCGGAAGGATTGTACTTCAAAATAAAAAAACAGTTTGGAAAAATATTGAGTAGTTTCTTTTTTATAGGATTTTTAATTCCGTAAAGTTATATGGCGGACCCTGTACTTGCACTATGGCAACGCCGACTTCGACATCAGCTGTTAAATAAAGAAAGAGGAATAGAAAAAAAATTACAAAGGTGACATCTGTTTAGTTTTCTTTCAGTTGTTTAAAACACGTGGTTTCGCATGTCTGACTTGTTAAGATAGTGTAGCAGAAACAGTTTTTTTAGTGGCAGCAACAATCTTACTATAACAGATATATTCTTAAGGGAGGAGATACATGTAAAATGTTGAAAAAAAAAAATTTTTTTTCCCATAATATGTTAGTATAGACCTTTCAGAATATGTTACCAAATTTTTAGAACATAATTTTCAGTATTTCTCATATTATAGAGCGTAAACCGTGACAACTCTATTCTTTGCCTTCGAGCGCTGGGAGGGTTATACTTCAGCGGCCGACTCTTTTACCTGTCTCTTAAATTCCGTTTCCTTTTAACCTTTCTATTGGTAAAAATGTGACTAGGCAAATGTTTCAAAATACTTTCATTAACAAATTCCAAGCATTAGACATTTTCGAAGCTGCTGAAGCGTATATTAGTTCCGGCCAAAACCGGTGTTGCTCTTAGAGATTCTGCATATAATAACATTGTTGTGCATTTACATAACGCCTCACAATCCGTTTTTCAATCGTGCTGTAAAAAAGCTGTAGAGGAAGAAAAAGTAGAAAATGGAAAACATGACAGGCCAGCTACAGATTTAAAAGTATCAGGGGATGGCTCATGGAAAAAACGTGGCTTCAAATCTTTATACGGTGTAACAACGCTCATTGGGTACTACAGTGGTAAGGTTATTGATCTAATAGTGAAATCTAGCTATTGTTTAGGGTGTACATTATGGAAAAATAGAGAAGGTACTGCAGAACATAATGAATGGTATGAAGAACACCAGCCAGACTGTCAAGAGAATCACTAAGGTTCTGCGGGGGCAATGGAAGTCGAATCGATCAAAGAAATGTTTGTGAGATCGGAAAAACTTTTTGGCGTGAAGTACGGCAATTACATAGGAGATGGAGATTCAAAGACATTTAAAGGAATTCTCGATGTAAATCCATATGGCGACGATTTTCCGGTAGTAAAAAGTGAGTGTATTGGCCACGTGCAAAAGAGGATGGGTACTCGCCTCCGAAAAGTTACGAAAGATTATAAACTCGGAGGAAAAGGCAAGTTGACGCAAGCTCTCATCAATAAATTATCAGTATACTACGGGCTTGCTATTCGTAGGAATGTAAACAACCTCGAGGATATGAAAAAGGCTGTAATGGCCACCTACTATCATATGTGCTCTACGGATTACGAACCAAAACATGAGTACTGTCCACCTGGTCCCGACAGCTGGTGCAAATGGCAAAAAGCCCAAGCTTCTAAAGAAGATTTTAAACATCCTGCAACACTACATCCAGATATCCAGAAGCATGTAGAGCCAATATTTTTAGATTTATCGCGAGATGACTTGCTTAAAAGATGTTTGGGTGGTCATACGCAAAATGCAAATGAGAGTTTCAACTCTACCGTTTGGCGTCTCGCTCCAAAACACCTACATTCGGGGTCAAAAATCATTGAAATGGTCTCATACATTGCTGCTGGATTATTCAATGAAGGATACACATCAATACTACAAATAATGAACTGCTCAGATATAATAGTAGGCCGGCAATGTAAATCATACGCCAAAAAAATGGACGAACAGAGAGTGACCCGAGAAAATCGCCGCAGCTCATTAGCCTCTAAAGAATCTCGTCAAGCACATCAACAGCAACTAATTGAACAAAATGCGTTGTACGAAGCTTCAGAAGGATTGTTATATGGCGCTGGAATTGCTGATTAGTCGGTAAGCCACTATAATCATTGAATTTTCATGCACTTAAACTTTAATGCCTTTTTCTCAAAACTACATTTTTTAAATCGGCGTACACGATAACTCAAAAAGTTATTAACCGATCTTCCTGAAATTTTGCACACATCTTTCTAATGATATTACTTTCTATGTGAACTTACAAGTTTCCAAAAATTTTTGAGAAAATAATTTTTTTAGAGCAAAACAACATGAAAAATTAGGGCCAAAATTTATTTTATTTTTTTTAAGCATTGTATTTCGTGAATTTTTAATTTTTTTAGGTTCACCGACAAATTATGACATTAATAAACACAAAAATGTTTGTTTTTTGGTTTTCAGATCACTAGAAACGATGCTAGAATGCCCGCCGATTAAAAAGCCTCGCTCCGACCTTCACAGGAAGAATTTCACGTATACCCGCCATTTTAAATTATTATAATCAAAACATTTTTTTTGTATTATTTTAATATTTAAACAAAATACATGCCAATTTTTAAAAACATATAATGACTCTTTAATAAAAAAAATAAATCACAAACATCAAGGAAAATTTAAGCATTTACATGTATCTCCCCCCTTAATCGATAAATTAAAGCCCATATATCATTTCAAAAAGGCAAGTTTCAAGAAAAATAGGGGTTTGACCATAAAAAAATTAAAAACACAGAAAACCAAAAAAGCGACTAATATGGTACACTTGTGACCGGCCAATATGGTATAGTGTACCATATTACCCTTCTGTATTATCAATAGGCTAGCGCTTTAAACCAATAGTGGAATTTTACAGCAATCATGCCGAAAAACGGTGTACGAAGGCAGTGGTGTATTGAAAACTGGCCTCAAAAGTTTTCGAGGTTCCCCACACCACCCTGCAGCACATAGCTAGAAGTGAAAAGCCGGCTGAGGAGCTGCTTTCAGCAAAACTAGGAAGAAAACCAGTTTTTGCCCCAGAGATCGAAAACGATATAGTAAGATACGCTTTGGAGATGGAGTCTCGCTTTTGGGGCCTAACGAGATCGGATTTGAGGATCAAATTGCAATAAAGAACGACATCCCTAATAAATTTAATACTATGAGAAAATGTGCAGGAAAAGATTGGCTGTACGGATTTTGCAAAAGACATAGCGAAAAGTTAAGCTTGCGAACACCTACTGGTACATCTTTTGATAGAGCAAAGCGATTTAATCATGAAAATGTGGCTTCATTTTTCAAATGATTGGAAAACGAATATATCAAACACAATTTCTCAGCGACAAGTATTTGGAATGTGGACGAAACAGGATTGTCAGTAGTGCGTCTCGACAACCAAAAGTAATCGCACAAAAAGGAAAAAGGCGAATTGGCGCTATGACTTCTGCAGAACGCGGTTCCCTCATTACCGTTATAACGTGCATGAGTGCTGGTGGATGCTTTGTGCCGCCTTATTTTATTTTTCCAAGGAAAAACAATCATCCTCTCCTTATGAAGGATGCACCACCTGGAGCAAAATCGTCGTGCCATCTCTCTGGTTGGGTGCAAATACCAATTTTTACAAACTGGTTTAAACATTTCTTAGATTTTACAAAGCCAAACAAAGAAAAACCCATTTTATTCATTTTAGATGGGCATTATAGCCACACTCGAAATATTGAGTTGCTTGATTTAGCCCGTGAAAATAGTGTTGTTATTCTCTCCTTGCCCCCACACTCTACACACAAATTACAGCCATTGGACAAAACTTTCATGGGTCCACTTAAGGGAGGGGTCTAGGGTTTGACTTTCAAAAAATCGATTTTTTGGAAATAGCTTTTTCTTATAAATCATCTCAAAAATATTGTCCCAAAATTTCAGCTGAATCGGAGCAAAACTTTTGGAGTTATAGACGTTTTTGTCCCCACTCCTCTGCGACAGCTGCGAGCGTTTGGAGCGGAGCGTTACGTTTTTCTCAAAACCACTTTTTCAAAGTCCGTGACTATTAGAACTTCAACAATATTTAACCGATCCTTTTCAAATTTGGTATACAACTTCTATATATAAAATACCTCCCCCCCACTGAGAGATTTTTCACTTTTTTGTTTTACATTAAGGGCGGTTTCCACTTATACAGCGAAAAAATCAGTGAAAATCGCACTTTTTGCTTCAAAAACGCGCTGGCAACGTAAAAATTAAAAAAAAAAATCGGAGCCAGTGGGGGGAGGTTTTGGTGATAATTTAACCAAATAATTCTGTTTTTTTTATTTCAGGAGATTCTACAACTAGATACGATAGTCACCGCAAATCACCTTTTGGAAAAGGCGTTTTCGGAAAAGTTACCTCACCGGCTTATTTCCCGATATTTTCTTACAAAAATGTAGTACAATATTGTTGAAATGATGCTTGATTTACACGAGATCAAGGACGAAAAGTAACTCTATATGATTTGGTTGGACTGTTCACAAAAGCTTATTTGCGAGTCCAAACTGGCCAAATAGCTATCAGTGGGTTTAGGAGTACTGGAAATTTCCCGTTGGATAAACATATTTTTTCAGAAGCTGATTTTATAGCCTGTGAAATGGAAAATGTGCAAACAGATTGCATTTCCGACCAGGATATCGGTAAGGAAACAACTATTAGTGAAAATAGAGGTTTACTGTCTGCAGTCGAAGATTCCGTGGCCAGTACAAGCACTGGATTTGCCCCTCGCATCTTTCCATCGTCCAGTTCTGACAATATTCCAAATACTGGTGAGAATTCCATATATGTTTTTTCATAAGCATTCATTCAGCATTTGATTTTTCCACAGGTGATGTTGCTTTAAATACAGCTAAAAAACATATTACACCATGGGAGATCTCTCCTCCGCCAAAAATACGAAGAATCGTAAGCAATAAAGGAAGGAAATCTAAGCCGACAGTTTTGACCACATCTCCTTATAAGGCAGAACTAAAACAAAGCTTGGTTAAAGTAGACAAACGTAAGTCTAAGAAATTGAAGCCAGTCGAAAGTAAGAAAACATGTTCTCGCAAAAAACAACAGCGTGAGTCTACTACTGACTCTGATCAAAGCGTAATTTTGGATGAGTCCGATGGAAAGGAAGAGTTCCCTGACGCTCCTCCCTCAGAAAACAGTTTGTGCAATTTTTGTAGTAGGCGCTGGGAAGACGACACAGAAGATCAAACATGGACATCATGCTTGCTAATTCGCATTGAATTAATCACGGGCTCACGATAAATGCATTCGATACCATATTTCTTTGGTACTCTTGCATCTAAGCTAAGAAGTACTTTTTCGCTCATTAAACAACTATAATTTAACACTCAATTTTTGGTGAATTTTCTTAGAATAAATTTGGTTTTTTCGTTAGCCTAAAAGGCTTTTTTGACATAAATTCGGCGCCAAGGGGGCTATATTGTTAATTTTATTTCAATTGATTAATAAGAAATTCACTATATATTGTATTTCTTTTTACTTATAGTTATCTATTTGGTTTATTATTTAGCCGTAATATTGGTTTGGTATAGTATACCAAATTACCCGCACGTTTTTCAAAATGCCAATTTTTGCCTTTTTTTATATATTTGCTCATAAATATTTTTTTTTTCTATTGTAACGCAGTTCTTGTTCCATATTCCTATAGCCAATACTTTACTGATAATATGCACAAAATCTGGAAAGCTTCGGGTGCATATCTTGTAGGTTATGACCCAAAAAGAAACAGGTATACCATAATACCCGAAGTTACTCTATTGTATTGTACTATACACATTCAGTGTGTCTTCAACCGTGCTTAGTTCTTGCCATAACCTTGTCAGAAATAAATACATTATAAATACTGATTTGATTCGCTGCATTTTTCCTCCAACAATTTCTTTTGGAATTGTGGTAGGAGAAACTGCCGCAATTACGAGGCTGCAAAAAAACACACATATTAATGCAGATATGGCAGTAGAAATGGGTATAGGAAGTTTTGTGTTTCCATCGAGGGAAATAAAAGTCAAAATTCACAATTTGTCTTATGAATTTAGATAATTTTGTTGAATGTTAAATGCAAAATCTTAGTATGCACTTCCAAAAATAGTGTTCTTGCTTTACAGAGATGAGAAGAAGGTTGTTGGACCTTCAGGCCATACCCCATCTGCTTGGGATTACTATAGTAAAGTACAGCATATCCTTGGCGGGTATAAATCTTTCAATTTAGAAAAATAAAATTAAAATGTATTTGCGATAAATAAATTAGTTTTATTTTATGTTTTTAATTTAAACTAGTCGAACAAAAGACAAAAACGCAAAGAAACCAACAAACAAATTATCCGGAAGGGGCAGCAAGCTCCGAAAAACGAGCTCTCACTCTGCCACCACGAAGACAGAAGTTAAACTAAAGCGCTGGCACTGGAGCTGTGGCTAATCCTAGCTCCAGTGCATTGGTTGCAGTTAAGATCACTGATCGACTAAAGCAGAGTACTCGGAGGGTGTAATGCCTCAAAAGGTTCCACGAAGCACCACCAACAGCGGAGAAGCAGACAAAGGAAGTGAAAGAGCCGATAGAGTGGGCGAAGGAGGTATTAGCTAACGTCTCTCTCGAAAGGCCGACTACATCTTCATTACAAAGAAGCCTTAGGGTGCGTGCAAGTTAACGCCTCCTATACCACACACCACTAACCCAGTTATATCTACGCTGAACGCTAAAAGAGTTATAACTAAAATAAACAAAACATCAAATGGCTAATAACTTCGTTATTAATCAATCATCATCTTTTCTAGAAGATAGAAAAGTTGAAGCTTCAAATCCAGACAACCATAGTTTGTTTGGAGAGGAAATGCTTTTCGAAGGTCTTGAAATCCAAGAATTAGAGAAACCTACAACTAACACGCGCGTATCCATAGATTTATATCTCGACAGTCTCTCACAAAGATTGAAGAAATATGAAGATGAATACAAAATGCAGAGTGAAATTGTAGAAATTCACGATAACATGGAAAAAGACAAGAACTGAAAGATAAAGCAAATCGTCAATAGTGAGACTACTTCATGTATCTCAAAGATATTGTCGAAATCCAACATTGAAGCATGCACCAAAGTAAAAGCTCCATTCGGAGAATTTACAGTTTATGTACCAAAAGAGAGCAAAGCGCTCGAGTACATAAGGTGCTTTACAGGCGTTATTCAAAGGACTCAAGAGTCTGTAATAGCGTTACACTCGTTACTATTCCATACGGAATAAAACTTGTATAAAACTAGTCGTGAAATAGTGGTTATATCACAAAATTCATTGAATAGTTTTACTCTTAACGAATACCTAAAACAAGTGGTTGGATTAATGATTCAAGCTTTGTGTTGGGGGAGTTTTTTAAAGACTCACATTTTTTAAAAAGCTTTTGCTATTGAAGCAAAAGTTAATTTGCATGTCAGAGATGCGATAAGCGATAAGAGCGTCGATAAGAGCAGCGACAAAAGCATAGCGTCGAGCTTTAGTTTTGTGTGGTGTATAAAACAGAGCTGCGATAAGAGCGTTAGTTGCATTTGCAATTTAAGTTTTGAAAAGTGAAGAGCTATAATATTTATAATAATGAGTAATTCAGAGGAAGAAAATATGTTGTTGTTGACGCCTACTGCTGCATATTATCATCTACATAATACTGTAAGGGAAAAACGTTAGTTTTCGGCGCATCCTATAAACCAAGCAAGACTAGAACTCAGAGAATTTCACCATCTCTATAATAGTTTGAGACAGGATCCAAAAAAGTTTTTCGAATATATGAGAATGACAAGCGATACAATTATAACGAATTGAAAGTATCCCTATTTTTCCTTATTTCGGAATCGGACACATATCATCGACATACGCCGACAACCATGTTTTGATATTTATCTTTTTATTAATAAAAGAGTAAATGCAAGTGTGACCCAAGGTTTATTTCATAGTTTGATTGAAAGACGCATTGAGGGGTGTTCGGAGCAGCAGCTAATCTCGTTCCACAATCTATAAACTAATTTTTTAATTAATAGCCAATATTTATAATTTCTGCCATAAGCTGGTCACCTTAAAATGTTATGTTATATTATTTATTATTTTGTACATTACTTACTATGTTCCCTTTCGCTTAACGACATACAAACATACAAAGCACACGCAGGCATTTGCTTAGCATAACATACATATATATATACGTATACATAACATTGCTTCTCTTTTCGCTAGTCTAATGCAGTTATGTACATATGCACATATATACACAGATGGACAAAAGTCACCGTCATTTAGTATCTAGAAGATTATAACATCTCCCGTGCCCAGAATATAATGGAAACATAAAAAGTAGCATATTTAACAAAAACTATGATTTATTTAATTTCTATTTCAATTTAAATATCTTTCTCTTACTAGCCCATTTTTGGAAAAATGAAAAATAAAATATTTTTGTCACTTTTTTGGAGGACAAAATTCACCGTCACGTTAGCTCGACTTGCCTTTTAAAATAATTTTAACAAAAATTTAAGCCAATCTGGCTACTTTTTTCAGTGAGTTCGTTTAGTATGGTAGCTTTAAGACTGATCTGTATACATTTTATAACGGTACTTAATTAAAAAATGTTACTGACGCCGCGTGATTGTTAAAAATGAATCAAAAAAGGAAAGAAGCCACAATTGAAGAGAGAAAAATTATTTTAAATGCGTACAATCAAAGCAAGACCATTCGGGAGATATGCTCATTAGTAAATTTAAATGGTCGAAAAAAGCGGATTTAGGTACCACTAAACTGTCACAAGTTGTTTTTCATTCAAGGTTTGGTACATCAACGGAAGATTTTGGTATTTTGGGACAGATTACAAATCAGGTAGAGTGGAATACACGTAAAGAGTTGGACGCAGTATTCACAAAAAAATTGAATAAAGATGAAATGTTTACTTCAATACAATTTAAATATATGTACATATGTCAAAATTGGCTTCGGCGTCAATGACTAAAGGAGGAGCCACCGCACAGCCTATGCTAATAAACAAGATTGTATTTGCGGGAGCTCGTAAACGGAGTTTTTCAAGCGCTTTTCTAAATTACCTGGAAAGTGGGTCTCGACAAATAACTTATGGGCGCGATGTTGCTTCATTATCGGCGGCCTTGGTGCGTTATAAGGAAGCGATCATCACAAAAATGCGTAGTGGTAATTTTGATACTGCTGGCACTGCCACTTGGCACACTATGGATGGCGTTGAAGCAAAGGATCTAGTTTTTTCGGAAATTGGAAAGTTCTTTTATTCTTGAATTAATTTTTGTCTTATGAGCTCATTGTCAATTTTACGTGTTCACGTCTAATATTGTCATTAAATCGTCCACGCACAACTATTACTGGAATAATAAAAAGATTTAAAGATGAACCAGAGTGCAAATATTTGGCAAGGAGTGGACGACTGCCGGCACTATCTGAACGTGAAAAGCGTGAAATAATAAAAATAGTTAAAAAGAGCCAAAAACTCCGTCAACAGAAATTGCTGCATCGATAAAGGAAAGCAGTGGTACAGTTGTTCACCCACGTTCTGGGCGCAGGGCGCTGAATTCCGCTGGTTATAACGCCAGAGTATGCGGAAAAAAACCACAGATCAGCAAGGTCAACCAAACGAAGCGTCTTTCCTTCGCAAAAAAGCATTTAAGCAAGGAAATAGATTTCTGGGAAAAAGTTATCTTCTTTGATGAAAGTAAATTTTGCATATATAAATCAGACGGACGTGTTTTAACGTGGAGAAAGCAGGGTGATGCATTAGCAGAGAAGCATATGCAAACAACTATGAAACACGGTGGTGCTGGAGTCATGGTATGGGGATGCATGTCGGCGGCTGGTGTCGGAGAGCTCGTCTTTATCGATGAAATAATGGACAAAGGACTTTATTTGAATATCCTTAAAGAAAATCTCCAAAAAAGTGGTGAAAAGCTTGGCATTGAATCAGACTATTATTTTCAACATGACAATGACCCCAAGCACACCGCAGAAATAGTTCGCTTGTGGGTCTTGTACAACACTCCCCATACCTTGAAAACTCCGCCACAGTCACCCGACCTGAATCCAATAGAACATTTATGGGACCATTTAGATCGGCGCATTCGGGAGCATCACATTACCTCAAAATCTATGCTTAAGCAAACGCTGCTACAGGAATGGCAGAAAATAAGCCCAGATGTTACCAAAAAAATGGCTCATTCGATGCAGAAACGATTGCAAGCTGTCATCAAAAATAACGGCAAACACATCATACTAAAATAATATTAGCACTTAAATTGATTAAGTACTTTATTAAATGACGGTGACTTTTGTCCACCAGAAATGCACACAGCAACCATTATATGCCATTTTTTTTATAAATACTTATTGAATTAGCCTTATGTTTAAACTGAAACAGAATTTAAATAAATAATAGTTTTCGTTAAATATACTACATTTTATCTTTCCATTATGTTCTGGGCGCGGGAAATGTTATAATCTTCTAGATACTAAATGACGGTGACTTTTGTCCATCAGTGTATATAGGTATGTGCACTTATTCGCGAATTGACATTAGCAGTTCAACTTTTTTAAACACGGCCACGCATTCGAAAATTAAATGTAAAATATAAAATATAAAGTGTTAAACTAGTTTTTTCTTTCGCGATATTGAACAAAGCTACCAAAAAATATTGGAAGCTCATAATCCATATAATAATGGAGTGGAAGCAACCATAAAGACAGCGATATAATTTCACACTAAACAAATTCGTTTGCTGGTTTTTCTTTTTCCATTCAGTTGTGAGAGAACAAAGAGAAAAATCGGGTACATTTTACAGTTTTTCTTTGATAAAGCCAAAAATACAGGCCAGCCCGCTGAAATTGCGAATGGGGTTTATGATGCCGATACTGTAATAGTTAATTAATGTCGATACAATCACAGAAATAATCGAAGTTGGCCGTCGTGTTAGTAGTCATAGCATCACGCACGAGCTAAAGATCGATCATAAAACGGTTTTAAACTGAAATAATAAATTTCTTTTTCCCCAAAGTAATATAAAAACAAGTTGTTTGGTTTTTTTTTTATTTCAGAGAATCCAGTTCAGAGATACATATAGTGGTCACGGCAAAACGTCTTTTTTGAGAGTTGCTCTCGGAGATCAGCTGTAGCTCCTTTCCAAATAAATATTTTTACTAAAATTAAAAGTTCTCTGAAAAAAATTCTGGAAAATTCGCTTTTTTCGGCTTTCTAACTGTATATAACGCCTTAAGCAACGTCTATTAAATTAAAAATAAAATAGGTATATTCAAATTGTGATTTTATTATTATTAAATTCTGAAATTATACGGAACAAACAAATCCAATTGTAACTCACAGAAATTTCGTTTTTGAAGCCCAAAATTGACCAATTTTACGCAAGGATTAACTATCAAATGGCGGCGATGTCAATTGGCCGCCAAGATCATGTGATTTGACACCGTTGGACTTCTTTCTTTGAGGTTATTTGAAAAAAAAGGTGCACGTCGATAAGCCAGCAACAATTCAAGAGCTAAAGGATGAGATAATTCGGCACATTGAATTATAATAAATAAGATTAAGGCTCAGGTACATTCAGAGGAAGCTGTAAGTGCTCTGATAGATAGCTACAGGAATAGGGCACGCGATGTTTTCATTAGAGGAGTGCAAGGTGAACTCTCGAGGATATTAATATTCCAAAAGCTGGAAACATTACCTGAAGCCTATGCTTTCTGCTTAGAAATTCAAAATATGAACCTAAGAAATCATTCGATTTACCCAAAAAGTTCCGGCAATGCGAACTACAAAAAAAAAAACAATTATTCCGCAATACCAAATTCATCAAATGAATTGATCGTTCGAGAAAAGAATAAAATGTATAATTTTAAAAAATAACGCTAGGCAAACTCAACCACAAGGACCACCTCCACGGCCTACACAGCCAAAACCTCCTGTTCCAATGGAGGTTGATCCATCATTGCATTCTCAAAAGGTGAATTATATAAACAGACCAAACAATGCACACGCTACGAGGTCACAGAATATACCAAGGAAACAACCAAAACTGTATAATATTGAGTCAGAAAATGAAGAAATTGATGAACAAGAGAATGTCGAGGAAATAAATTTTATGATAGGCGCCGATCAAGCCTTCCTTACATAAATTACCACCAGGGAGCTGCGACGGATACCTAGATTGTGTGTATCCGCGATCTTTTACTAATGCATTGTATGATCAGGCGTTTATGTTCAGTAGCAAATAATGAGCCGTTAGCTGTTTGTGCACGACGGTTGCGGTAACAAATTGATGCTCGTGTCTTCTACCACAGTGTTGATAGCATGAACGAGTATATAAATGTTGTATGTATCACACAGGCCCGAGCCACTCGCGATGTGCGAGTATTGCTTTTTTGCATGCATTAGTTAAACAGCGATCATTGAGTGCGTTTTCTAATTTTTAAAGTTTTATTTTGAGCAACCATTAATTCTTGTTTGATATCGTGATATGGCTGATACAATAGAATTTGTTTCTGAACAAATTGCAAATGGCAATTACCATTTAAGCAGCCGTCGAAAGGGAAAAGCTTTTTTTGAAATGTAGTTGCGGAAATATTAAAACCCGATGATAATATAGTGGCAGGTTTTGTTTACTGCCGCACTTGCTGCAAGGTGCTGAGGTATACCAGAAGCCAAACATCAAATTTGAATCGACACAAGTGCTGCAAAAATAGTAAGGAGTCGCAAGTTTTGAAACCTGTCACATTATTGGACAAAAATGAAGGCATTGAGAAAGGTACGTTTTGGGTAATTGAAGATAGCCTGCCCTTTTCGGCAGTAAATGGTACTGGCTTTGCCAAATTGGCGAAGTTTCTAATAAAGATCGGCGCAACGTATGGCGAACACATCGATGTGGCGAACTTACTGCCAGATGCGACAACAATCTCTCGTAATGCGAAAAAGTTTGCAAAGGAAAAAAAACAAGAACTGCGTGAAGAAATAAAGGACATTGTAAGTAGCGGGAGAGCTTCAGCTACAATTGACATGTGGACGGACAATTACGTAAAACGAAATTTTTTAGGTGTGACATTTCGCTATGCGAAGGATTACAAATTGTTTGATATTGTATTAGGAATGAAATCCATGGATTTTGAAGTCACTCTTAAAGTGCATGTCAGCGGCTGGGGTGGGTAATTTAACATTTATTGATATTAATATGGTTCGCATGGTATATTTGGACATTCTCAAAGATAATTTAAGCAATCCGCGAGTAAACTGGGTCTTACGGCGGGTTGGTACTTTCAGCAAGATAACGACCCAAAACGTACCGCTGGTGTTGTCAAAGAATGGCTACTATATAATGTGCCCCATCAACTTCATTCCCCACCCCAGTCACCGGATTTGAACCCCATAGAGAAATTATGGGATGAATTGGATCGTCGCATTAGGAAAAGGACAATTAAAAATAAACAGGACCTCAAAAATGCTTTAATTGAAGAGTGGAATTTAATTTCGAATAATTACACATGCAAAATAGATTAAATGCTGTTCTAGAAAGTCGTGGCGGACCCACCAAGTATTAGTTCTGTTGTCTTTTTATTTCGTTTTAAGTGAAACATATTCTTTTTACAAAGAATGCAGACTTTTCTGTGCTTGGAAAATGAATTTTGTTTGTTTTTGTTAATAAATATTTTTGGATTAAAATTTTTTGAAGTGAAACTTCTTTAGGCGCGTCGGGGGCCCCAAGGCAGATTGAAAATAGGCGAGTGAAACGGTAAGTTCGGAGCGTTACCGAAATCCGTCAAATGGCACTGCTTTGCCAGTAGTGGTTTTGTATTGTATTAAAGAACTGTTGCATACTTTTATGCACTCATTAATTGCTTTTTGCGTCGATAATAAAGTGTATCTACGATATTTTCAATAACTTTCTAAAACCAGGGAATGTTAATGCAGGGAAAGTTAACGAAATGAGAAGGCGCAAAATTGAATAGCAGTTTTTCGAGTTGCAAATCGAAGATTCTGCTAATTAAGCAGTGTCGCCCCCTATGGGATGGACAGCACTGCTCTATAGCAAACTACCCACGCCTTGCATCAGCCGTTCAGTAAGTGTGAAGCGAGGTTAGGATATTGCGTTGACCTGTGATTCGCACTGAATGAAGCGATATTCTTAATAGTTTTTAACAATATCGCTAAATCGAAGGAATATACGTATTACGGCTATTGATTGGAATGCATGGAACAACCAACTTAGAAGTTTCACTTCTACCGTGCGTGAGTCAGACAGACCCTAGATTTTTATTTGTTAAAATTTATTGTTTGTTGTTAGATTGGATTTGTTTGGAATATATTCTAATGCTACAATGTTCACAGAAATCTCCAAACCTCGCTTTTCAATGGGGTACGTAGACTTTACTGTGCCACTGAAAATATATCGATTATTAGAGTACTCGTGGAACTATGTAATGGTTTTGAAATTGTTTTTAAAAAATTACAGCTTTCTAATTCTCCATCATTATGCTTTGTTTTGCCTTCAGTGTTGAAAATTAAAAGTCTTTGTGAGCCGAGTAGTGAAGATATGGCTCCAATTTTAATTTGAAAGAACGGGTAAATCAAAATATTGATCAAATATGGGTAGCCAATTTAAGTTTAAGGCACAATGCTGCATGCTTCTTATACCCACCAGCTATAAATATGAAGCAAAATGATTTAAGTGTTATAAAGGATTTCTGCATTGCTCGTCTTAACAGAGAATCTTTTATTTCTGAACCCACTTCTGCGCCATTTATTGATCATGAGCCTACAAGCTTGACCACTCCACCTCCCTCAGCATCACAGCATTTAGCTAATCAAAATACCTCAGATGAGAGTATTGCAGATTTCACTAGTTCCATTTTGTCTCCTAACAACGATGCCCAGTTCTTTTTTCCTCACCTGTTTAGACGACCTTTACTTATAATAGAAATACCTGAAGCTGCAGTGGAGAGATATAGTCAGGAAACAGTTGAAATTACCGAAAACTTCAACGTGATTGAGTTGGGGAAAGAAAATGAAAAAAAGTTTCCTCACTTATCAAAACTAGCGCTGCAAATTCATACACTGCCAGCTAGCAATGCAGCTGCTGAGAGGTCATTTTCACTGGCTGGCAATATCATATCAGAAAAAAGGAACCGGTTAGCACCAGGCTCGATAGATAGCTTGCTATTTTTAAATTCCTACTTTAAAAACTTTAACGCTTAGAAATTTACACTTTAATAAGGATAAAAATAATTTGAAATCGTTTTTTTTAATTCAAAAACGTTTGAGAAATTTAAGGAAAATTTAGCAACTGTTTCTGATTTTTTTTAATGCTAAAAATTTGTATGCATGTTCAAAAAAACTTAACCAAAAAAATTTGAGTGTCGTAAAATTCAATGCCAAAATATATTTAATATCATTAAATGTTTTCTTTATTTTAAAATTTTGTATATTTTAAGAATTTTGAAAAGATGAAATTTGTAACCGTAGTACGAAGTTTACATCCGTAGCTCATAAGAGTTTTTGAAACTACATTAATTAAGTATAATGAAATGTTTTTCCATAGCTTTAACTCATAGAATTTAAGGATTTTTAGTACTAAGCGAAAATTATGGATCTCATTGAATATTTTTTTTTTGTCAAATATTGGAAATATGATGAACATAAAATTATTAGATATTAAAATTATGAGATCAATTACCATGATTAGTAGCAACTCTTTCCTTATACTCTTGGTGATTCTTCAATATCTCCATTTAATTCAGGCCGAAGATAAGGATATTCTAGTATCTTCTCCCTATTCAGCCATTCCATTGAATTACAAGTTCAACGGGACGAATATATTTATCAATTCTACTATTCATATTCCATCTGCTAAATCTCTAAATATCATCCAACATCTTTATATAGTTAGATACTCAGGAGATAAAATGCTGAGAGCGGAGGATAAAACTTGTTCCCACTTAACCCCCGAAGAGACAGGTCTATCCATATTAGATAAGGATGTAGTTGAACAAGTTTATCAGGATTTAGCTCTTACTAATGAATCTGACACTGACAATGAAATCCCAAGTAAAATCTCCAAAGAAGATAATGGGACAAATATTACTATAAGTACAGGGATTCTTACAAGAGAATCTAGGGAACGTAAGTTAGCTATCTTTAATCTGTCGTGCATATTTTTGGCAAGCACACAATAAATTTCGTCACCCCAAAAGGTATAATTCACCGTTCGTTGGAAACGTATACCGCTGCGCTGCTAAAAGAAGCCGTTAACATCGCGCCGCTCTGCCATCGCTACTTTCGCTGCTCTCGCACATTGAAGCTGCGCTATTTGTGTATTTTGTTTTGCTGTCACCTGCGTCAACATTTGAACGCCAGCACAGCAGTCAGTTACCCAGCAGGAATATTTTCGCAACATCACATCGTGTTTAGCAACCATGTCTTTTGAAGAAGGCAAGCGAAAGCGCTCCAACTTAAAGCGCAACATTTCGCGTATTTAATCGATCGTCGAAGCGGCAAGGGAGTCAGATGATAAACTTTCCAATGTTGAGCTTCAGTGTCGACTAGGAATACTGGAATCTTACTTCAAGCAGGCCTTATCCGTCCAAGCTGATATTAAGGATTTAGATCAAATTGCCAACGGCCGCGCAGATCTGGAAGATAACTACGTAGCAGTTAAGCTGAATATCCAAGCGCAACTTGGAGAAGATGCCAACAGTACAGTGCACTTCCCCGAAACGTCAACAGCAGCAGTTGTTAAGGGGGAAGTCTACTGTGAATTTTTCAAAAATCGATTTTTTTTTATTAGCTTAAAAAATACTTTGAACCCTCTTAAATAAGGTACAATATGTGTTACAGCTGGCTAAATTTTTCTTCGTTGAAATTTCGACCTTTTCCCGAAGCGCTCCAAAGCGCGTACCTGCCATACTGAAACTTTAAACGCATTGTATATGATAACAATATTTTGTTTTTTTGTTTTAGATCACCGAAACGTAAGATTTCATGTACACCGTCGTTTAGGCACCTAAGAAAAGCGGACCTGCGCTTGCAGAAGTGCCACAGCGGCCATTTTGAATATTTTGACTTAAAATTTTTTTTTCAAAAACTTAAATATATAATAAAGATAAGAGTTTAAATAGATTTTATGTACGAGCAATATTTTGTTAGAAATAAAATCCGGAAAATAAGCCTGTTTTTTCCCTTGTCACAGTAGACTTCCCCCTTAAAAAAGAAAAAATTATAAAGAAATGCTTAAAATACAGGTCCGGTTTCGCGATGGCAGAAGAAATGCCTAACGTTGAACAAAATTTTGATACGCCAGATAAGTACGTACAAATAATGATTTAATTAATTTTATAACGTAATATTATATATTAATTAGTGCAATTATGTTGCATATTTCCTTGCTCGTAAGTAAAGTGTCGATTAAGGATAGTGAAAATTAAACGGAGTAAGTGAACAAAAGCAGCATTTATTCGTTGACAATTTCAAACGCAAACTATTCCTGGAATGTCGAATCCATTTATATCATTCCTGTAGGGTATTTTTGTTTTTGTTTTTAAAAACTAATTTCCTTAATGACTGACCTCGGCTCATTTCCTTTTGACAAGTGTAGACGGCGGTTCGGTGATATTTTTGTGCTTAAGAAATTTTGCATTATTTGAAAAGCAGCAAAAATACAAAACGCGGGACGCGTAATATGTGATGGCGTAGTGGTTCACGCGTTGTTCTCTATACATATCTGCAATCGCGAGTGCAATAAACTCGTCTCGCAGAAATTCCAACCGGTGTTGTTTTCTTTCTTTTGTTTAGTACAGTTCGATTTAAAGGCAAAAGTTTCGATTCTGCAACACTAAACCATATTCTAAAGTTAGTGTAAGAATCATAGCAACCCATGATTGTAAGAATCATAGCAAGCCATGTACATTTTGTTCAATCGTTATTCTTAGTGTTCATATGTATAGTTTAGTTGAAATAAAGCAACCGTAGTATTTACACGTGCGTTTCCTTTTTCCGGATATATAAAGGTAATATAACCTTACAGTTAGTAAGTGTTGGAATACCCTTATTCAAATAATAACATTATGCAACACTATTTAAGTATCTCTTATATATGTAAGTATATTTGGTAACACTGAAAGTATAATTGGTAACACTGAGAGTATATTGGCAACACTGAAATTATGTTCAGTAACACTGAAAATTGATCTCTCACTTCCTGTTGAATTCTCTTCATTCATAGACGTGGTATTGGTGTTGCTTAAAAGTAATCTAAAAAATAAAAGACAATCATAAAGGAAAATTTAAACAAAATACCGGTGTTATTTATCCAATCCTGAGTTACGATGTACACCGTAAATCGTCTTTTTTTAAAGGAGGTTCGAGAAATCGCCTGCAGCGCGCTCTATAAACAACATTTTCATAAATAAAAAATTTTGTTACGTTCTTGAAGGATGCTTTTATAACCGCCAAAAAATTTCAAATTAAAATATTCTGAAGTTTCTTCAGGATAAATCCTTGACAACCCGTCTTTTATTTGCTTCATAACTGCGTATAACCCCTTAATTGAGAAAGTGCGTTCTCCAACAGTAAGAAACCACTTTCTAGACTCTGGGTTAGTGTGGAAGGGGAAAATTTTAACTTCAAGGACCATTTGTGATCTGTTGAGGCACACTTCAAATTCGGATGTTTGAATAACATTCAAATTAACCGACGAGCATATTTCGAATAGGTAAGCAAAAATACTCCTCATACTTCATATTTTAAAAGGATAAAATCCAAATGGATTAAATAAAATTAATATAACTTTAAATTAAATTAAATAATTTATTTTTCAATCAATTTTCCAAAGTTATGTTATAAATACAGGCTATAAACATTAATAAAGTTGAATTATTTAAAATGAATTCACAAGCATGTTACAACTTTGTTATCCACAATTTTTAAGTGTACAGTTTTAGATGTAAATTATAGTGATCGATTTTCCACAAAAAAAAAACATGCCTTGCACATGCAAACAAAAAGTCGACCGTGGTCAGCCGAAAATACAATGTTCTAAATGCAAGGAACTTTTCCATTTGAAATGTGCTAACCTGTCGGAAGCTGATGCTGACTGACTTTGTGAAGTTTGAACGTGATTTTCTTTGTGCAGTTTGCACTAAATTGCGGCGAAACTCAATTCGCTCCCCGCCTCCCCGCCTTTAAAATAATTGATAGTGAGTTGGTCACATATTATTTAAAAAAAAGGTTAAGGGAAAATAAAATAATTTTAAGCGTTGCTGCCAATTTAATGCGTTCGCAAAGTGTATGGTCTTTGGTATGGTAAACAGATTTATGATACATTATTTGTGTATAATGTACATGTATATTTTAGGAACATTCCAGTACCTTTTGGGAAGTAGACTGCCAGAGTAATGGGGACAAGTTTTTCAAAGATAATTTCCGAATGGAAAGATCCTGCTTTGAAAAATTGTGCAGCAAACTTGAAAAAATAGCCAAAAGAAAAACGAACTATCGAAACCCGATTTCACTAAAAAAGCGCGTGGCAATTGCTCTGTATGCAGAAAAAAACTGCAGGCATTCGAGGTCAATCTCTATTTAGCACATTACTGCCGCCTTGATTTAAAAACTTGGTATCTTTTCTTTATTGAAAATAATTTCTTTATATCGTTAATCTGGAAAAAGCGAAATCGGACAACCAGATGAACACCAAATTTAAAAGGATAATAGTCTGCCGTCTGCGGTGGAAACTTAGTATTACAGCGCACGAAAATCGAAGCACATACAAAGGTAAACACTCCTTTTGGAGAAATCTTAGTATTAGTGCCCAAAATGCGACATACAACATCGTATGTAAAGTGTTTTGAAGGGGTGATAACAAAGCCCACACAGTCCGTTATTGCTTTACAATCGCTGCTTTCTAATAAGAAATTAGACGAAATGCAAACGAAGTGTGGTTCGAAGACGTAATGAACAAAGCGCTTAAAGATTTGACATTTAATACTCACTGGAAACAGATAGCGGGTTTAATAATCAAAGCTGTATGGTGGCAAAGATTAAGAGATAACTTTATACTAACAGTAAAGAGGTTATACGGAGATACTCCAAGGACGAATCAACAAGTGGATTGTGGGCATTAGGTAATACAGAGTTAGAAATGAAATCAGCCGCTAGGCACCTCATTCTCTATCCAAAGTATAAACTTGATGACTCTTCAAACACAAATGTTAAAAGCCTTAGCATTTGCTCCACTTGCTAGAGAGCGAGCAGCTGCAAAGCTAAACTTGTTTCCAAGGCTAAACAATGATATCATTAGAGATATCAAGAGCAAAAGTACATCTGTACTCGCTCAAACATCTGAAGCTGAATTGACACAAAGTGAAATATTGTCGGTTATGTTCTCAAACCATAGAAATGAACAACCACAATGTCCACATTGTAAAACCCAATTCGAAGTCAGTGATGTCGTGTACCACCAAAAGTGTCCTGTGATTACCTGGTTGGTAGACAATTTCTTCTTCAAATATGATGAAGATTCGGAGATGTTAGCGCGAGTTATGTGGAATGGCCCCGCTCCCACACTTAAAAGCATTAAAAGGAAAACAAGCATATTTTAACATAAACTTATGCTTGTTAGATAATGGGCCTTATGCATAATAAGCGAGCATTTGCTCAGACTCGAGTTTTGGAGTAAAAGGTAGGTTTGGTATGCATAAAAATTGTTCAACTCGCGTGAGATAGATCTCACATGTCGAGTTTGAACTCAAGTCATGAAATGTTCGTGAGTTAGAGCTCACTTTGGTATGAAGTTGCTCACTTTTTCGAGATCGATCTCACAAAAAGGTGAAACTGCCTTTTAGTTGACTCGCGTGTTTACAAGTATAAAGATGGTCGAATATTTTGTTCCTCTTAGACAAAAAAAAACTTATAAATCAAGAAAAACCGCTATTCAAAGTGAATATAAAAAAATGTACCGGTTTGATTTTGAGCACGTAGACTGGCTGACAAACTATTTCCTCGGTGAAAGTAGTGAAAGAAAGGGTGGCGCGATTCCCAACGGGGAAAATATGTGTATATTTTTAAGGGTTTGTGCCGATCCGGGCTTCCAAAATGGAACTGGGGAAGATGTAGGAGTTCACCAAACCACCGTGTCAAGAGTGATTGGCGAAATGGCACAGATTATATCAGGGAGGGCTCATGAATGGGTTCAATTTCCATCCACCGATGAAGAAATCAGGGCTGCGCAAAACCAATGGGAAGCAAAAAATCTTTATTCGAGCCTTAGGAGTGCTACTCAGCACTTTAGAGTTCTTTTAAGATAAAGAAATACAAATATTGTTTAGGCCACACCCTAATATTTAATAAATGTTTAGCCACCCTAATGGTAACCGCGCCTACCGTTCCGACTGTTGCTAACCACCGTTTCCAGTCGCTGCAACGTGAAGGCCGTTAACCCTGGCATTTCCCCTCCGAACAGTTAAAACCTTTACCGTCTTAACGCTGTTCCGCGGAGTTACTTTCGCCTCAATTTTAATTCTAACTTGCACTGCGATTTCTCAAATCTTACAATCAGGACGTGTCAGCCGACTCAGAGGTAATTTAATTTTTAATTATTATCCTTAACATAATACGTAGGCAACGTATTTCCATATACATATATATATACAATTTGTATCGCTTTAAAGCCAAATGTATATACTGCAAATAAATAATAATAACTATACATTGACACGCCTTTGTGCTTTTTTATTTTCCTAAAATATATCATCGGAGCGACCGTGGAGGCCCCACATTTCTTAACTGCCCATTGCGTCGCACTCAGATGATAACATGCTGATGTGACTACGACCACGTCTGTGTCAGTCGTGTTTTTAGCGGAGTACAAAGGATCATAACGGGTGATCAATTAAGAGGAGTTTTTTTCATTTGCGTTTTTTTACAGATCGCGCGAGTTATGTGGAATGGCCCCGCTCCCACACATAAAATTATCAAAAAGAAAAGAACCATATTTTAATTGTAAAATGAGTATTAGTGAAAAAGAAAACAATCATATTCCAATAGAAATTTATGATTGTAAAATGAACCTTAGGAATGCCACTCAGCACTTTAGAGTTAGAAATATAAATATACATATGTATGTATATGCTTAAGTGTAACAAACATACTGGTGTGAACACTCAAGTATGCAAAACATACTTGAGTGAAATAAGAGGACACAGTAAAACAATTGCTGCAAGTCTAAACAAAAAGTAGACTATTTGGATGGTGCTGAGTAGCATCACAAACACACATATTTACAATCTAAATATGTATATACTAAGGCTATATTTAAGACCTAAAGATCTAAGAAAAGCCAGTTGTGGCTGAACCGCGAAGGGCGACTGGCAAAAGTCGCAGAAATTCCGTAATCTAAAAATTGTAATAAAAGTTTCCATAAACTTAATCAAAAGTATTGATCATTAGAGGGAGGATATTAAAAGGGGTTATGGCCGCAACTCGAGGTTTCGAAAAATAGACGGAAACCATAACTGGGCAGTCTATAGAAACCATAACTCGCGCGAGTTGTGGCAAACTGTCATCGTGGATTTGTTGAACAGCGTTTGGCATTTCATCATGGAAAGACTCACACCGCAACAACGTCTACAAATTGTTCAACTGTATTATGAAAATCAGCGTTCTGTGACAAATGTTTTTCGTGCGCTTAGACCGCATTATGGTCAACATAATCGGCCTGCCTTAAACACTATTCGACATACCATCAACAAATTTGAATCCGAATACTCATTGGTGGATAATTAATTTAAACAAATAAAATTTTAATTAAACAATAATGGAAGCAGCAAACTCAACGGAACGAACTCCAAGAAATAGTTCAGCTAACGAATCAGCAGCTAATGAGTCACCAATAGCCATATCCGAAGTTTTAAAGGAAGCATCGAAGATAAAGGAGTACACAGGAAACAAGGGATATGCATTATTATCATTCATAAGAGAAGTCGAACTTTTCATCCCAATATTTAAAAACGCCAGGCTACAAGAATACGTATTTCAACGGTGTATTGTTAACAAAATTCAAGGAGCAGCATTAGACGTCATACGAACACTGGGACCCGATCCATCCTGGCTACAAATCAAAAAGGAGTTAATCGCGAACTTTGGCGTTAGGGAAACTTACTACCAACTATACCATCAAGCCCTTTCAACAAGAAATTACAATGTAAGTCAATATTATTTTAATTTAAGTAATACAGGGTGGCGCACGAATCGTGCTACAAAAACAAAACGTAATAACTTTTTTTCTGTGTGAGTAATCGGCTTTTTTTTTTTTTATTTTGCAGATTAGTATTTAGATTTACAAAAAATGGAGACTTGGGATACCGAAAAGAGGATTTGGATAGTCCAGCGGTACCATGCTTTGCAGTCCATCATTTCCGTCCAAAGGGAATTTAGGCGGGAGTTTGGCGGCACTCCCCCGAGCAGATGGACCATTATGAGGCTGGTGAACATGTTTGCTGAACCTGGAAGCATCGCACGCAGACCGTACCATCGAGATCCCCATGTTCGGGTCGAAGCCACAATCGCGGCTGTAGCATCGTCAATTCAGGCAAATCCAAGAGTTTCGACTCGTAACTTGTCGGCGCAAATTGGAGTTAGCAGACGGTCATTGCAGCGGATAGTTCATGATGACTTAAACTTGTTTCCGTACAAAGTTCAAATCACAAGCAAATTAAACCCTCTGGATTTGCCTATTCGCCTGGAATTTTGCCAAAAAATTATTGAAATGACCGAAGAAGACAACAACTTCATTAGGGTGGTCCAAAAAAAATTTGTATGCTGCCGCCCCCCATAATGGTAAAGAATGAAAAATAAAAAGACCCGTATTTTTTTTTTTTTTAATCAGACCATATTTAATGGTGCCGCCGGGGCTTTGAAATATCCCATGTATTTTGCATGGGAAAAAAATACTTTTTCGTAGATTTCATGTAAAAACCTGGAAAATGAATATATTTTAACCGGATACCTCAGTTTCTCTTCATAATTGGTCAGGGAATAACAACCAATTATGAAATAATTAATTTTTTTGTATTAACTATTTTTTATAGAACCCCAAAAAGCCCCCATAAAACGAAAATCTAAGAAAAAATCGAAAAACAATATTTTATATTACTTTTATGATATTTTTTTTGTGGGATTTTGGAAAAATATCCTAACTAATAATGATTACTAAATACTCCATGCAATGTTTCATTTGTTTTAACAAATTATTGTTGTTAATTAACAAATTTTTATATAATAATGCTAAAATGCTTTTTTCCTTTTAATTTTGCTATCAAATTTACATTCACACTCTCTCATCACTGCAGTTGTTGTTGTCGTCGCTAACGTCGCTATTGTCTTCGCTGGAGCTCCCATTTACTTACTTCCACTATCTTCGCACCTTTCGTTATGCATTGTTTTTGCCCAATAAATTACAGCATTAGCATAAGTTTGTCGTACTATTCTTGCTCATTGTACTTTTGTCCTGCTATTTCAGAAAATCATACGATATGTGACCTTCATATTGTAACAGGTAAAATAGCAGGACCTTTCCAATATAACATAAGCGTCTTGGCTTATGCATAGATTTAATTTAGTAATAAGAATCATTCTATTGTCATAGCTCAAGAAATAAAGATCGGGAAATTTTTAAGCGCTTGTTTTTTTTTGAACACTTAAAATCGTGAAAAAGGCTTCACGATTCACCAAGTTGCATCACTCAAGTGAATTTTTTCTTTGCGTTCACTAATGAACGATATTATAGTTCGTTTTGTTGAATAATTAATAGTGTAATAAGAATTGACATGCATCATTTACCACTTTTTTAAGATACTGTGTTGAAGCGTAAATTAATTTTGATTATTATAAATTCAATTTATATTATTTGTTCGAAATCGAGAATTTTGGAAAATATATTTTTTTTTAACTTGTCAAATACCAAGAGCTATTGTGAGTTTATCTACAATTTGCGTTTTTTGGGAATTTGGATAATTTGTAAAAAAATAAAGAAAAGAATTCTAAATTTAAAAATATACGTTTAGTTTACTGTCGGAAATTCAAGTTCAATAAGTTAACGAATAAACATATTCAATTTTAGTGATCCGCAACACAACATACTGAATGTGAAAATGAGTGAGTGTCGAAATCTACGAAAGGATAGTTCCGTTTATCTAATTGGCCATTATACATATCAAATTATTGGAAATAGATTACCTTCCAAAAAACAAGTTTTGCGAGTCCTTTTTTTAATATTCGCAAAGTGAATCTCAGTTTACGTGAAAGTGCTGCATTAACTATTAAGGAAGTTGCTGTGTTTTGGGACAAAGCTCGGATACCGATTCAAAAAGAAAACCGTTGTATAGAGAAGCTTGAAAAATTATACTCTGAATGGAGGAATTTACAAAAATCAAGTAAAAAGAAGAATGCAAAAGAAAAAGAACGAGCTTTTTTAGAAAAATTAAATGACTTGTTTGACATTGCTCATGCAGATGCTATTGAATTAATGACTATAGATGAAGATAAAATGTTTTTAAATAAACAAAGAGAAAAAGGTCGTCCTGGTTTTATGCATGCTGTTGCTGAAAGTGATCCACGTATACAAGAAGAATCTGAACTAATGGAGCAGTCTTTCTTGAATAGTAGTTCTGCTGAATCTGAAGCTGAATCTGATAAAGAGCAAGAAATGATAGTGCCGTATCAAGAAAATCAGAATGACTTTTCACTGAATGAACCTGGTCCATCACAACCTAAAAAACAAAGACTGCATGGTACCAAAAATATTATTACACCAAAAATAGTAGCTGCTTTCGATGCTTGTAAAGTAAGTGACAGGTGTGGTGTACATATTTTGACAGCGGTAGCAGAAGCATTAGGACATGATACTCTTTCACTGTCTATAAGTAGAAGTACTCTTCGACGTAATAGACAATCTATTCGAGAAGAAAGAGCTACAAAATTAAAAGGTGTCTTCAAGGAATATGACTTGATAGCACCAGTTGTTGGGATGGAAAACTTTTGCCTTCTTTAACCGGTACGGAGACTGTAGATAGACTTTCTGTGATAGTTAATTGTGAAGATATCGAACAGTTGTTTGGAGTACCTTCGTTGCCAAATTCAACAGGGAGAGAACAGGCTGAAGCAGTTTATGAAGTGCTAGTAGAATGGAATTTACACGAAAAGATAATTGGTTTTTGTTGTGATACCACAGCGTCAAACATGGGGCATTTAAGTGGTGCAGCTATTTTATTGCAAAAAAAGTTAGAAAGAGAGATTTTGTAGGCACCACATTTATGAAATTATTTTGAAAAGCGTATTTGATGTAAAAATGCCTTCTTCTTCTGGTCCAAATGTACTTTTATTTAAACGTTTTAAAGAATATTGGCCTCAAATTGACCAATCTAAAATCAAAACTGGATTTCAAGATACGAAAATTAAAAATATTTTGAAAGAACAAAAATCTGATCTTAAAAATTTTATAGATAACACTTTGGAATTACAACATCCTCGTGATGATTACAAAGAACTTTTAATTCTTTCTAAGCTCTTTCTTGAAGAACAACCCTCGTGTCAAAGTTTTTATCGACCAGGTGCTTTTCATCATGCTCGCTGGATGTCCAAAGCGATATATTGTTTAAAATTTTTTTTCTTTCAAGATCAATTCAAATTAACAACAACAGAAAAAAAGCTATTTATGATATATGTCTGTTTATTGTAAAACTCTATGTAAAAGCATGGTTTGAAGCACCAACTGCTAAAAACGCTCCACGTAATGACCTTCAGTTCTGTAAAGATTTAATAAACTATAAAGGAATTGACCGTGAAATTTCAAATGTTGCTAGTAAAAAAATAATTAACCATTTGTGGTATTTAAATGTAGAAAATGTAGGTTTAGCATTTCTTGATAATGATATTTCTATCCAGACTAAAAAAGCAATGATTAAGTCTTTAAAAGAAAAAACACTAGATGAAGAAGGCATTAAACGAATGAAAATTTGTAAAATTGATGAAATAGAAAACAAAGATTTGCAAGATTTCGTATGTACAAAAACAAAAAAATTCTTCGAAAAACTTAATTTTTCAACTGATTTCCTAAAAAATGATCCATCGGCTTGGAGTAACAATGAAAATTACAGAAGGTGTAGCGAAATTATCAAAAAAATTAAAGTTGTGAATGATTCTGCAGAAAGAGGAGTAAAACTCATTACTGATTATAATCAAATTTTAACTAATGATGAGAATCAAAAGCAATTTTTACTTCAAGTTGTTAAAGATTATAAGTCTCGTTTCCCAAACACAATTAAAGGAACATTGGCACAAGCTTTATAATAATTTACGTTAAATCTTTTACTGTAATATATAAAGTATATTTTTAATTAAAATTTTGTAAAAAAGTAAAATTGTAAAGATAAAAGCAATTCTATCGTATTTCTTAAGAAACTGAATAAATACATTTTTTTTTAATTTAATAATGCTTAAACTATCATTTTACCAAGTGAAAAATTCCTGTCTTCAGTATTTATTAATGTTATTTTATAAATAATTTTTAATAGGAATCGGTGTTCAAGGTAAGTCATAAGATTGACAAAAAATGCGGTTTCATTAGTTATATTTAAGGAATAGAAAAAGAAAACATTCATTTCTCACAGAATTGTTGAAGTTCCTTTTTTTAAAACTAATTTGCAACATCAAATGCTTCATACTAAGTTACTTTAAAACACAAAGAGTTGCAAAACGCAAAACAAAACCAACATTCTAGCATTATTCTATAAAAATTTGTTAATTAACAACAATAATTTGTTAAAACAAATGAAACATTGCATGGAGTATTTAGTAATCATTATTAGTTAGGATATTTTTCCAAAATCCCACAAAAAAAATATCATAAAAGTAATATAAAATATTGTTTTTCGATTTTTTCTTAGATTTTCGTTTTATGGGGGCTTTTTGGGGTTCTATAAAAAATAGTTAATACAAAAAAAATTAATTATTTCATAATTGGTTGTTATTCCCTGACCAATTATGAAGAGAAACTGAGTTATCCGGTTAAAATATATTCATTTTCCAGGTTTTTACATGAAATCTACGAAAAAGTATTTTTTCCCATGCAAAATACATGGGATATTTCAAAGCCCCGGCGGCACCATTAAATATGGTCTGATTAAAAAAAAAAAAAATACGGGTCTTTTTATTTTTCATTCTTTACTATTTTGGGGGGCGGCAGCATACACATTTTTTTCGGACCACCCTAAGACATAGCCATTAATTTTATGCTAAAGAAGCTTAAAGATGCAAACAGTGCTATAAGTATAAAATTATATGCAGCTCTCATTCTTCGTATGGAAGAACGCCGCACAGATCTAAGTGGTTTACTGCAATACTTACACAATGGTATAAGCAACGTCTCAGGAATAGATTTTGTCACAGTTCCTTCTTCAATTAAATGCCGTAAATTAAGAGTGGACTTGCTTGAAAGACTAGACGCTTCAAATCCCACTGCATTACTAACAGCTCATGCAACTGGATCTTCTATTTCAAATGAGGTAAACCTTGAAATTGATTCAGAATTTGATTCAATAACTGAATCAATTTGTACACAAAAACCATTAAGTGTAGCAGAAGAACTAGATAAAGTTATTAAAGAGGGATATGCACCAATGCAGCCTATTAGATTTGAGACACTGTCATCAAAAATTCAAAAAGAAATGTCTCTTTTTGAAAATGGAGCGAGACGTGGTGACTACCTGGAAAGAACATACTCCTATTTAATGACGATAAAACCTACTAGTGTAGAGTCTGAACGAGCATTTTCTTCGGCAGGACAATTTGCAACAAAAATAAGAAGCCGTTTGAACGAGTTGTGTTTTCTAAAAGCTTATTTACAACAACACAAGAAATGTTAATTTCATTATGTATTATACTATTTTTTATTTGTTTTTTATGATGAATTAAGTTTTGTTTTGTTTTGTTTCAATAAATAATAATATTAACCGTTAGAGTGCTAAGCGGCGCAAAACTGACTTTAGAGTTTGTGTCGAAAAATGCTAAGCGGCGCAAAACTGCTGCGCTCTTTAGTGTGCTTTTGATGCTCCGTGAGAGTAATAAGTTAAGAGTAAATATTAAGTTTTTGTGATTTGTTTTGTGCTCTACTTTTCCCTTATCCGTTTGTTTACAATTTGTTATTATTTTGTTTTGTGCTCTACTTTTTTAGTCGTCAAGTACCATTCAAAGAGTGAGTGTCTTCTTATAATTTTTAAAATAAGTTTTTACAGTTATTTTAAATTATTTATCAATAAATAACCATGTCACGTGCTTCTAATTCGAATGATGATTCGATCTCAATTGATTGTATGGAGATTGAAACAACGGACAGTGATGATAGCAGTATAATACTTCACCGAAGAAGAAGATTGAGGATTGTAAGTGAGTCTTCTACTTCAAATTCAAATTCATCTTCAGAAACAGACGACACACCAACTTTCAGCAATTTTCCCTTGACAAAAGTGTTTTCCAAAGCAACAAATAATTTTTTCGAGACTCCGGGACCTAAATGGGCACCTCCTCCTGATGCCAAACCAATAACCTATTTTAATTTATTTTTTACTACGCCATTGCTCGAAACCATCGTAAAGGAAACAAATCGAAATGCTACCCAGTTTTTTGCTTCACATGCAGTTTCTGCCAATTCTCGAATAAAAAAGTGGAAACCGACTACAGTACTCGAAATAAAAGCCTTTATTGCAGTATTACTGGAAATGGGGATTACGAGAAGGCCAACAGTCTATAGTTATTGGACAAAAAATTCCCGATACATACAATGGTTTGGAAAAATGTTTTCAAGGGATCGATTTCAGCTGATTTTGAAGTTTTTTCACTTGGTTGACAATAGTTTATTATTTGAACCAAGCCATCCAAATTATGACCCATGTGGCAGGTTTGATGTGCTTGTCAAACACGCAAATACTGTATTCCAGCGACATTATATACCGAACCAACAATTATCTATCGATGAGTCGTTAGTTGGTACTCACTGCCAAAGTGCCATAAAACAATACATCCCAAACAAAAAACATCATAAATGGGGGATCAAATTTTGGATGCTTTGCGATTCGGTTTCTAAATATTGCTTGGGATTTTACTGCTACAAGGGAGCTAAAAGCACAGACGATAAAGATTCTGTGGAAAAATATGGTCTTGGATTTACAGTAGTGGAAAAATTGCTTTTGATGGGAAATTATCTAAACAAAGGTTACCATTTGTTTACAGATAATTTTTTCACAAGCTTACGTCTGGCCAAATCCCTATTGAAACAGAATACATACCTAACTGGAACAATAAGACGCAATCGAAAAGAGATTCCTCCAGAAGCTAAGAAAGCAACCGTAGGAGAAGCCAAATACGTAGCACATAAAGATATTTTGATGTGTTCTTTTAGAGACAAAAAGTCCAAACCAAATCCAGTCATATTGATCTCATCCAATACAGATACTGATAACGTGACGATCAAGAAAAAGAAAAGAAATTTTGAATACGAAAAGGTGAAACCGAGCTGGTTGATGACTATAATAAATACATGGGAGGTGTGGATGAGTCGGACAAAATGTTATATGTATATTTGGACGAGCGAAGAACCCTAAAATATTGGAAGAAAGTAGTATTCAATATATTTGGAAGAATGGTGCTGAACTCTTATATTTTATATGTCTCAAATACAACTGTAAAACAAATTACTCGGCTTCAATTCACATCGGAAATTATCGAAGCTATCGAAAAAGAGTGGATGAATCATAAAAATAGCGTGTCAACACAACCATGCTCATCAACCCAAAAATTTGCTCTGGAAAAATTGCCTGGACGTAGCTTACGCCAGTGCATGGTGTGTAGCAAAACAGGGAGTATTAAGCGATCCCGAATTATTTGAACTCGTTGTAAGAAAGGCCTACATGCTGTTTGTGCGGCAAAACATACTTGTTGACATATTTTTTTTTATAATTTTTATTTTCAAACACGAAAAAATGAAGAAAATAATTTTGCAATCTTATGTTTATTTTTTTATTTATGTAAAAAAAACATTTTTCTTAATAATAAAAAAAGAATTATGAAAATTAATTCATATTTGTCTGAACTAGAGTGTTTTATTTGAAATAATTATTTTTTCCTTTAAAATCATCAAAACAGGCATAGCACTTTTCGCACACATTTACAAAAATTGCTTAGCACTCAAACGGTTAAACCAATTTTTTAATTATGTTTTCAGTTTTTTTGTACTTTCAACTATGATAATGTGTAAGTATTTTTCATAAATAGTCCAATCCTAATCCCGGTACCAATCCTGGGATCCCGGGATTTGGATAATGTAATCCCGAAATCCCGGGATTGAAAATATAACACGGGATTGCAAACCCTACCACCCGCCGTATAGTCCAACTAAAGTTGTGCAATCGACACATTCTTAAAACTAACAAAAGCCAATGAACTATTTGTCGTTGACAAATTGTAACTAGAGACCTTAAGTAAGCAATAAAGCCAATGAACCATTTGTCAACGACAAACTGTAACTAGAAACTTTAAGGCATCTGGCCACCCTGGAATTTTTGATTTTTTATTTTTTTTTTTATTTTTTTTTAATAAACCCTGAACTGTAACGAACATTTGAAGACCTGTTACGTATCGAAACACCAAAAATTGGCCAAGTTACAGGCATTTTTAGACAGGAAGGTTGAGCCACTACGGGCGGTCGACCGTGCGGTCCGACCCTTTTTCAAAACTCGCACGGGTTCGGTCATGCCGCTGTCGTATTGTGTCCTTTTATATGATAAATCATTTACTGTGTTACCTGGAGTAGTTGAATTCACTATATTCGGACCCTAAATTTAGGTCCGTTATTTCAAGTTTCACTAGCGTCAGTTAGTGTTCGACGAGCAACGCAGAAGCACGTCAAAATATTCTCACAAAAATGTCACGAAAAATGGAAGAAAACCCAGCGTCTCGACATTATATCGACGAAAAGGGTTCGAGGAGTCGAAGACGTCGATCGAGCAGTGTTAAAAGTCACCACCACCCGGCCTATCGATACGAAATGGAGCAGGAAACGGCGAGTACGAGTCGATCGGCAAAAAAATTAAAGCCCAGTGAAGAAACCGACGTACCGGTTAGTGCGAATTTCGGATACCGTATCATTAACTTTGTGACCGTTTTTTCTGCGATTAGTAACGTTGTGAAGTGCAAAAAGTGCAACGGTGACATTACATTTTCGGAAACGAGTATCCGTGGACTCGGTTTTAAGTTAGTGGTGTCGTGTGACTTGTGTGAACCAACCATAGTCGATTCAAGTCCTCTCATTAATCACAGGGCGTACGACATAAATCGACGAATCGTATTTGCGTTCAGATTATTGGGAATTGGCCAGAAAGGAATCGCTAAATTTTGTGGCATCATGGATTTACCGAAAGCGGTATATCACTCGTTTTACGACACCGTTGTCAAACAAATTCACACCGCTGCAGAAAGTGTATGCAAAATATCGATGGAAAATGCTGTGAAAGAAGAACAAAAATTAACAGCAGAGATGGGAAAAGGTCCAGGGCTGACTGTTTCTGGCGATGGAACTTGGCGCAAACGCGGTTTCTCTTCGCGTTATGGCGTATCGACGATTATTGGATACTACTCAGGGAAAGTGATCGATGTAATAATTAAATCTTCTTACTGCAAAGCTTGTGAGTATTGGAGTAAAAATCTTGGCACCATTGAATTCGAGCTGTGGAAAGAAGATCATAATGAAGAATGTGCCGCCAATCATGAAGGGTCCGCTGGAAAAATGGAAGTCGACAGCATAGTGGAAATATTTTCGAGGTCGATGGAGAAATATAATGTTCGTTACGCAAATTACATTGGAGATGGAGATTCAAAAACGTATAAAGGAATCGTTGACGCCGATCCATACAAAGAAAAAGTGGTGAAAAAAGAATGCATAGGTCATGTGCAGAAAAGAATGGGCACACGACTTCGGAAATTAAAAAAAGAAAAAAGGGGTCTTGGTGGCAAAGGAAAGCTAACCGACAAGTTAATCAACGAGCTAACAGTATATTACGGTCTCGCTATTCGAAGATTCTCCCATTCAAAAGACGAAATGAAGAAGGCGATTTGGGCGACATTCATGCACAAGATCTCGACCGATGAAAATCCGCAGCATGACAATTGTCCTCCGGGAATTGATTCGTGGTGCCCTTGGCAAATATCGAAATCGATGGGCAATTTAGACGAATATGAGCATAAGAATGCACTACCTCAAATAGTCCAAGATGCCATTCGACCTATTTATGAGGACCTCACTGCAGATGATTTGTTAGAACGGTGCGAAGGAGGCTTCACGCAGAATAATAATGAAAGCGTTAACTCCGTCATCTGGTCAATGGCTCCAAAAACGAATTCCAGCGGTGCAAATATCATCCAAATTGCCACGTACATTGCTACCAGTACTTTCAACGATGGGTATAAGAGTGTTCTTCTGATGATGAATGTTCTAAACCTAACCGTCGGAGATCGCAGCTACAGTTTCTGCACTACAGTAGACGATGAGCGCTGCGCTACAGCGGAAACTCGCGCTCAAAATTATTCTAAGAAAGCAAGAACAGCACGAAGGGATAGTCAAAAAAGGGCCCAAGACTCTCAATCAGCTGCCGAAGGAGTCGTCTATGGTCCAGGGATCGCTGATTAAAGGTAAGACTCGCCGAAATCGCGCCGTCAGCTGAATAACTGCACGGTTACTTTCTTTTGCGATTATCTCGAAACTACATTTTTTGACCTGGTACCTTCGAGATCTCGGAAACTATCCTTCTGATTGCTTTCAAATTTTTACTGAATATTCTTAGATACATTATCTACAATGTTACGTAGAAGTTTTTTGATAACTTGATTAGTTTTTTTTTTATTAATGTTTTTGTTTGAAAAATGTCGGTAAAAAATTAAAATTTTTTTTTTCGGCTCACCATAATTTTTCTAATCGTCGAAAAAAAAAGGCTACGCTACATTGTAGTCACACTACTTCAGAATAACCGGAATTTTTTTTTTTTTTTCAGATGTACCATAACCGAGGACCAGGTGGGACAAGGACCGCGCGTATCGTGTGGAGGACCTCCGCGGCAACCAACATCACGGCGCCATTTTTTAATATTTTCAAATAAAAGTTCACAATGTTATTCTTGAAACCCTGTATGATATTGAGTTAAAAAATAAAAATATTCCGGCCCATAGCTTCGAATTTATTAATTAAAAAAAAAAAAGTGCATTTTTTGGTCCGCCAGGGTGGCCAGACGCCTTAAGTAAGCAATAAGCATTTTTAGAAACCAATAATATGTAAAGTACAATAAGCACTTTTAATTGTCAACAAATATAAATTGCATTTCAAAGAATTGCAGTCAGTTAGAATAATAACTTGAAAGAATAAAGAGCTTAAGCCCCAAAAAAAAATAATAAATTATTATTAAATTTTTATTTTTTTATAATAAGATCCTTAAAGATACTTAACTCGCGCCCACATTCACGTAAATCGGTCCGGCTCGCACTCACAGGAATGAAATTTTCCCAATGTTCCATGTGATGGGATCATCAGAATGGGCTGGCTCTAAACATTTCATCAATTTATTGTATTGCCAATGTCGTGTAAAAAAGACAGCCGGTATAAAATATGTTGACTTGTGCTTCCATCAACGCACTTTCAACATGGGCTGGCAGTACTTTGGGACCATGAGAATGGGCTGGCAACCACCGTTTCATTTTATACAGACCGTAAATGAAATTCTGTTAAAATTTCAAGTGGTATAAAATATGTTGAGTAAATGTTTTTATTAACAATTTTAAAAAATAAAAACGCATAATTAAGACCGCTATTGAGCAGCCAGTCCGCCGGATATCGATTCTAATATTAAAAAACTAATCTCACACAAAATTTCAAGAAGTATAAAATATGTTGGGTTTTTTGGACATGAGCTCTCCGTCTATAAGTGAATATTCGGCTTGGATCAAAAAAAGAGATGAATACACTGCACTGTGCAAATACTGTCAGTTGGACATTTCAGTAAGGTATGAAGGTGCTCGAGCTTAGGAAAGCATTTGGGTACAAAAAAACATCAGCAAATTCAGATGTCTCAAAAGAAGGCTGGCTGCCTGGATAAATTTATTGTGAAGGGCAAAGAAAGTAAAGACGCAGTATCAACATCACAAGCTGAACTCATATCGGTATTTCACAACCTTATTCATGGTTTAAGTTATATTAGCATGGATTGTTACATTAAGATTTGCCAAGTATTTTTTTTTGTTTTTTTTTTTGATAGTAAAATAGCTGCGAATATTTCAAGTGGTCGCACAAAAACTGCGGTAATTGCACGAAATTTTATAACAGTTGGTCGTGCAGTCGAGATTCGCAGCGAATTTGCAACAATTAACAAAAATGATGTTGATATGTTTCACGTTAAAAGAACAAAACGTTTGTTTATGCTGGCAAATGAGGAAAGTGGTTGTTTTGGTGTTATTCAGAGTAAAGCAGTAATATGGCATAACAGACTAGGTCACCTAAATTATGCTAGTTTAATAGAAATGTCAAACAAATGTATTGTAAATTGTTTAGAAAAAATAGATGGTGTGGGGAGCAATATCGTACTATGGCACTTGCGAGCTCCAATTTTTGACATCGCGCATGAACGCACAGGACTACAACTCCTTGTTAAAAACGGCTTTTCTGCATTTCCAAAACCTTTTTCAAATCCTGCAGTGCAATTGATGACGTGCAGTGTAAGTTCAAACCTAGTAAGTAATTCATATAAAATAGTTATATATGGCTAATACTCCAAGTTAACACGATGCGGCACCCAACATATTGCATTCCCACACCCTACCTATACACGTGCCGCTGCATCAGCATAATCGCTGTTATTCCATAGTACAACCTAAAACCCTAAGTCAAGGCCAATTGCATATCAAGTACCACGTACTAATGCTTACGCAATAAGAACAGAGCCAGACAGTAGCGTCAGCAAATTATGTTTCACACGATTGTGAAATAGTTGCACATGCCACCAATGCATGCCAACCGTGGGAAGCTAGGGGCTAAGCCAGCGTACCAAGACACGGCGCACCTGAAGACAGCAGAACGATCAAAACTTATAAAGGCCTGCAACGCACATCAAGGGGCAGTGGCGTAGTGGACACTAACTCTAGTTGTAACGTTTATCTGTATAGTTAATAAACTTTGTGATTGTAACTTTCATCTTTTAGTGTTTGATTTGCAGGGCAAGTCGGCCCTTTAATTTTTTTAAGTGTAACGGACCGAAAGTCCTTTTCTTCCATTATTACGCCCCCTAGCAAAAAATATCATCGCCGCTATGACTATGCAATTTTTCGATATCGCCATGTGCATTCTCACTAACATGCATCGGGAGGGTCAATTCAGCGCTATTTTTTAAATTATTAAAATTAAAAAAATTCATTTTTGTATGTAAAAGAAGTTAAATAAAAAGCCAATTTTTTTAGGCTAAGTATCGTTTTTCATTTTTTTTATTGTAAACAAAAATTCCCGAAAATACCCTAAATTATCGGGACCCCTACTCTGGTACGCCGCATAACGGCAAATATATACAAAAGGCCCCAGTAAACAATACTTTACTATAGTAAGGAGCTTGATGGCAAATATTTAAGATAAACAAATATGAAAGCTAGCTGTTGCGAAAAGTTGCAATGGCAACCCATCGCATTCTTCTATTTCTCATTCCCACACTCGCAATTACAAGTGTCAAATTTATTCTATTGCATTTTATTTCCGGATTGTTCAAGAGCGCACAGGCGCCGCAGATAAAACAAAATGTAAGTTATGTATTTCCTTGTAGAAGTTAAGGTATCACTTCTGACCGATCAACCTTTTACTTGCTTTTGTATGCTGGGTTAAGTCAATGCATCAGATTGGATGCTGGGTTGGGCGGTAGAAGTTCCAATGCGCCTAGCAACACCAATAGTGGAATGCAAGTGCAATGTCTTTGCACTAATAAAACAGCAAACAAACAAATTGCCCATACCGTTGCCTATTCTTCATAGTGGCAGCAGTTATGAAGATCACCTTTGCAAGAATAGGATAGGTTAGTTGAAGGTGAGAAAAACAAAAACCAGTTTTGGGTGCTGGCATTGTTGTTGGGACATGCACGATAAGGATTGCAAAGGCAACAGCATTTGCGGGCAAGAGGAGTTGGACGGTCAGCGATCAATCAGTACAAAAGTGGACGCATGAAAGGCGAGTCGTATCGCTTAACATTTAACATTATTCACATATGTAACTTTAGTCGTGCTCAAAAATAAAATAAAGTATATTTAAATACTAAAAACGAGTTCAATTAATTTAGATATTGAAATTTTAAAACTTGTAACAATTGTATTGAATAAAGATTTCAGCTGCTATTCGAAAGGAGGACTCAAATATTGTTTCAATTGCGGGCTACCAACTGCCGGGACAACACTAGCATAAGCACAAATTGGATGATAATGAAATAGTCTCTAATGTAAGCAATTATTGTTAATCGAGGATTTTTTCTCACCGACAAATATTTTTTGTTTATTTACAATTTAAGACCGAAATTTTGTTCAAAAATCGACTTTTTTTTGTTTCTTTTTTTTGTTTTTGAGAAACCGCCATTTTGTCTAAAAATTTATTTTGCTCATTCCTTCTATTAATTACTAGATTTAACATTACTTGAACGGAATTTGTATGGTTTTTTAATTTCAGAGGATAAAGTTCAGAGATATAGTGGTCAGCGCAAAACGTCTTTTTTGAGAGGAGCTCCCGAAGATCAGCTGTAGCTCCTTTGCAAATATATATTTTTACTAATACCAACTCTTAACCCTCTAACCGTTTAGACCGTCTGTAGACGGTCAATCATTTTTTGCCAACAACTACGCCATAAATATTATTTTAGAATAAAAAACCGTTACTCCGTACTGTTGTGAGTACGCTTTATATGAAGTGAAGCTAACAATCTCAGTTTTCTCTCTATTTTGAGCGCATAAGTGAAATAAATTATTTTGAAAACTGGTGAAGTTACGATTCGAAAGAAATTGCAATTTTTACTTATGTTGATGCTTTAAAATTTTATGGTAAGCTTAAAATCCCTACTAATATTATAAATGTGAATGTAAGTTTGTAATATATATTTTGATAATTTATCATGTTCCTTTGAGTAAGCCGAAGGTTATATGTATGTAGAAAGGCCACACGTAAGGCAGACAAGAAGTGGACAGTATTACTGAATACTGTAAAATGCGACCCTACTGACTGGACGCACGGTCACCCTACCGAATAAGCTAAGCGTCTGACCGAAGAAAAACCGAGGACAGTTTGAATTCGAAGCCCGTACAGGCAACATCGCGAAACTTAAAAACCCGTACACATATATATATTATATAAGTAAATAACTTAAATAACTGTAAATAACTAAAATAACTGTAATATATATTACAGTTAAGAATGAACTCAAAAGAACTGTACATCTTTATATATATATTTCTTATGTTCGTGTGTTTGTCACTGAACTCCTCCTAAACGACTGAACCGATTTTGATGAAATTTTTTGTGTGTGTTCAATGGGATTCGAGAATGGTTTAGATTCACAATTTGGTCTCCTGGAAAATGTTTTTTTAATTAATTTTTTAATAATAAGTAGTTGTTAATTTTGGAATGTTTCACATTGGATCCGATAGACTGCGCTATCATCGCAGCGTTAAATATTAAATAATACTTTATTTCAATTTCAGTCTGTCCCGACAGTTGGCGCTGCGATCGAATTGAGAGAAATATTTTGTTATAATTGCGTTATTTAAACAGCGTGCTGAATCAAATATTAAATCAACAGTTACTAATTGTTAAAAAAGTTTTGAAGTGTGCATAAGAAACAATACATTTTGCGACTTTAGTGCAGAATCGAAGTGAGTATATTTCTTATGAATTTGTTTATGAAATTTACACGTGCGTTGATTAATTACCACTCTAACCTATAAATTTATTTGTGTTTTATACGCGTCATTAATTTCTAACTGTTAGAAGACTTAGTGAAAAATAAAATGATAGAAATTAATAAAAAATAGAAAAAATTTATGAATATGAGTAAAAAAGCATAAAATGAAATATTAGAAATTTAGAATCTGTGTCGATTAAAAATTCGTCCAAATAAAAATCCGTGCAAATAAAGAGACAAACCTTACAAGTGAATAAATAAAAATCCATAAAATTAATAAATTCAATAAAAGTTAAATTTCATAGACAACATATGGAGCTTCTTTGTGTTATCCATAAAATTATACTTTTATTTAATTGTTTGATTAAACGGATTTTTATTAATTTACTTTCAATATTTGCCTCTTGATTCACACGGATTTTTATGTGGACAGATTTTTCATCGCTATAGATTTTATAATAATGAATATTTTATTATATGCTCTTTTACTTATATATTCATTTCTTTAAAGAAGTTTTTTTTATTCATCTACATTTAATGATACAGATTGTATTTAGATGGATTTTTATTTTTCACTTAATTTCGAAACAGTCAGAAATTAATGACGCAGATAGTAGCTCATTAATTTCATAATGAATTTTTTACATTATTTTTATATTCGTTGTGCATTATTTTATAGTATTTTTCTTTTACAGAAAAATGCCACGTCTTCGTGGAAGAGCGAAAAATATTGGTCGACGTACTCGGAATGCGCAATTGGTCCATGATCGTCGATTAAATAGATCAGTTGAAGAACTCTTGACGGATAATGTAAATTCCAGAGATCAAGTTGCATGTTCACGAGCAAATGAAAATTCAGAGCAACGCGTTCGACGTCTTCATGCTAATACATTAAGACAACGAGAGGCACGTCAACGACTGACCGACGCACAGAGAGAACATCAAAATCGGCAAGTGCTCGAAAATCGAACATTGACACGAGCATCACTTAGTCGTCTCGCGTTTGAATATGATCCTAAAATAGACTATTCGTCACATGCACTAATCACGATAGGTAGTATGGACAAAGAGTGTAAATATTGTCATGCTTTTAAGTACAAAGGTGAATCGGTTGGTTTATGTTGTGCGTCTGGAAAAATTTCACTGCCATCGCTAAATCCACCACCAGAACCTTTAAAAATACTTTTAGCCGGAACCACATCTCAATCGAAATTGTTTTTGCGGAAAATTCGTAAATTTAATTCATGCTTTCAAATGACATCATTTGGAGCAACAAAAATCGTCCATAATGAAGATGGTTGTAATTTTGAATCTACATTCAAGATTCAAGGTCAGGTATACCACCAAATTAGTTCATTGCTTCCAATGCCTGATGCCGATCCAAAATTTCTACAAATTTACTTTATGGGCGATGAGGAGCAACAATCACATACACGCTGTGTTTACAACCATATAGAGCAGATGGAAGAACGAGAAATTGTGGATATTTTACAAACGTTTTTGCAAAATCATAACCAATTGATACGATTGTTCAAGACTCTTTCTAACAGACTGCAAAACGACAAGTACGTCATTGTCATTAAAGCAGACAAAGTGCCCTATGGCGAACACGCAGGTACATATAATGTTCCAACTATTAATGAAGTTGCAGTTGTTATGGCTGGTGACCCATGTGAACGGCGAGACATTCGCATACAACGCAGAGATGATACGGTGCAAATAATTCAAGACAATCATCGTTCTTACGATGCTTTGCAGTATCCATTGATATTTTGGGAAGGAGAAGATGGATATTATATCAATATTAAACAAAGGAATCCAACTACAGGTACAATTCATAGATTATCTAACAATTTTTTTTTTTTCTAAATCCATAATTTCTGTTTATCTCATAAATATATTTATTTGCAGGTGAAGAACTGAACAAGAAAGTTAGTGCTATGAACTTTTACGCATATCGACTAATGATTCGTGCTAATGAAGACAATAACATTCTCCGATGCAGACAGCTATTTCATCAATACATTGTCGATATGTATGTAAAAATCGAAAGTGAGAGATTACGATACATAAAATTTAATCAAGCAAAACTTCGTGCTGAGGAGTACATTCATGCGCATTAACGCGACTTACATAAATCCGAAGCAACGTGCACTTCTCGAATTATTAGAGAAGGAAACAGCAAAGTTGCAACAACCATTAGTTATTAAACGAAATGGAAAATATGCAAAGATGAAAGTTTCTAAAGATGGAGCTGCAACCGTGTTAAACGTTGAGGCAACTATCAGAAACCCATCCGCATAAAGTGACAAAATAAGTCGAGGCCACGCCGAGTAGGATCGAGGATACACAAACTTATCGTCACAATGTAGTGTAAGTAGAATTTGTTTTGATTTTTTTATATTTGAAGCAAATAAAAACACGTTGTTTTTTGCAAGAAAATCGCGCAGCGACAGGCTGGTAAAAAACTAAAGATTCTGCGCAGCGATAAGGCACAGAATTTGTGAATAATGCTTTTGACAAATATTTAACCCGGCGAGCGTAAGGTTGGGTGAAATTCACCCAGCCTGTAATAAACCGCTTGATATTTTCTATTCCGTACGTCAAAATAAGTTGTGCGTCTGAGTAGCTGCGCGGGGGGAGGTAGGCATTCGTTGTGTTTCATGCCGCAGTTGACCGCCGACTGGCGAGGTGTTTAGATGTTGTCAAAGTTGCGGCCGGGTAAGTTTCACCCACCTTACGCTTCGTGTTACAAATTCGAGTAAATACTTTTTGTTTTATATTCGTTATATTTTAGTTTTTATTTTTTTTTTTTCAGCTAAATAATTAATATGTCATACGAAGAAACCCAAAGAAGATTATTGAGGGTTTTCGAAGCAGCTGATCAGGATGATTCTTGTGATGATTCTGGTAGTGACTTCGAAATTGATAATGTTGGCCAAAGAAGCTCTGAAAGTGATTCGGAACAAGAGGTAGGATTACCGAATGAGGAAGAAAACGAAGCTGAGGGATCTGAAGAACGTGAAAGCAATGATAACAGACCATATTTTACTGGAAAGAATGGTACAAAGTGGTTTAGTGTACCAGAAAGGTCTAACGTGCGTACGAGATCAGAAAACATTATAAGGGAAAGGCAGGGCGTAAAAGATATTGGCAAAAATGCAAAGACAGCTGTTGAATGTTGGAAACTCTTTCTTACTGATGAGATTTTGCAAGAAATATTGTTACATACAAATAGTCAAATAAATCTGAAGAGAACTGCTTGTGAAAATAGTCACGTAAAGAAATATATCATGGCAGACTTGTCATCGGCAGAATTAAAGGCTTTTATCGGTCTCTTGTATCTTGCAGGACAGTTCAAAGCAAATAAGCTGAATTTGAAGGATCTGTGGATAAGTGATGGATCAGGGGTTGAGATTTTTAGGACAACGATGACTTTGAAGAGATTTCAATTTATTCAAAACTGTTTACGGTTTGATGATAAGAATACTCGGAGCGAAAGAAAAGCTACTGATAATTTGGCTGCCATTCGTTCTTTTTTCGAGAAGTTCGTAGCAAATTGCCAAATTGTTTATACACCATCTGAGTATACAACTATAGATGAACAACTTCCATCGTTTCGAGGCCGTTGCAGTTTTCGCCAGTATATGCCCAATAAGCCAAACAAATATGGCTTGAAAATATATGCCTTGGTTGATGCAAAGTCGTTTTACGTCATCAATCTTGAAATTTACCCAGGAAAACAACCAACAGGCCCTTACGCTCTCAGTAACAAAGCTTATGATGTTGTGGACAGACTTGTGGCTCCAATTTCCAAAACCAATCGCAATGTCACCTTTGATAACTGGTTTACCAGTTATCCGTTGATGTTACAATTATTGAAAGAACATCGTTTGACAAGCACAGGCACTGTTCGAAAAAATAAGCCCGAGATTCCAAGTCAGATGCTCCAAACGCGTAACCGAGAGATCCCCAGCACAGTGTTTGGATTTCAAAAGGATATATCTTTATTGTCCCATGTGCCAAAAAAAAAACAAGGTTGTTTTGTTGATGTCAACATTACATCACGATGATAGCGTTGTTGCTGATACTAATGGCACACAAAAACCAGAAATGATTATTTTTTATAATCAGACCAAGGGAGGCGTTGATGTTGTAGATGAGCTGTGCACCAACTACGATGTTTCGCGAAATACAAAGCGCTGGCCAATGGTGATTTTCTATGCAGTTTTGAACATGGCTGGTATAAATAGCATAATAGTTTACAAGTCCAATAATAGTAGCAATTTGTCACGCCGAAATTTTCTTAGAGACCTGGGTATTGGATTGGTTTCAGAACATTTACAAAACAGAAAGGAAAATCAGCATTTACCCCGAGAGCTTCGCAAACGAATTCTGGACCAAGTGGATGAACCCTCACACTCACAACGACCTCTAAATAAAGTTCCTAAGCCTATCAGGAGATGTCAAATATGCCCTACTAAAAAAGATCGCAAGACTAAACACACTTGTTATAAATGCAATCGCTATTTATGTATGGGACATGCTGTTTTCACGTGTCAAGATTGCGCTCAAACTGAAGATGATTACGAGAACTCTGAATAACTATATAGTAAAAGTTTTGATCTCATATGTTTCCTAATTTTATAAGCTAGAAGTAAAAGCTATTCGTTTTGTTTTTTTTTTAGTTTCTTTTTTTTATAAAATTATAATACTAAGTGTTACACTTTGTTTAAATGAAAGAAAATATTTTTGTTAATTTCATAATAAAGATTTAAAAATATTTGTTTGCTTTATTTTTCCTTCCCAATCAGTTCTTGGGTTATTACATAATTGTACTAGTAAATAAAAACATATAAAAATATTATGAACACATTAAAATATCTAGCTCAATATATGGGTTTGTTACACCCAGCTTACGCTCAATGTAATAAATATTAACCTTACGCTCGCCGGGTTAAAAGAGAATTGTATAGTAAGACGGCTTGCCGTGTCCTACACACCTCAGCAGAATGGTGTTGCGGAGCGGTTTAATCGAACGCTTATCGATATGGCTCAATGTATGTTACTGAGTTCAGTAGTGCGCTTCACTAACTCTTATCGATTCGACAATTGTTTGTTTTGGCGACAGTATATGTCGATTGCACTGTCGATTGTGCTATTCACCAACATATGTTAATGTTGAGAATGTGTAAGGTATATACATTTATATTATACGGTATATATTATATATTATATTGATACATCATATGTTATACATACAAGTTGCGCAGTTGCGTTCTGCGCTTATCTATCTATATATGTATATATGTATGAAGTGAGTAAGTGGGGATAGCGTCACTCTGCTTGCCCGCTTGTCGTTGCCGTTGAGACAGATTAGATTGGATCGAGCACCCGGCTAGTAAAGAGCAAGCGCCCGCACGCGCTCTTTATTAATATTAATAAATAAATATAATTAATAGCTTATATTTATATGTTTATTTCACTACCTAACCACACCAATATCTCAACAGTTAACTAACACTGAACAGCTGTTTTCTTCTATTTACTCAAACTGATAGAGAGTGGCATCAGAACATCCAAAAAGCTACGTTTATGGGGAACTGGTGGTCAACGCAAGAGAAGGAGGAAATCATCCTCAACCAAACAGCAGCCAACAATCAGCTCAGTCAGCTCAAGCAGCTCAATCAGCTCAGTCCTGATAGTTGGAAGGCAGTTGTTTGCCCTAACTCAAAAAAAAAAATCTTTTTATTTTCAAAGGAATCTTTAGTCGGCTGGTTTGCCCTAAAGCTCTTCCGTAAGTTAATAGATCCTTTACTTTGATGATCCTGCCTTACTTTACATGGCGATCCTGCGGACGATCCTACGGACGATTCTAAAAATAAATTAATAGTACGGTCAATCCCTAAATTTTGAAACACGTTAAATTTTAACCACTTCATGGAAGGTCCAAAGAAGCTTTCCATACACGAGTACAGAAATAGACTGGAAGACAACAAAGATATCCATCGTGTGGCTATCCCCAAGGTAAATTTGAAGCTTAAAACCCGAGGAGGATATAAAAAACGCCTTAGAGTGGAAAAAGCTAAACTTCTTGATATAAAAAGAAGATCAGTAAACCAAGAAGCAAGCAACAACTTCTCAAGAGCGTTAGCAGCTGAGCATGCTCTAGAACACCTAAACAAAGAACTTAACCCTTCTACTATGTTTGGGTCAATTTGACCCAATTTTCAGTAAAACTCATCGAAATTCGCCTGTTAGTCTAGTCGTATTGTATTGATTCTTCTTCTATTTGTTAACTGCAGTAAAAGGAATAGATAAATATGAAAATTAATATAACATCTGTTTTTTATGTTGTTGGAGGATGCCAAATGTAATTTCATTACACTTATTACGTTGTTGGGTCAATTTGACCCACCTAGTATTTTGAAACATTTTGCCGTTTATTATTACATCACTCGATCAAAACCGCAGACAAAGAAAGCTAGTTATCGGAGATCGAGGATATTTTGCACAGCTCTATATTTATATGTATATTCTCGATAAATTTATAGCCTTTTCGAAAAAGGGGAACTCCCGTTTTATGCACCTGTGCAAAGAGTAAGTGTCGATTGTTTGCTTAGTTAGTAATTTATTATCGCGCAGTAAGGAGCTTATCAAAGTTTTTATAAAGAAAGTGATTGCTAAATATATATTTCTACAATGTCCCAAAGGAAGAGAGTAAGCCAAGTTTTTTTTTAATTTACTATGTTTATGTTGCTGTTACACATTTTTATAATTTTATTTTTTAAAAGAAACTAAGTATTGAAGAAATACACCAAATTATTAATTCTGATGCTGAGGATATTTTCGACGAAAGTGATAGCGATGAAGACTTTGTACCTATCGCAGAAAATGAAACGGACGATTCAAATACTTCATCCAGTGAAAGTGAAGTAGATGTCGTTTTTGAAGGTAGCAATGCGACAGAAGAAGGCAATTTTCCAAATATTTTATCGAAAGATAAGAGCATAATATGGCATGATCAGCCACTTCCAATTTCAAGAGGCAAAATTCCTCGAAATCAAATTTTATGTCAAAGTCCTGGCCCATCAAAGCGTGCTATTTCTATGGTCACAGATATAAGATCCTCTTTTGATATATTCATGCCCTCAAGTATAAAAAACATAGTGGTAGAAATGAGCAACATCAAAGGATTGCAGTTTTTTGGAGACAATTGGAAAATTATAGACCTTATAGAATTGGAAGCATACATAGGATTGCAAATCTTAGCAGGAGTATAAAAATCGCACAATGAAAGTCTAATTCATTTGTGGGATGAAAATAATGGCCGACCAATTTTTCGGGCCACAATGAGCTTGGAAAGATTTATGACATATCACGATGCCTTCGTTTTGACTCCGCTGCAGACAAGGATGAGAGAAGACAGCGTGATAAATTTATTTAGAAGTTTATTTAGAACGGAAGTTTATTTAATATAGAACGGCCAAGAAATACGCAACCGGAAAGGAACCAACGTAATACATTTAAAATTGGCTTTTTGTATGTCTCAAACCTATGTACAGTATAAATAAGCCGTCTCTATACAAATATTTTTAGGTGAACGTGTTGTTCTATCCCTATCAAAACCCTTTCCCAGAGGTCACACTATTACTTGCGATAACTTTTTTACGACGTACAATCTCGCCGTTCAGCTACTTCGCAGGAACATTACTTTAGTCGGTACAGTGGGAAAAAATAAGCTTTTTTTGCCACGAGAAATTGTCGACATGAAGAAAAAGAACGTTTTAGAAAGCCAATTTTTATTTACGGATAATGTAACTATTGTATCGTACGTCCCAAAAAAATATAAATTTGTTGTAGCATTGAGCTCCCTTCACCATTCTCCACTTGTTGATGAGGGTGACAGAAAAAAACCTGAAATAATACTTCACTATAATGAAACAAAAGCTGGTGTGGATGCGCTTGATCAGCTGGTTGCTAACTATACATGTAAACGTCAGACCAAACGTTAGCCAGTTGCCCTCTTTTCGAATATGTTAGATATTTCGGCATATAACGCATACGTAATATGGACAGAGATAAATCCCTCATGGAACTCCAACAAGCTTTATGAGCGAAGACTTTTTCTTGAAGGGCTGGGAAAGCAAATGATCGAACCAAATATTGTCCGCAGAGAGAGACTGCCGCGAGGAATCGCTGCTAAGAATATAGTAAAAAATATTCAAGAAAACTGCAAATCTGCAGAAGAAGCGTCTACTTCTAATATTTCTGCCAGAAATGAATCCACCGAAAAACGACAGCGATGTTTCTTCTGTCATCATACAAAAAATTCGAACAAATATTCAGCTGTTTGCAGTTCGTGCCAAAAATTTGTTTGCAAGGAACATAGCAGCTTAGTTTGTGAAAATTTCCGTTAAAACGTACATATCTCAATTATTTACCATTAACATACACTTAACTTGATTCAAATAAAAAAAATATGAATTCTTTCAATAAAATAGTGTTATTAGTGGAGTTTTTATAAGTGGGTCAAATTGACCCAAAACACTATATGTGTAATTTTTTCCTAACATAGCAGAAGGGTTAAGGCAAAACTACAACAGAGGAAGAAAAATATTTGGGAAATAATAGAACATACAAAAAGGTACGTTTATGGGGAACTGGTGGTCAACGCAAGAGAAGGAGGAAATCATCCTCAACCAAACAGCAGCCAACAATCAGCTCAGTCAGCTCAATCAGCTCAGTCCTGATAGTTGGAAGGCAGTTGTTTGCCCTAACTCAAAAAAAAATCTTTTTATTTTCAAAGGAATCTTTAGTCGGCAGGTTTGCCCTAAAGCTCTTCCGTAAGTTAATAGATCCTTTACTTTGATGATCCTGCCTTACTTTACATGACGATTCAGCATTACTTTACACTTTGTCAAATTAAATGTCAGAATGAGCGAATAACATGAAGAGAAACAAAAAAACATAGTAACCAAACTGTTAAATGCAATTGTGAGTGTTTTTTACCAATAATATATGTACAAAGTAAGTACAATAAAATAACTGTTTTTTTGAATTTATTGTTTTATTAATACTTTTTGCATATCGCTTTAGGATGACTTCGACAGCTACTAAAAGAAGCCGTGCCACACCCGAGCAGCTAAATCGTATGCTTGACTACCTAATGGAAGTCCCGGGTCTAGCAGGATCTAGGTTCCACAGCCTCCATAGTAAGTTCGAGTGCGACAAAAAGTGGAGCGAGCTAGCAACAAAGTTACATAGTCTGGGTGGAGCAGTGAAGACAGTCAATCAATGGCACACGGTAAGAAAATATTGTGTTATTACTTAAAAGTAGAGAGATGTTAATAATTTCCCTAAAAAGGTATGGCGGGACTTAAAAAGCCGCACCAGCATCAAAGCACGAAATCGGCGAAGGCAACAAGCTTTAACTGGAAACAGGCCTATCAGTGGGGAGCCCCTAACGGAATTCGAGAGGCGGGTGTCTGCTCTTATAGGGGAAGAATATATGAATGCACGATTCAACAGCTGAAAGTATTCCACTAGAGGAGGTAAATTGCATGAAGTGTACGTTTTAAAGTGTAACTTACTGGTGTGTAAATTTTTAGGTAATCCAAATATAAAATAGTTACATATATATGTATGGTTAATACTCCATTATTACATTCAAGTTTGAGTTTGAAATTAAGTGTTTCATTTATTTTTAAAGCTCACGCGCGTTACAACATTAATTTGCATTCTCACTAACATGCATCGGGAGGGTCAATTCAGCGCCATTTCTTAAATTATTAAAATTAAAAAAAAAATTCATTTTGGTATGTAAAAGAAGTTAAATAAAAAGCCAATTTTTTTAGGCTAAGTATCGTTTTTAATTTTTTTTTTATTGTAAAAAAAATGTCAGTTATTTATTTCTTTATAGATATTGAAATTTTTAAACTCGTAACAATTGTATTGAATAAAGATTTAAGCTACTATTCGAAAGGAGGACTAAAATATTGTTTCAATTGCGGGCCACCAACTGCCGGGACAACACTAGCATAAGCACAAATTGGATGATAATGAAATAGTCTCTAATGTAAGCAATTATTGTTAATCGAGGATTTTTTCTCACCGACAAATATTTTTTGTTTATTAACAATTTAAGACCGAAATTTTGTTCAAAAATCGACTTTTTTTCGTTTTTGAGAAACCGCCATTTTGTCTAAAAAATTTATTTTGCTCATTCCTTCTATTAATTACTAGATTTAACATTACTTTAACGAAATTTGTTTGGTTTTTTTTAATTTCAGAGGATCCAGTTCAGAGATATAGTGGTCAGCGCTGTAGTATGATTATAAGTCGGATATGCCTTAACATTAATATTCATAAACATTTTTTTTTGGTTTTTAATTTATTGTCCACTTAGGCATTCACTGTGCTGTGCCGCTTAAATAGAGTATCATATTTCTTAAAAGGTTCATTACACTTGAAAGTAAACGCAAACATAGCTAACGTAATTATTTTATGTGCGGCGCGTGAATGCTAGAATCATATTACACAAGTAAACACCGAAAAATTGTTATTGGCTTGCATTGACAAAGATTCCTATAAAAACGCTTGTACGTAGTATGTGGAGGACTTTGCGGTCCCCCCCTCGTACTAAGAAGAAGACCGCTAGGGGTGCAGCGGTCCCGGTGGAGAAGCTGGGTAAGTCGATTTTGAAGGTATCGAGTAAGTCGGGGGCGAGTGGAAGCGAGGGCGCTTCCGAAAGTGGAAAGATTGGGAGTGGGAGCAAGGGGCGGAAGACGGGGGAGAAATTAGGTCCAGCAGGGAAGCGTTTGGAGAAAATCGGCGGGAAATTGTGTGCTTCCCTGGAGAATTTGGGAACGTTCGGTGGGGATGCCGAACGCAAGAAAGTTGGGGGCGAGTTTATGGGGCGCTTCAAGTCCATTGTGACGGCCTTTAGTGGAGCCGGCATAGACATGGACGGCGTCCCGAAAAGTGTGGCAAAGGACCTCCTTGGATACTCCTTGGAGTTTGAGGAGCTTTTTGTTGAGATGGTGGCGGAGATCGCCCATCTTCGTGGGCGGTTGGAAGCCACAAAGATAACTAGGGAGGAAGCACCTCGGAGGACGGCTGGAGCTGCGCTGGCTGGTGCAGCGCTGATGCCGGCACCTCAGGCGCCTGCGCCTGTGTTGCCTGCGTTGCCGGTGCCTAAGCCAGTCGAGACCTGGTCGGTAGTAGTGAGGGGTAAAACCCCCACTACATTTAAGGAGGTTATTAAGAAAGTGGTTAAGGAGGTAGGGCCTTCCATGGGGGTAAGGGTGCACGAGGTGCGCCCGTTGAAGGACGGAGGTGCGATTATTCGCACCCCATCCGTTGCCGAGAGGGACAACTTGGCGAAAAATGCCAAGTTTTCCGAGGTGGGGCTAGATGTGAGCATACGTCGGAAGCTGGGGCCTAGGGTTGTGGTCCAGGGGGTCCACACGGAGATCTCCCCTGACGAGTTCATGGGAGAGTTGTTCCGTTTGAACCTCAAGGAGTTCAGCCCTGGGTGCCTTGAGAAGGACGTGAGGATGGTCAGCCGTCCTTGGAAGGTCAGCCCTGATGGAGTGACGAATGTTGTCCTTGAGGGCACGGACATGCTAATGTCCGCCCTCCTGGAAGCAGGTCGTTGCTACGTTAAGTGGTTCTCCTTCCGGGTACGGCCGGACCAACTGACGCCCGGCTGCTTCCGATGCATGGGGTTCGATCACAGGGTGGCAGAATGCAGAGCCAAGAAGGATGTCTGCCGTAGGTGCGGGCAAGAAGGACACAGGAGTGCAGGTTGTGGCAATGCCCCGCATTGTCGCAACTGTGCATTTAAGGGCAAGCCAGCTGGACATCTGATGATGTCCACTGTCTGCCCGGTGTACTGTGCCATTGTTGCCCGTGCGAACGCTAGACATTGATGGTTGAACTATATCAACTGAACTGTCAGGGGTCTTATGCCGTGATGTGTGAATTGGGGGCGTGTATGTCGGAGGGGGGCTGCGGCATTGCTTTGCTCCAGGAACCATACTCCACCAATGGGGTGGTGAGAGGTCTTCCTGGGGGCTTCAGGGTCTTTACGGACCTTGGAGTCAATGCCGCAGTAGCTGTGTGTGAGCCAAGCTACTCTTGTGTAGTAGTTGACTCATCACAGTGGGGAGTATGTGTGTGTGCCGAGGGGGAATTCGGCAGAATGATTGTCGTCAGCTTGTACTGCAAGTCTGACGAGCTTCTAGAGCCCTATTTAAGATACATAGATGCGGTGCTACTACGTGAGAGTAGCATTCCTGCCATCGTGTGTCTTGATGAAAACGCTACCTCCCCGATGTGGTTCAGCAAGGTATCCAGGCATACTGCTGGATATCGGAGCCACGGTCGGGGTATGGTTATGAGCGAATGGGTTGTGGCTAATAACCTCCACATTGCAAATGAGCCATGTGAATGGTACACGTTCGAGGGGCCTAGAGGTGTGAGTGACATCGACGTGACGCTCATGAATGAGGTAGCAGCGAGCAGGTTCGAGTGTAAATGGAGCGTTAGGGGGGGTTGGGGAATTAGTGACCATAATTTAATACAAATTATGGTTACTCTCCGTACCCCGCAATTAGAAGGGGGGAGTCCATTGAGGCAATGGCGTACCTCGTGTACTGACTGGAACCGATATGGACATACTGTTAGGGAAGCGGTATTGGGTATACCGCTTAAGGAGTTTGAGGAATTGGGGGTTGACGAGCAAATTGCTCGTCTATATGAATGTGTCTGGGGTGTGAATGACTTATTGTTTAGGAAAGCTAGGGCTGTGAGAATGAAAGGTGTGAAATGGTGGACGAGTGAGTTAAATTCAAAGAGGAGGTCTGTCCGACGCTTGAGGCGGTTGTTTCAACGCGCCAGGCGGACCAATTCGGAGAATCTGTCTCAGCTCAAGTATCAATTTAGTGTAGGGATGAAAGAATATAAGAAGATTCTTGTGAGAGTAAAGGAGGAAGAGTGGAGGAAATTTTTGGGGGAAAATAGGGACGACCATTGGGGACAGGTCCTTAGGATCTGTCGGGGTCGTCGAAATGAGATGGCTAGCTCTCTTCGCGTAGGTGACACTGTATTATCGACGTGGAGTGAGTGCGCCAATGTTCTGTTAGGCGAGTTTTTTCCCAGGGCTGAGGTTCAGGTTCCTCCTGCACAAGAGGTGCCTGTCCCTCCAATAGACGTTGAGGAGTTGGATTATGCGTTTGGCCTGGTCAGGTCTAAAAGGTCTCCAGGTTTCGATGGTTTGAACGGAGAGATGTGCAAATGCTTGTGGAAGTTCATTCCGGAATATTTGGAGCCCATTTATGATAAATGCATATGGGAGGGATATTTTCCACGTGAGTGGAAAGTTGCTAGGGCCGTTGTACTCTTGAAGTCGCCCGATAAGATCAGGAGCGATCCTCTCTTATTGGTAAAGCTTTATCGGTAAGTAAACAGTCCAGCAATCTAAGCGAAATATCAATTTTATTAAAAAAAAAATGCTTTAAAAACAACGCCATGCCTAGATAATAATGCCGGTTTAGCTACATAAATATTACACCCAAAGCTATATGATTACGTATGTAAGCTAAAATAGTTTTATTTTGAAATTAAATATGAAATAATCCAAATTAATAAAATAGCAAACAACACATATCAAATTGAAGTGCAAGTTTAACTCGATCTTATCGTGGTATCAGCCTCCTTCCGGTGCTTGGAAAAGTGCTGGAAAGGGTTATGGTTGAGCGGCTTCAGGAGCTAACTCGGGGTGTTAGGTCGGATAGGCAGTATGGGTTTAGGAAAAGACGTGGTATAGAAGATGCGTGGTTGTATGTTCAGAGTGTAGTTAGGGAAAACGTCAATAAATATGTCCTTGGCATGTTTATTGACTTTAAGGGGGCATTTGATTACTTGCGCTGGGATCGTGTGTGTCAGCGATTAGAGGAGCTTGGCTGTCCGGAAATTACTCTATGGCGGAGTTATTTTTCGGACAGAAAAGCATCTATGGTAGGAGTGGGCGGGAGTGTGGAGATTGGGGTGGAGCGTGGCTGTCCGCAGGGATCCGTCCGTGGTCCATTCATTTGGAACCTCATGATGGACTCCCTGCTTCGGCAGTTAGAGCCACTCTGTAAACACTGTGCGTATGCGGACGACCTTCTCATTTTGGTTGAGGGTCGTTCGCGTGAGGAACTGGAGCGAGTGGGGGGGCAGCTTCTTACATTTACCCACAATTGGGGGGTAGATGTGGGAGTAGACATATCGATGGACAAAACGGTGACAATGCTGCTTAAGGGCAGATTGTCCCCGAGTCGTCCACCGATTGTGCGTTTGAATGGGGTAGAGATTAGGTATGTGACGCAAGTCAAATACCTGGTGTTAACTATGAGCGAAAGGATGTGCTTTACTCCACACTTAGTGTCGTTGAGGGAGCGGCTGCAGTCAATTGTCGGGCAAGTTCGTCGCGTGGTCAGATTTGACTGGGGCCTTAGCCCTAGCGCGGTTCGCACCATATATCGGGGCTTGTTTGTGGCCTGTGCCACTTACGGGGCCGCTGTATGGTACGAATCAGCGTTAACGACTGGTGGCCAACGTCATTTGATGGCGTGCCAGCGCATTATGCTGCTTGCCTGCATGCCTGTATGCCGTACAGTAAGCACGGATGCATTGCAGGTACTGATGGGTGCACCTCCTCTTGACCTATTGGTTATACAGCGTGCTTTTGCCTTCAGGTTGCGAAGGAGGCTAGGTATGCCGCTGCCGCAGGATCCTTGGTTATCCGACGGTGATGTAGAAAGGGGGTATCTGGAATGCAAAAGGATGTTAAACGAGAGTATGCTTCGTAGGTGGCAAGACCGTTGGGACAATAGTTCCAAAGGTCGCATGACATACGAGTACATTCGGGATGTTTCATTTGTCGGGGAAAATCCTGATTTTGGATTTTCCCTCAGCCTAGGATTCCTCCTTACTGGACAATGGTCTCTTAATGCGTATCTGCATGAGAGGCACTTGTCTACAAGTGAGGAATGTGTATGTGGGTCGGCAAGAGAGGACTGGGTGCACGTCCTCTGTGAATGCCCGATGTACTCAGACATTAGGGATCTTGTGGGTGTGGGGATTAGTTGGACTGATGGACGGTATGATGTGAGTGGTGTGATTGCCAACCGTCGGAATGTCAAAATGTTAGGGCAATATGCGCGAGAGGTTTTTAGGCGGCGACGTAATTTAAGGCGTTCAGTTGATTAGTTTTTAGCCATTCTTGTCTGTGTGTTCTGCTGTGGGATTGGGGTTTTAGGTGTGGGGAATGGCCACCAGTCCAGAGCTGTATGGAAGCTCAACTGGTAGTAGTCTCGGCTACGAGGTCTGACCGGAGACTTAAATCTGGTACCACGGGGAACAGGGGCCCTCGGAGCTTGCTCCGACCTGTTCTTGAGGTAGGCCCTTCGGGGAGTATCGTGGTGGCTGTGGTTAACACCTAAATGCGGGTAGAGCCTTTTGGCTCGATGTGGAGTTGCAATGCAACCGGGTGCCGGGACCCATAGAACGGCAGAGGGTTAGATAGACCTCGAACCCTACCAAGGTGGTTAGTGTGTCCATTCCACACTACCGATTGGTATCCTTAAATGCTTCGGCATTTTTGGGGTGCTGATCAACGCATTGTTTTGATCCGTTGTGCGTTTGAGCACCGTGGTGTCGGGCCGTCGCCGGTGGGTACCCACGTAAAAGCAATCAGACGCTGTACGTAGTATGTAAGACATAAGAAAGAAAATAATCGTGTCACAAGCTGGATGCCTAGCTTGAAATGATACTATTTCAATAAATATATTTAAAATTTAAACAATACATTTTTTTAATCATTTAAAACTTTACAGCCCAAAACGTCTTTTTTGAGAGGTTAAGTATAGCGGCACTTCAAGTTTGAGTTTGGAACCGAGTGTTTCATTTTTTCAACGCCCGAATTAATACCCGAACCGCAAACATGATAACACCAGCATCCCTATTTCTCTTTTGTAGCAAAACAGCATGCCACAACTATTATAGAGCAATGGTATAACTAAGACCAAACGACCCAAACCGCAAGTTCTTCGTTCTTTGTTCATTATTTACTACAAGGCTAAGTTCTTTATTTAGAATATATCGGTTAGAAGATTAATAAAGAAACGTTCTGATCCAAACATGCGGACAGAACTAAAATATATACTTTTTTGTAATTTGCCCACATAAAAGTATTATTTGGGGCCCAACGTGGGGCGGCCATCAAAAAATGGATTCAGCTAATAGAATCCTATATCGGTCGCTCAAAGGAACATATGTAGTTCCATAATGCAAAAGGACATATATCCTATACACAAATAAGAGAACCATAGATCTATAAAATAAAGAAGGATATAAATCCTATACAAAAATATAAAAGAAAAATATAGTGACACCTAATTATAAGACAATCCTGAAAGTATACAACAACAAATAAAAAATGTAGCATAATTATAGTATATCCTATAAATTATTAATGTATTTATTTCTATATGGCAATACCTTCTACTTGTTAAGATTTAATTTAAAGTTTTCTGATATGGCAATGCCCTAAAATTGTCTTTTTTCAACATCTAAATTTGAATTTTATAACATATTTTATAACAGGATTGCCTTTGCCTATAAAAAGCCTGTGCCCTCTTGGAAAGGAAACATTCCGTTTGGTAATGGGTGTTTTCTGGCGTTTTTCTTACCGTTAACGATAAGCTTTAAAGTAAACACAACTTTAAAATGTACAAGAGTTATATTTATTGTAAAATAAATTACTTTGTTGTAAATTAGCAACTAATTCTTGTAAAGCTGATAGTAATATATTATTATTTATTAATTTTTGTAGAGTTGTATTTATTTTAAAATAAATTAGTTGCTAATTTACAACAAAGACTACCAATATTGGAGGAAGAACAAGGACACAGCATTCCATAAATACAAGAACTAAAATGCTACTACAACACACCCGAAGAAGTGGAGTTGAACATTTTTAAATCATTAACGCCATTCTCAGAAGACTATCACGAATACAGGATTTGGAGAAAGATGGCGTGTACTTTGATGGAAAGTATAAAACAATTTCAAGGGGAAATATATTCGCCAAGCATTAATCATGGAACGAGGAAAAATCACACGACGTGCTGCACAAATTTTAATCAATGCGTCGGATACCAGAAGGCCCAGCCCCTCGATAGAGCGATCGTCAATACATATCAACTATGCGGAATCTCGGCCACCACATTCCCCGTGGGAAACAGAGTACTATCCATCACTCAATTTACGATGAAGAAATGGGAACATCTTTTACAGAAGAAGTCGACCATTTGGGATCTGAAGGTGCCTTTTACGGAAAAAATCATTTTAAATGGTCGGCACAAGAACCCCAGCGTTTTAGTAGGATTCCCTTGCATAATATCATAAAATTACCAACTTCAGTGGGTGATTCACATAGCCAAGATGAGCCCGAGAATGTTTTCCAATATTGGTCTCGGATTTTTGATGAAGATATCGAGAATATAATCATTGAACACACCAACCGTAAATTAGCAGCAAAATTTGAGTCCACGAATGCGATTGAAGCGAAACCTTTGGATAAAATTGAATGGAGGGCAGTTTTAGGTCTATTACTTTATTCTGCTGTTTTTAAATCTAATAGAGAATCCACAGAACTTCATTTTGCAACTGATGGGACAGGCAGAGACATATTCAGGGCTACTATGTCTAGGCTTCGATTTCTCACCATACTTTCGTGCTTACGCTTTGATAATTTTTCTAATCGAAAAGAAAGGCTGTCACGAACGAAGCCATAGTTGTGCAGCGACGCGTTTGAATTAACGTCTTGATTCGTGTATCTATGTATACTGTTGTGGGCATACGCTTTGTCCATCGCAAATGCAGTGTGCGATTTGAAATAACGTCGTATGTCGCTGAGCTGTGGCAGTAGCAGCGTATTAGCTACAAAACGAACTCCGTCAAAGTTCCATCGTGTTCTCTGTTTGATAAGTACACGAGTTACTAAAATAGAAACAGATTGATTGGACATACTATTATAATCAAAAGTGCAAAATGTCTTTACGTAAAAAGAATTTGCAAGAGCTGCGAAACGAGTGTAAACAGTTTGGATTGTCTACGTCGGGGCGTAAAAACGAACTTATTGAACGATTAATGCAACATATGAATGCAGAAATTAATGAAAATGAGGAATCAACGTTAACGCAAAATAATTTTTCGGTAATACAACGCGTTGCGAATTTAGAAAGAACAATAGCGGTTTTGCATTCGGTATTATCAACTCCAAGGTAGCCGACTGTCGTATCAACTAATTTTGAACGTTTATTATCGTCGTCTCCTGTACCCGCAGTGTACACTACCACGGCAAATTATATTCCACCGTGTACGTCACAAGCCATTCCTTTTACTAACATTTTGACTTTCATAATTTCTAAATAAAACAACTAGTGATACATATATATATATATGTGGGAGTGAAGCGACAAAATTACAGTCACTTGACTTCCCGAGTAGAGAAAAATGAGAGTTGGAGTGAGCGGAAGACGAGCGCGTATATCGTGAAGACGACAAAGCGACGTGTTGTTCCTTTTGCAAAATTTCATACAATACTTTGTAATTTAACTTCCATATTTCTTTGTAATTTAATTTCCACATTTCCGTGTAAATTCAACTTAAATAATCATTAAACTTTTCATTCAATCTAAGCGTAATAGTAAAACATTAAACGTGGTTTTAAATCTCTGTAAAAGCAACGTAAGTAAAGCCGAGTAATACAACATCCTACATATATAAGGTAGGATTGGCAGGGAATCATCATGAGCTGCTCCCCTATGGCCAAACGCTCAATTCGGACCTGTACTGCCAACAACTGGACCGCTTGAATGCAGCACTCATGCAGAAGAGGCCATCTTTGATCAACAGAGGCCGAATTGTCTTCCATCAGGACAACGTCAGCCCACACACATCTTTGGTGACGCGCCAGAAGATCCGGGAGCTCGGATGGGAGGTTCTTTTGCATCCACCGTATAGTCCGGATCTCGCACCAAGTGATTACCACCTATTTCTATTATGTGACGGCACTCACATTAAACAATTTATACAATACATGGATTTATATAATAATAAAATTAATAATTTATACAATAATTTTATATACCAAATTGTTCACTTAAATGTTAATACTAAATTCACTTGTATGCATTCAACTAAGGGTTAAGTTATCCTGTATTCTACTTCACATTATTATTCTAATATTACAATGCCTACTATGCTATACTATTCTACCTCTCTTACTAATGCTAATAAAGCTATTTTAACAGTACATTGTATACTGCGGAGATCCTGATGATCTCCTCAAACCTATGGTATAAAAGTATGTTCTGCGATGTAACAGAGAGGTTGGATTTTAGTAGTCACGTCGTGCAGACGTATGAAATGGAGTACTGCAAATCCTACAATCGGTGACCCCGACATAAAAACAGCGGGAAATTTAGCAGTTACCTTGGCGCAACCAACGAAAGTAAAATCATCCCGTTACCGACCACAGGCCGTACCGCTAAGGGGAACCGTTCTACAAGTCACGCCACATAACCTACAAGACTCTAGGACAACACAGTGGCAAAGAAAATTTGGATTGCCATTTCGCACAGCAAGACATTTGTAAATATAATTAAAAATTTTACAAGCTCATCGAAATGCCAGCTGACGACGTAACACCACTCCTGCCAAAACCATCAATATTTTTGGACGATGACGTTGTCCCTGCGACAATTCGTGTTCCTAGCTTCAATCAAGACAGGCCGGGACTCTGGTTCGCGCAATTAGAATCCCATTTCCGGAATCATAATATCAAAAAGGAGGTCGATAAATTCCACCACACGATTCCACTAATTCACACGCTGCCGACGCAGAGGATATTATTTTGAATCCACCTGCACACAATCTCTACCAAAAATTGAAGACAGCGTTTATTGGTTGTTATTCCAAATCGAGAGAAGTAAAACTCCTTCAGCTGCTGGACGGCGAGTGTCTTGGTGATAAGACACCCTCTCAACATCTTCGACACCTGCGTAGTCTAGTTCCAGCCATTAATGAGGAAGTATTAAGAGCAAGGCGGCTCTCACACCTGCTCGACCAAATGCGTGTATGTTTAGTTGCACGACGGTCAGCGGAGCTACAAGAATTCGGTGAAGCCGCGGACCGCTTGCCGTACTGAGATCGTCTCCTTTCAGGCACGTAGCCGCAACATCGTTCGCAAATACTCAAAGCGCCGTGCCTTCAGACGTAGAGCAACAACTAGCGCACATTACTAAATGTCTGCAGAAACTTTTGGATAGCCGACAAGTGAATGGACGAAAACGCTTTCGTTCACATAACAATAACAGGAGCAGATCAGAAATTGCAATCATACAATTCGAATAGCTCCGAACGTACATTCGAAATTCGTAGAGTAGCATTCACTGAATACACTCGTAACGTCAAATCTTACTGTTTCGTACAATTTTTCTATGACAACGTTAGACTAACGGATAAAAATTAGAACGAGTAATAAAAAGAAAATTTAAAAGGAAACAACAAAGCTGTAAAATGTAAGTCCTATATTAACTAAACTATAAACAAAAAGGAATTTTTTAAGTGCATGTACTGTTATGAACAGTGTGGCAGCACGGTCAGGACAGATCCCACTGTGGCTCTAAAACAACACTGAAATACGTATCGATCGGTGATCGGTCGATGAAAAAAGAAGAAAACGGGAGAAACATAGGAAATCGAAAGCCATGTAGGAAAAAAGGCAGTACGCGAACAGACAGCAGGGCAGACAGAGCAACCAAATTTTTTAATTCATTTTGCACAGCCTAAGATGTATCAAGATGAGAAAAAGGTAATAAAGTGGTGCATATAAGTACATTATCCACTTGCACAACATATTTTTATTTCACGTGTGGTTAGATTGGAAGGCTTACATAAAGCGAAAATTGTACGAAAACAAGAGGGAGCAAACAACTGGCGGTGGCCGATATAAGCAGCACCACTTCAATGAAATGGAAGAAGTCGTCAGACTGACCGCTTTAGAGACGAGCACGCACTGCAAATATGTGCAAGCAGCCGACCTGGAAGAAGCGCGTAGGCCCCATAGAAACATGGAGTTCTTGAATGCGGCCAAAAATCAAATGAAACAACAAATGTTTGAAGTAGAAAATAAGAGCCTCGAAGCGTTATCAAAAAAAAAAATGCATACACATACAGTGGCTCAATAAAGAACTCGGACAAACCTTAGTTAAAACTTTGTATAAAAAACACTGCTAAAATAAAGGCAATTTGAAACAATATTTTTCGATTTCTAAGTTCTTTATTTATATAATTTAAGAAATAACAAAAACATAACATAAGTCGTGTGCACTTCTTTTACAATAACAAAAAACTTTCAAAATGAGGAGAATTCACGCCAAAAAAGAACTCGGACATGGAAATTAATTTTACTTTAAAAGCCAATAAAAATAAAAATTAATATTTTGTGGGAAACCCTTTGGATTTAATAACAGCATTTAGTCGTTTCGGCATTGACTCCACCAAATTTCTGCAAACGGAAGGATCAATTTTAGCCCATTCGTCCTTAAGAGCAGCTTCGAGGTCCTTTTTGTTTGAAATTTTGTGATTTTTGAGTTTATTCTCCAAATGCGCCCATAAATACTCAATGACGTTTATATCAGGGGACTGTGGTGGAGTTTCGAGCACTTTCGGGCAGTTATATTATACATCAACCACTACCGAACATCAAGCGCCTTATGCTTGGGGTCCTTGCCTTGGTAAAAATAAAATTGTTCGTTTATACCCAATTTTTCAGCACTTTGAATTAAATTTCTTTTTAAAATTGAAAGATATCGCTTGTGATCCATTATGCCATCAACAAAACCAAGATTTCCGGGTCCGGAGGCGGACATACATCCCCAAACCATCACTGAACCGCCACCGTGTTTAACAGTGGCACGCAGGTTTTTCTCTTTCAGCTCCTCATTTGGCTTCCTCCATACATACGACTGCCCATCTGATCTGAATATGTTGTTTTCCTTTCGTCGCAAAATATCACATCTTTCCAGAATTCAATGTCCTTATTTTTATAGGTTTTTGTAAAATTAATTCGTTTGTTTTTATTTTCCTTACTAATGTAGGGTTTTTTTCTTGCGACTCTGCCATTGAGGTTGTTTTTTCTTAGAACTAATCGCAAAGTTTCTGGATTGCAGTCAATTTCAAGATGTTCTTTAACTTGTGTTGTAAGTTTTGGAGCATTTAAATGAGGACTTGCTCTAACTTGGTTTACTATCCACCGCTCGTTAGTGTCCGTAAAAAGCTTTGGCCGTCCTGTTTTCACTTTGTTTTCTACAGATTTTGTTTCTTTAAAGCGTTTTATGGTGTCACATACAGTTGATCGCGGTCGATTTCCAAGTTTGCCGATGTCACGCATGGTTTTTCCATTTTTATGTTGCTCAATAATTATTTTTCGCACTTCCACCGAAGTTTGGCCACGTTGTCGACTCATTTTACAAAAAAGAAAAAAAAATGCGTACTTGACACAATTTTCTTGACACAATTTACTTCCAAAACTGTCGATCGTTCCTCAATTAACTATATATAATTTAAAAAATGGGATTCCCCCATTTATATTAAACTGTCAGAAATTACGAAGTGATGCCAGATGTCTGAGTTCTTTTTTGGCGTGAATTCTCCTCATTTTGAAAGTTTTTTGTTATTGAAAAAGGAGTGCACACGACTTATCTTATGTTTTTGTTATTTCTTAAATTATATAAATAAAGCATTTAGAAATCGAAATATATTGTTTCAAATTGCCTTTATTTTAGCAGTGTTTTCTATACAAAGTTTTAACTAAGGTTTGTCCGAGTTCTTTATTGAGCCACTGTAGGTATTTTATTGAAAACCACAAATGTTGTGTGTTTAAATTTAGTTAATTTGTCACTAGGAATAAACTTTATACTAGTGCTCTACATATAGATTGTCTAATATTTGAAGCTGCATCATTATAAGTGGATGATGACAATTGTTCTTTCTACAATATTTCGAACCTTTGCGTGTATGTTGTTATAGTTCATTTCAGGGCTGCCCATTTGAGGTGAACGAAAAGGTGCCATCAGCCAAGATTCCAAGGCGTATCCAGCGTCTCTCGTGCAACAAAGGCAGGCACTTACAATGGTTCGCCCATATCGAGAGGGTTGTTGCATCGCTCAATATTTTTCGTTCAATTTTGAGATTTCGCCTACTTCTCTCTTGCTCCATTAACACAACCGCACATGCCAACGAATACATTTTAATATGTGGTACATATATGTAAGGAGGTGGCCTCATTATTCGTCGTTGGCATCAGCAGTCGTTCAATTATCCTAACGAAGTAGCCCAGATAGCAAAGTTGTCAGAATTAAAAACCTTGAAGTCGTTAAGTCTCCGAAGTTGAGTCGAGTCGTGAAGTAGCAGCCGAGCGAAGAAGTCGAGTTTCATTGTATTTAAAGTATATTCAATTTATACATTCAATTCATTTTAATCTATATTATACATTCAATAAACATTGTTATATATATGTACCATCAGGTGTGTTGACAAAGTCCCTTTTACTCCAGGACGAAAACGGAAAAGAGATCGTTGAGCCAAAAGGAGGTAGAAAGCATGATTGAAAGTATGTCAGATTTTTCTGCGGATTCATCAGACGACTACGAACCAAAGCGGAGATGAAACAGATTCTTCATCTAATGAAAGTTACGACGAAATGGACCTTAAAACAGAAAATGAGAGCGACCACAACCAAATTGATTTTGAGCAGCCTTCAACAGTTGAGACGGCACAGCGGGCTATGCAGCAATCCAGAAAATCAACCACTGAATATGAGCCTGAATTTATTCATAATAATCGTATTCTTGATTGGATAATGCCAAGCGACTCAATTAGTACTTTTACTAAATGTCGCCAAGACAGTCCACATCAAATTATAGATGAAAGCATAACTAAATTCAAGGGCCGTTCCTCACTCAAGCAATATATGCCCTTGAAGCCAGTCAGTAAAGCGAACGAAGAAAGCTCGTTCTTTTACTTTGGAGCAATCGCCGTGTGCAGACGAGTGCGCTGAAGCACAAATGTAAGTATATTGTCATATAATATAGTTACATAATTACATTTAAGGTTAGTCTAAGGTAATGTTAATAACAAAAGAAACAACAACTGTTAAATATTAAAAATAAAGAGAATAACTGTAATAAGTAAATAGAAAGTAAGAGCATAGTTATAAGTTATTAATGTAACTGTAATAAGTAAATAGAAAGTAAGAGCATAGTTATAAGTTATTAATGTAACTGTAAAAAGTAAATAGAAAGTAAGAGCATAGTTATAAGTTATTAATGTAACTGAATTGAAATAAAAGTTTAGTTCTTGAAGTGACATTGAAGAGGTTTGTCTAACTTGGACACATGACTGGCGACGAGGATAAAAAATACATAATTTGGCAAGAGTCATTTATGTTAAAGCTAAAGTGCAAATAAAATTAAATTTTTAATGGTGAAACAAATTTAATAAACAATTTTAGTAAAAGACATTGAGAAAAAATTTAAAAATTCAGTTTTAACTTTGAACTGAGTGCTAGTATTGAAACTTTTATAACATGGTTATAAATATGTCGCAATGATAAGTGTAATTAAAACTTTACTCTTTTGAACTATATCGTGAAAAAGTGAAATAAAATCATAAAAAGATTATGAACTATTTAAGCAAAAAGAATATAAATAAGTGAAATTAAAACTTTAGTTGAAAGAAAAAAAAGCATACACAATTTTTTCGCTATCCCGTTAGTTGATGGGTGCAAGTTACAACAATAAATATTTGTAGACTCTACTCTTTTGAACTTTCTCAAGGTCAGAGAAAAACAAATTTGTTCTCGTGAAGCAGCATTTCTTTCGAAATCGCAAAGTATGTACATTTCCCGTTATTGGAATTTTGAGAAAATTAATTAAATCATCAGTTATTTCAAAGAGAATGAAATAGAATGTTGCCATTCACAAAATCTCTTCAATAATACCCATTCATACATACGTATGTGTGTAGTTCCGGATTCGAGCATAAGCGGAAGCTCAGCATCGTCACAAATCGGCAAATAACAGCGGAAGTATAAGCAGTGACCTCTCCACACGTATTAGCAGAGCAGAGAAGTTGAGACAATAAGAGCGATTACATTTCTCATTTATTAAGCACAAGGTATGAATAAACTAATATATGTATACACATAAAAAATTATTCATTTCAATTTGCACAAATAAACACAATAAAAAAAAAAGAGAGATCGTACTAACAACGCTCACACTTTGCTACTCATTCATAGTACCTACATTTACATATATGTATGTGTATGTAGACATAATTTCTATTTATTCATTAGTATTTTTAATAAAAGCTTAAAAGCTCATTCAAACACATTTTACTACACATTCTTTTCATTTCTCACAACAAACATAATGGACTCTTTAACCATAAGTAGGTTCAATTTAATATTGACTTGTATTAAGAATACTGTATTATGAATGATTGGCCCATTTTGAAAGAAATACTCATTAATAATTTCGGCGAAAAGGAGAGTAGTAATGATTTAATGGATAACTTAAAAACGTACAAGCTACTGGAAACAATTGAAAACTATTACTTTGAAATTAATAAGCTAGCAAATAAAATACACAAAAGAAATTTATAATGAAGCATCGTATAAAGATAGTAACATTCAATTTTTCAACCGCGAAATTAAAAACTACAATATTTTAAGTTTGATTAAAACCGATCACTTACAGCTGTTTGAAAAAGAAAAGTTAATGAAAGTACTAAATAAATATAAAAATGTGTTTTACGATAACAATGATAATTTAACTTTCACAAATGAAATTAAGCACATAATAAAAACGAAACATGACGTACCGGTTTATTCTCGTTTATATAGATATCCGGAAGTACATAAAGAGGAAGTTGATAGGCAAATTGCAGACATGCTTAGGCAGGGTATAATAAGAAATTCAAATAGTCCATACAATAGCCCAATATGGGTAGTTCCCAAAAAATTAGATGTTAACAATAAACAAACGTGGCGTATTGTAATCGACTACCGGAAGTTGAATGATATTACCATTGAAGATAGGTTTCCTATTCCAAATATGGACGACATATTTGATAAAGTAGGAAGAAGCCAATATTTTAAAACCCTAGATTTGGCCAAGGGTTTTCATCAAGTTGAAATGCACCCCGATGACATTCCGAAGACAGCATTTTCGACAGCTAATGGCCATTATGAATTTTTACGCATGCCATTTGGCCTTCGTAATTCACCGGCTACATTTCAACGGATGATAAATAATGTTTTAAACGAATATATAGGTTTAATTTGTCTAGTTTATTTAGATGATGTACTGATTTTTTCAACGAGTATAGAGGAGCACTTGAAAGCCATTGATAAAATGTTTAAACGTTTAGCTGAAGCAAATTTAAGAGTACAATTAGATAAGTGTAATTTTCTTAAAAGAGAAACCGAATTTTTAGGACATGTTGTCACCTCTTCCGGAATCAAACCAAATCCGGAAAAAGTAAAAGCAATTGATAAAATAGAGTTACCTAAGACGCAGAAAGATATAAAATCTTTTTTGGGAATAACGGGCTACTACAGGCGTTTTATTAAAGACTATTCGAAAATAGCATATCATTTAATAAAATATTTAAAGCAAGGCGCAAAGATTAAAGCTAATGATAAAGATTTCAAGGCTGCTTTTGAAAAATTAAAAACATTAATAAAAAATTATCCTATACTTATCCACCCAGACTTTAGCAAACCGTTCACGTTGGTTACCGATGCAAGTAATTATGCTTTAGGAGCAGCACTGATGCAAGGAGATAGAGTAGTTTCTTTTGCAAGTCGTACCTTAAATGGACACGAGAAAAATTATAGTACGATTGAAAAAGAATTACTCGCAATAGTTTGGGCCTCAAAATATTTCCGTCCATATCTTTTCGGTCGAAGATTCTCAATCAAGACGGATCACCGTCCATTAGTGTGGCTGAATAATATAAAGGAACCTAATTCCAAATTACAGAGGTGGAAGATAAAACTTAACGAATTCGATTTTGATATTACTATGTAAGAGGTAAGGAAAATGTTATTGCAGATGGTTTAAGTAGACTAAACGTCGTAGATTCAGAAACTGAAATGGAAATAAATCTTAACGAGATATTTGATGAGGATTTATACACTGTACATAGCGCAGAAAGCGATGATACAGATTACATTAAAATAACCGAACAGCCTGTTAACATTTTTAAAACGCAGTTGATAATCTACCCTTCTGATAAAAACTCATGTAAAACTGAAATAATTTTTAAAAATAAAATTCGTCATATTTTAAAAGTTGCAGATAAAAAGTATATTTTGGAATTTATGAAGGAAAAATTGCCTGCGAAGGGACTAGTAGTGGTTTATTGTCTAAACATTGATTTATTCAGAAAAATTCAATCCAACTACACTGAATATTTCGCAAAAAACAAGTATCTTAAAGTAATGAGATCACCGATTTTGATTGAAGACATAATTGATAGAGAAAAGCTTTTACAACTGATAGAAACAACGCATTTAAAGAATAACCACAGGGGTATTCTGGAAGTTTTCGAAGAAATAAAGAGAGATTATTTTTACCCAGAACTACAGAAAGAGATTCAAAAATATATAAATAATTGTGGAATATGTAAGTTAGCAAAATTTGACAGAAACCAGTAAAATATAAGTTGAACGTAACACCTACTCCAAAACATCATAACGACATTGTACATATAGATATTTGGTACCCACAACGCGGTGCGATGTATTTGACAAGTATAGATAAACTTACGAAATACGCAACTGCTCAGTATTTGGAGGATAGAACCTGGGTCTCAATTCTGACAGCCCTTAAACAAAGAATCCAGTATCTAGGTAAACCAAAACAAGTAGTTTTTGATAGTGAACTAGATACAGCCGCAATAAGAGAGTTTTTGAAAGATCAAGAAATAAATTTACATACGACTACGACTTATTTGAAGACCGGAAATGCTGATGTAGAAAGACTGCACGGCACGCTTAATGAACATGTACGCTTATTTAACGCAGATCCAAGCAACACGGACGAGCTTCAGGACAAAGTTTTTAAAGCAGTAGTGTCTTACAATAATTCTATTCATTCTACAACGAAGCACCGACCAATTGACCTTTTAAACAATTTAATTTCGCAAGAAAACTTATCCAAATTTTCAGAATCATTACATGAGCAAAAGTCTAAAAGAATAAATACGATAAATACGAAAACAAACAGAGTTGATGAAAGCAATTTTGTAAATGATGCTGTTAAAAATAATAGAGTAAGTAAGTCAAAACCTAAATACAAAAAAATTTCAAATTATAGAAAAGAAGGAAACTATATATTATCAAATGATAATAAATTTAAAAAAATATATAAATCTCAAATAAAACGAAAAAATAATTTTGATACTTTATAATAATAAGTTATGAGCCAGCAGGGACTACTGTATCTGGTGGTGGAGGTGTCATATAGTTACATAGTTACATTTAAGGTTAGTCTAAGGTAAAGAGAATAACTGTAATAAGTAAATAGAAATTAAGAGCATAGTTATAAGTTATTAATGTAACTGAATTGAAATAAAAGTTTAGTTCTTGAAGTGACATTGAAGAGGTTTGTCTAACTTGGACACATGACTATATGCATATATCTGTATGAATTGTAAATGTAAATGAATTGCAAACTATTTTTTTCTAAATAAATTGTAGATTTTCGCAGGCGTAAGCGCAAAATATTAAAATAAACAGCCGACATTTCAACAAAAGGGTTAAAAGCAAAAACAATATTATTAATATATAGTATAGTTTCCGATAATCAGTTAGAATATTTAAGTGACTGTACCACTACTTTTGAAATGATGCAAAAATTAGAAAAAATATATTCAACTAAATCTAAATCTAATAAATAGAAATAAATTGGATGAAGTGAAATTAAAGGACTACGAGAATGTAGAAGATTTTTTTATTAATTTTAAAAAGGCATGCAATGAATTAAAGGCTGCAGGTGGAAGCATAAATGAAGAAGAAAAAATGAGATAGATGATTAAAGCATTGCCGGCGAGTTATAGTTACATTGGTGCCTTTATAGACTTAATGCCAAAAAATCAAAAAACTCGAAATTTCAAGAAAAACACTGTTGACAAGTGATATTTAAAGTTTGTAATTATTGGAATTAATACTATTTAGTACAACTCTGCTTGTGAACCAAAGTTGCGCACTCATTCTTCTTCGTATTCCTTTTATTTCTATTTTTCATTTGCATTCGTAAGAATAACGTTCAGTCAAGCAAGAAAGGGTGCAAAACTGCGGTAAGTTTCTATATTAATAAAATATAGAATGTACAACATTGAATTCATTTTCAGAATAAACCATTCATTGCCATATGCGTTAAAAGCAAACCCTTTCAACTCAGCGCCGAGTCGTAGCCGCGACAGCATTAATGGAAGAGAATCCACAATTCGCAAAAGGATTTGCACCAAAGTTCAAGCAGCAAAAAAATGGGAGGAGTTCACAACGGAGCTGAATTGTCGTCAACAAAAGGTGATTGTTTAGGTCACACCCTAATGTCTAATAAATGTTTTAGCCACCCGTATGGTAACTGCGCCTACCGTTCCGACTGTTGCTAACCACCGTTTCCAGTCGCTGCAACGTGAAGGCCGTTAACCCTGGCATTTCCCCGCCGCACAGTTAAAACGTTTACCGTGTTAAACGTTGTTCGGCGAGGTTACTTTCGCCTCAATTTTAATTCTAACTTGCACTGCGATTTCTTAAATCCTACCATCAGAACGTGTCAGCCGACTCAGCAATATATACTGAAAATAAATGATAATAACTGACCACTGACACGCTTTTGTACTTTTCTTATATTCCTTTAAAATATATCATCGGAGCGACTGTGGAGGCCCCACATTTTTAAACCGCTCATTGCGTCGCCCTCCGATGATAACAGTGATAGCGAGAAAGGACAAACATGAGTACATTTAATGTAAAAAACAAAGGAAAGTGTTATCATTGCGGAAAAATTGAGCATCACGTAAAAGACTGTTGGTACAGCAAACAAATTAAATTTATTCTAAAATAAATACATCTTTACACATTGTTTTTATATTCATGTCCCTTACATATATATGTAGGTGTTCTTTATGGCCCAGATATAAGAAAGCTGATGAATGATGAGTCATTTGACGCTGTTCTAATAGACACTGAGTTGATTGCGTGGCATGCGATCAAAATGGTTATTGAAGGATTTCTAGGTAAAAATAGATCAGAAACCTCTACAAGACTGATGTGCAAACTATGTTAGATGCCTTCGAGAAGCTTCAAGTCAACGTGTCTCTCGAAACTCATTTCATGCATTTTCATTTGAATGAATTTAGTAGACGACTCGCCACCCAATCCCACGAGCAAGGAGAACAAATCATCAGGTATCTTTGCTATTTGAAAAAGGTGACTTTAAATAACGATACAATTTTACAGCAAATCTTTTCTTATTGGATTCCTTTACTAGATACAAAGGGAAAAAAGCCCCGGATGCAGTATTGGCTGAAATTTGTTGATGGTCAAAAGCTGTATTCGAAGGTGTGGAGTTAGACGGCGATAGCGATTCTGAAATACATATGTCCTCCAAAAAGACAGCGAATTAACCCATGCCTCTAAGCTTAAGTTCAGCATCACTAGCTTAATGCATTAAACGGGTGGTTTTTTCAGAGCCCACCAAAAACAATACAGAGTCTTATTTGATAGGTTAGGTTAACCTAACCTAACCTTATTTGATATGGAATACATGAAATGCAAAAATTCGTTTTTGTTAAATTTTTTTCAAGTCCGCTTCACCTATAGGTGCTCAATGTCTTTGACAACTCCTAGTGAAAGGAATCTTTTTGTAGAACATGTTAAGCCTTTAATACCCAGTTAAGGAGCGCTTTTGAACAATTTTTGAAAAAAATGGGTTCAATAGTCACACAACGGAATCAACCGTGTGGAGAGCTGAGCCTGAAGGAGCACAAAATATTAATATGATACTGGGAGGGTATTACAAACGGATTAAAAAGTTCTACAAAAAATGTACCATTGAATTTTAATAAAAATATTCTAAGGAGAAATCTAGAGGATCCAGTTCAGAGATATAGTGGTCACCGCAAAATGTCTTTTTTGAGAGGAGCTCCCGGAGATCAACTGTAGCTCCTTTCCTAACAAATATTTTTTACTAATACTTTGTAGAGTACCTCCACTTCATTTCCAAATATTCCTAATACTCAAACTCAAATTATGTAAACCACTTCAATTCACTCTACCATTCAATTTCAATGACATAATTCTTTTCAATTTCAATGACATAAACTCTTTGCCCTTTTCTTTGAAACCCGAAACATAAGTAAACACATGGCACACACCAAATACACTTTTTGTCACATGATACCCCACTCCAAAGCAAAGCCATAACTCACTGTGAAGTAAACTAACCCTGAACAAAATTTAAGTCAACCTAAGCAGAATTTCATTTGTATAGTATTTTAAGTGTTTACAACTTTGTTATTGATTTTTACTTGCAACAATGTTTAATTGTAATTATGTATATTTTATTAATGACAAGGCAAAAAGAAAGTATAAAAATAAAGCCATTCTATCAGAAGGCAGCTCAGTCAGCTCAGTCCTGATAGTTGGAAGGCAGTTGTTTGCCCTAACTCAAAAAAAAATCTTTTATTGTCAAAGGAATCTTTAGTCGGCAGGTTTGCCCTAAAGCTCTTCCATAAGTTGATAGCTCCTTTACTTTGATGATCCTGCTTCACTTTACTTGACGATCCTGCTAGTACTTTACAACTTAGTTTTAAAATACAGTTAAAAGTAGTACAGTAACATAACATAAACTTTTAGAACACGTGTTTACGTGTTTCTCCCAATTTTCTTAGTTCACATCGAAGATAATTACATCAAAATTAATAATCTTTTTTTTTTTGTTTTCAGATGAAAATTGCAAGTTGTATCTTGTACAGAAGTTCGATATTTCAGTGGCAAGGCGCTCTGGGAATCTATTGATAACTCGGCTTACAATATATTGTTGGAGATTGTACAATTTTTTTTTTAGTTCAAATATATATTAAACTATCCCCAAAACTTCATTTGGCTAAATGTTTTTTTTCTCATCCTACAACGCTTCGCGAAAACTACTGAATTTAGGACATCTAATTGGCCCGCCGGCCATAATTTAATTTTTCTCAGAAAAATTTTTGGAAAAATCGGTTTTTTCGGCCTTCTAACTGTATATAACCCTTTACTCCAATCAAAAACTAATATTTGTACTGGAGTACAAGGTTTTGATTTGAGCATGGAAATGTCGATTGCTGCAGCTAGCAGGCCTTCCACTTTCGATGTTCAAACTATAGAAACGGAAATGCCTGATACAGATGATTTTATAACAATGATGATTTCCTATCTTTCAGAAGAAGATGTAATGCAGAATATAGTAAGTGCAGTGTCTTACCAGGATTTGACCCCATCTTTATCAGGAAACTTATAGCAAAACTACAACCCGACACAGAAACCCGAAAGAAACAGATTTCTTTCTTGGTAGTACTAATGCTATCAAGGGGGTCATCCATAATCTCTAAAACAGGAAAAGTTAAACAAGAGACACAGCGTTACATATCTGAATTAGTAAAGATATACAGGATTACAACGAATGTTGTAGCATCCCAATCGAATAGGGAATTCTTAACAGCTTTCCTGAGGTTGGATTTGCTATCTTAAAGAAATTTCCCAACATAGACAGGCCAGTAACAGTAAAGCATATAATTTCCCTAGGATATGAGGATTTTGAAAGCTTCTTCAGAGGAGCCTTTATATTTTCTATGTTACCTACAAAGCAAGCAGCATTAAATGATTCTATGAAGGAAGCGATTATCAAAGCAATACTTGCTTACCAGGTAGAAGAGACGATTATTCCGCCTAAGAATAAAGGAGTCGTTAGCAAAGATCAAATACTATCTGATATATTAGTATACTCATTGGCTTCGTATATGAGTGATGTTGTATCAGAGAAATTCCGCGAACATAAAACAAAATTTAAAGAAAAAACATAAAAACTTATAGACAGGTTAATACTCGTATTAATATAATTGTTAATAATTTTAATTATAACAATATACACGCTCACACACTGGTACACATCTATTATAATATATGTGTGCCAACCACTTGTTATTTTGTCGGCGTTTAATTACTATCTCCGGCTCGGATCTCTAAATGCAACTCTTTCAAACAGCTGTTTATTAATCTTACATTCCTTTTTCATTACTTTTTACTATTTTAACAATAAGACATATCAAATAAAATTTCTTTCGATTCCTGGATTTTGGACTCTAAGCACATGTGTCGCTACATATATAATAATAAAATTATAAAGAATTTAAACTAACCCTATTTTTCCTTATTTCGGAATCGGTCACATATCGCCGACATACCGCGACACCTAGCATTGAGTTGTAGAAGAGAATAATAAATGAAATAATGTTCTGACCCAATATACGGACAGATGTAAAAAATATATATTTTTTGTATTATTCAATACGAAGGACATTATTGCTATAACATTAATTTGCATATAAACAGAAGCTACCGGCACCCTGTAATAAACAAACATCTACATTATTAAATGAAAACCCACAAGGAAACACTGTAAGTACTACCTAAAAAGTTTGGAAGTTTTTTATCATAAGTGCAAATCGCAATTTCCCATAACATTAATTGTTTAAATAATTCGTAACTTTGGGTAAGAAAGGACGGAAACTTATTCCCATACCCAATATAAATATATTTTTATTTAGTCACCGACAAGCATTCACCGCGAACGGTCACCAACGCTCCTCGGCTATTTATATTTACAGCGTTTCACATTATTGCTCAGTGCCTAAACAGCAACCTAGTGTTATTGTGAAATTTGTATTATCTTTGTGCTAAATTTACTCAAATTTACCCACTTTCACCGTACACACCAGAGAACTGCACCGGTTGGGTGTAAAACATTCATACGCTTCGCTTGAACAAAAAAACAGGCCTTTGCGTTCAAACGATCGAACTTGTTCAAATAAGTTATTGTTATTGTTTATTTCAGCTCAATCAAATCATGTGCTGCGTTTTAGTTCTCCGATGTTATCACCAATCGTCTTCATAGCAACCGTTTCGGGTATTTGCTCGTTCGGCTGTACATTCATTTTTTTGAGCAAGAATAAAAGGGCTATAGAGCGAAATGAGCCGGTTTGAACACGTATGATCCCGCATGAGTTTTTGCTTGTAACTAACGATAGCAAAGTAAAAGCAAAATTTTAAAGCAAAAACACTATATTTTCATATTTGTTTTTTTTTTTCTTAAAACTTATAATAAAACACGAAAGAAAATAATGTAAATAAGGAAAACATTGCAATTCATTTTTTCAACGGCTGAAACCAACTATCCTTTCAAATACGAAACGCAATTTACAGCGTACATTGTACGCCAACGCTCGTTTGCTCGAACATGTGCTAGTTTGATCGTTTGAACGAAAAGGCCGATGCTAATTTCATTCAATGCTGGTTTTTGTTCAATGATTGGATTTGAGCCGAAGACATTAGATCATACGTGTTGACTGAGCTGAACTACGCGTTCGCCTGCATGAGCTGACTGCACTTGACCAAATATTTTGGTTCAATTGTCTGAATGTGAGCAAGAAATTTTGCGTATGAACAACTCAAGAAAACAGTGAGCCATGCAGGTCTCTGGTACACACACATAACAACCGCAGACAATCAACCTAATTCAGTGTCAAATGGCCCCTGGGGCCACCAACCTCGGGGATAGTAGGTTTGCTCTATTATCCCCCAGCCCCCGAGCAAAAAGAAAAAAAATCAAACCGAAAATCCATTTCCAGAATTTCCTGAACTCCCGGTCACCAAAAAAGATGATCCAAAGTTCATTATAGTGAAAGCCAGCGACCCAAAAAAAAATCTTTCAGCTTACTCCATCTTCGCGATCCACAAATCTTTACTGGCTATATGCAGAGACATTAACAAGATAATCCCAGTTTCGGATGGAAGCCTAATACTTTTATTGAAAAACCAAACAAACGCGAAAAAATTCCTAGATGCCAAGACTCTCCCTGGTATATGCGAAATAACGGCAAAATACCACGAAGGACTCAACAGCGTCAAAGGAACGGTTTATGCTCCATTCTTAAACAACGTGCCAGAAACTGAAATCGTAGAAGGAATACAACGTCTCTAGTGCATACAAATTCCAACGCACAACCGATGGAACCATGAAACCAACCGGAGTCGTCCTCCTCACATTCGACAGTTACCATCTAGCCGACAAAATAAACATTGCATGGATCAACAGAACCGTCAGGCCTTACTACCCCAACCCAATGCGCTGCAAAATATGCCAAAGAATTGGACACACCCAAAAACATTGTAAAGGCATGCCCGCTTGTGCCTCGTGCAATCTACCACCAGACGTTAAACATGGAGTTGCGAAGCTGGCTCGAGAGAAAACACGCAGAAGTGGTTTTTTATCTGACTCAATTTTTAACCGGGCATGGATGCTTCAAAGCATACCTTTATCGGTTCAAACACGAATCGGATCCCACTTGTGAATACTGTGGGGTAAACGCGATAGAAGACCTCCACAGCGTATTCTTCGAATGTAAGCGTTTTAGTTCTAGATTGAAGCTTCGCAGCGTATTTGGAGGAAACTACGACAAAGGGAAAAATGGACGGTAGCAAGCGATGTCATAGCAGAGACTATGAAGAAGCTAAAGACCCTCGAAAGACTACGACAAAGGACGGGCGATTAATTCGCCTTTGCCCCCATGATGTAATGCTTGGCGGTTGTCTCGTGCGGACACTAAACACATTTGTTCTTTTTTATATTGTAGTTTCCGGCGTTTTTCCCCACCGTTTACGATAATCTTTAAATAAATACAACATTCAAAAGTTATATTTTATTGTAAAATAAACACAACTCTCAACACGAATTAAAATTTGCGAATTGAGTCAAAGTTCTAAATTTAAATAAAAACGGTGATCAATATGTAAAATGTAAGTAAATATTGTAATAACTTTGTAAATAATTGCTAAATAATAAAGAATTCCTACAAAATTGGAGGCTCAACCGGGATTACTAACTAGCAAAAGTTCCGGAGTTTTAGTGAATCGTTTTAAAATTTAAATAGAACTCAAAGCTCAAAAACTAAAAGTGCATGTGTTGAGCAGTACACGTGTAATACGTAGGCGCCGAATCATAACCTCAAATCTAAAGTGGTGTTCCGTTGGGAAGCGCGGATCTACTCAAAGAAATCAAGCCATTAAGACATATAGTATGTACATACCTACATTAGTGGCGTCATTTGCAAAGTATGCGAAAGTGTGAGCGATATACTTTGCTGCATCTATGGAGTCGCATCAATTTGCGTTATTGAAATGTTAAAGGCTACTCAGCGAGGTATGTAAGCATAATCCGATAAGATTTTGCTTTTGTGCAGTGCGAAAAAAAGAATCTATTGAACTAATGAGAGCGTTCAAAGAATTGCGAAAGGAGACCAGAACATTTAAACAAAGGATCATTGCGAGAGCCGCTGTGCATTGCGTTCAGGTATTATTAATAAGAATTTTTTCATTATATAACCTTTAATATTTAATTGAATTATATTGTTTGACATAATGGACGGTCAAATAATACGCTCAATGGCCGTAACTGAGTTAAAGGAAAAATTGAAAGAACTAAATTTAGACACATCAGGACGGAAGGAAACTCTTCGTGGCCGGTTGATGGACCATTTAGAGGTAGGTTGCAGTGATGACGAATCAACAAATTCTGATTACACTGAAGCGACTGCAGGTAAACAACTCAGTAAAAACTATGAAAAGGTTAAAAAGGAATCAGCCAATATGCAGAGGGAGACAACTTCTGAACAAAAAATCCTTCACCGTTGCTGCAATTTCCGAAATACAAATCGAAAGCATTGAAGATGTGTATCTATTTTTTGTGTTTTATGCATACTTGTACTTCTTGTTTGATAACTAATTGAAAACTGTGATTGCCTTTATAACATGATTGCTAATGGAATGTTCTTAATCTGACAGCGATGATGAAATGGAACAAAATAAAATCAAGCGGCGTACCTCTATTTTTCAACGAAAGAAATCGTCCATATTGTGTATTACGTTATTTAGAGAAAACAGTGTTTATTCTAAGTATATTTAAATATATGCTGAAATAATCTAACGGAATTGGTGAAAGCTGATACTCTTACAAATTAATTTAAATAATATACTAAACTAGTATATTGAAATAATCAAACAATATCAACAAAACCTTATACGCTTACATTTAATAAAAACGTATATTCTTACATTCAATATTAAAATCATATATACCAAAATGAAAAAGTGTAAAGTATATGCAAAAGTAGTTAAAAAGGGCAAAGGACCTTTTTTTGAGTTCCCGCTGAGGAAGGAAAACGGCAACTATGGATCCATTCGTGTCGAATGGATCTACGATGGAAAGACGCAATATGTGTAGACCATTTTGCCCAGGCGGATATTGCCCACACGGGCCAAACCGTACGATTGTTGCCAAAAGCCATTCCCAAACCTGCACCCCTTCGCGTAAGTACGTCAAATTACATGCCACCGATTCCAGTGGAAGATTTTGAACAATTAGGGTAAGTGGTAATCTTTTAGTTTATAAGAAGTGTCATTTTTAATGATTTGTATAGGAGTATCCAAATAGATGAAACAAAATTAATATAAATTTAATTAAATTAAATACTTTATTTTTAATCATTTATTCAATGTTCAAGAACTTATGTTCTAAATACAGGCTATAAAATCAATAAAGTTGAATTATATAAAGTGAATTCACAAGTATGTTACAAATTTGTTATCCAGAATTTTTAAGTGTTCAGTTTTAGATATCAATCATAGCGATCGATTTTCCACAAAAAACATTGTGGGACATTGCCTGCAATTGCAGGTACGCACTGTACAACGCGTTGATACAACAATCGCAGCGTGTGTGCTGGGCGTAAGGATTGTTGATACAACAAAAGCAGCGTGTATACGTTGCTTTAGTATTTTTGTTTTGAATTATTACTTTTTCGGTTTGGGTCTTGATAAGAGCTTCTTTTCTCGCAACGAATGTTTTTAATAACTGATAACTAAAAATAAGTGGAAAACAATTGAAACTAAAATAAAATTCCGCGCCGCATAGATTGGTCGCAATATATCAATGGCGGTTTAAATTGCTTCGAGTTGGAGTTGAAGGGTTTGAACAGTGCAAGAACGTAGAGTCGGTGTCGATTACAAACGGCAGCAATTAGAATCTAGAAGCGCCGTATAAATTAGAAAAACCCAAATTGGTGACCCCGAACAAAGAACATTTTCATAAAAAAGTGTTTTCCGAGAAAATTGTGGACATTTCTAATGCGGCGAGCGTGCACCGACCATAACCTAAATTTCACCTGCACCTGCATACTAACATAACCGCACATTCCACCACGTGTAACCAACGCTTTTGGTACTACACCAAAGTTCGGAACTTAACGGCGAAATTTAACACAAACATTTGAAAGGGGTTTTATTGATGCAACGCGGTTGGTAGGAATTGCCTTCCGCATTTAACTCACAATTCTATGCAACCATACAAACAATTGTACTATTAATGCAACTTTAAACGTAATTCAACGTGCAAATACAACATTTTGGATGCAATATTTTTTCGAATGAGAATATCATCAAACAACGAGAAGCCTTATCTACGACCAAGAGAGCGAATACCAATCGAGGTTTTGGAAGCCATTCAACGGAACCTACAATCAATATTTACCAGAATGATCCAAGGAGACTGCACACCTGGAACCTCATCAGGAGCCTCTCAACGGCAACTACAACAAGAATTTCGCGAAAATGTGAGTACCTTCACCGATCAGCCTTTACAAAGTAGTCATATTGCGGTTAAACCACCCCTTTTCCTTGAAAAGTAGGCCTCATATATTTTTCATTCAAATAGAGACGTCTTTTCGACGCGCTAACATTTCCCGCGATGATACAAAATACGACTACGTGGTCGGCGCATTGGACGCGCAAATTCTCGAATTGGTCAGTGATGTGTTCCCTCGTGCAAATTTAATGATAAAAGACCGGAAAACTAAAAGCCGCTTCCTCAGGGACGACAGACGAAGCGGAAGTCATGACCTGTCGTCGATTGTTCATTACGGACAAAAACACCTGCAGGAATTTTCTCATTGACACCGGCTCCGACATCTCAATTCTACCGCGGTAACAAATCCTCATATCGTTTATTTGCCGCAAACGGCACTACCATTAAGACTTTCGGCCAATATCAGCTTAGCCTGAACATTGGCCTCAGGCGCAATTTCACACCTGACCTGCATGATCCTACATATCGTCTTTTATGCCACTCAATCGCTTTAACTGGCTTCTCAATAACTTGCATTTTAATGATAGCAACATGATGCCCAATAAAACCGCTGCTAATTATGACAAGCTTTACAAAGTTAGACCTCTCTTGGATATACTGCAAAGAAATTTTGACAAAAACTATTATGCTTCAGAAAAAGTTGCTATAGACGAAAGCATGATAAAATTCAAGGGCCGCAATTATTTGAAACAGCCAAGGATGAAATGTGCAGAGTCCGGATACTGTTTAGATTTCGACATATATACTGCAATACCGTGTGCACCACATGTCGAGTTGAATTGATATTTTCCGAAACCGGAACCAAAAGGTACATCGTAAAAATTAGGAGTTTGCTCCCTTTTAATGCATATCTGACTAATTTCTTAAACTATCTATTTAGGCCACATATGAAATTTATTACACCCATGAAGTGGAGGGAACCAACTTGCCATTCAACAGACTGCTATATTTGTACTACAAAAGTATTTGGGGTTGGAAAGTCCAGAAAAGTAGCCTATGCGAGCGTATCTACAGTGTCATTACCAGAACTAAATTCAACGGAAGCTATATTGCCAGAATTAAATTTAACTTTAGTTCCGGCTCCAGTTTCATTGTCAGCAACAGTATCTGATTACGCGGCATCATGTTGTACTGAATTGCAAACGGAAAACGAAAGAAACCCTTTGTCACAAGCACAACTCAATGATTGGATAAGGGATTTGGAATTGTCAAATGAAAAGGCCGAACTACACGCCTCTCATATGCAACAATTTAAATTTGTTTCATCCGATGTTAAGGTAACACATTATAGGACTCGTCATGAACAATTCTCCCAGTACTATACGAAGAAGGACAGTGTTTGTTATTGCAAAAACATTTCTGGTCTATTTAAACAGTTTGGTGAACCATATGAATCAAAAGAGTGGCGATTGTTTATAGACGGCAATAAATTAAGTTTAAAGGCCGTATTATTGCATATTGACAATCAAAAGCCATCTATCCAGATCGTGCATGCAGTAAATACGAAGGAAACATATGAGACAATGCAAAAATTGCTTAAAGTCGTTGGAATGCTATGTGATCTACAATCTGGTTACACAAAATACTGTTGGTTTCTATGCAAAGGGGATAGCCGAGCACGTCAAGACCACTACATCATAAAGGATTGGCCAGAACGAATCGAGTTTCAAGTTGGGGTGGATAACATAAAATACTCACCACTTATAAAGAAGGAAAAAATAATTCTACCTCCGCTCCACATCAAGCTCGGCCTTATCAAAAACTTTGTCAAGGCTTTGGACAAAGAAGGCGAAGCTTTACATTATTTGAAAACAATCTTTCAACAGATTTCAGAAGCAAAAATAAAGGAAGGGATTTTTGTGGGGCCGCAAATAAAGAAAATAATGGCCAATACCCATTTCAAAGAACTATTGTCACCAGTGGAGGTAGCGGCGTGGGACTCTTTTGAAAAGGTCGTTACTTCTTTTTTGGGCAAATACAAAAATCCTAACTTCGAGCTGATAGTAAACGATTTAATCAAAAACTATGCGGAAATGGGTAAATAAAAAACACATATAAGACCGTTTTCTCAGTTAACTTTAAAACTAAACAAAAAATTTGAAAGCAAATTTTTAAATTTACATGAGAATATATAGCCCTTAATCTGAATTTATTGCCCTGCTCCGACAAACAAGACAGACCAAAATTTATTCTGAATTGGAAGATTAATGCAGCCTAAGAAAATTATATGCTAATGTGTCACTTATGTATTTATCTAATTCCCTTTTTAATTTTCCTTCAGGAGTAAATATGTCTTTAAAAATTCATTTTCTGCACTCCCATTTAAATTTTTTCCCGCAAAATCTTGGCGACGAAAGTGACGAGCATGGCGAAAGGTTTCACCAGCAAATGAAAATGATTGAAAGTCGGTATCAAGGATTCTGGGATGTCGCTATGATGGGTGACTACTGTTGGTTTCTCATAAAAGAAACCGATCCTTATATAAATAAGCGTCAAAACAAGACACATAACCTTTTCAATTATAAAATAAGATCATAGAGTTAAGACAAAATCATATGTACATATGCTATTATTTGTAGGGTACTTAAGTTTTACTATATGGATATATTTACTTGAATGCTTGTAACTTTTGTATTAGTTCACCGATTTTGTTTAATCAAAGTTTATTTTTTTTTTGTAATAAAACAGAGCTTAGAGTGAAAACAAAAAATATACGAAAAAATAAAAAGTTTAAAAGATCCTTTCTCTCAAAGTACAAAGTTTTTTATATTTTTACAAAAAAAATGTAAAAAATCCGTTATGATAGTTCGTTATCTTTGAATCTGCAGGGCCTAGCAAAAAGTGTTTTACACACAGTTTATAGCGAATTTTATTATCTTTTAAAAGCTTTAAACGGTTTTGGAATCGCTCAATTCGTTTTCGAGATATATATGATTAAGTGGGCCGAATTTTTTTTTTTTTTTGAAATAACGGTAATTTGTAAATATCTCAAAAACGTTACCATAGAATAAAAAGTAACCTTGATTTTCGAAATCAGACGGTGATTTTACATAGGATTTTCATAACGGCGTCTCTGGTGCAGAAAAAAAGTTTAAATTTGTGATCCAGTGTAATTAAAGCCTTATTAAACCAAATATCAAATTGTTTTATTTATAAAGTCATCATACTAAAACTGTGGCTGAAAGAGTTAACAGAGTGTTTTATTTGGAAACTGGGAGGGTATTACACATTCTATAATAAGATAAAAACAACTTTACCCATTCCGTGTAAATTATATTTTATAATAAAATAAATACAACTTTACAAAGTTTATTTTATTTTTAAGAAGAAGTTCAAATTTTATTTTTGTTTTCCTATTACTTAAGAAAAATATCTCAAATTTGAAGACTTATTTGTGATAGACGGAAAGTCTGTAAAATAATTAATAAATGAAGGACTATGACCATTATTTTGTTTCATTATGCCTACATTTTAAGATAATTATAATACTAAAAAAAACAATTATTTTAAAAATTTATTGTATACCCCTATCGGTATGTGAGACCGTGCGCGAGTATAGATGTTACAATAATTGGCGCGAGTATAGGAAGGTTAAACCGATTAAAATAATAAAATTGTGGAACTATTCTACACAGAGTTGTTGAATCGCACAAATTTACAAAAAAATATTTTAATGACTCGCTTAAGGGGTTGCACGTATGAAAGAGGCAGATACCTAAGCGCGCTAACAGTAACACTTGAGAAGGTAGAATGCTACGTAGGCAATAGCAAATCGATATTTTGGAAGCTGCTATGACCGCTGAAGAACTATTATATGGCCCAGGAATAGATTACACAATGTAAGTAATTAAATAATTTGTATAATTTTACATAAATCGATAGCAAGACATTCAATGCGGTTTTCTCCAAACTTCTGGAGAAACGGGCGCACAAACATTGATAACTTTTACAATTATTATTTTTTCTGCGGGACAACACATCTTACGCTGCAGTGCTTTATACGGTGAAAACCTTGGACAAACTTGCAGAGCTCGTTTATCAAATACGACAAGAAACGGGCAAATAAAAGCGCAGTTCAACGAGCAGCTGGGTCTTCAAGTGGGCAAGTTGCTGAAATCAGATGTGTCAACGGTACCCAATTGGGTTATTATTCAAGTCAATGGCCGAAGCTAAAGTGGGAAATTGGATTGTGTTTCCGATGTGGTAGCAAATAAATACCACGTTATTAAACAATGCAAACAAACCGAAACTAAACGGGTGAACGCTATCATCAAGGAAGCAGACGCCTGGTGATTGTGTAGAGTGGCAGATAGGCCTCATATTGTAAAGTTAAAAAAAAAAACAAGTTTGTTTCGGCCACACCCTAAATTTCTATAAAAATTTAGCCACCCTTGCGTTATAAAATTTAAGTTTAGAATCACTTCCAAATAGAGGACTAAAGGATAAGGAGGTGTCAGCCATCGTAAGGTAAGTGTTAAGCCAGATTCTGGCAAACTATTCTAATAGAATAATTTGTAATAATAATAGAATAGAATAAATTAATATAATATTGAATTTAAATAATGAAAATGTATTCAAGTTTAATATTAAGTTATTTTATATTTTTTATTTATAAGTATATAGTATACTTTACTGTTTCTCGCTGTCGCTATTTCTTTACCTGTTTCTATTTACTTCCGAGCATTGACTCTATTTCTACAGCTATACTTTCCGTTCTTCCTATTTCTATTTACTTAACTGCATACTCTCTCTAACTCTCCACTTACTGTTCTTCCATTTCCGCTATTTCTTGTATCTTAGTTTTAGGCCTAATATAAGGACAGAACATGGAAAATAAAGTCACTTTTTGAATTGTAGTCGGACGAGTGCGGTTTAATTTTTTAATTACGCCTCCACAGGCAATATTCGTTTAATTTCGCGCTTCCCTAAGTAAAGTGTTTTTAAAAATTAATTAATATCGTTATTATTATATTAATTAATATCTTCACAAAACAGTGAAGAATTTTCAGTAAGGATATTTTAACTTAAGTGTATTACTGTATGTATCCTTAATGTATATCACAATAGAAAATAAATTACTGATAACAACATACTGGCCCCTATTATGAGTAGGATTCGATGTTCGATATCCGCTGGTTGTCGAAGATCGAAAATCGAATGTCAATTTCATATTATGAGCGGTGCAACCCTGTCGAAATTTTCGTTGTATACCGAATTTAGAGTCGAATGCAATTTTGCTTTCGATTGTGTAGCGTATTGTGGGAAAATTTGTTCAAATCTAAGTTGTTTGCGATTATTTATTGTTTTATAGTAACCAAATAATAAACATATACTACTTTTACTAATTTTATGCAAAGTCGTGAGTACCAAACAGCAATTAGAAAGTTTGGTTGCATTAATGGAAGAGAATCCACAATTCGCAAAAGGATTTGCACCAAAGTTCAAGCAGTAAAAAAAATTGGAGGAGTTTACAACGGAGCTGAATTGCTTGGAACCACCAGTTAGAACGACAGCAAAATGGATTAAGGTTAATAATGGTTTTTTTTTGTTTGTAGAAATAAATTTTTATTTTCCCTTGATGTGGCATAAGCGGTATGGCCATCTACACTTTCAAAGCTTGCAAGAGCTATATAATAAGAAAAGTGTTAATGGTTTAGAGCTAAAAACATTGCCAAAAGGCCTAAAACGTGATGTATGTATGAAAGCAAAAATATTTAGGTATGGGCAGACCAGAAGAAATATATTCGCCAAAAAGTGGCGAATAATACAAAATTGCAAAAAGGTAATGGGGGCGGCCCAAATATGGAGAAGGTACTTTCCCCCCTTGAAGAAGCAATTTTCAAATTGATTGGCATTAAGCAGTCAGTAGAGGGGCTGGCGGTTAAGAAGTTTGGAATTCAGGAGAACTTGGATATGTCGTGTGAAGAAAACTGCCCAGAAGTAGAGTCATAAAATCTGACCCAAACTGGCACATTGGATGGATTTATGGACATCAGCGGAATAAGTCCTATAAGGCCACCAGTTTTCTCTGTAGATTCGTTGGCGTTTACGAATGAAGACCCCTCTGCAGATAAAAGCGAAGTGGCATCATCAAGTAAAAAAGCATATTCTAGCCAAAAGGCTATATATACCATATTATCCCGACTATGCTCTAGGCTCATAACCTATTACGTTCTCGTCGAACATTACATCAAAATCATATAGTGATCTTTCTTCAAAATCACATACGGCCCAATCCTAAATATTAGTTAACACATGACTCCCATGAGTGACATATGAATACCAAGTGCAGACTTAGCTACTTTGCATTAGCGTGGGAAAGCTAAACTTTTCATGGTCCCACAAATTAAATTCGCGCAACTGCAGCGGTAGAGATCATATTCATACTTACCGGCAAGTGCAGACTACAACAACAACTCCATTCGCACAACTGCAGCGGTAGGGATCATATTCATACTTACCGGCAAGTGCAGACTACAATAACAACTCCATATTCAGCTACCTATGTAAACTACAACAACAACATTGGAATTCCACCAACAACAACAATAAAGTATTTGCCAGAAAAATAATTGTGTCAAGAATAGGGACAAGTTAGATTTTAATTTATAAGTTAAGTTCAGTTCCGTTTTTGACTCGAAATAAAGAAGAGCGCATCGCGCTACAAACAAAACCTCCGGGTTTCTTTTTAATAAGCACATAGTGCTTTAAGGACAGTTTCCGTTTTTTAATAAGCACATAGTGCTTTAACCATAATTGGCGCCCAACTGGCAGAACAACCGAGCCCAACTGGCAGGACAACTGAACCCAACTGGCAGAATAACCGAGCCCAACTGGCAGAACTACTGAGCCCAACTGGCAGAACTACTGAGCCCAACTGGCAGAACAACCGAGCCCAACTGGCAGGACAACTAAGCCCAACTGGCAGAACAACTGAATCTAACAACGAAGGATACAATCAACTATTTTTGGAAACGAAAGAAACCTGCACGGCAGAAATGATTGCAATATTTTTTATACTACTTTTAAGTCAAGGGTTATACGGTAAAATAACGGACTTTTCAAAATCAAACTATATACCGATATCGGACGGAAAAGCTGCAATTTGGGAAAATTTTGACTACATGACACATTGTACAAACCTTACGACTTACCGTAACGTTGTAGAGGGAACAGAAAAAATACTTCACGTTTTTCCTCAATCTCATATGAAACAAATTCTCCAATCGGACATGGAACACATATTGAGACTGATGGACACAATTCAGATTCATCATAGACATGCACGAAGTATAAATTTAATTGGTACAGCACTCAAATACATAGTCGGAACCCCGGATTTTGACGACTTCAATGAGGTAAAATTCAGAGAAAGAGCGCTCATTGAATCTAATGAACGTCAATTCACTATTAATACAAAGATACAAGTACAAATTAACCAACTTACTGATACAGTCAACCAAATTTTAAAAACTACCAAGGAAAATAAAATAGATACAGGAAATTTATTCGGATTATTGACGGCAAGAAACAGGGCAGTTATAACTGACTTAGAGAATATAATTTATTCTATAGTTTTAGGGAAAGTAAATATAGTAAATCCTATTATTCTTGACACAAAAGAAATTTCAAAAATATTAATCACTGAGCTCGCTGTAAATGTTAGTATAAGTGATATTATAAGTAATTCTAAGTTGAAAATTTTTCAAAATAATGAATTAATTTATTTTATAATTAACCCTAGAACGGTAACCTGGGGTCTTATACGACCCCAGGCGATTTTAAATCTGGCGCCCCTTCCCTCCCCCTCCGGTTTTCGACAAATGGCCTCAACCATAATTCAATTCAATGCTCGGGAAGCCTCTAGAGCCGGCTGGCACCCTCAGTTGCGTGCTTCCCTTGGAGTGAGAAAGATCTTAAGTGAGCGTGGGGTCGATTAAGACCCCAGGTTACCATTGCCGTTAGACTTGTGTGATTTAACTTTTTTTTTTCTTACAACGAAGGATATTTTTTTGGTGAGTATAGTGTGATTTTTATATGCTTAGTATATATATTATCATATAAATTCTATATTCGCGTTTGCTTCCACTCATAGACGTAAACAATGTCTTCGCGTTACAATTTGAGGTCTCTCGAAGACGTTTCTCGAATAATAACGCAAAGACGAGACGCTGAATATGATGACATCGATAGCGATAATGAAGAAAATTATACGAATGAGGAAAGTAATACCGAGTCGGAGTACGATGCCAGCGAGATAGAGGAAATCGAGGACGATGACCCTGTTGAGGTATGTAAATAATTTTTTTCTGCTCCGATATATTTCGTACGGAAATGTATATGTGTTGATATTTCCAGTCTGTAGAAGATCCAGATGTTCCTCCTCCATCAAAACGCTTGAGATCGGGCTCTGGTTTATCGGCGGAACAGAGCTCAAGTGCGAGCAGTAAACGTGGCCGGAGGAGGAGTATCGTCTCCGGTAAGAACGGGCATAAATGGTTTACCACTCCTCGCGAGCGGGTAACAAACAGAGCACCCTTCGGTTCATTTATCCCTGGCCCTGTTGGGATTGCAAAAGAGGCAAAGACGGCGTATGAGACGTGGAATTTGTTTTTCGATGACGTCATTCTTTCAAAAATCTTGCAGCATACCAACGAGGAAATTCATCGTTACACAGAAGAACGGGAAATCGACTGCACGAAGGATATTCTGTACAAGCCCGTTGACATGATTGAACTGAAAGCTTTTATCGGCTTGATGTACTTTTCTGGTCTCCAAAAAACGAATATGACCTCTTCTGATGATTTGTGGGATACGAAGTACGGCTCCATTTTTTACAAAGCCACAATGTCACAGAAAAGATTTTGCACTATCCTTCGGTTTCTCCGATACGACGATAAAGCTACCCGGCCGACTCGTGTCGTAAATGATAAATTCGCAGCCATACGAGGAATTTGGGAAATCTTCATCGAAAAGTGCAAAACTCTCTACAATCCGGCGTCATATTGCACTATAGACGAACAACTGTTATCCTTTCGTGGGCGCTGCCCTTTCAAGGTCTACAACGGAAGCAAACCCGATAAATATGGGATGAAAATTGTCATGCTGAACGACTCAAGGACATTCTATATGGTGAATGCAATCCCATATGTTGGCAAAGTGAATACCGAAAATGAAGAAAAGGTTCCATCTTATTACATCCGGAAGCTGAGCGAAACATTACTCGGAACAAACAGAAACATCACGTGCGACAATTGGTTTTCGTCGATCGAAATTTTCGACAAGATGCTGGAGCACAACATTACAATGGTTGGGACGCTCAGAAAGAATAAAAAAGAGATACCCCCGGATTTCAAAAAGTCAGGTCAACCAGGATCCTCAAGATTTGCTTTCGACGGAACCAAAGTTTTAGTTTCCTTCACTCCGAAAAAAAATAAAGTGGTTCTTGTCCTCTCAACGTTCCACCGATTGAAGGAAATAAACGAAAGCACTGGCAAGCCGGAGATGATCTGTTTTTACAACATGACCAAAGGTGGCACCGACACTTTCGATCAGTTGTGTCACGAGTACACGACAGCCCGAAAAACCCGGAGATGGCCCATGAGAGTTTTTACCGGGATGCTGGACCAAGCGGGGATAAACGCCATGGTTATTTATAATTTTAACAGCCGAAATGAAGCGATGAATCGGAGGGATTTTTTGAAAAGTTTGATCGAATCGCTCACAATCCCGCAGTTGAAACGAAGGCTGGAGGTGCCTACAATGCCAAGAAACGTCTTATGGTGCATTGAGAATGTTTTAAAAGAAACCGTGCGTCCTAAGCCCCCGCCAGAAATGGGTAAAAGAGCGAGATGTGCCCTTTGCCCGAGATCGGTCGACAAAAAATATAGCGTCAGATGTCAACGTTGTAAGGCACCCATGTGTGAAAGCCATAGGCACGTTATGTGCGACATTTGTGTATTGCGAGATGCATAAGGAATGTTAAGACAACTTTTTCTTGCATTGTAAAAAAAAATAAACGTATTAAAAAAAAAAAATTATACATTTTTTTGAGTAAAATCTATGTTTCGATTTCTTCCAAATTCCCAGACTTCAATTCCCGGAATAAATACACTTTTTCGACAATCGAGTAAAACCAACTGTTCTGTTTAAAAACTGTATATTTTCACTTTATAACGGCGTTTGATTTTTTTTATTTCATCAAAAATTAGCGGAGATATTGCAAATTGAATAAAAAAAGTCATTTTCACGAATTTTTCATGTTTTCTACCCTTTTACTTAATTTTTTACTAACTTTTCGGACTGAAAGCGGAATTGCTATAAGCCAACGCGATTCTACATTGAAAAACGAAAAAAATAAGCCCTGATTGAACTCATTTCGTGAAATTTTACCGGAGATATGAATCTTCGAAAATTGGGGTCGTCGATGACCCCAGGTTACCGTAATAGGGCAAAAAATTAAGGTTACCGTTCTAGGGTTAAGTTTCCAAGAATAAAAAAATTATGCAGTTTAGTTAGGGTGTTTCCAGTGGCACACAACCAAAGTAAAAAAGAATAAGATAAAAAAAGATGAGATAGCAGCAAAGATTATAAAAGCGGCCGAGGACGGCCTAAATTTACGAGGGGGGCAGTTAACACATGACTCCCATGAGTGACATATGAATACCAAGTGCAGACTTAGCTACTTTGCATTAGCGTGGGAAAGCTAAACTTTTCATGGTCCCACAAATTAAATTCGCGCAACTGCAGCGGTAGGGATCATATTCATACTTACCGGCAAGTGCAGACTACAACAACAACTCCATTCGCACAACTGCAGCGGTAGGGATCATATTCATACTTACCGGCAAGTGCAGACTACAATAACAACTCCATATTCAGCTACCTATGTAAACTACAACAACAACATTTGAATTCCACCAACAACAACAATAAAGTATTTGCCAGAAAAATAATTGTGCCAAGAATAGGGACAAGTTAGATTTTAATTTATAAGTTAAGTTCAGTTCCGTTTTTGACTCGAAATAAAGAAGAGCGCATCGCGCTACAAACAAAACCTCCGGGTTTCTTTTTAATAAGCACATAGTGCTTTAAGGACAGTTTCCGTTTTTTAATAAGCACATAGTGCTTTAACCATAATTTATTCTCGTGGAATTTCTCCTTTTCGCATTTTTAATTCCCCTAAGAAAAATTCCTCCAATTTTAAACCCTTAGGGAAAGGGATTTTTGGCGAGTAGGGGTTTTTCTCACTTGTGTTTTTCGAAATCAGGTGTTTTGCTTATTGTTGTCAATTTTGCAATGCGTTTAAAATGTGAATATTGTTTATTTTTGCGAAATATTATATAAATTGCATTTAAATAGGAAACTGAAAAATGAATAGCTTAGCATTAAATATGTTAGTGAGTGAAATAAATGAAGAGGAAAGGGAGCAATTAAACGGGCCACGTGTGGCGAGGAGGAAACTCCGGGACTTAATGAACCCCTTGGAGATGCCTCAATCTTTGTAAGTAAACGAGTGAAGAAAAGTGTGCTAAAATAACTAAATATTCAACTTTTTTTAATTGTTTAAACAGATTTCAGAAGTATTTCAGGTTGAATAAACCAGCGTTTGAGTACTTGCTAAAAGTGGTGACGACTCATACACAACCAGCTAGGAAGCAGTTTGCTGTTACTCCAGTAGTAAAGTTAAGCGCATGTTTGCGATTCTTTGCGGAAGGCGGTTACCAAACGGGTGTGGGAAAAGACCACGACGTGGGGCTAGCGCAGTCCAGTTTCTGCAAAGCACTTGCGGACGTCCTCTTTATATTTGAACAATATCTATGTCCAAGGTGGATATAGTTTCCAGTGGCAACCGAAGAAAAAAGTAAAATTGCAATTGCTTTTTACATTAAGCATAAAATTCCATCTGTTTTCTGCTGTTAACAACAACAACAACAACATCTGTTTTCGGTTGCGTTGATGGAACGCACGTTAAGATAATTGCGCCATCCGAAAATAGTCACCTATACTACAACAGAAAGGGTTATTACAGCTTAAATGTTATGCTGGTAAGTTATTAAATCCTTTCTGAAGTACATTTAATGATTCTTTATAATAATAGGTATGTGACCATGAATTAAAAATACGCTACGTCGACGCTTCCCATGCGGGTGCTAGTCATGATTCGCTAATTTGGAACGTTAGCGAATTACGTTCACATTTTGAGACACAATTTTCAAACCACCAAAGAACTTTCTGGTTGTTAGGTAAAATTTTACATTTGTAAAAATTGTTTATTTATTAAATTTTATTTTATATATTTATATACTCACATATTTATAAATGTATCTTAACCGAGAAAATCTATTTCCACGGTTATTAAGGTGATGCTGGATATGCGTAAGAACCATGGCTTATTACTCCTTATCGGACGCCGAACCAAGCAGAAATTAAGTTCAACGAAATGCTTTTAAAATGTCGCAACATAAGAACAAATGGTGTTGTAAAGAACCGATGGAGGTGCATTCTTGGTGGACGAGAAGTACACTACGCTCCAGAGAAAGCCACACAAATTGTAAATCTTACTTGTTGCTTGCATAACATCGGAGAGCGAATATAAATGTAACAGTGGCAACAGTGGTTGACTGAGTAGTACACACAGTACACACAGTACAGCAGAGAGACAACGGGAAAATAGCCGCGTAGTTAAGTGCCAGTCGGTAAGTCGTCGTGCCGTGAAGCGGTTGTACATTAAAAAACTTTTACTTAACATAACTTTTGAATTATACCTAATAAATTCGGTAAACAAAACACTAAGTGTTACATTGTTAAAATAAACGAACTGAACTCTTTTATTTGTTACATAAATGATGAACTAATCATCTTCATCGCGTGTGTTGCATAAAGAAAATAAAAAAAGTAAATTTAATAATGAGCTCGTTGAATCAAATAGAGAAGTTGGATGACTCTAACTACGATACATGATGTAGACAGATGCAGTGCATCCTCGTGCATTCGGACATTTGGAGTGTAGTGAGTGGCGAATTAGCTAGGCCAGAAGATGCTGCATTACAAGCCAAATGGAAAAGTGAAAATGAAAAGGCATTGACTATGATTACATTGTGTGTAAAACCTTCACAATTGGACAATGTGAAGATCAGGAATCAGCAAAGGCTTAACACTACAGGTGTCAACAATCAAACCAAAAAAGCAGTGGACGAAAGAATTTTCTGTTGCAGTAGTACCAGGTCCGTGGCCTTTTATTGCTTGAGTTACCGATGGTCACCTTCCAACCAGCAGCAACCCAGAATCACCGATAGTCACCGTCAACCCAGCTACTACCTACCAACAGCGGATACGAGTTCAACAAACTAAATTGGCACAGATATGAGCACATACTTACATACATACAAATGATATGAGCACATACTTACATACGCAAATGTGTCGCTCACACGACGTTCTCAACAATTGGGCCTTTCTGTGCCGTCATTGTGGCGAATTTTGCGAAAAGATCTTGGCCTACATCCGTACAAGATCAAGCTCACACAAGAACTGAAGCCGTTTGACCATTTGAAGCGACGTCGATTCGTAAATTGGGCTGAAGATCAACTCGAAAATGATCCAGATTTTTTCCAAAAAATCATCTTCAGTGATGAGACCCATTTTCACCTCGGTGGCCTCGTCAACAAGCAAAATTGTCAAATCTGGGGCTCAGAAAATCCAAGAGTTATTGTTGAAAAGCCTCTCTATCCTCAACGTGTGACTGTTTGGTTCGGTTTACGGTCCGGCGGAGTCATTTGCGTTTACTTGTTCGAAAATGAAGCTGGAGCAACAGTTACGATGAAAGGATTGCGCTATCGAGAGATGATTAAGGATTTTTTATGGCCGAAATTGGATGGTATTGGACAACGTTTATTTTCAACAAGACGGCGTTACGTGCCACTCAAGCAACGAAACCATTCTTTGAATATCAAAATAACACCTCTTATTGGAAAATCCTTTATCTTCACACACTCGTCCAATCAATCGTTGTTCAGATAGCAACGACGCAACATGAGCGCTGCTACATATATACACACATCTTTCTAAATTAGCTATTGAAGTAGTATAAGTAAAAGAAAAACCTAAAATAAATTGCAATTATTATCAATCAATCAACAACTCGTGTTGTTATTCATTACCTGGCGCAGTCGGTAGGACGTCGTAACGAAAATACCAAACGTGATTTACGTAACCTACGTAAAGACGACGATGATGATTACCAACCTCTAAAGAGTGATAAACTAAAACGTCAACCAAAAGCACCCTCAAAATCAAACCGCGACAAAGAACGCAGCGGAAAATTCCGCGATAGAAAGGGCGCAGCTTTTACGGACACAGTAATTATGAAGCAAGTTGATGATGTACTATTCCAAGGATTTGAAGATCTTAGGGAAGTGGTGGAGCAAATGTCTACAATAGTTTCACAGAATCCATCCGCATTGCCAGTCACCACCCGAGGTATCGGATTTGATACCTCTATGATCTACAAACACATTCATTCAACAATGAAGAATCTTCCGAATTGTAGTGTGCAAACTGTCTATCGTGTTGCACTTGCACAATTCGAGCAACGCATGGTTAAAGTCACTCACCAACAATGTGACCAAATCTACATGCGCATTGAGAATGTAATATATATCGCCCACGCCTCAACTTTGAACAGCAACAAGCGATTGAAGGTTGTTCTAACAACTTCAACCTGATATCTAACACCATTCGCGCTGTTGGAAATTTCGAGTTTTCTGGAGAAAAATATTACCCATTTATACCGAAAACGAAAGATATCTCAGCAGTAGCAGCAACAATCTTACTATAACAGTGTTGGCAACGCAGTTTTGATTACAGTGTGTGTTGGCAACACTGTTTTGGTTATGGCCTGTGTTGGCAGCGCAGCTGGGTGATAGAACGTGCTAGCAGCTGAGTAATTGAAATCGGAAAATCATTTTGACTTTAATTAAATAAAATAATTAAAAAGCGAAAACGAAGTTTTTTTTCTTACAAGATCCGGAAATCCAACAGTGGCGACGAGGAGGTGAATTTTTTTTAGAAACGAAAACAAAAAAAATAATCAAGAGCAAATGCAAGCATTTTTCAACCAAATGCAAAAGCAAAGGGAACAAGATAGCGCGGCTATGCAAGCTCTTATAGCTATTCAAGCTCTTACAGCACCGCACAGTCCTCGGCTCTACAAATTAGAACCAGAGTCAGGTGAAGTTCAGCCTAATTCCACCGCCATCATAAACGACGCCGCCTCCGCCGCCACCACGCATACCAACGCCACAACTGCTGCCAGCACGTATACAAACGCCACAAATACCGCCCTTTCATCAGAATCCATAAGTTTAATATTGGAAATGCAGAAACAAATCGCCACTCTTCAAAGACAGCTAGAAGAATCACAGGTAAGATTAAGTGAACAAAACCGCCACTGCCAAAGGCTAGAGATTGCTTTGCGTAGCTCAGTAGTACGATTCACTAACTCTTATCGATTCGACAATTGTTTCTTTTGTCGACAGTATATGTCGATTGCACTGTCGATTGTGCTATTCACCAACTTATGTTAACTAACACTGAACAGCTGTTTTCTTCTATTTATTCAAACTGATAGAGAGTGGCATCTTTGTCAAATTAAATATCAGAATGAGCGAATAACATGAAGAGAAACAAAAAAACATAGTAGCCAAACTGTTAAATGCAATTGTAATATATGTACAAAGTAAGTACAATAAAATAACTGTTTTTTTGAATTTATTGTTTTATTAATACTTTTTGCATATCGCTTTAGGATGACTTCGATAGCTACTAAAAGAAGCCGTGCCACACCCGAGCAGCTAAATCGTATGCTTGACTACCTAATGGAAGTCCCGGGTCTAGCAGGGTCTAGGTTCCACAGCCTCCATGGTAAGTTCGAATGCGACAAGAAGTAGAGCGAGCTAGCAACAAAGTTAAATAGTCTGGGTGGAGCAGTGAAGACAGTCAATCAATGGCACACGGTAAAAAAATATTGTGTTATTACTTAAAAGTAGAAAGATGTTAATCATTTCCCAAAAAAGGTATGGCAGGACTTAAAAGGCCGGACCATCATCAAAGCACGGAATCGGCGAAGGCAACAAGCTTTAACTGGAAACAGGCCTATCAGTGAGGAGCCCCTAACGGAATTCGAGAGACGGGTGTCTGTTCTTATAGGGGAAGAATATATGAACGGGCACGATTCAACAGCTGAAAATATTCCACTAGAGGAGGTAAATTACATGAAGTGTATGTTTTAAAGTGTAACTTACTGGTGTGTAAATTTTTACGTAATCCAAATGGGTAACGAAGTGGAAGATGAAAGCATGATTTCGGAAGCCCCGTCGCCTTTACGGACGCCACTTGCAGAAAATTTCACGCAGAGGTCAGGTAATTTGTACATCTCAGACGGGAGAACACCACGGGCGAGCTTGAGAAGAAAGCGCATGGAAGAAGATGATGCTCGGAAGAAATTTTTGGAAATAGCAGAAAAACAGGCAGATGCACTAAAGGTAATTCCTTTTGAACTTTATGTAAAATAATTTTATTATATTTGTCCATTGGTGATTGTTTTTTAATAGATGCTAGCCCAGTCGAGTGTAGAAACCGTAGAAGTCGCGAAACAACAAGCAGATGCTTTAAAGGTAATTTATTTTCAACACATACAAGTGGGATTTTATTAATTGTTCTTGCTATTTTTTAATAGATCTTAGCCGAAAGCAGCTCTGCAAATGCCCAGGCGAATAAAATGATGGCGAAGGCAATAGCCGTTTTGGGGAATGGTTTAAGGGGGTAGTATGGTATTTTTTTTTTTTCATTTTTTTTTTTTTTGTTTTTTTAATTATTCTATAACATCTTAAGATTATTGTGTGAAAGTTTGAAGTGCATTAGAGTAAAATTGACAAAGACACAAAGGATTAAGTATCTACCTCTCCAACCGGATTTCACGCTGCCGAAAATCTTTAAACGCGTTTTTCTCACACTTGCCTTTTTTACGGTCGGTGTCAACTGCAGATTCATATCTACTGCACCGATTCTTTTCAAATTTGGTTTTTTTGTTTCCTTACTTTATTCACGAGGAAATGACGTCGAGTTTTGTTTTTTTTTAATTTTGTCATATTTTAAAACAACAAAGTTTTCAAGTTTTTTTTATGAAAAATCGGTGTTTTGACTTCAAAGCGCTTTAAAAAATTAAAAAAAAAAAAAAAAAAATTCGACGTTGTTACCTGCGAAACTTTATTAGCTGATGAAATCAATTTGGTTTTTTGATTTTAGTTGATCCAGTAATGAGTTCTGAGGGACAACTTTTTTATGAGACGTCCGCGAAGATTCGCTGCCACCAACTCATTTCTTCATAAAAATCAATGAAAATTTCATACAATATTCTTTAAATATGACTTTATAATGAAGTAATTTTAAAATTTTGAATAAATCAACTGTGTCGACAAAAAAAATTTCGAAAAATATGCTTGTTTTACACCGAATTAACCATACTACCCCCTTAAGCGCTACCGCGGAAGCATTCAGCAATCTAACGAATGCAATCTATCGTATGTAGATTAGAAACCAATTCCAAATATGAAAATGTTTTAACTTTTTATACCCGAGTGTTCACATACATATATATGTATGCGGAATGATTATAAGTGAAAATAGTATTTCAAGTAAAAAAATTAGCAATCAGTCGGTCTTGGATGCGCTTTGCTGTTGAGGATGGTGCAAGTTAAGCCACAATAGTCCAGCAGCCACCCTCGTAATTATTTCTGTACTCATTAACACCTAGCAGCATCGCCAACACTTGCAAGCGAGAGAGTTGTTTCGCTGGTATGTTGAGCAGAGTCAGAGAACTTAACTTCTGAGTTACTCTGGTAGAGCAAGCAAACGATCACCGGATTCTTATTGGAATTGAATAAGTAATTGCTGTTGCGGATAACAGCGGAGATTGAGTAGGTGGTATGATTATTCTTGTTGGATCGTTCTTCCAATCAGAGTATGGTTGCAATTGGACTACGCAGGTCGTGCGTGAGACTTGAGACTTGAATTAGAGGAATATAATTTCACAGTAGAATATCTAAAGGGCAAAGATAATTTTGTAGCCGATGCGCTATCAAGAATTACAATAAAGGACTTAAAAAACATACAAATAAGTAATAAAATTCTGAAAGTCACTACTAGAAATCAAAGTAAACAGTTAAGGGGTCAGTCTACTTTGGAGACTCGAAAAAAAGGCTATATTCGTGATTTTTTTTTTGAGAAAACTATAAATGATAGTAATATAAAATTTGTTTGATTTATTAAATAAAGTCTTAAAATTCAGAAATAAATTTTTTTTTATTCAATTTTATAGTATTTTTAGTAAAAAATAGCAGTGAAGCGTAACGTCTCAAACATGGGTTGGTGAGGCAGCTCCATCAGAACTCAAGAACGGCTTGTCTGAAACAAAAAAATCAAAATGTTTCAGATTCAGTAAGATACTGGCTACAAAATGTCCCTCGGATATTAGGTTTTAATGAAGACAAAAAAAATGGCTGATAAAAATGGAAAATTTTTGATAGAACGGTTTTTTTTTCGCATATTTAAAAAAAATATATAGTAAAAATTTAAAATTTCAAAACCCCCGAGCGTCAATTTGGTGCAAATTATGTCTAGAATAGGTGATCCAAATTTTATGAAAATCGGTTGATTAGTTTTTGAGATACAGTGGAGCTAGATTTTGAAAACGTTGTTTTGAGAAAAACGCGTTTAAAGTTTTTAATGCACGCTATACGCGCAGGTAGACGAAATGATGTTCAGGTAAAAAAAAAATAGTTAGAGTGCTCGGATTTTCTTAAAATTTTTACACAATATTTCTGGATATATATGTATACTTTCAAATTATGCAAAAAAAAAAAATTGAAAAATTTTAAAGTGACAAAGTAGACTAACCCCTTAAATTCCTGCGCAGGAAAAGAAAAAGAAAAAGAGGATTTGCGAAAGCAAACTCTAAATGCTTCTCAGCCCAACGTATACGAAGTCATTGCAAATGACGAGGTACGAAAAGTAGTGACCTTGCGAATAACAGACTCTCTATGCTTACTAAAACATGGAAATAAAGTTATAGCAAGAATTGATGTTAGCAATATGTACACCAATGAAATTCTTGACTTAGGTCAGTTCTTTCAAAGGCTTGAAACAGAAGCCGGTATACTTAATATTAGCCAACTCAAAGTGGCACCGAGCGAAAAGATCTTTGAATTAATTTCAATATACTTTTAAAAAAATGGGCAATGAAATATTGAAATCATTAAGAGTAGCGCTACTCCAGCCGGTGACCCTAATACAAAAAGATAAAGAAAAAGAAGCAATACTGTTTACATTCCATGATGATCCAATACAAGGAGGTCATACAGGAATAGCTAGAACAATAGCTAAAATAAAAAGACACTACTATTGGAAAAATATGACTCGTCATATCAAAGAGTACATACGTAGATGTCCAAAATGCCAAATGTCAAAGACGACATTACACACAAAGACCCCAATGACTTTAACTGAAACTCCAATATATGCTTTCGACAGAGTGATAGTAGATACAATTGGTCCACTACCACGCACGGAAAATGGAAATGAATACGCAGTCACTTTAATATGTGATCTGACAAAGTATTTAGTAGCAATTCCAGTTGCAAACAAAAGTGCAACAACTGTCGCAAAAGCTATATTCGAATCTTTTATTCTGAAGTACGGTCCAATGAAGACGTTCATTACGGACATGGGAACAGAATATAAAAATTCAATTATATCTGACTTGTGCAAATACTTAAAGATAGACAACATAACGTCTACTGCACACCACCATCAGACCGTTGGAACAGTAGAAAGAAGCCACAGAACATTCAATGAATATATCCGTTCTTACATATCTGTTGACAAAACAGATTGGGACGTATGGCTACAATATTTCGTATACTGTTTCAACACGACACCCTCTATGGCACATAATTATTGTCCATATGAGCTAGTTTTCGGCAAACAGAGTAACTTGCCAAAATATTTTACAAATATAGATAAAATAGAACCTATTTATAATATAGATGATTACTCTAAAGAAGTTAAGTTTAGATTAGAATCAGCCTATAAAAGGGCTAGATTACTATTAGAAAAACATAAAAATAGAAATAAAGAATATTACGATAGGAATATTATAGATAGTAACATAAAAATAGATGACCTAGTTTTATTAAAAAATTAAACAGGTCATAAGCTAGATAAAACATATTTAGGCCCTTATACTGTAGTAAAAATAGAAGATAACAATAATATAATAATTAAAGACAGTAAAAATAAGAAACAAAAAGTACATAAAGATAGGTTAAAGATTTTCATTTCTTGATATATTAAATACATGTTACTTCATAATCAGTTGACTACTATTATAAAGTAAAGTATGGCCATACCTATAATAAGTAATTAATACCATTTATATATATATCATCAAATCTATTAATTAATTAGTATTAAAATTCATAAAATCAAAAAAAAAAATAAATATATATAAATTTTAAACATATATAAGTAATAACACTAAGAAAATAACTTCATGTAATTACGTTATTTTTCTAAAGGAGGGAGATGTAGTATGTTCACTTATCGAATGCTCACTGTACTCAGTTGAATGCATAAATATTATTACAAACACATTGTAGCACTTGACTACAATATTCATATAAACAATATGCAAGCACTTGTGGTAATACGATCCCTTGGCCATTGCCCTGCATGGACATTGCCGCGTCGGCATATTTGACAAGCGCCGACGGTTCAACAACCAAGTGAACATATTACCTCCTCCCCGCCGTTGCGAGCCGCGTCAGCCCTTAGACGTTCTTATGTAAACAATACATAAAGAATTATACATAAGCTGACCGCGCCTCTGCCGGCGTCCCTGACAGCGCAGCCACGCTGTCTTTAGCTGTAAGAACCAGATTGTAATAACTAAAGATTGATTCAATAAAACACACTCGTAGCAACGAGTCGACAAAAACAGAACTTCTTTGATTTCAACTAATACAAGTGATTGTGACTTTAGAATATTACTTACTCAATGGTTCAAACTCAAAGTAGCCCTAGTTTAACACTAACAACGACTGCTTCGTAACAAAACGCAAAGGAACTGTAATTTTAGGTGTTATGATACCCTCAAACCGCACAAAAAGCATAATGTAATATTTCTTAGGAAATAAGCTTTTTGTTTTTATGTTTAGAGTTCAACTCTTAAGTTGATACAGTTGAATAAAGATTTGATTTGTGTCAAACTATCCGCATTAAAATTTTGTTATTTAACTGACGCATTCGTCGTGTTTTAAACAAAGGGTTGATGAAAACAGAATCATAAAAAATTAAAATTAATATAGTGCTGCAGACACAACAGACAGAACGTTTTTGTTTAACATTTGAAAAAAAGTTAATGGGGGAATAAGCGATTAACTCATATTAGAGAAAATGAATCAACACTTCATATTGGGAGGTTGAATTAGTTTTAAAGGTGACACACAGATGGCGCTATTTATCACTTTATCGCGTTGGCAATACTGAATATATATTCATGACAAAGCCTCATCCCTAGGCTTTGTTTATCAGTATCTGTCATTTCGCTGAAGTATAAACAACGCAGTGTTTTCGTGCTCCGAGTATGTCAACTTTCGTGCCGTTGAAACGCAATTTGCGGGAAGCTTTGCTTTTCTGCTTCAATTTGAAAAAAAATACAGCCCAAGCCCGTGAATTGCTGCAGGAGGCCTACCCAGACCATACTCCGTCGATTTCAACATGTGAGTACTGGTTTCGACGATTCAAAAGTGGTGATTTTCACACCGAAGACAAGGAGCGTCTTGGCCAGCCCAAAAAGTTCGAGGACGCGGAAATGGGGAGAATTGGTAAACGAGGACTCGTGCCAAACCCAAGAAGAGCTTGCTGGATCATTGGGCGTTGATAAATCAACCGTTTGCAAGCGTCTAAAAGCGATGGGAATGATCCAAAAGCAAGGACATTGGGTCCCGTACGAGTTGAAGCTGCGCGACGTCGAACGGCGATTTTTTACGTGCGAATTGCTGATCTAGCGACAAAATCGGAAGGGTTTTTTGCATCGGGTGGTGACTGGCGACGAAAAATGGATCCACTACGATAACCCAAAACGCAAAAAATCATGCTCTGCATTTGGTGGGATCAGGTCGGCGTCGTATATTCTGAGCTGCTCCAACCGGGCGAAACAATCACGGGGGATCGTTACCGATTGCAATTGATGCGTTTAAGCCGGGCATTGAAAGAAAAACGGCCGGAAACGGTAAAAAGGCACGACAAGGTTATTTTGCAACATGACAACGCTCGGCCGCATGTTGCTCAACCTGTCAAAAAATACCTTGGAACGCTTGGCTGGGAAGTGTTACCCCACCCGCCGTATAGTCCAGACATACCTCCCTCCGATTATCATTTGTTCCGGCATATGAGTCTCGATTTGGCGGACCAGCGGTTCTCCTCGTACGAGGCTACCAAAATATGGGTTGAGTCATGGATAGCCAAGCAGCGGCCAGAATTTTGGAGAAACGGCATCCGGAAATTGCCCGAAAGATGGGCGAAAGTTGCAGCTAGCGATGGCCAATACTTCGAATAAAATATTTTGTACCGTTTTTTCACAATAAAGCCCCAAATCTTCGAAAAAAACCTTAAAAACTAATTCAACCTCCCAATATATTCAAAATTCATAAATTCAAAATAGCTAACGCAAACTTGCAAGCCATCAAGTAGACATGACAAGGCTTTTGCACCAATCAACTGAACAGCAGTCAACAAACTTAGGAGGTCAAATAGAAAAATACCTTAAGGTACTTGACCACCTTATAAGTTTCAAAAAATTAAATTTTTTTTTTTTACATTTTTTCAATCCTTATACTTTTAAAAATCATCACCTGAAACTGTTTTTTTAAATTCGAATTCTAACAAAGTGAAATCAGTGAAAATGTGCAGGCGCATCCTGCACTCATTACTTGCTGACTCAGCGGAGGCAGCAATTAGACACGTTTCACCCATTGTGACTGGTTTCTTGCCAAAATACAGGTTTTAGTTTTTTTCAAAGTTTTCTCAGTGCTTGTTTATCTATTGATAGAAGTGTTGTGAATTTCTAAAATGCCTTCGTACAGAAAAGGTAGTAGAAATTGCAAACGAAAAACAAAAAAAACTACTAAGGTGTCCCATAAATTTCGTGGAAATCAACACACATTTGATTTTAGTACTGAATTTACAAGTTCTTCAGCAAGACAATTATCATTAAATGATGAATTTGATGTAGAATGCGACGACAATTTTAATTATTGCATTCTTTCATTTTCACTTGTTTTCTCAGCGTTATCAAGTATTTTAAAGTGTAAAACATGTGATAAGGATGTGAAGTTTACGAAAACCGGAATCAGAGGAATGGGATTTAATATAAATATAGAGTGTGATTGTGTCGCTAGAAAAATAAATTCCTCACCCTATATCAATACAGGATTTGAAATTAATAGACGCATTGTGTTTGTCATGCGATTGCTTGGTGTAGGGCGTAGCGGCTTAGAACTTTTTTCAGCATTGATGGACATAACATCGCATTGGAGTAGAAATGCATATTATAAAATTTTTGAGAACGTTCAAATTTCTGCAAAAAGTGTTGCCGAAATTTGTCTGAAAAAAGCTGGAAGAGAGGAAAAACAAAAAAAATGTTGAAAATGGGTTGCCAGAGGATGAATTAGTGGTTTCAGGTGATGGAACTTGGTTAAAACGTGGCTTCAGTTCAACTATCGGTGTTTGTTCTGTAATAGGCAAATATACAGGCAAAGTTTTAGATACATTTGTTTCTTGTAAAGTATGCAAATCCTGCCAGCTAAGGGGAAAACAATTAAATTCTGCAGACTTTGAGATCTGGTACGAGAGCGAGCATCAGGAACAGTGTTCAGCAAATTATGAAGGTAGTTCTGGGGGTATGGAAGTACAAGGAATAATAGAGATTTTCCAAAATTCTCAGACCCTCTATGAGGCAAAATACGCCTACTATATAGGTGATAGAGACTCCAAGACTTTCACAAACTTGTGTAATGCTAAACCGTATGGAGATTTTGTCATACAAAAGCTGGAGTGTGTTTTGCATGTGGGAAAACGGATGTACCGGCATCTAAAAGAAGTGAAAAAGTCGCTTACAGAGTTAAAAAAATTTAAAAAAGCCGAGGAAAAGAAGAAAGAAGAACAGATGAAAAAGGAAACAGCAGTAGAGCAGGATACAATGTCAAAAGTCAAACAGCCGCATAAAAAAATAAAAACTCCAGACTCAGCTTCATCATTTCCAAAAACTACGGATTTGACTGAAAAAGTTATGAAAGAAATGTCAACTTATTATAGTTTGGCAATCCAACGCTATCCAAATTCACAGCAAGTAATGAAGCGAGAAATATGGGCCGGATATTTTCACAGGATTTCCAACGACGACGAACCACAACATGAGTATTGTAATCCCGATTGGTGTAAATATCTAAAAGCTCAGACAGACAACCTTTCATTCAAGCACAAACCAGCTTTGAGTGCGGAAGTCCAAGAATATGTCAAACCTGTGGTTGAGAAGTTGACAAATGACGATTTGCTCAAACGTTGTTTGGGAAAAAACACTCAAAATAACAACGAATGTTACAACAAGACACTCTGGGCAATAGTCCCAAAGCATACATTTGTTGGAAAAGAAGTTGTCGAACTTGGCGTACAAATATCGTTGTCTATCTTCAATGAAGGTCGTATGACCCTCCTGAAGATGATGGAGGTCATGGGATGCACTATTGGACGTTCTGCATACCAGTATGTGCTCGAAAAAGACGAAGAAAGAATTTACAATGCTGATAAAGCTAGCATGGCGGCGTCAAAAGAGGGTCGTTTGGCTAAGAAAGAGGTCCACCAACGAGAGGAAGATGCTTTTAATGAAAGTGGTATTCTTTTATATGGTCCAGGGATAGCAGATTAACAAATTGTAAGTAAATAACCTTGATTTTTATAAACTGTTTGAAAGAAAATAGCAAGTTTTAACTTTAAACGCGTTTTTCCAGAAATTACTTTTTTTCGAATGGCGGACACTTTATCTCCGAAACTGGTTAGCCGATTTTAATGATTTTGGTCTTGTTTTATTTGTTAAGATGTTTTGTATGCCAATTTACCACATTTTGCAAAAAAAAAGTTAATAAAGTATTGCTTTTTAAGCATAACATTGTGAAAAACAGGGGTGTTTTCTTAACTTTTTTTCAAACATCCGCCATTTTTTATTATTTTTTTTTTTTGTCAGTTTGTGGTAAATTCTCACGCAAGGAACCTTCCTTTTGAAAATTCTGTTTCTCTCTTTTGTTTTAGAATTACCATTTCTAAGATTAACTGTCCGCCGCAAGACATGATTTTCTTCAAGCCTCGACTTTGGCGCCTCCTGGATATATGTTAAAAAAAGAAATTTTAATAAATCAATTTTTTTTTGTATTATATAAACTCTAAATAAAAATTTAAAAAAAAAATTATTTTAATATATTATACAGAACATGAAAAAAAAATTATTGAATATGTTGTACTTTTTAGCTTTCCAAGGTGATCAAGTACCTTAAGTATTTGCCAGCTTTTACTAGTGTAAGCACACACCGTTGGCAACCCAGAAAAAGACAGCAACCAGCGGCGGCAACAACTGAGCACGATAGTCTTTCTTGGGCAGTTAGTTACCGCGCAGCAATTGAGACGGAGAAAACCTAAAGCCATCCTTCATATACAATATAATATTATTTCTTGCATTTTATTCGAATAAATATACTGAAGAGATAAATAAAACGATTTAGTTATAAGAAAAACCTAAAGCCATCCTTGCACTGGTGAACCAAAAATGTCAATTATCAACGCTGTATATTGGGTTTTCGCAGACTATGCTTCGAATGAAACAACGGCTTACCAAATAATATATGTGTTGGATCACCCGTTATGCATTGAGCTCTACTCAAATAACTTACATTTTGTTCAAATTATAGTGGTAAGCTTAAAATGTAACAGGTCTGGCAATGCCTTGACATCACCATATAACGGGTGATCAATTAAGAGGAGTTTTTTTCATTTGCGTTTTTTTTACAGATCGCGCGAGTTATGTGGAATGGCCCCGCTCCCACACATAAAATTATGAAAAAGAAAACAACCATATTTTAATAGAAATTTATGATTGTAAAATGAGTATAAAATTATGAAAAAGAAAACAATCATATTCCAATAGAAATTTATGATTTTAAAATGAACCTTAGGAATGCCACTCAGCACTTTAGAGTTAGAAATATAAATATACATATGTATGTATGTATATGCTTAAGTGTAATCCGTTCATTGCATATACGAATGACTTCACGTCAAAACATACTTGAGTGAAATAAGAGAACACAGTAAAACAATTGCAGCTATGCTGCAAGTCTAAACAAAAAGTAGATTATTTGGATGGTGCTGAGTAGCATCACAAACACATATATTTACGATCTAAATATGTATATTCTGAGGCTATACATATTTAAGACCTAAAAATTTAAGTAAAGGCAGTTGTGGCCGAACCGCGAGGGCGACTGGCAATAGTCGCAGAAACTCTTATACTACTTTAAAATAAATAAAAGTTTTGAACAACATCAAGTCAAAAGAAAATTGTTATTATTCAGTAAAGGAGAGGAACTCGAAAAGGAATAGCCGCAACTCAAGGTTTCCTAAACAAGAAACCATAACTGGCACAGTCGGTAGCCAACATAACTAGCCTCGGTAAACAACCATAGCTCGCGCGAGTTGTGGCAAACTGTCATCGTAGATTTGTTGAACAGCGTTTGGCATTTCATCATGGAAAGACTCACACCGCAACAACGTCTACAAATTGTTCAACTGTATTATGAAAATCAGCGTTCTGTGACTATTATATTGTACTTAGTTTTTCTACGGCGGCCGAAGACATCTTTGTGTCTGGTGATCAAAGGCGCGCCTTAGAACTAACGGAAGCGAATTTTAGTTCATTAGTTAATTACATTTCCGCAATTGGATTTGTTAAGACCGCATCGCAGTGCTATTTGCCGAGGATTCCGAAGATTACTGGGTTGTCATCAAGTTACCTAAACTTTGATGGATTAAGAGACGTTGTGCAAACATTGTCTCGATCCGTGATGAGGGTTTGCAGGACGAGGAATCTAGTTCATCTTCATCGTCGAAAAGTGAACTGTCAGAAGTTGAAAGCACTGTTTCGATGGTGGAAGGTTATGGTCTTCTCCTGAAGGAAATTTTGTTCCTAAGCATTTTGTAACTGATTATCGTGAGTGTAATATAAATCCAGGAGTCCCCCGTACAAGCAAAAAAACGGACTAATATTTTAAAAACTGATGTTGGAGAAATACAAATTCTCCTAGGATGTATGTTAATTATGTCTTATAACAAAGTTCGAGAACTGTAACATTACTGGTCAAACCATCCGTCCATGAGTAATTACACTATGTAACAAGATTTTTGTCCATGGGTTGTAATTGTTATTTCCTAGTCAGTTGGGTCCCAAAAGTATAGAAAACAGCTATTGTCCCAAGATAACTTTGCTTTTGTGACCATGGCAGCGCTTTTTTGAAAAATACGTTATCGCCTATACTTATATATTGTATGTACATGTTCAATAAAGCATGCCAATTAAAGAATGTATTTGAAAACTATTTTACAAACATTGGTTAAACCCTAGATGCAGTACACACTACATTAGAGATTTGTTGTGGTTTATTGAGAGTTGTTTCTTATTTTATTACAGATAATTTCGTTCAAACATGGCTTCACGAGGCTGCAAGTATCCTGCAGATGCATTTTGTTATGTCTGCGGATATTTTATCAAAACAAGAGCGAAAAAGTACTCCTGGAAAACATGTTTTAAAATGTGCGAAGCTTACAATGCTTATTTCGGCATGCCTGTGGGTGATCAAGACAAATCCTGGGCACCTCATTTCGCCTGTGAAAACTGCAAAAGGACTTTGGAAGGTAAGACATTATAATTATCAAGCGTGAAAAAATGGCACAATCAGTTTGGCCACCTAAATTCTTTAAGTTTAAAACATTTAAGTGAGAAAAAACTTGTAGAAGGTATGGACATTGAGAGTGTGCCTGTGGAAATAAACTGTGATGAGTGAAATCAGGCAAAAATCTGAGCGTTACCATTTCCTAATAAAGCAAAGCGTGTGACAAAATATGTACTTGAACTTATACATAGTGTTGTTTGTGGTCCAATGAATGTTAAGTCAATAGGTGGAAATCGCTATTTCGTCGCATTCATTGATGACTTTTCACGAAAAATTTACGCAATCCCTAATATTCAATATACTTTTTTAGCCACCCTAATGGTAACTGCGCCTACCGTTCCGACTGTTGCTAACCACCGTTTCCAGTCGCTGCAACGTGAAGGCCGTTAACCCTGGCATTTCCCCGCCGAACAGTTAAAACGTTTACCGTGTTAAACGTTGTTCGGCGAGGTTACTTTCACTTTAATTTTAACTATAACTTTCACTGCGATTGTGCAATCAGGAGCAAAAGGACGTGTCAGCCAACCAGTAAGTAATATGATACAAACTACTAATTATATTTAATATAATAATCAATATATGCACATACAATAATACGTGAGCAACGTATTGCATATCTATTTCTATGCACATCTCTGCATATATCTATGTATATATTGCAAAATAAACTTTAAAGAATATATACTGACACTGTGCTTTTCATTTCAAAAAATTAAATATTTTCAAAAGCTATGTTGCATTGCAAACGGGCCAAAAAACAAATTGTTTGCGTAGCGATAATGGCACCGAATACATTAACAATGACTTTGAAACTTTTTTAAACAATTGTGGAGTAAAGATGAAGAACACACCTCAGCAAAATGGTGTTGCTGAACGCGCAAATCGTACAGTAGTGGAAATGGCTAAAAGTTTAGGCTTATCGCATGTGCTGATGCAGAACAATTTTCAGCAAGCTATGATTTGGTTCAATTTTTCGGGAGGGTCAACTCAGCGCCATTTTTACAATTATTAAAATTAAAAAAAAAAAAATTTTTTTTCATTTTTGTACGTAAAAGATTTTAAATAAAAACCTAAAAAATTTAAATATCGTTTTTAATTTAAAAAAAAAAACATTCTGAAAATACCCTAAATTATAGAGCTCTAGACCTCTAGACCATGTAGGGACGCCTTTCTATGTAGTGACTGCATCCACGAAAGCAACGACATCGTTAATTTCACGCAAAGTCAAAACAGATCCAGTGGAACGGGCTGCGATAGAGGAACGGGATTTACCTCTAAGGAATTCAGCATGCAAAAGCGGCAGTGCGCGCAGCTCCCGCCAACGATCAAACGATCAAGCCGAACGGGTAAGAATGGCAAGGATTGGTCTGAGGGTTTGTATAAGCTCCAATGGTCTATAAATTTGCACAGTAAATCAACTAACAACCAAAGTCCAAACATCTTAGTGTGTGGTAATAAATTACGAGATCTGACTATGAATCGTCATCATCCAAGATGACGACGAAGCTGACACAGACCTCTACAACGATTTTAGATCAGTTGAAGCTCGCAAACGTATACGAACTGACCAGCAGAAATTAAAACAGCGGCCATTCAAAATAGGTTACGTGGTTTTAATTAATAATTTTCCGTCTCCAACAGGTACGTCACACAAATTAGAGCCAGAGCACAAGGGTTCATATCAGGTCACGAATGTTTCCGAATGAAGTCTTAAAAATGAGTGATATTATACAGGTGGGAAGGACAGATTTATGCAAAGTAATTCTGATCACGTTGGCGATAGCACCAACAGAGCTAGGACTAATTTCAGAGTGCAGCAGTGCAGGTGAATTTGATTAAGATTGGAATCAACGTTTCAATCCAAGGGACCAGCAAGAAAAGAGACACTACTTAAACGTGTAGCATTGTCGCGCATGGCACAAGATTAAAGTTAATAGGCGTTGCAATTGGCGATGAGCCGCTAGCAATTTTGTATAGAAATTTTAATAGTTTTATATAGTTTGAAGGTATATAGTATATTGTAAAATAAATTGCCACTATTCAACACTGTTTACATCTGTCAACTGGCAAAATTGCCTTTAACGCGTGATACTAGTGCCGAATTATAACGACACGAGAGCGCCTACGAAAGCTGCAATGTTTTGTGGAGTTTGTGATACTCGCTTATTGCTTATTTTTGCGATTCACACTGGAGCCACTACTAATATGTCCGTTCGGAGCTATAACCAATGTTTGAATAAAACTCCTTCAATACCCGATTGAAAAATGTATTTAACCCTGGATGGTTACTCTTCGTCGAATCGACGACACTCGTTTACTCTTCACTGCATAACTTTATTATGTGTGTTCTAATTACGCTCTTTTTGTCAACAACGTCAGTTGGTAACTAAAGCTTGCAGTGAGTGGACGCATGCTGTATATTTATTTTGTTCAAGCTGAAATTTACAGGTGTGTACTCGTCACAATGACGAAGAGTAACTTTACTGTGACTTTTTGCTCTCACAGTGTAATAAATTTGTTGTTATATTTTGATGTTTTGTTTAATAGTTTTGTATTAGTATTATTAAAAATTATTTATTTTCAAGCAGTTTATTATTTTTTATGTTAAATATTTTAAACTTTTTATTTAATTAGAGCAAAAAATGAGTTCTAAGAAAGTACTAACTGAAGCTGATATCGAGAGGTTTTTGCAAAATTGTGACGACGATTTCAATTTCTTGGGTAGTTCAGAGGAAGATGACGATAGCAATCAAGGTGGCGAAAACAATGAAGAAGAGCAGGCACCAGTTGCGGGAGATGACGTTTCACTATCGTCTGAGTTTTCTGAAGAAGAACTTTCCGATGAAGATGATATTCCGCTAAATATGCTTCGCTCAAGAACGAATGTAATTGACTTTTCAAAAACAATTCTGCGCGGGAAAAATTTTCATAAATGGTCCACTAAAAAAGGAAAATCACATCATCGGGCTATGAACTACGTGCACAAAGCTAGAGGCTCGTCTCGTGAATGCAAAGGAGTAGTAGATCCTCTTGAATGTTTTAAATTATTCATCACTTCTGAAATTGTTGATGAGATTGTGCAGTGGACAAATGTCGAAATACAGAATCGTCAGAAATCTAATTCGCAAATGGGTCCTACTGATTTATCTGAGATATATGCGCTACTAGGACTCCTAGTTCTTACGGCTATTAAGAAGGATAATCACCTTACAACAGACGAACTTTTTGATCCTACTTATTGTGGTTCGCGCTACTTGGCTTCTATGGGTAAATTTCGCTTTAAATTTTTGATGTCGTGTCTTCGCTTTGATGACAAAAGTGTCAGATTGAGACTGATAAATGACAAATTTGCTCCTATAAGAAAGGTTTGGGATCTTTTCATCCAAAAATGCCGCCAAAACTACGTCTCCGGTTTGTACTTGACAATTGATGAACAGCTACTGGCTTTCAGAGGACATTGCCCCTTTCGCATGTATATCCCAAATAAGCCAGCTAAGTTTGGGTTAAAATTAGTAATGTTATGCGATAGTGGTACAAAATATATGGTAGATGCTAGCCCATATCTGGGGAAAGGCTCTAATCCAACAGCAATTTCTCTTGGAGAGTACTATGTAAAAGAACTGACGAAAACTGTCCATGGAACGAATCGCAACATAACAATGGATACCTGGTTCACATCAGTTCCCCTTGCCAAATCTCTGCTTTCCGAACGCTATAAATTGACAATTATTGGCACTTTACGGTCGAATAAAAGAGAAATACCGAAGGAAATGGGCAACGTTAAAGGACGGAAAGCCGGAACATCCATGTTTTGTTACGACAATGAACTGACTTTATTATCGTACAAGCCAAAACCAAATAAATTTGTATATCTTTTATCCAGCTGCAATGAAGAAGGAACAATAAATATGAAAACCGGAAAGCCACACATGGTAGAATTTTATAATCAGACTAAAGGCGGTGTCGATACTCTAGACCAAATGTGCAGTGTTGTCTCGTGTTCTCGAAAAACCAACAGGTGGCCAATGTGCCTATTTTTTGGAATTTTAAATATCACTTTTGTGAACAGCTACGTCATATATACACACAATATGCTGCATAGAAATCAAAAACCCAAAAACCGACGACAGTACCTGAAAGATCTTCATGAATCTCTAGTGGTTCCCTTTTTAAGAGACAGACATGAGAAACCTACCTTGCAGACCTCAATTAAGGAGAGTATTGAAAATATAATACCTAATCTGCAGGAAGGCATTGACAACGCTGATAAAGGACCAAAAAAACGTAGAATTTGTCACTTCTGTCCGAGTAGCAAACGAAGAATGACAAAAGCCACGTGCAATATATGCAAAACAAGTATTTGTGGTGAACACAAAGTTGAACTTTGTGTCTCATGTAGAGAAAAGGCTATTTACTAAAAAAACTTTTTTATATTATATTATTTGATTTATTTTCTTTAAATGTTGTATATGAAAAAAGCAACTTTTATTTTTATTTGTTAGTTTTTGTTTTTATAAAAAGTTAATTATTTTTAAAAGACCAAAAAAAAGAGTACAAACTCATATTGAATTTAAGAGAGAAAAAGACTATTTATTTTTGTATTTAATTTTTTTTCATTGTTTTAAATAAAAAATGCAACTAAAAAAAGAGTTTTCTTATTTTTATTTTTAAAAAGTATTTTTCTAGAATCTTCATAAAAAATAATATAGGTCGCCGATCCGACGAAGAGTATCCTTAATGTACTAAAATGAAGAGTAACCATCCAGGGTTAAACATTTTCGAGCTGTGCTTTGCCTTTTAACAAACCAAAGCATGTTTTGTATTATTATTATCAAGGTGTATCTATAGATATAAGGCTGATTAATTCGCCTTGGGCGAATTCGGTACTTTTGGCACTTCTGTCAAAAATACATATGTGTACGTGCCAAGCCGAATTCGCTCTGTTTACATATTTCTTTGTTTATTATTGTTCGGAGCAGCGGATGATCTGCCCTAATGCATCTGCAAATATATATATGTAAAGAAATTATATTTCTTATTATATTACATTACAAGTGACTGTGTGGTGCGGTGTTTGTGCGGGAATGGTCATCGGACCGTTCTTTTTCGAAAATGAAAATGGAGCCTCTGTCACCATCAATGGAGAGCGTTATCGTGCCATGATACGCGATTTTGTTATGCCAATCATCGAAGAAAATGACATGGAAGGCTACTGGTTCCAACAGGACGGGGCTACATGCCACACTTCACGCGCTACAATCGATTTTTTGAAGCCATTGTTCCCTGGAAGGTTGATTTCGAAAAATGGTGATTTTCCGTGGCCACCGAGATCACCAGATTTGACGCCACCGGACTTTTATTTGTGGGGTTATCTGAAATCCAAGGTATACATCAACAAGCCAAGGACTCTAACTCAACTTAAAAACAATATCCGACGCGAAATCGCCGCCATACCGGCCGAAATATTGGCCAAAACGATGGAAAACGCCGAAAAAAGGACACATTTGGCCATCAAGGCCAGAGGCAAACATTTGAAGGATATCATTTTCAAAAACTAGCTGGAACAAATCTCCTTGAATCAAAATAAATGATTTTTCATATCAACACAAAAAAAAATGTTTTTTTCAATGTTTTTTTTTCAGAAACAAATGGGCCCGCTTTAAATGGCCTACCCTGTATTACAATATATCAGATTATGTTACATTATATTACTTATTCACTCTGGCTATTATCTGTGAGTTTTAGCAAATCATTTAACTTGCAAGATAAGACCTAAAAAGGGAAAGTTCGAATAATAAACTTTAAATGTAGTTTCTTGTTTTCAGGTAAGTTAACATTGTATTTAATTTTATTGTATTGTATAGAATTTAGATATTAAAATAAAAAAATCTTGTTTTCAGAACAAAGCAACACGCTTTATTTATTAAAGAACAATATTCCCGGTAAATAAGACATTAATCGTCTTATATATACATGTAGGAAGGCCACACGTAAGGCAGACGAGGAGCGGACAGTCGTACTGAATACGGAAAAATGCGACCCTACCAACTGAACGCACAGTCACCCTACCAAATAAGAACGGACAAAACAGGACAGTTTGAATTGAATGCCCGCTCAGGCATCATCGGCATCATCGGCACCATCGCTACATATAATACATATAATACATATAACTGTGACGTGTAACTGTACACATAACATATATAACTGTGTATTCATACATGTAATATATATATATAAATAAACTTTTGAAAAAACGTTATTAAGTGCTTTTAATTCCTACATACATATATACATGCGTGTCGCCTTCTCTCAGTTGATACAAACAAACATTAGCATGCAAGCACATACGTACATAAAGATGTGTGCACATACATATTTCTCTTGTGTCTCACTATGTTGTGCCGGTACATAGAAATTGATGTAATTATCATGAACTGACTAGCAGTTGGTTTTTTATTTCTGTTATTCTATGAAATCCGTTCTTCGTTCTGTTCTGCATAAATATCATAAATAAATGGAAATAAAAGGTCGATTATAAAAGGCAAAGGAATCGTTTTTTTTTTCATATGAAAAGGCAGCTAGCTTCTTGGCGATAAATCGACAGTATTTTAAGGAAATCTGTTTGGTGTTTGTTGAAGTCACTGTAACAAACATCGCTTTATTGTGATGGCACAACCTAATGTAAGTTTCCTTACGCTTATATGTATATTAATATAATATAAATTCATGTGATATGTACACATATGTACATATGTGTGTGTTTCTTGCAGTGACATGCAAAATGAACAAGACTAATTGCTTTGGTTAAAACGAGATAGCTTGTATTAATACATAGTAGGCTTTGATTTGATTACATAAATACCTAATTCCTAAGACTCTTTATGTATACATACAGTGGCTCACAGCTTATTTCAACCAGCACCCTGAAAAAAGTTTGTCTTCCTATAAAATCTAAACTAAAAGCGATATCAAAAAAATTTAAATGCAAGTAGTTAATATAATGTTTCAAAATAAAAAATATGAATTCATTTATTTTTTTAAATGTATTTATTACGTTTTTAGAACTTAAAAACTAAAAAATCAACCAAAAAGAATGCCACAGCTTATTTCAACCACATACTTTGGCAGCTGAGCAATGATACGTTATTTTACTTTGCAACGGTAGTTTGTTTTTCTACGCTTTAGTCGCTCTATTCTTAGAATTTTAGAATATATTTCTAATGAATTTTGAGAGTAGATCTTGCACAAAAATTCATTACGCAAAATGGGACCACGCACAACCATCGAGCAGCGAGAGCTTGTCCTCAGCCACTATAAATCTGGTCATTCCCGCAGGAAAATTGGGGAGATGGTTGGACTTAGTGATTCCACAGTCCAAAGCATCATTTACCGATTTGTTCGCGAAAATAGAACCCATGACAAGGGTAGAAGTGCTCCCAACAAAATTTTTAATTCATCAGACGAGCGCTATATTGTTCGCAAAATCAAGGCAAACCCAAGATTATCGGCTCCAAAAGTGGCCAATGAAGTTGAGGAAGAGCTGGGCAAGTCATGCCACCCAGAAACGATTCGCCGGGTGCTTCGGGAGCATGACTTCAATGGCAGAGTAGCGCGCAAGAAACCATTTATAAGTGACAAAAATAGGAAGTGTCGCCTGAAGTTTGCCCAGGACAATTTGCACAAGGACAATGCCTATTGGAATACAGTGTTATTCTGTGATGAGTCGAAATTTAATATTTTCGGATCAGATGGAGCTTCTTATGTGTGGCGTAAGCCCAATACTGAACTGCAAGCTAAAAATTTAAAGGCCACAGTAAAGCATGGCGGTGGCAGCGTTATGGTATGGGCCTGTATGTCGGCAGCCGGCGTCGGAAACCTCCAATTTATTGAAACGACTATGGATAAAACTGCTTATCTCGAGATATTGAAGGCCAATTTGCTTCAAAGCGCAGAAAAACTTGGTATTGCGGACGTCTTTAGGTTCTACCAAGATAATGACCCGAAGCATAAGGCGGGCATTGTGCAGACGTGGCTCATCTGGAACTGTCCTCATGTTGTCCATCCACCAGCCCAGTCACCAGACATGAATGTTATTGAAAATTTGTGGGCCATTTTGGATACAAACATCCGAAAAAGGAAAATTTCGAATAAATCGGACCTTAAAACGGCATTAACCGAGGAATGGGAGAAGATAACGCCACAAGTGACCCAAAAGTTGGTCGAATCGATGCCAAAAAGGCTCAAAATGGTAGTTGACCAAAAAGGTGGTCACACCAAATATTAATATTTAAAAATTTTTTCATATATTAGTTTAAATAGTGTAATTTTCTAGCTGGTTGAAATAAGCTGTGACCTTCTTTTTGGTTGATTTTTTAGTTTTTAAGTTCTGAAAATGTTATAAATACATTTAAAAAATAAATGAATTCATATTTTTTATTTTGAAACATTACATTAACTACTTGCATTTAAATTTTTTCTATATCGCTTTTAGTTTAGATTTTATAGGAAGACAAACTTTTTTCAGGGTGCTGGTTGAAATAAGCTGTGAGCCACTGTATATATGAATTATAGCGGGACTTATGTTCTTTTTCTTTTGCTTGAATTTGATTTTGTCGGTTAAGACGCGTTCAATTGGTATATGATTTTCGGCGGTGACGGGTCGAAGTAGTAGACAAAATATTAAAATAAAGAAATTGATGAAATAAATAAAACGTGGTGACCTTTTATTTTGTCGAATTGGAAGTGTTTAAAAATCAATTAAATATTTTTAATTTTAGAGGATCTAGTTCAGAGATATAGTGGTCACCGCAAAAGGTCTTTTTTGAGAGGAGCTCCCTTAGGTCAGCTGTAGCTCCTTTGCAAATACATAAATATTTTTACTAATACGAAGTCTTAAAAAATCTGTTCTGAAAGAAATTATTTGTTGATGTGAAACATCTATAGGCTCACTTGTAAACCGAATCGTTGGCGTGGCGACGCTTGCGGTGGCGACGGGTCGCCACGCTATACTAAAGTATACATATATATAATATATTTTATGTGTAGTAGAGTGTACGGTGTGGCGATTGCATTCTACACTAGCCTTAAGATTTCATATGTTGAATTTATATTAATTTAGCTATGGCAACGCCGTGCTACTGGCATGACCTGTCATTTCATTTTCAATTTCAATGTTCTTCTCTTTTTGAATCGGACACGTGTCGGTAACTAATTTAAGGTTGTACATTTATTTTTCTTAACAATAAAACCCAAAAATATATTTTATGTGTAGAAGAAGTTCATGTTTCCCAAACATCTATTGGTGATATGTGTGTTTCACATGTTAAACTAGAAGATTGAAGTGAATTAATTATGATTGTAGTATACATTTCACCTAATAACAAAATGGATCATATAATTTCATTTTAACATGAAAGGTTATTTCCTTATAGTCAAAGAGGTTCAATAATTTTTAAAACGAATAAACATAAACTACCATTAATTTTAGTTGGAGATTTTAATGTAAGTTTTGCAAGAGCTCAATCAATGCCATTAATGACATTTCTTCAAAAAGAATTTCAATTGCAAATCAACAACAATCCAAGAGAATCTACTACCAAATATGGAACAACAATAGATGATAGCATCTATTTGTGAGATATCTTGATAATATTTCATCCAATTCTTTTGTAACGTACTTTAGTTATCTTTGACCAATCGTCACAGTAATACCGGCAGAGGAAATATCGAATATAACTATTACTGAAGTCACAGATGAAAATATTTAAATTGTGGCTTGATATTAATATCGAATGTTGATATCACATGTAAATAAATGTTTATTAAATAAAGTTACCATTTTCTGTAAGAAATTCGTAATACTTCAATTTTTCATTAGGCTATATTTAATCCCTGTAATAATATTACCTTTTATGCATATTACTTGTACACACACGATGTTTCACATCTGCCAGGCGTCCCATGACGGCTTACATTTTTTCTTTTGTATTTTAAGAATACCATTTAATTTCGTGTTTTCTTTTTCATATGCACAGTATGCAATAAATTATGGGTTTAATCATGATCCAATTATAATAATATATAAATAGCATTATTCCATATGACGAATTTTTTAAATTGCACGAAGATCGGGGAAAAAACCTCGCTTATTGTTGTGATATTGATTCGATGTTTGAAAAAATTGGTTACCCTCATATTTCAGAGTAGTGGCGACTTTTCATCGATGCATCGGTCAACAGCCTTAAAGTATTGCTGCTTCATATCGGTAACAAATATCCAGCTGTCCCGATCGCATATGCCACCAACCTCAAAGAAAAATACGAAGGCATGGAAGTAATATTACAGCTGATAAACTACCAAGAGCATAATTGGAAAATATGCTGCGATCTAAAAGTGGTCGGATTACTCATGGGTGTTAAGCGTGCACTTCCAACCCACCAGTGCTTTTTGTGTACATGGGAAGGTCGCAAAAGAGATCAGCATTACACTGAATTTAAGTGGAAGCCGCGAACATGCTACAAAGTAGGCGTAGAAAGTATAGAAAATCTACCATTAGTGCAGCCATCTCAAATCATTTTGCCATCACTACAAGTTAACAGCCAAGTCACCGAACTTCCCTCGCAATGAATTCACCGAGCAACCCGCGCGCAAACAATGTCGTTGAACCCGACCACATATGCAACATAAACAAAGTAATGTGGGTCGAAGCAACGGCCAGTCGTTTCCGTTATGTCGCAAGCGTTGGAGTTCTGACCGAAATATGCTGAGTCGGTTTTACTGACCACACACAAACCCATGGCATAATCTTTATATATTTATTATGTATTTAGGTTTAGATTCATGTTTTCCATTTATGTACTTAGCTTTAGTCTTTTATACTCTCCATTCTTATAATCAGTTTTGTCCAGACAATTATTCAATAAAGAACGATTGGCTTTACTCCGGCACGCCGCCGTTAATATTTGATCTATTAATTTACACTGTTGAGCCACAAGGCCAATAGTCCAACAAGGGGACGAAGTCAAGTCCCCCAACATAACCATCCTAAAGTTAATTGAATTAAGAAGTGACTGAGACGTATCAGCAACATCCGCCGCTGGACCAAGGAATCAATACTGCTCCAGAAGGAAGTTGAAAACATATAACTTGAGACGTGTCAGCAACACCCGCCGCTGGACCAAGGCATCAATACTGCTCCAGAGGGAAGTTGAACTAATATAACTTACACATTAAGCTCGGTGTCGTATCAAATTTTGTTAAAAAACTGGATCGTGAAACATTGTCAGTGGCAACACCCAGGTGAAAAGTCTAGAAATGTGATACACTATCTGTGTGCCCAATTTCATTGAAATCCGTTAAGCTAAACCTGAGATCGTGTGGCTATACAGATATGCATACAAGAATTGGTCGCTTAAAGTTATAAAATACATTAAAAAAAATTCTGACGTGTACATGAAAATCGCCGATACATCAAGAAAATCTGAGAATTAATAAATTTTTTTTTCTAAGTGCAACTAAGTTTTAAAGGATTTAAAACATATAGTAATACTAGTGTCAAATTGTATTGAGTATTTGTGTAACAAGTTTCATGTGAAAGCGTCATCATTAAGTGTCGTTTCTTCGTTTGTGTCATTTCGTCGAAGTGTAAACAAAAAATTTTTTTATACAAAGACTATGTCAGCTTTTGTGCCTACAAAACTTCATTCGCGGGAAGCATTGCTATTTTGCTTCCATCTAAAGAAAAGTGCAGCGGAAAGTTATCGAATGCTGTGTGAGGCTTACGGTGAGAATGGAAGAATGAAACGATACAAAGCGAAGTCGTTTTTGCATCGCATTATTACTGGCGATGAGAAATGGATTCACTACGACAATCCGAAGCGCAAGGCAGCGTATGTTAAGCGTGGCGAACCCGGACCATCAACGCCAAAGCCAAATATCCATGGCAGCAAGGTAATGCTCTGCGTGTGGTGGGACCAGAAGGGAATCGTTTACCACGAACTATTGAAAAGTGGTCAGACGATAAACGGAGCACTCTACAGACAACAACTTATGCGATTGAAGCGAGCAATTGCGGAAAAACGTCCGGAATGGGAAACCAGACATGAGACATTGATCTTTCATCATGACAATGCTCGGCCGCATGTCGCACAAATGGTCAAAACCTATCTCGATGGTAGCGGATGGGAATTTCTATCCCACCCGCCTTATAGCCCAGACCTTGCACCATCAGATTACCATTTGTTCCGGTCGATGCAGAATGCCCTTTCGGGAGTGCGTTTCACTTCGGTAGAAGGTATCTAAAATTGGCTTGATGAGTTCTTCGCCTCCAAAAGCGAGCAGTTTTATTGGGACGGAATCCATGCATTACCAGAGAAGTGGGAAAAAGTTATAGCTAGTGATGGACAGTATTTTGGATAAAATATGTTGTAAGAATTTTTAAAAATAAATTTTTGAAATCGAAAAAAAAAAACTTTTAAAACTTAGTTGCACACCCAATAAATTTTCGGCATAACTTGAAGGGACTCCAAATTTTTAAACAACTTATTTACCTTTAATTTATTGTGTGTGTTTGTTACAGTTCCGGAAGTTCCGATCATCTGACAGTTGCGCTACTAGGAGACGTATACTTTGACAATTTTGACACGAAAACGTCTTTCTGTATATTTCATCTTACGAAAAATGCAGTGCCCGACTCGAAATAACTTTTGGTACGTTTGTGGCTTATTCGCACCAAGTAAAAATTTTAAAAATATTGCGAAAACAACATTAAAATTTTTAATGTAACTATTTTTAATTGCAACATAATAAAATTAATAAAAAAATTCGGGGTTTTATATCCTATTGTAATGCGGAGTGAAATACCTTTCTTTTGATACCCACATCGGCATATCTCATGCAATTTTTTTTAAATTTCGAACAGGTGGCAACCCTGTGAAACATTGTCAGTGGCAAAACCTAGGTGAAAAGTCTAGAAATGTGATACACTATCTGTGTGCCCAATTTCATTCAAATCTGTTAAGCTAATCCTGAGATCGTGTGGCTATAAAGTAGGCCGGCGGGTCGATTTGTGGGGAGGCGATTTTTTTGCCTGTGAAAATCATATTCTAGGGATCAAAATAAGAAACTTTGCCGAAGGAACCATACCTCTTAAACGAATTCTGATGTCCCCCAGTTTGACCATTCTCATTGTGATTGTTGAGCAGTGAAGACGTCCCGTGTCGTGAGCGCATAAATTATTGCGAATTCCGTTTTGTGCTATATCCGCGACTGTTTACCGCTATTCGAGTGACGCTACAGTGTTGCTGTACATGAGCTGTACATCGATTCGGAGAATTATATTAAGTGAGTGCCGTTGTGTGAGTACGGGAAAATACCGCTGTGTTTTCCCGGAATTTTAGTGAGAGACGCTATAATTGCGCGCACCTGTGGGAAAACTATAATCGTTGTGCGGGTAGCGAGAAACGCTATATACGGCGTAACTGCATAAGTGTGTGTGCGAATTACATTGATAAACTGTGTGTGTAATTGTCGGTGGACTCTCCCGTTAGTGGGCGCCACTATAATTGCGTGCACCTGTTCGGTGCAACACGTGCGGGAAAAGAATTGTCGTTGTGCGCCTTAATTGCGTGTGAAGCAGAAAACAATTGTTCGGTAAAAACTATTGTTCGGTAGAAACTATTGTTCGGTAGAGGACTATTGTGTTAAGTGAGTGCGAGTGCTGCGACGCGAATTACAGTGGTGGCAGCGGGCTATGCCCAAATTAGGCGTAGCAATGAAGAGGGCGAGCACCCCTCTCCAGAGCAGTTCGAGGTTGGCGTCGTCGGCGATGGACGAATCAACATCGGGGGAGGAGGAGGTCCTCTTGAGATCTCCTCCCCGCATGAAGAAGAAGACCGCTGGAGGAGCAGCGGTCCCAGCAGAAAAGGTCGCGTCGAAAGCACCCGTAATGGGCAAGTCGGGGGTAAGCGGAAGCGAGGGCGCTTCCGAGGGGGAGAAAAAGGGGGGTGAGAAAAAGGTGCGGAAGGCAGGGGCCAAATTGGGTCCAGCCGGGAAGCACCTGGAAAAATATTGCAGGAATTTGGGTGCTTCCCTGGGGAATTTGGGAACGTTCGGTGGGGATGCCGAACGCAAGAAAGTTGGGGTCGAGTTTATGGGGCGCTTCAAGTCCATTGTGACGGCCTTTAGTGGAGCCGTCATAGACATGGACGGCGTCCCGAGGCGACTCTGAAGACACTACTATAAGTACTGAGGAAGAAAATAAAATTGTTTCAAAAATGGCAAGAGCTCCCCGAACCTTCAACATAAATGAAGAGTTGACAGCAGCAATGGCGACTAGAGAATCATCAGTTGATATGAGCACTTTAGACATAGAAACGCCAGACTCTGACCCGTTCATAATGCAGATGATAGCATATTTATCAGAAGAAGACAATATGCAGAGTATAATTAACGCCGTATCTTACCAGGGCTTTGATCCCATCTTTATACGTAAGTTAATAGCAAAGCTTCAACCTGACGCTGAAATACGGAAAAAGCAGATCTCATTCTTGATTGTTTTAATGCTATCGCGTGGTTCCTCTATAATATCAAAAACAGGAAAAGTAAAACAGGAGACTCAAAGGTATATTTCGGAATTGGTAAAGCTTTACCGTATATCAAAAAATGTTGTTGCTCGCAATCTAATCGTGAAACAATAACTTTACCACGCATTTTGAATAGTTACCCGGAAGTTGGATTCGCTGTTCTAAAAAAGTTCGCTAATATTAATAGACCAGTGACTGTAAAACATATGATCTCTCTCGGTTATGATGATCTCGAAAGTTACTTTAGAGGAGGTTTTATATTCTCTATGTTGCCAACTCGACATGAAACGATGACAGATGATGTTAAAGAAGCGATAATCAAGGCAATTCTGGCATATCAGGTAGAGGAAACGATGATACTAACAAAGAACAAGTCCATTAATAATAAAGAGCAAATTCTGTCAGAAATTCTTGTCTACTCTTTAGCGCCTGCGCCTGTGTTGCCTGCGTTGCCGGTGCCCAAGCCAGTCGAGACCTGGTCGGTAGTAGTGAGGGGTAAAACCCCCACTACATCCAAGGAGGTCATTAAGAAAGTGGTTAAGGAGGTAGGGCTTTCCATGGGGGTAAGGGTGCACGAAGTGCGCCCGTTGAAGGATGGAGGTGCGATTATTCGCACCCCATCCGTTGCCGAGAGGGACAACTTGGCGAAAAATGCCAAGTTTTCCGAGGTAGGGCTCGATGTGAGCGTACGTCGAAAGCTGGGGCCTAGGGTTGTGGTCAAGGGGGTCCACACAGAGATCTCCCCTGATGAGTTCATGGGGGAGCTTTTCCGGCTGAACCTGAAGGAGTTCAGCCCCTCTCCAGAGCAGTTCGAGGTTGGCGTCGTCGGCGATGGACGAATCAACATCGGGGGAGGAGGAGGTCCTCTTGAGATCTCCTCCCCGCATGAAGAAGAAGACCGCTGGAGGAGCAGCGGTCCCAGCAGAAAAGGTCGCGTCGAAAGCACCCGTAATGGGTAAGTCGGGGGTAAGCGGAAGCGAGGGCGCTTCCGAGGGGGAGAAAAAGGGGGGTGAGAAAAAGGTGCGGAAGGCAGGGGCCAAATTGGGTCCAGCCGGGAAGCACCTGGAAAAATATTGCAGGAATTTGGGTGCTTCCCTGGGGAATTTGGGAACGTTCGGTGGGGATGCCGAACGCAAGAAAGTTGGGGTCGAGTTTATGGGGCGCTTCAAGTCCATTGTGACGGCCTTTAGTGGAGCCGTCATAGACATGGACGGCGTCCCGAGGCGACTCTGAAGACACTACTATAAGTACTGAGGAAGAAAATAAAATTGTTTCAAAAATGGCAAGAGCTCCCCAAACCTTCAACATAAATGAAGAGTTGACAGCAGCAATGGCGACTAGAGAATCATCAGTTGATATGAGCACTTTAGACATAGAAACGCCAGACTCTGACCCGTTCATAATGCAGATGATAGCATATTTATCAGAAGAAGACAATATGCAGAGTATAATTAACGCCGTATCTTACCAGGGCTTTGATCCCATCTTTATACGTAAGTTAATAGCAAAGCTTCAACCTGACGCTGAAATACGGAAAAAGCAGATCTCATTCTTGATTGTTTTAATGCTATCGCGTGGTTCCTCTATAATATCAAAAAACAGGAAAAGTAAAACAGGATACTCAAAGGTATATTTCGGAATTGGTAAAGCTTTACCGTATATCAAAAAATGTTGTTGCTTCGCAATCTAATCGTGAAACAATAACTTTACCACGCATTTTGAATAGTTACCCGGAAGTTGGATTCGCTGTTCTAAAAAAGTTCGCTAATATTAATAGACCAGTGACTGTAAAACATATGATCTCTCTCGGTTATGATGATTTCGAAAGTTACTTTAGAGGAGGTTTTATATTCTCTATGTTGCCAACTCGACATGAAACGATGACAGATGATGTTAAAGAAGCGATAATCAAGGCAATTCTGGCATATCAGGTAGAGGAAACGATGATACTAACAAAGAACAAGTCCATTAATAATAAAGAGCAAAATCTGTCAGAAATTCTTGTCTACTCTTTAGCGCCTGCGCCTGTGTTGCCTGCGTTGCCGGTGCCCAAGCCAGTCGAGACCTGGTCGGTAGTAGTGAGGGGTAAAACCCCCACTACATCCAAGGAGGTCATTAAGAAAGTGGTTAAGGAGGTAGGGCCTTCCATGGGGGTAAGGGTGCACGAAGTGCGCCCGTTGAAGGATGGAGGTGCGATTATTCGCACCCCATCCGTTGCCGAGAGGGACAACTTGGCGAAAAATGCCAAGTTTTCCGAGGTAGGGCTCGATGTGAGCGTACGTCGAAAGCTGGGGCCTAGGGTTGTGGTCCAGGGGGTCCACACAGAGATCTCCCCTGATGAGTTCATGGGGGAGCTTTTCCGGCTGAACCTGAAGGAGTTCAGCCCTGGGTGTCTGCAGAAGGACGTCAGGATGGTCAGCCGTCCGTGGAAGGTTAGCCCTGATGGGGCAACAAACGTAGTCCTTGAGGGCACGGACATACTAATGTCCGCCCTCCTGGAGGCCGGGCGTTGCTACATAAAGTGGTTCTCGTTCCGGGTGCGGCCGGACCAACTGACGCCCGGCTGTTTCCGCTGCATGGGATTCGACCATAGGGTGGCGGAGTGCAGGGCGAAGAAGGATGTCTGCCGAAGGTGCGGGCAGGAGGGGCACAGGAGTACAGGTTGCGGCAATGCCCCGCATTGTCGCAACTGCGCATTTAAGGGCAAGCCAGCCGGACATCTGATGATGTCCACTGTCTGCCCGATATATGGTGGAATTGTTGCACGTGCGCAAGCCAGACACTGATGATGGAACTATACCAATTGAATTGTCAGGGTTCTTATGCCGTTATGTGTGAGTTGGGGGCGTGTATGTTGGAAGGGGGCTGCGGCATTGGTTTGCTCCAGGAACCATACTCCACCAATGGGGTGGTGAGAGGTCTTCCTGGGGGCTTCAGGGTCTTTACTGACCTTGGAGTCAATGCCGCAGTAGCTGTATGTGAGCCAAGCTACTCTTGTGTAGTAGTTGACTCATCACAGTGGGGAGTATGTGTGTGTGTTGAGGGGGATTTCGGCAAAATATATCGCACCCCCGCAAGAAAAGCGACACAACTCAAAAATTTTCAAATTTCATATTATGTGCCCATTATATTCTAAAGAAGTCAATAGTCAATCAGGAAAAATGTCACAAGTTAAATTTCTGTAATTCTCCCGAGAGGCCACTAGTGTCGTTTTGTACTTTCCCGCCAAACAACTTTGTTGATTCAAGAAAGGTGACACATTACAGTTGTGTCTAGATCTCCAACGAGTGAGGTTGTTACGCTGCTCCGGAAAACCGACATATTTTAAGTTGTGACAGTTTTCGTGTTGCATCCTGTTTGCTTTGAAAGTGGAAAATAGACATTATTTTGATTTATGACGTTTTTCCTGTTTTAAGTGAAAGTAACAAGAAGACATTATAATAATATTTTGGATTAGGACACTTTTCTTGTTCCATGTAAGTATATTGTTGACGATTTATTTTGTGATATGTCACTTTTTCTGTTATGTCATTTTTATTTTATTTGCATTTATGACAGGAATGCCATTAAAAAAACTCTTCGTTTATGTTACAACCACATAATCGTATATAATACAACGTGTTATGTGCAGTTATTTTATTTTTCTAAATAAACGAACTAATTAAGGGACAGTTCAATAAGCATTGATTTTAAAACTATCAAATATTTCATTTTGTTTTAGATAAAATGGATTCGTCTTCTCGAGCTTCGAGAATTTTACGATTGTGCTTGGAATATGAGAATAACACCGATACCTTAGAAACATCGGTTGATATTGGGAGTATTGAAGTACAAAACCCCAATGATGTTGAACTTGAAAATATTGAATCTGGGGAACCCAGGCAAGCTGCTGAATCCTCGGCTGTTCCAGATAATTTACAGCAGTATACTATGGAAATGGACGAGAAAATAGATACAAAATTCGTCTTAAGAAAAATAGAAAATGGTGTAGTATCTAAAGTATCTGATCATGAAAATTTAGAAACTGTATCAGATGAAAGCAATGCTGATTTAAACCTAAGCGATGATTCAATAGCCGACCCCAGCTTTTCTTCATCTGAGTCAACATCAAGTGATGAATCAACATCAAGTAATGAATTAACATTAAGTGACGAATCATCACCACCAAGTTCGTCTTCTAAACGTGGTAAGAAGAGAGTAATTAGAATTTCAGCAAGAAAGAAGAGACAGCGAAACGACTCAGAAATATGGGAAAAGAATATCAATCCGTTTCCAAGACGTCCAAAATAATCAAAGCCAGAGAAATTTTAGCACCATGCACAGACAAATGCAAACTTTCATGCTCAACCAAGTTTTCAGAAAATCAAAGAAAGACCATTTTCAACAACTATTGGGCACTTGGCAACTTAGAACAACAACGATCTTTTATTGCTGGGAACATTGAAAGTATACAGCCCAAATATAGGTACACGCGCACGGAAAACCACAGAAAATTGAACAACGCATTCTACTTTCAGATAGAGGCAAAAAAATTGAGAGTTTGCAAACTATTCTTTAAGAATACGTTGGGAATCAACGACAGACCTATAAGAACAGTTTTGGAAAAAAAAGAAAATGGATTTCTTAAACCAGAGAAGAGGGGAAAACACTCAAATCATTTCACAGTTGCACCTGGTATAAAAGAATCCGTAAGAAACCATATCAACTCGATACCACGCATGGAAAGCCATTACCTCCGTGCCACTACTTCCAGAGAGTACATAGATGGTGGTAAAAGTTTAGCTGACTTACATAGAGACTACATGAAAGAACAAGCCGAAAAAAAACAACCAGCAGCAAATCTTATGATGTACTCACGTATTTTTAATGGGGAGTTTAATATTTCATTTTTTTCCCCGAAAAAAGATTTATGCAATTTGTGCGAATCTTACAAAAACGCACCAGAAGTACCAGGCACAAAGGAAAAAAACGAGAAGCATCAGGAAGAAAAAAGGTTAAGTCGTGAATCTAAAGAACAGGATAAAAGATGTGTTGGTGATAATTTTGTTCTTGCAACTTTTGATCTTCAAGCGGTGATGCCGTGTCCTAGAGGAAATTTATCAATATTTTATTACAAATCGAAAATAAATTCTTATAATTTTACGATTTGCGAAGTTGGTAACGATTCTGTGGAATGTTTTTTTTGGCACGAGGGCGAAGGACATCGTGGTGCGAATGAAATCGGATCTTGCATATTAAAGTATCTGGAGAAGAAAGCTTCTGAAATTAATAATGACAATTTGGAATTCACGTTCTACTCGGACAACTGTTGCGGACAAAACAAGAATCGGTATATAATTGCAATGTTTATGCATGCAGTTAAAACACTGAAAATAAAAGCTATTACACACAAATTCTTGATTTGCGGCCATACTCAGAATGAGGGTGATGCAGCCCATTCTGTAATTGAGAAACAGATAAAAAAGTCACTCAAAAGTGGTCCAATTATTATTCCCCAACAGTATGTCACAATAATACGAACAGCCAAGAAGCGTGGAAATCCATATCAGGTGAACGAAATGAGTCATTTAGATTTCTTTGATTTAAAACATTTAAGTAGTATGACAGGCACCAATTATGCTAAAGATGTGACTGGCAACACTATAAAAATGACTGATTTTAAAGTTCTGAGGTTTGAGAAGTCTAGACCAGATTCATTTCTTTTCAAACTGTCATACAAGGACGAATTTGCAGAAATTGAAGTTCGAAAGAGAAAACCCCAATCTTCTTCTGTTACTCTAAAGAAAGCTTACTCTAAAAAAATAGTGATCGAAGGAAAAAAAAAAGAAGACTGTTTGGAGTTGATCCGTTCAAATCACATCCCGCAAAGTTATTTCAGTATTTTTAATTCACTATTTTCTTAAATGTATGTACCTATTTAACAACAGTAGTTTTGTTTAAATTACATACTGCTTTGTAAGCAGAGTTATTTTTTGTTGTACCTACTGATGTTTAAAATTACATTAGTCATAAATAATAAAGCTAAATAAAGTGAAATATTATTATGTTTTTTATTACTATATTCAGTACTGTCACAAATAAAAATACATCAATTAGCAACACAAGAAAAATGACACAAGTTAAAATAGGGGTAGTTTTGAAGACTCTGTATGCTTCAAAGTTGCTTAAAAATCTAAATTATACTTTTGAGTCTAAAAAACAACACAAAAAAATAAGTTCATGTGGACCAAGGATTAGTTTTGACTAAATATAGCATTTTTATTTTTACAGTTTTTAATTTTTACTCTCCTGCACAATTTAATGTTTTTGACTTGTGTCACTTTTCTTGCGGGGGTGCGATATGTCGCTAGCCTATACTGCAAGTTTAATGAACCTCTAGAACCATACTTGAGATACATAGAGGCGGTGCTACTACGTGAAAGTAGCAACCCTGCCATCATGTGTCTCGATGCTAATGCCACCTCCCCGATGTGGTTCAGCAAGACATCCAGGCACACAGCAGGATATCAGAGCCACAGTCCTGGTGAGGTCATGAGCGATTGGGTGGTGGCGAATAGCCTCCTCATTGCAAACGAACCGAGTGAATGGTACACGTTTGATGGGCCTAGAGGAGTGAGCGACATTGACGTGACGCTCATGAATGAAGCAGCCGCGAGCAGGTTTGAATGTAGTTGGAGTGTCAAGGGTGGTTGGGGAATTAGTGACCATAATTTAATACAAATCATGGTTACTCCTCGTACCCCACAGTCGGAAAGTGTGAGTCCATTGAGACGATGGCGTACCGCATGCACCGACTGGAACCGATACGGTCAGACCGTTAGAGAAGCGGTATTGGGTATACCGCTTAACGTGTTTGAGAATTTCGGGGTCGACGAGCAAATTGCTCGTTTATCAGAATGTGTCTGGGGGATTAATGATACGATGTTCAGAAAAGCTAGGGTTGCCAGACTTAAAGGTGTTGTGGTGGGTAAAGTGGTGGACTAGCCAGTTGAATTCAAAGAGGAGGTCTGTCCGGCGCTTGAGGCGGTTGTTTCAACGTGCCAGGCGGGCCAATTCAGAGAATTTGCCCCAGCTCAAGGCTCAATTCAGAGTAGGAATGAAGGAATACAAGAGAATGTTGGTAAAAGTTAAAGAGGAAGAGTGGAAAAGGTTTGTCGGGGAAAATAGGGACGACCCTTGGGGACAGGTCTTTAGGATCTGTCGGGGTCGTCGGAACGAGATGGCTAGCTCTCTTCGCGTGGGTGACACTGTGTCATCCACGTGGAGAGAATGCGCCAGTGTTCTGTTAGGCGAGTTTTTTCCCAGGGCTGAGGTTCAGGTTCCTCCTGCACAAGAGGTGCCTGTCCCTCCAATAGAAGTTGAGGATTTGGATTATGCGTTTGGCCTGGTCAGGTCTAAAAGGTCTCCAGGTCTCGATGGTTTGAACGGAGAGATGTGCAAATGCTTGTGGGAGTTCATGCCGGAATATTTGGAGGCCATTTATGATCAATGCATATGGGAGGGATATTTTCCACGTGAGTGGAAAGTTGCTAGGGTCGTTGTACTCTTGAAGTCGCCCGATAAGATCAGGAGCGATCCTCTCTTATTGGTAAAGCTTTATCGGTAAGTAAACAGTCCAGCAATCTAAGCGAAATATCAATTTTATTAAAAAAAATGCTTTAAAAACAACGCCATGCCTAGATAATAACGCCGGTTTAGCTACATAAATATTACACTCAAAGCTATATGATTACGTATGTAAGCTAAAATAGTTTTATTTTGAAATTAAATATGAAATAATCCAAATTAATAAAATAGCAAACAACACATATCAAATTGAAGTGCAAGTTTAACTAGCAGAAAATATTGACAGTGTACACCACAAGTTATAAAATCATCGTTTAATCGCCATCACGGTAAATATGTAAACAAAAAACAGCTGATGCATTCCATTGTAATTATCTATATTCGCAAAAAGCTTTTAGAAGTGCAATCTTATAATTTAAAATTACTAAAATAATAATAAGCAATTCACCACTTATAATTAAGTTCTTTTTCAAAAGTTTAAAAAGGTGGTAAGAGTGATTATTAATGTGAAGAAATTATGGTTCTAAAAATATTTTAAGTGTGATTTATATATTTATTTGGTGATAAAAATAATCTATCGAATGACAAAAGTGGGATTTTAATGTTTTCGCGTGTTTCATGTGCGTTTTTCTAAAAGTTGGACTGTTATTGGTTATTTCAGCATTTTTTCAGTTCGTAGTTGCAAAAAGTTTTACTACTATACCACATTTCTAGATTATAAAAGTTAAAAGAAATTATATTAAATTGCATTAAAAAATCTATAGAATAATATATGTATTTTTGGTTTATAAAAACTGAATATCTATTATTGTTCTTTAATGTAATATTTTTATTTAGTGAAATGCCTTCCCGTAAAAGGCCGCGTCTCAGTCGTCATAGTCAGAAGACAGCAAACAGTCGAGCAAATAGAGCAAATGAGTCAGAGGAAGCGCATGCGAGTCGTTTAGCTGATTTGCGCAGGCGGGAAGTTTTGTGTAGAGCAAATGAAAACGAAGAGCAAACTAGGCGTAGGCGTGAAACATTGCGATTAAATTCTGCTGCTTCTCGAGCGAATGAAAACGAAGAGCAAGGCGAGCTTAGTCGCCAAGGACTGCGATCACGTGCAGCTGATAATCGAGCAAATGAAACAGAAGAGCAGCATTCACTTCGCTTAAGTCAGATGAGAATGGCAGTAACAACGCGTTGTGTGAGGATTAATACCTTAAAAAGAGAAGCGTTTGACTATAAACCAGATGCTGAATATCAGTATCACCCTCAAGTAACAATAGGCGAAATGAGCAAAATTTGCCCCTACCCAGAAGTTCGACCCAAAGTGGGGGACATCAGAATTCGTTTTAGAGGTATGGTTCCTTCGGCAAAGTTTCTTATTTTGATCCCTAGAATACGATTTTCACAGAGCAATGAGCGATTTTTAAATCGACCCGCCCTAATAATCTCATATATAGCAAAAACGTCGTTCTCTTAACAAAAGAGTTTCGCTTAACAAAAAAAACTCATAAATTAAATTGTACATTAGCATAACGCATTTATTTAAAAAAACGCACATTCTAAAGACAATTTGTCACGCATACAAAGTTCTCTAAGTAATTCAATAAAAATTTGATGTTTTATTTTCTTTAAATGGGCATTTTAGAGCTTTTTTATATCCAAAGCTAGGCAACACTGCAATAGCGAGAGAGAGATTTGACTGCCGAAAGCAGAATAAGGCTGACTTCCTAAATGCCATTTGCGCTGCATAAGTACAAAGTCAAATGTTCCTAAATGCAAAAGTCGATTATACGTTACCGTCGAAAATTCCTAAATGCATGCATCAGGTATCGACTTGCATCGTAATCGAAATTTGCGCATCACTAAATTTTGTGATACTTGTATTTTAAAAGGCAATTAAAATGGCAGAGGTTGAAACGTAAGTAAATGTGCTTAATTGTAAAATAATTTGAGTTGTACCCAACTAATTTATTTATTATTTACATTTTAGTGAAAAGAAGTGGACATTCAATTTGACCAAGTTATTGATCACGACCAGGCTGGAAAGTGAACCGGAGTTTGCGGGCAAAAAACGCAAAAAGACAGTTTTGTGGCAGCAGGTGCTCCTTAAAATGAAAGAAACTGAACCAGGACTGACATTCACTCGTGACGATATAACTCGAAAGTTTTTAAATCTAATGGTAACCTATAGGCGCATTAAAAAAAGGAACAACACATCTGGGCAAGGTGCGACAAATTGGGAGTTTTTTGATCTTTTAGATGAAATTTACGGCACACGCGCAGATATTGTGGTTCCTGAAGATATCTTGGATTCATCAATATTAGAATTGTCTGAAAGTGAGGAGCAACCTGCTTTCACTTCAAAGAGATCTAAACGTGATGTTAAGGAAATTATGAGTGATATTTGTGAGACAGACAAGAAGTACATGGAGGAGTTTTTGCAAATGGAAAAAGAGAAGTTGGAAATTGAACGCTTGAAAATAGAAGAAATGAAAAAATTGCGAGAGTTGTTATCAAACATGCAGTGATTTTCCTATTAATTTAAATTTTTAATAAAACAATTTTTATGTTAATTTTATTTTGGTAACATAAAGACTGAAACAAAAACGCTACATTTGAACTGTTACCTGAATAGGTTAAAACCTGAATAATAATAGAAAATAAATGTGTTGAAATACAAAACATTAGTTTTATTTTTAGTTGATATTAGTTTTATTTTGTTTATGTTAAAGGAATGTACGTATACATATGTATGTCGTAAAATGAAATTTAAAGTTCAGGTTGCTCTTTGTAAAAACTAAAGTTTTAAGCTGATAATAAATTGGTTAATTGATCTCGTTTTGATCTACCATCCAACTCTTCGATGTCTGCTCGGGATTCCGTACTTGTATCTTCTAATATATCAGGAAGATCCGAAGTGGTAAAACTTTCGTTATTTATAATGATGTTATGGAGTATCATACATGAAATTATAATATTTTTTACAAGCTTGATGTTGCGAATTTCAATGAAATTCAGTATACGGAACTTTTTCTTTAAAATTCCAAACGCTTGTTCCACGCAGACTCTTGTACTACTTAAAATAGTATTAAATCTTTGTTGTCCCTCACTTAAAAAGCCGGTATCTTTATATGGTACCATAAGAAATCTCTCCAGTGGATAAGCTGCATCTCCCAGCAAATGGCACTCAGGAGGAAAGGGAATATCTCCGTTTATTATTGCTTGACGTAAAGGGCTGCTTTGCCACACGGAAGCGTCGTGACACCTCCCAGGATATCCAGCAAAAACGTCGATAAAACGCAATTCGCTATCCACAACAGCTTGCGCTATTACTGAAAATGTGCCTTTTCTATTATAAAAACTGATGCTGCTTTGCGTTGGTTGGGTGATTTTGATGTGTGTCCCATCTACGCATCCTAGGACAAACGGAAATGGGTTGCTGCGCATTGCCTGAAATTTTTCCATAACAATCCGACGCTCTGATGCGGTCAAGGGAAATTTTATGATACGACTTTTTAGTTTTAATAAGATTTTAATCGTTTTGAAAAATACCCGATAAGTAGCACCAATACCAACGTTAAATATATTACTTAATTCACGGAAACTATTTTGATTTCCTAATCTCCAAAGCGTAATATGCAATGCTAGCTTCAATGGTATATTGGGACGTCCTGCATTTTTTGCCGGCCAAAAGGGTTGTACTATTTCGCAAAGAGTCTGAAATATAAAATATTAATATAAAACTACGTTAATATTTATTATTTATGTATACTACCTGGAATGTTTGTATTTGCATCCTGAAATGGCTATAAAAGACATCGTTGGGCATTTCTTCAATGCACTCGAGAAACTTTTTGCATTTTGGAATATTTCTCGCGATTCTCTGCGTCTTCCACAAGTGAAAAATCAATTTGTGTCTTTTTCTCATCTTTTTTGCAATAAGTAAATCACTACTGGATTGATTTTCACTAAATAACTCAGCGAAAGAGCAAATTGCTAATTTTTTCACCGTCACATCCATTTTGATTGCATCAGCTGTGTTCTTAAATGAAACAATGCTGCCACCTAGATGTATGCAAAGCAATGCAGTGGTATCGAAAAATTGCATCGCAATGGATTTCGCATCGCAGTACACATTGCATCGTGACGTTTAGGAAGTCAGCCTAACACTAATTATAAATTTAAATCAAGTTACGAAAATGGTAATCTGGCTTTTTATATCCAAAGCTAGGCAACACTGCAATAGCGAAAGAGAGATTTGACTGCCGAAAGCAGAATAACACTAATTATAAATTTAAATCAAGTTACGAAAATGGTAATCTGGCCATACTGGTGCTAAAACCACGTAACTCATTGTCAAATTAGCTTAGTGCAAAGTAACGGGACCACGGTGGGCGCCATCTCATTATTCTTTCCATCATGATTTTTTGTACATAGATCATTTTTTCAGTTGAAATAAAGCAATCGTAGCGTTTACACGTGCGTATTCATTTTCTGACGTTTAAAGGTAGCATAACCTTACAAATTTAAATATAGAAAGGAATATATATTTAATTTTTAATTTATATGTCGGGAATTTTTATAGCATCGTTTTATTCACGGACTTTTGGGCAGATTTTCAATTTGGAATTATGAAATCCTGATAGTAGGGGCTGCATATAGGTGGAAATACTATCTAAATGGAAGCAGATGTACGTATGTGTTCCCTGGCTTACTTGCATTTACATGCACATCACCACAACGCAGACCCACAAATGTTGATGATGATGATTCATTCAATCATGTAAAGGCATATATGCCGAAAATAGGATTAACTTATGATTGAGATGCATTGGTTTTCTAGCTCCCACATATATATTTAGCTACAATAGCCTTTGCTTCTCAATCAAATTCTAAACGCAAATACATACTACATTTTCTATAATGTAATCATATCGTTGGTTGGATTCATGTGAAGAACTCCAATCAGATCAATAAAATAAAAACTAATCTCCGTTACTGGGTAAACAATAGTGTCAACTACAGTTATCAATCCCAGCATGGGGTGACGACCAAACGGGATGGAGAGCGCGAGTTACTTATGTATGTTCTATGACAAATATGATGACTTGATCAAAAGTATACAATCAGTCAAAGCAGTTTCGCAATAGCCATTATAAGTAGTTTAATACATTTATTAATAGTAAGCTAAGGCCCTTATTATGTATTGAAATTCTTTGTTAACCCTTAACTACAGACGGCCGGTATTTTTTACCGGTAAGCAGTTTAAATTCTTCAATTTAGTGGGATCTCTTTTAATTACGCATTTATACGTTTATGCACCTTTTCGGGACTTAGTATAACTTTGCTTGCTGAAGTATCAGTTGTGTGCAGTGTCATTTGTTTAATTTATCACTTGAAAAGTACTTTACTATACTGGCAGGCTCGCCATGTAAAGTGGCATTTTTTTATTTTAAATTACTTTAGCTTTTTGTTACTGTTGCTTTGAACTTCGCATGTAGCGCACTGCGTATTTATACAGCCATGTAGACTCTGACGGACTTCACGTCGTTGAGGGTGAGAGTAGTCACTAGCTCGGAGTCAGTGAATTCACGAATAATGGTCGATGGTTTGTCACCCTTCTGTTCTTGCACCAATTTGTTGCCATCCAGAGTGAAGACGCTCTTCACTTTGCGACCATCAAGTGTCTTTTCATCGAATTCCTCGCCCAGCTTGAAGTTGATCGTAGTTGTTTTGAAGGTTGAGGTAGTGGTGAAAGAGTAATTATCACCATCCTTCTTCAGTTCAACGGTGGGGCTGACACTGTTACCCATTTTGCGTAGAATCATACCGACACCCAATTCCTTCATGTATTCGTCGAAGTTTTCACTCTTTTCTAATTTGTATTTCTTTCCTTCCCAGACAGCCATTTTTACTAATAATTTATTTAGCGTTTAGGATCGACAGCTCAGTCTTAGCCTGATAGTTGGAAGGCAGTCATTTGCCCTAACTAAATAAAAATCTTTTATTTGAAAAGGAATCTTTAGTCGGCAGGTTTGCTCTAAAGCTCTTCCAGGATAATAAAGACTTCTCAAAGGAATCTTTAGTCGGCAAGTTTGCTCTAAAGCTCTTCCCTGAAGAAAAACACTTTTCACACTATCTAAATTTTGTAACCGGTAAAAATTAGCGGTGGTCTGTCTTGACGTTTGTATATTTTTATTTCGTGTTATAATTAAACTGGATAACAGTTAATTTTATGTATATTATAACTCTGTCATTTTATTTTAGAATAAAGTCATGGATGGAAGAAGTAGTCCAGGCCCTTCGAAGAGGGTTAAAATAGGAAAAGAAAATTTTGAAGAAGCTGTGGGAAGATGGCTGGAAGAAATTAATTCTGATGTAAGTGATTTAGATTCAGATTCTGATTATGTGGAAAGCGGCCATGACACTGAATCAGAAATAGAAGCAGAAGATGAGGACACTGATAATCCACCTACAAATGTATGTGAAAATATTAGCTGTTTCTATGGTAAAAATCGGTTTAAATGGTCAAAAGATCCTGCAGTACCTAAGCATACCAGAACATTGCAACATAAGATTGTTGTCAAGTGCCCAGGCGTTAGAAGTCACACGGCACACGCTGCAGATCCTGAGGAAGTTTGGAACCTATTTTTTGACAATAATATCCTTAATATCATTCTCATTCATCGTTCAACCAATGCAAAAATTGCGAAAATAAGGCAGAGATATAAAAACGGCGAAAGCATGTCGGATCTTCGAGATTTAGATCTCTTGTGGCAACCCTGTTCGAGCAGAACTGAGAGCGCCACGATTGAGAACAATAATGACATTTTGGACAGTTGAGTTAAATTTATATACTCAAAATCGTGTTTTATTTGGGTGGTATTACATTGGCGACGAGTGAAAAACGAAATATAACTGTAATCTATAGTATTATTTTAAAACATGACGCTAAATCTGACTAAACTACAATATGTACAGATATGAAATATATATCAAAAGAAAGGTTTTGATGAGCAATTTCCGGAAAATTATAAAAATTAAAATTGGTTAATTTGTTCATGAAATATTTTCGTGTAAAGTTACAAAATTTTCATATTGATAACAGCGATGTCTATGCAAAGCGGGATGACACACAAATATACGCATATATATGAGTATCTTTGCTTTGTTTAGCTCTCTTTCTAATGAGCACAGCATTGTATATATTTGGACATAGATGACCATTTAGATTCTCAATAATTGTTTTTTGTTCTCTTTACTAATAAATATGTATTCATGAACATAGTCCCAACAGGTGCTGCGAATTTTTTTCAGAATTTTGTTGTGATGGCAATAATTGGTATAAATTGACAATTGACTTGAAATTTGTCAATTCACTTAAAACAACGGTAACAGTGCAAATTAGAAAGAGTTTTGGACAGACGCAAAATATAATTTATTTTAAGAAAAAAGTACATTCATATTCAATTTTAAAATATGCCTAGAGGACGACCAAGAAGAGTTCGTAGAAGAGTTCCTACTTTAAGTGGAGGAATAGAGCAGGTAAGTAAGTGATAAATGTTTAAAACGTCACGTATTGGATATGATTGGTAGAACCAACCACTTTTGTTTTCGTTCATATATGGTACAATTGAACTACAATATATAAGCGTATGTATGTATTTAAAAATTTTGTGTGCCTTTGATCCTTTTTGCAAAACTCAAAATTTTAAATAGTTTTAAAAAATGAGGAAAGAGAGACAAATTAGTTATTTATTTGATACTATTTCAAAGGTAAACTGTATTTGGGCTATTCTCAGACAAATTTTATAGTAATAGACGATGCCCAACGCCATTTAAAAGAACACTATTACCCATCAAATCAACTAACTTTTTTACACAGATATACACGAAGAAATGATATTAGTCCTCGGTCGCGTAGAACGCAAAATAGATCAAATGAAAGGCAAAATCAATCACAAGAAGAGCGAGAAACTCAAAACCAAAATCAAAGGGAACGTATGACCAGATCACGTTCAGGCCATTCACCTGAAGAACGTATACAACGTAATGAGCAAGATAGATTAAAACAAACACAATAAACAAAACACAAGGACAATCGCTGGAATTATGCGGAATTGACTTAGAATATCCATGCTTCTCCCACGGACAATTATACGAGTATGTATCATGTTCACGTGTAGGAAAGCCATCATTGTTGTTTATTTATACAACTCAGGGCAAAACAAAAAATGTAGTTTACGAAAAGACTTTGCGTTAGTTTAAGTTTAAAATTAACATTAATTTTATATTGTAAAAAAAAAAAATACTCAGAGTGAATTTAAATCGAGTGTTCATTATTCATTTCTAATTTTGATATGCCTAGCGAAGCAGGCAGAGGGTCCGCTAGTAGCATATAATGAGACAGCTAAGAACGATGTCTATCAAGTTTTAGTTCATAAACTAAATGCTTATTTTTCTCCAAAGCAAAATTCTATTTTCGAAAGACATTTGTTTAGAACTACATATAATATATGCCGCACCGGTTGCATTTCGCGGCAGATGTAAGTTTAAAATGTATATGCCTCTCAAGCCAGCTAAATATGGACTGAAGATAATGGCGCTTACCGATGCAAGGACGGGATACCTCTTTAATGCATATATTTACTGCGAAAAAAATTCGGATGGATATGATCTCAGTAAGGAAGAAAAGGCATATTCAAAGCCTACACAGGCAGTGCTAAAACTTGCGAGACCTATTTATAACACAAATCGTAATATATATTAACTGCTAATTGGTTTTCGTCAATTGAATTAGTGAATGCGTTGAAAACTAAAAATCTAACCTATGTTGGATTAATGTCAGCAATGTGAACACTTAATCGCTTTTGTTACATTCTATTTTCCTTTGTTCTTACACATATGTACATGCGTAGGTACATATTGCTGTTTAATTAGAGGTCTTTGAACTTAGATTTTATTTACTGCTTTTGTTATTCATCCCGCAATTACCGCATATTTTACCGCTTAACTACCGCTTTAGGGAATGCATATAAATGCAACCGCGCTAATTGTTAAAATATAATATAAGAATCTATTGAAACGAAACGGTTGTGTTTTTCTACAAGCAATCCGCGTCAACATTTTTGATCCTTCGAGCCGGATAAGTCAATCCCGCGAACATTTGAAGTTTAGCCAACAGATTTTGGCTAAGGTGCATACAAGTGCTACATATCGCAATTAATTAGCATTTTTTGGTCCTTCTACCAATCGATTTCGGCTAATTAAATGAAAGTGTCTTATCGCGATTAATTAGTATTAAATAACAATTAACTATAAGTAACCAGTGAACAAGGTAAAAACAAAACAAAAGGGGATCTAGTGCGTTGATTTGTGCGTGATAGCATTGCGAATATCGTCCTTCAAATCTACAAGGACAAGAAAAATGTCGAGCTCGGTAAAAACACGCGACTCTGCACTTAAGGGGGGGTAGGGTTTAGCGCTAAAAAAAAACACTTTTTTTTAGAATTTTTTACAGAAATATGGCTTAAGATACTTTAATAAAATCAGTTGCATGTTATTGTACATCTTTTCAATAAATTTTTAAAAAATATTTATAATAAAATATTGACAAATAAGCCCATGACAGAGTTTTTTTGGAGATATGTTTTTCGAGAGGTGCTCTGCGGTGCCAATCGGCATTCGTCGTAGAATCATCTGAAACTAAAAAAGTCGAATTTTTCAGTTAAAGTATGACGTAATGCTCCCCCCTACATTAATAAAATTTTTTTTTTTCATTTTTGTAGTTTTGGTGGCAAAAAAACGTAAAACGAGCATTTTTGGCGAAAAATTTCGCCATATTTGTAAGTGAAAAACAACCTTAAAAAAAAAAAATAAAAAAAAAACAGTGTAGGGGGAGGTATTTTTGATTTAGAAAACGTGTGCCAAATTTGAAAAGAATCGGTTGAATTCGGAGTTGTGATTGGCACCGACTTTTAAGAAGTCGTTTCGGGAAAAACGCGTTTGAAAAAATGACTCTGCGAAATTATCGATGCTCCGCATTCGAGGTAGAGTGCCTACAAAGGCTATAACTTTGAGAGTTCTGCTCCGATCCATTTAAAATTTTGACACAACATTCTTGAAATGATTTACTATAAGATGAGTGAAGAAAAAAAATTTCGATTTTGTGACCCTACCCCCCCCCCTTAACAACATTAAGCGGTATATGGCTAAGAGTGTGGACGATGCTTTTACGATGGATGCAGAAAGCATAAAAAGTTATATGCAACTGCTCAGTGAACAGTGGACTCGCTTTACTAGCGCTCAAGATGCGGTCGAAATTTCGTGTGGAAGTGACAATATAGAAATTGAAGAAAGTGTGCGAATTCAAGCAGAGATGTGGTACTCTACGGCTTTAGCAAATTTCAATCGCGTACAGAAGTGTCGTGCCCAAGAGCAACCCGCGTCCGTTTCAACGCCTGTGTCTGCAGCAATACGGCTGCCAAAGATGGAGCTGCCTAAATTCTCTGGGGACTCCACTGAGTGGATCGGTTTTTTGACGCATTTTCTGCCTTGGTCGTATGTAATGCCGCATTGTCAAATGGTCAAAAACTTCACTATCTTCGTAGTTGTTTAAGGGGTGACGCGTTAAAAATCATAAAAATTACCGGTGGTCTGTACTAACGTTCATATAATTTGACGTCTGTAGTTAAGGGTTAACAACATTTTTAAAAGTTAAAAAAGTATTTTTTGTGAAAATGAGTACAACGGAGTTGTGGTTCGACGATTCACGATAGATGAAAGATTAGTGGAACTAGCTAGAAGTAGAAAACAGTTGAGTTTTCAAAATGTGTTGACGTACTTAGTATTACAGAAATTTCCTTACAGATTTTTAAAGATCTTTAGATTATCTAAAGAGGCGTTTACGAACCTACTGTCCACTACAGAAAACCAGTTGCAGCAGTGCACGCGAGCCAAATCCATTCCAAATATTTTAAATCTAGCAACAGTTATGCGATCGGGATCGTACCAATTGAGTATTGGTAATGAAGGTATGCTAGGAGTTGTTTAACCTGCAGTGTCTGTTGTGCTATCTGAAGTGTTGAAAATGTACATACATATGTACAAGCAAAAGTCACATGTATATGTATAAATCTGAATTCGATATTGAAAACGGGACTTTCCCGAAAATGCTCTCTTTCTACTTTGTCGCTTGTGTGAGCGTCAGTATACCATATGTTCGACATATATCTAACAATTAAAATTATAATTTTTCAATAGGAAGTAATAGATGTCCCTGAAAATTATATTTGCCAAAGATGGATACAATTTAGTAGTACAGGGGCTGATCTGCAACAAAGGTGAGTTCGAGATTGATGAACGCTTCAGGCAAGCGACCGACCGTTACCAGCAGCAGAGAGTTAAAATAGCTTTAAGTAATTTTGTAATATTTAGTTCTGATTTGATTATTGAATAAATAACAGGGAGATTGCTCAAAAAAAAAAAAATAAATGTAATAAATTTTCACACTTAAGTTTTTGTATGGTGTGAACGCACCCTAATATTTTTTTGAGCAGAGTAGAGCACTTGGCAACCCTATTATAACAATGTTTTGTTTCTTTTTCCATATTGCTTTAGAATACGGTATTTTGTTAGTATACTTGGGTATATAAGCCCAAGCCATAATATAACGCAGTTTTCTATATGCGTTTTCGCATTATTCGGTGCATCGTATTTTATCTCATTTATAGATGATTACTTGCGATATACTGCAGTTTATTTTTTAAAAAGAAAATCCGAAGCATTTGATATGTTTAAACTTTTTGCTGCGACCGCGGAGAAGCAGACTGGCCGCCAAATAAAAACGATTTTTTGATTTCAGATAATCCAATCCTGAGTTACGATGTACACTAGAGATGTCCTTAGTAGCATGGGTTAAATTAAAAGTGGATATTTTATTGAGCGTCGGGTGAAAATTCTTTCCTTTTGGTCTAAAACTATGGCTCGTAAAATTTGGGACCGATAGGATGATATTAAATGGACCCGGAAAGATCTTCAAGTTGGCAATATGGCTAAAATAAGAAAAATATGATTTACTGTCTTTTTTTTGTAGAATATTTATTTGAATTATTAATATTCATATAATTCGCATTATTGGACTCATAAAAATAATCGTAAATATTAGGTAGATTTATTTAGCAATATAATTTTTCGTAAATCCTAACAATAAGGACGGTAAAACAGTGGTCTTGACTAATTTTTGACAAAGAAAAAGAATTTTTTTTAAATTAATTTTTTAAATATTTCTACAGTTATTTTGTTTAAAAATTCACCTAGTTACAAAATTTTCATAGATATATTTGATATTGAATAACTTTTAAGTCAGTCTATTGGATGAAGTAAAAGTATTTTTTAAAGAAGCAGTAGAAGACTTCTCTTAGACAGCTTTGTAAAAGTGAACTGAAGTGAAGTGAAAAATTTTAATTTATTATTCAAATAGTTTTTCTGCATTGAATGGACTAGAATTTTTGAACATAGTCATTAGATTCAAGAAGCAAAAATTATGATGTCCAAAATAGCAAAATTGACTACGGAAGAAGCACCAAGTACTTCAAGGCTTATAACACGTAAAGCCATTGAAAATTTAAAAAAAGTCGATTTAATAGGGAATGTTTCACACCAAATCAATGGCGCAAAACTTCCGTCAAATCGACAGGTTTTGCAAGTTTTATTTTATAACATGCGCTTTGTAGATCTTACAGCAAAGCAAAGTGCGAAATTGACAATCGATGCAGTTAAAATATTTTGGCATCAAGCTCGTATACCGATACGAGAAGATCACAAATGTCAGGATAAATTAATAAAATTATATGATAAGTGGAAAAATATCCAAAAAACATTACCTGATAAAAGATCAAATGCGCAAAAACAACTTGCCGAAACATTTCTAGAAAATCTAGACAATTTATTTGACATTGCCACTGCGAATGCATTAGAAGAAATTAAAATTGTAGAAGATAAAGAGTTTCTAGAAATGCAAAGACTAAAAGGACGTCCTGGTTGCATGACTGGTGTCGATATGGCATTATATGAAAAAGAGAAGAGAGTTCAGGAGAGACAAGAGAAGGAGACAAACAGGTAAGTTGAGTACCTTATTTATTAAATTCCAGTTTTCAATGTTTAATTTTTTCATATTTCATAAAAGTTTCGCAATTCATGGAGTGGAGTGATGAAGACAATGTTAGTGATAAAACAATTGATCAGTCCATCATCAACGAAGAAGACAAAATCTCAAATCCTACATCAAAACGAAAACGAGGTCGCAAAAATTTCATAACTGCTCGGTTAGTATCAGCGCTGGACAATGCGAAAGTCTCTGATGGTGCGGCAGTACACATTCTAATAGCAGCTGCTGAAGCATTAGGACATTGTGCAGAGGAACTTGTCATAAATCGTTCAAGTATTCATCGTTTGCGTCAAGAAAATCGTTTGAAAGAATCTGAAGAAATTTTGGCAGGTTTTAAGGACAATGTACATTTGTTTTACTTTAAAATCTAATATCATTAATAATCAATTTTAAACTCTATAATAATCTTCTTATCATTTATAGGTGAGTAAAAATGATACTTTGGTAGCTCATTTTGATGGGAAGTTAATGCAAGATTTGATTGGATCCACAAAAGTTGAACGAATTGCAGTTTTGGTAAGTTACAACGGCACATCGAAGTTTCTTGGTGCACCGAAACTAGTATCTGCTACTGGTAAAAATATTGCTGATGTAGTTTATGACAGATTAGTCACATGGAATATTGTTAATCAAGTGAATGGCCTATCATATGATACAACAGCCACCAATACTGGCATCCACAGTGGAGCTGTAGCTCTTTTAGAAAAAAAAAATTGGACGTAATCTAATCAATCTACCTTGCCGTCACCATATTTATGAAATTTTATTACGCAGCGTCTTCGAATTAAAATTATCTTCAACCTCTACACCAGAAGTTCCTATTTTTGAAAGATTCAAGAAATCATGGTCTAATTTAAATAAAGAATCATTTAAAAGTGGCATCGAAGATAAAATTGTTTTAGAACAAGTAAATATAGCTGAACGTGATAATTGTAAACAGTTCTGTTACGATCAGTTGGAAAAATCTCAAAATCGAGAAGACTATAAAGAGTTATTTCAGTTAGCTTTAATCTTTCTTGGGGCAGAGCAATATAACTTTCACACACCTGGCGCAACTAGCCATGCACGCTGGATGTCAAAGGCGGTGTATTCTTTAAAAATATTTTTGTTTCGCAATCAATTCTCACTTACAAAAAAGGAAACAAATGGTTTACGCGATATTTGCATTTTTTTAGTGAAACTTTATAACAAAGCCTGGTTCGGATGTACTAATGCTATAGATGCACCACTTCAATATCTTACTTTTATTCACGACGCTATAAATTATTCAAAAACAGACTCAGAAATCTCAGCAATACTTCTTAAGAAAATGAGCAATCATTTATGGTATATAGCTGAAGAAACAGTAGCTCTAGCCTTTTTTGATTTAAAAATTTCATTAGAAGAAAAACGTAAAATGGTTGAAAAACTTAAATTCAAAAAACCAAATGTAAAATTAGGAAATGGTCGAAACTATTCGAATTTATTAGACTTTCAAAATTACTCTTTACACGATTTTGTTTCTGAGAATACTAAGTATTTTTTCAGTCGGTTTGGTTTGTCTTCGGAATTTATAGATCTTGAGCCTTCAATTTGGGAAACGTCATTTGAATTTGAAGAAGGTTGGACATTCTGTAAGGACTTATTTGTTGTAAATGATACTGCTGAGAGAGGCGTAAAATTCATTCAGGAATATAATAGAATTTTAACCAATGATGAAGAGGAACAGCAGTTGACGCTTCAGGTTGCTGAAGCATATCGAAAAAAATACCCTTCATATAAAAAAACTGATCTGACAGAATTAAATACATAATTTTAGGAAACCCATACGTATAACATTACCATATCTTAATTATCTACCTTATATTCTATTGATTCGTAATTACATTATGCTAGAAAAATTTATGAGAAAGTGTATACACTAAATATTGTAGAGTACGCATAAAAATACAAATTATGTAAGTATTAAAAATAAACTTTTGTTATATAATTAAATAGTATATAAAAATTGGTGTTTTTTCATTTTAAAGTATTTTAAATCGTTTCCGGGTCCAATAAATATTAACGAATCGTTCACCAATTTTTAATTCAATAATATTGGACATAAAGGAAAGAAAATCAGCCCGGCGAAGAATAAAAAATTGACTTTTAAAAATAAGGACACCTCTAATGTACACCGTAAATCGTCTTTTTTTAAAGGAGGTTCCAGAAATCGCCTGCAGCGCGCTCTATAATCAACATTTTCATAAATTAAAAATTTTGTTACGTTCTTGAAGGATGCTTTTATAACCGCCAAAAATTTTCAAATTAAAATATTGTGAAGTTTCTTCAGGATAAATCCTTGAAAACCCGTCTTTTATTTGCTTCATAACTGCGTATAACCCCTTAACGACAGGGCCTTTCTTTCTTTTCTAATCACTTCAGTCCATGGTCAATAGACATGCATTATCAAGTAAACAACATCAAGCCGATAGGACTTGTTTTCACATACAAGATATGTTGCCATATACCACTATACTTCCCAATGTCGCACCCTGTGATCACATTGCACTACACGTGACTTCATTGCTCCAACTAAAGTTCACAGAAGAACTTTCGCTGACGCGACACACGCGCTAGCGATCAATAACAATATCCAATGTCTGGGAATTGCAAGGCCAGCATATTGGCCAACACGCGCAACCCAACGATTGCGAAATACCGGCAAGTGGTGGGAACTGCAACGTTGGCAAATTAGCTTAGGTTAAGAAGTTAGTTGCTAAGAAGAATGATTTGTAAGTGCGAGTTAGAATCAGAACCGCAATGAATGCGGAATAAATTAATAAGTTAAGTGACTAATTAAAATCGTGTGTTTTAATGTTATCGGTGAACAGTTGGTTCACCGCATCTTTAATTTTTTTGAAGCCAGTGTCGGTCAGGGCACAAGTTATATATAGCCCGTTAAGTTTAGGCTAAGAAATCCTATAAAAACATGAATTCAAAAATAAAGAGGTCACTTGTAAAGTATCACCGAACGCGCTCGCAGTCTATTTTACTTTCGCGTGATAGAAAGTAGCCTACAGGCAATTGTTGTGTGCGCGCATTTCCCAAGTAACATAATTTTCATCTTAACCCTAGAACACACACCCAGAAAATACCACGTAAACACACACCCGGGATACGTTTGTACCCGGGACCTTATTTTGCGGTTTTTTTAATGCTTATTCAACCGATTTCTATGATTTTTTTTTAAATGTATATTTTAATATATAACAAGTATTTTGTCTTTTGTTTCATTCGAATATTCCTACTGGTTCCAGCGATATGGGCAAATAAAGTCAGGACATGCAACAGTGGATTTTTGTTTTTATTGTTGTCCTGATAAATGCAAAACAAAATAATATAATTTATAATAATATACTTGTAGAGTAACAACGAATACACATTTTGGTTTTTATTTCATTGAAATATTCTACCTGGTTCAAAAGATATGTGCAAAAAGTTCGCGCAAGGTATGGGTACGTAGGTAGCAAATACACTGGTATAACTGGTTTTTGTATTTTATATGCAGCTGCAAGGGTTGTTTTCACACGAGGTGTTGTTATAAATGCTGCCTGTTGATATTTTCATTATTGTTTTGGTGCTCAAAAGTGTAAGAAGTGAAAATATAAGTGAAAATAAATATAACTGAAACTATAAATAACTGGATACGAAATGACTTCAAGAAGAAACGAATATTTATCAAGTGCAGCATATAGAAGGTAAAAAATGTAAAATAAGCAACAATGTAAACATATACTAATTTTTTTATTATGCAGGCTAACTGAGGAACAGCGAGAATCATATATACAATCTTTATTTGATGAAATTTGTGACGATGACGCTCCCTATGACTTTGACTCAGAAGATGAAGAAGAAATTCAATTCAATGACATTGAAATTGCTGATGACGATGCTGAAGTTTCGCAAAGTGCCGCAGAAGAAGTAGAAGAAAATAATGAATTGCCTGCTAGTGGCGAAAAATTTGTTGCACGTGATGGCACTGAGTGGATGAAAGAACCAAATGTAAGTCGTCAGGTACTCAGACAAAATATTATAAGAGAACGTTCTGGACCAGCTAGATGCACTGAAATGTTGTCAATAGAGCAAACATTCAAATGTTTCATGAACGTTGAAATGGCTGATATAATTATGCGCCACACAAATAAGTTAGCAAAAGAAACTTATAATGCTTACAACAATGCGCATCCAAACACAACTCCTAAGTCATGGACGCCTGTGTCAATAACAGAGCTGTATGCATTTTTTGGCATACTTGTTATGACTGGTGCGAACCATAGCAATGGAGAACATGTTCGAGATTTATGGAGCGTCAAAAACTATCCTTTATATCGCGCCACAATGGGAGTCAACCGTTTCTGTTCGATATTGCGGTTCCTAAGATTTGACGATAAAAACACTCGCGCAACACGCTTACTAACTGATAAAGCAGCACCGATCAGTGAGTTGTGGACGATGATGAACAATCATCTTGCTGCACATTACAAGCCCAGCTCATGCTTGACGATTGATGAACAATTATTTCCTTACCGTGGACGCACACGGTTTACGCAGTGCATACCGTCAAAACCTGCTAAATATGGTGTCAAGGTTTGGTGGATTTGCGATGCCACAAATGCATATCCACTGCATGGACAAATATATACTGGCCAAGCAGAAACTGGTAGGGAAACGAACCAAGGCGAACGAGTGGTGAAGGATTTGTCTGCCAAATACCAAGGAAGTGGCCGAAACATTACAATGGACAATTTTTTTACGACCTTGCCAGTTGCAGAACTGCTTCTCACCCGGAAACTCACGATCGTTGGAACTTTGCGCTAAAACAAATCATATATTCCTCAAGAAATGAAGCAGAACAAAAACAGGACAATTGGTTCAACGACATTTGGCTTCCAAAATAATGTGACAATGTGCTCTTATGTTCCCAAAAAAAAAATAAAGCAGTAATTTTGCTTTCGACCAAGCATAATGATGCTGAAATAGCTGACAGTGGGAAACCTGAAATAATTGAATATTATAATCGTACCAAAGGTGGTGTTGATCAAATGGACCAAATGTTTGCGGAATATCCAACACAAAGACAAACAAAACGATGGCCACTAGCGATGTTCTTCAACATGTTGGACATTACAGCTCTTGCAGCCTACATTGTCTACGATTTGAATAACCCTATGTTGCCTTGGAGAACTAACAACAAGCGTAAGCAGATCCTGCGCAGCTTGGCTGAAGCATTGTGTATGCCCATTATTGAAGCCAGAGCCATAAATCGTCAAGTGACGCGAAATTTTTCGACTAAAATTGCTATTGAAGCATATTTCAACCGACCGCTGGAATCAATGGTGTCAACAGCAGCATCAACATCTGCCGCAGCGCGCACGCCAAAACCTGTGTCCGGATCTTGCTATTTATGTTACGCACAAGAGGAAAAACGCCGTAGAAAAATCAGAAAGCTGTGCGCCAAATGTAAGAAGCCAATGTGTCTTGAACATTCGGTCACATCAACAAATTGCTCTATTTGCCATGATTTTCCTTAGATACAGGGTAGGCCATTTAAAGCGGGCCCATCTGGCAACCCTATAACTTTTGACAGGAACGTCAGATCGACTAATGACATAGCGCGTTGGAAGCGTCAGTCCAAGACAATTTTTACCATGGAGCAGTACACTCCAAAAGAGCGCGCTGAAAAAATTCAGCTTTACATCCAAAATAACTTCTCAATTGTGAAAACTCAACGTGCGTTTAAAAAAAAAAATAAAGTTAAAAGTGCGCCATCCAAAAGCACTTTACAGCGTTTATACGCAAAATTTATTAACCACGGTAGTCTCAGCAATACCAGCCACGCATCCAGACAACGTACACGACGTTCTGCTGAAAATATCGAGGCTGTACGAGCCAGTGTTGAGGAGGCTCCGCGAACATCGAGTTATCGTCGTTCTCAGGAATTAGGCATCGCCAGGACAACACTCAGGCGCATAATTCGCATCGATTTGAAAATGTTTCCGTACAAAATTCAAATGGCACAAAAATTAAACCCGGCTGATTACCCGAAACGGCTTGATTATGCCAAATGGGCCGTCGAAACCGTTCGAAATGAACCCGACTTTTGGCAAAAAATCATCATGTCAGACGAGGCTCATTTTCAGTTGAATGGAGGCGTAAACAAGCAAAATTGTCGCTTCTACGCTGCCGAAAATCCTCAATTAGTTGAAGAACAGCCTCTCTTCGATCAAAAAGTGACTGTGTGGTGCGGTGTTTGTGCGGGAATGGTCATCGGACCGTTCTTTTTCGAAAATGAAAATGGAGCCTCTGTCACCATCAATGGAGAGCGTTATCGTGCCATGATACGCGATTTTGTTATGCCAATCATCGAAGAAAATGACATGGAAGGCTACTGGTTCCAACAGGACGGGGCTACATGCCACACTTCACGCGCTACAATCGATTTTTTGAAGCCATTGTTCCCTGGAAGGTTGATTTCGAAAAATGGTGATTTTCCGTGGCCACCGAGATCACCAGATTTGACGCCACCGGACTTTTATTTGTGGGGTTATCTGAAATCCAAGGTATACATCAACAAGCCAAGGACTCTAACTCAACTTAAAAACAATATCCGACGCGAAATCGCCGCCATACCGGCCGAAATATTGGCCAAAACGATGGAAAACGCCGAAAAAAGGACACATTTGGCCATCAAGGCCAGAGGCAAACATTTGAAGGATATCATTTTCAAAAACTAGCTGGAACAAATCTCCTTGAATCAAAATAAATGATTTTTCATATCAACACAAAAAAAAATGTTTTTTTCAATGTTTTTTTTCAGAAACAAATGGGCCCGCTTTAAATGGCCTACCCTGTATAAGATGCATTTTTATAATCTATATATATAAATGTGAAAATCTGTCCCTATATTCGCTTAAAACTCGCGAACTACTACATGGAATCGCATGAATTTTCACACACTTATTCATTTTTGCTCGAAGAACGTCTAGGTCACGGTTTTAATCAGACAGACACGATTTGACTGCTAGAATATTTAAACAGAAGCTTTCAAAGTTGATGGATGCGATAGTCAAATATAATATTTACGGTGAAGTTCGTTGCTTTATGTATTCAATAGAGTGGCAAAAAAGAGGTTTGCCTCATGCACATATACTCATATGGCTAAAAGAAAAAATCCATCCACAACAAATAGACAAGATCATTTCAGCAGAAATACCAGATAAGGAAGAAGACCCTCTTTTGTTTCAAATAATCACCAAAAGTATGATTCACGGTCCATGCGGAATATATAACCCTACGTCACCGTGTATGAAAGATGGAAAATGTACAAAGAGATATCCATGCTTTTTTGCTCGAAACCCAAACTGGACAAGATGGCTACCCAACGTATCGAAGAAAAAGACCAGAAGACGGGGGCCATGTTGCAGTCGTGAAGGTTAAACAAACAGAAGTAGAAATAGACAATAGATGGGTCGTACCATATACTCCTTTGCTTTCAAAAATGTTTCAAGCACACATAAACGTTGAATATTGTAACTCCGTTAAGTCAATCAAATACATTTGCAAGTACGTAAACAAAGGCAGCGATATGGCAATTTTCAGTGTCATTAATGAAAATGATGAAATCACACAATTTCAAATGGGCCGATATATTTCCAGCAACGAAGCGGTTTGGAGGATTTTAGGCTTTTCTATCCACGATCGTCATCCAACTGTTGTCCACCTCGCTGTGCACCTGGAAAACGGCTAGCGAGTTACATTCACAGCTCACAATGCGGCACAGCTAGCAGCTGATCCACCGAATACTACCCTCGCAGCTTTCTTTAAATTATGCTCAGATGATCCGTTTGCTAAAACATTATTGTATCCCGAAGTTCCGCAATACTACACGTGGAATGCGTCGAGAAAACTATTTTTTCAAAGAAAACAAGGTGTTGCAGTCTAAGGAACAACGGCTCGGAAGAGTGATGCTTTAGGCCGAGTGTACACAGTACACCCCAACAATGCTGAATGTTTCTACTTGAGGATGCTTCTGCATGTTGTTAAAGGACCAACGTCGTTTGAAAACTTACGTACAGTCGAAGGTGAAGTTTGCCCTTCATATCGACAAGCATGCCAAAAACTCGGTCTTCTGGAAGACGATCATCACTGGGATACAGCACTGTCAGAAGCGTCCATCATATCCATGCCCAACCAAATGCGTCTACTATTTGCAATCATTTTGACAACGTGTGCCCCATCAGATCCCACGGCTTTGTGGGATAAGCATCGTGATTCTCTTAGTGATGATTATCTACTTCAAATGCGCAGATCAGCTAACAATCCAGATTTACAGCCATCTGATATTATTTACAACAAAGCTCTCATAGACATTGAAGATAAGTGTTTATCAATTATCAACAAACCGCTCAAACAATTAGGACTCACATCGCCCCCACGAGATGACGTAGATATTGCAGATACTGTTATTGTACGTGAAACAAATTACGATCAGAACGAATTACTCCAATTCGTTGAGACGAATGAACCACTTTTAGTCGATGACCAACGAACAGCATTCAACAAAATAATTCAAAAGATGTCTGATGGAGGAGGTATTTTTTTCCTTGACTCACCAGGAGGAACTTCCACGACATTGGAGTGAATTACAAATCTCATCAGTGGCTTCGAGAAAGAGCGATCTTAGCGCCACGAAATGATCAAGTAACTAACCTCAATATAACGATCCAAAACAATTTACCAGGAGCTGTGACAACCTACAAGTCTATTGATACCGTCGTTGATCAAGACCAAGCTGTAAATTACCCGGTGGAATTTCTGAATTCGTTAGAACCATCGGGAATGCCGTCTCATCTATTATATTTAAAAATAGGATCGCGAATAATGATGCTCAGAAATTTGAGACCACCTAAGTTATGCAATGGAACTAGACTTATCGTTAAAAATTTACACCCAAATATTATTGAGGCGACGATTCTCTCTGGGCAATCGGCAGGAGAAGATGTTTTTATTCCTCGCATCCCATTAATTCCATCGGATATGCCTTTCGAGTTCAAACGACTACAGTTTCCAGTTCGTCTTGCTTTTGCGATGACGATAAATAAGGCGCAGGGGCAATCTTTAACCGTCGCAGGAATCCACTTGGATCCCTCATGCTTCTCACACGGTCAATTATATGTTGCCTGCTCGAGAATCGGGAACCCTCGAAATCTGTATCTTTATGCACCGAATAATACAACAAACAACGTTGTTTACCAGAATGCATTGAAATACTAAGAGTATTATTTGCATGCTGTGAAATGACGTCAAAACTTTAATACTTTCATATTTTACATTTATAATTTCAAATATTTAAAATGTTAATAAAAAGTGCAAATTCCATCATTCGACATTTCTTGATTCCTACAAAATATGTTGCTCTACAACCATCTTCTTTCACGCGAGCGGAGCCGCGGGTTAAGGCTAGTTTTTATAATAAAAGTCAATAATATAATGTGTGAAATGAATATTTTTAATTTTTCAAATAAAAAAATAATATAAAAAATGTTTTTTTTTTTTATTATTATGAGGATTTTTACTATTGGGGTACAAACGTATCCCAGGTGTGTGTTTACGTATATAATGCGTTTGGAAGGCTGTAGCTCCTGAACCAATGGTCCGATCTGGTTCAAATTTTGAATTTGAACTCAAAACTAAATAATCTTCCTAGATCCGAAGTTAGCGGTATAGAGGTATAGCGGTTCAAAAGTTACAACACTTCAAAGTTGAAGTGGATACATTTGTACACGGGTGTGTGTTCTAGGGTTAAAATTGCTAATGATAATGATGAAATCATGTTGTTGTTGTTGTAGCAGCATAAACATTCCCCCTACCTACATACGGGGAATGCTGCTGGAGTGACAGTCCTTGGCCGGATATAAATCCGGGTCGTTTCGGTAACGTAGAACCGACTGTCGTCCATTTTAAATAGGAACTATATCATACCCAAAATATAAGTCGCAAGCAAGCGCAAAATCAATTTAATAAAATATGGAAAACAGACAAGTAGTTGACGTTAATGCAAACGGTAATCCCACAGTCGTAGCTGCACCGCAGCAAGGTGGCTCATATTACCGCAATAGCGAAAACTGGCGTAAGAGGGGACAAAGTACATCGCAGAAGCGAGGTTCCCAAAGTAGAGGAGGACGGAGACCACCCGTCAATACGAATGGACCAAGAGCGCAAACATTCAATGGAATACCGCAGGGTCAGTATCTATCAAAGGTACCATCAGAACTAACAAATGACCCGCTTTCAGAGAAAGCTTATTTTCCAGGTCCATCGGAAGAATTTAGGGCTGTGATTGGTCGGCAAAAAATCTACCCAACGTGCACCAATCTCCCTGAGTTGATGGAACAGAGTTATACAAAGATAGTTAGTGTCAGCCCGAGTTTCGGGAAAACCGTGCCGCGTAGCGCATACGATTACTACATTGCAATCATTGTGTATTATCGAATGCTGCTTCTCCATCAAAAGAATTCTGGAGACTTAACGATAGGCGAGCTTAATTTCTTAGCTCAAATGGAAAACTCGACGTATACTGTTCCGAAGTCCGTATCCCTCTATCTTTCAGGTATGGGAAGTACAAAGGCGCCAAAGTCGCGCTATCTAGAATTCGCGCTCGATAAGCCGACTTTGAAGGGTGGCATCATTCAATTTGGAGAAAATGGAGAGATAAACATACCTGGTTACTTTGGTCCTATAATGGATAATTTGGGCTCTTACGCGTCGTACCCTTCCACTGGAGTATTCGCTCAGGCAATAGCGATGGACATGCTCAGAACTCGGTATCGGGACAGACCAACGTCCTGGGACCTACCCGAAGAGTTCTCATACTCCAATCATCCAATTAATCAGAATTGCCTCGGTTATCAATTCGCTAAATATTTAACACCGGAGTGTATTAGATTTTACGAAGATATAAATGTCTCACCAGACATGTTCGAATTTGAAAATGAGGACATAGCCTTAAATACTGACATAATGGCTGCAGTCCACTTAAAGCTCACAGATTCGCGTATATCATTGCACCCTATAGCGACCACGAATGTAGGTTCCGTGGGACAGATAGCCCTCAACGTCGTAAACCAACAAACGACAACACGTGCCGTTGCAGCACAATGGGAGTCACAGACCGGATGATGAAATCATCTTCGCTTGTGATGATAATGATAACTCACTGGCGCATTTAGTATTAGGTTTTAACCTAACTGAAAAAGAAAATTTAAGACTGGAAACTAAGAATGTTGCAGTTGATATTCCTTGTGAGCGAATACAGAATGCCACAACAATCGGAAATATTAAACACTCGCGCTGGCAGTGTTTTGATAAGCAGTGCAGATTACATAGGAGAGTGAACGTTGACTACTCCTTCAAGTATCATGACGTGACGGGCCAAGATGCTGAAAGGTTCATTAACCTTCATGAATTTAATACAGTTATTTACGCTCCACAATGTAGTGGAAAGACCACTCTCTGTACCATGTTGAGATACAGTGGTTATGATGCACTTGAGTGCAATAATTTATTTAACTGGCCTACTAATACCAAAAACTCCCTTCTCCTTACCTCAAAACCTCAACACATGGAGTTGGGAAGAAACAAGATATGTATAAAACCAAGTTGCGAAGCGTTTTATGCACGGCAAGAGACTAGGTTTAAAACTATACAAAATTATAAGATGAAGGATTACTCCATATTTAAGGAAGTACCACCCGAAACTTTTACAATACGTACTGATGAGCTACTATCAGAGCTCTTTAAATAATAGATTATAAAATAATAAATAGGATGAATACATTCTAGACTAAAATAAAGTAAGGAATAACGGTTAAGCAGTGAGGTGTTTTCTCAAATTTGTTGGAAAGGGGGTGATGTAGTGAGTACCCTAACTACAAGTATAACAGGAGGTGGCAAAATTGAAACAGCTAATTATTAGAAACCGTAGCTAAGTTCGCTGAAGAAATTTGAATTGCAACTGACTATTCATTCGATGTAAAAACTCACGCGAGTACACAACAAATATTTGTCTTGTATAATTACTTTGATTTGAAAAACAAAATATAGAACATCGAGGTTCTATAAATGTAATAAATTTACACACTTAAGTTTTTGTATGGTGTGACCGTTCCTTAATATTTTTTTTTTTAGCAGAGTAGAGCATTTTGCAACCCTATTATAACATTGTTTTGTTTCTTTTTCCATATTGCTTTAGAATACGGTATTTTGTTAGTAAGCACAAAAATTAAACCCGGCTGATTACCCGAAACGGCTTGATTATGCCAAATGGGCCGTCGAAACCGTTCGAAATGAACCCGACTTTTGGCAAAAAATCATCATGTCAGACGAGGCTCATTTTCAGTTGAATGGAGGCGTAAACAAGCAAAATTGTCGCTTCTACGCTGCCGAAAATCCTCAATTAGTTGAAGAACAGCCTCTCTTCGATCAAAAAGTGACTGTGTGGTGCGGTGTTTGTGCGGGAATGGTCATCGGACCGTTCTTTTTCGAAAATGAAAATGGAGCCTCTGTCACCATCAATGGAGAGCGTTATCGTGCCATGATACGCGATTTTGTTATGCCAATCATCGAAGAAAATGACATGGAAGGCTACTGGTTCCAACAGGACGGGGCTACATGCCACACTTCACGCGCTACAATCGATTTTTTGAAGCCATTGTTCCCTGGAAGGTTGATTTCGAAAAATGGTGATTTTCCGTGGCCACCGAGATCACCAGATTTGACGCCACCGGACTTTTATTTGTGGGGTTATCTGAAATCCAAGGTATACATCAACAAGCCAAGGACTCTAACTCAACTTAAAAACAATATCCGACGCGAAATCGCCGCCATACCGGCCGAAATATTGGCCAAAACGATGGAAAACGCCGAAAAAAGGACACATTTGGCCATCAAGGCCAGAGGCAAACATTTGAAGGATATCATTTTCAAAAACTAGCTGGAACAAATCTCCTTGAATCAAAATAAATGATTTTTCATATCAACACAAAAAAAAATGTTTTTTTCAATGTTTTTTTTCAGAAACAAATGGGCCCGCTTTAAATGGCCTACCCTGTATAAGATGCATTTTTATAATCTATATATATAAATGTGAAAATCTGTCCCTATATTCGCTTAAAACTCGCGAACTACTACATGGAATCGCATGAATTTTCACACACTTATTCATTTTTGCTCGAAGAACGTCTAGGTCACGGTTTTAATCAGACAGGCACGATTTGACTGCTAGAATATTTAAACAGAAGCTTTCAAAGTTGATGGATGCGATAGTCAAATATAATATTTACGGTGAAGTTCGTTGCTTTATGTATTCAATAGAGTGGCAAAAAAGAGGTTTGCCTCATGCACATATACTCATATGGCTAAAAGAAAAAATCCATCCACAACAAATAGACAAGATCATTTCAGCAGAAATACCAGATAAGGAAGAAGACCCTCTTTTGTTTCAAATAATCACCAAAAGTATGATTCACGGTCCATGCGGAATATATAACCCTACGTCACCGTGTATGAAAGATGGAAAATGTACAAAGAGATATCCATGCTTTTTTGCTCGAAACCCAAACTGGACAAGATGGCTACCCAACGTATCGAAGAAAAAGACCAGAAGACGGGGGCCATGTTGCAGTCGTGAAGGTTAAACAAACAGAAGTAGAAATAGACAATAGATGGGTCGTACCATATACTCCTTTGCTTTCAAAAATGTTTCAAGCACACATAAACGTTGAATATTGTAACTCCGTTAAGTCAATCAAATACATTTGCAAGTACGTAAACAAAGGCAGCGATATGGCAATTTTCAGTGTCATTAATGAAAATGATGAAATCACACAATTTCAAATGGGCCGATATATTTCCAGCAACGAAGCGGTTTGGAGGATTTTAGGCTTTTCTATCCACGATCGTCATCCAACTGTTGTCCACCTCGCTGTGCACCTGGAAAACGGCTAGCGAGTTACATTCACAGCTCACAATGCGGCACAGCTAGCAGCTGATCCACCGAATACTACCCTCGCAGCTTTCTTTAAATTATGCTCAGATGATCCGTTTGCTAAAACATTATTGTATCCCGAAGTTCCGCAATACTACACGTGGAATGCGTCGAGAAAACTATTTTTTCAAAGAAAACAAGGTGTTGCAGTCTAAGGAACAACGGCTCGGAAGAGTGATGCTTTAGGCCGAGTGTACACAGTACACCCCAACAATGCTGAATGTTTCTACTTGAGGATGCTTCTGCATGTTGTTAAAGGACCAACGTCGTTTGAAAACTTACGTACAGTCGAAGGTGAAGTTTGCCCTTCATATCGACAAGCATGCCAAAAACTCGGTCTTCTGGAAGACGATCATCACTGGGATACAGCACTGTCAGAAGCGTCCATCATATCCATGCCCAACCAAATGCGTCTACTATTTGCAATCATTTTGACAACGTGTGCCCCATCAGATCCCACGGCTTTGTGGGATAAGCATCGTGATTCTCTTAGTGATGATTATCTACTTCAAATGCGCAGATCAGCTAACAATCCAGATTTACAGCCATCTGATATTATTTACAACAAAGCTCTCATAGACATTGAAGATAAGTGTTTATCAATTATCAACAAACCGCTCAAACAATTAGGACTCACATCGCCCCCACGAGATGACGTAGATATTGCAGATACTGTTATTGTACGTGAAACAAATTACGATCAGAACGAATTACTCCAATTCGTTGAGACGAATGAACCACTTTTAGTCGATGACCAACGAACAGCATTCAACAAAATAATTCAAAAGATGTCTGATGGAGGAGGTATTTTTTTCCTTGACTCACCAGGAGGAACTTCCACGACATTGGAGTGAATTACAAATCTCATCAGTGGCTTCGAGAAAGAGCGATCTTAGCGCCACGAAATGATCAAGTAACTAACCTCAATATAACGATCCAAAACAATTTACCAGGAGCTGTGACAACCTACAAGTCTATTGATACCGTCGTTGATCAAGACCAAGCTGTAAATTACCCGGTGGAATTTCTGAATTCGTTAGAACCATCGGGAATGCCGTCTCATCTATTATATTTAAAAATAGGATCGCGAATAATGATGCTCAGAAATTTGAGACCACCTAAGTTATGCAATGGAACTAGACTTATCGTTAAAAATTTACACCCAAATATTATTGAGGCGACGATTCTCTCTGGGCAATCGGCAGGAGAAGATGTTTTTATTCCTCGCATCCCATTAATTCCATCGGATATGCCTTTCGAGTTCAAACGACTACAGTTTCCAGTTCGTCTTGCTTTTGCGATGACGATAAATAAGGCGCAGGGGCAATCTTTAACCGTCGCAGGAATCCACTTGGATCCCTCATGCTTCTCACACGGTCAATTATATGTTGCCTGCTCGAGAATCGGGAACCCTCGAAATCTGTATCTTTATGCACCGAATAATACAACAAACAACGTTGTTTACCAGAATGCATTGAAATACTAAGAGTATTATTTGCATGCTGTGAAATGACGTCAAAACTTTAATACTTTCATATTTTACATTTATAATTTCAAATATTTAAAATGTTAATAAAAAGTGCAAATTCCATCATTCGACATTTCTTGATTCCTACAAAATATGTTGCTCTACAACCATCTTCTTTCACGCGAGCGGAGCCGCGGGTTAAGGCTAGTTTTTATAATAAAAGTCAATAATATAATGTGTGAAATGAATATTTTTAATTTTTCAAATAAAAAAATAATATAAAAAATGTTTTTTTTTTTTTATTATTATGAGGATTTTTACTATTGGGGTACAAACGTATCCCAGGTGTGTGTTTACGTATATAATGCGTTTGGAAGGCTGTAGCTCCTGAACCAATGGTCCGATCTGGTTCAAATTTTGAATTTGAACTCAAAACTAAATAATCTTCCTAGATCCGAAGTTAGCGGTATAGAGGTATAGCGGTTCAAAAGTTACAACACTTCAAAGTTGAAGTGGATACATTTGTACACGGGTGTGTGTTCTAGGGTTAAAATTGCTAATGATAATGATGAAATCATGTTGTTGTTGTTGTAGCAGCATAAACATTCCCCCTACCTACATACGGGGAATGCTGCTGGAGTGACAGTCCTTGGCCGGATATAAATCCGGGTCGTTTCGGTAACGTAGAACCGACTGTCGTCCATTTTAAATAGGAACTATATCATACCCAAAATATAAGTCGCAAGCAAGCGCAAAATCAATTTAATAAAATATGGAAAACAGACAAGTAGTTGACGTTAATGCAAACGGTAATCCCACAGTCGTAGCTGCACCGCAGCAAGGTGGCTCATATTACCGCAATAGCGAAAACTGGCGTAAGAGGGGACAAAGTACATCGCAGAAGCGAGGTTCCCAAAGTAGAGGAGGACGGAGACCACCCGTCAATACGAATGGACCAAGAGCGCAAACATTCAATGGAATACCGCAGGGTCAGTATCTATCAAAGGTACCATCAGAACTAACAAATGACCCGCTTTCAGAGAAAGCTTATTTTCCAGGTCCATCGGAAGAATTTAGGGCTGTGATTGGTCGGCAAAAAATCTACCCAACGTGCACCAATCTCCCTGAGTTGATGGAACAGAGTTATACAAAGATAGTTAGTGTCAGCCCGAGTTTCGGGAAAACCGTGCCGCGTAGCGCATACGATTACTACATTGCAATCATTGTGTATTATCGAATGCTGCTTCTCCATCAAAAGAATTCTGGAGACTTAACGATAGGCGAGCTTAATTTCTTAGCTCAAATGGAAAACTCGACGTATACTGTTCCGAAGTCCGTATCCCTCTATCTTTCAGGTATGGGAAGTACAAAGGCGCCAAAGTCGCGCTATCTAGAATTCGCGCTCGATAAGCCGACTTTGAAGGGTGGCATCATTCAATTTGGAGAAAATGGAGAGATAAACATACCTGGTTACTTTGGTCCTATAATGGATAATTTGGGCTCTTACGCGTCGTACCCTTCCACTGGAGTATTCGCTCAGGCAATAGCGATGGACATGCTCAGAACTCGGTATCGGGACAGACCAACGTCCTGGGACCTACCCGAAGAGTTCTCATACTCCAATCATCCAATTAATCAGAATTGCCTCGGTTATCAATTCGCTAAATATTTAACACCGGAGTGTATTAGATTTTACGAAGATATAAATGTCTCACCAGACATGTTCGAATTTGAAAATGAGGACATAGCCTTAAATACTGACATAATGGCTGCAGTCCACTTAAAGCTCACAGATTCGCGTATATCATTGCACCCTATAGCGACCACGAATGTAGGTTCCGTGGGACAGATAGCCCTCAACGTCGTAAACCAACAAACGACAACACGTGCCGTTGCAGCACAATGGGAGTCACAGACCGGATGATGAAATCATCTTCGCTTGTGATGATAATGATAACTCACTGGCGCATTTAGTATTAGGTTTTAACCTAACTGAAAAAGAAAATTTAAGACTGGAAACTAAGAATGTTGCAGTTGATATTCCTTGTGAGCGAATACAGAATGCCACAACAATCGGAAATATTAAACACTCGCGCTGGCAGTGTTTTGATAAGCAGTGCAGATTACATAGGAGAGTGAACGTTGACTACTCCTTCAAGTATCATGACGTGACGGGCCAAGATGCTGAAAGGTTCATTAACCTTCATGAATTTAATACAGTTATTTACGCTCCACAATGTAGTGGAAAGACCACTCTCTGTACCATGTTGAGATACAGTGGTTATGATGCACTTGAGTGCAATAATTTATTTAACTGGCCTACTAATACCAAAAACTCCCTTCTCCTTACCTCAAAACCTCAACACATGGAGTTGGGAAGAAACAAGATATGTATAAAACCAAGTTGCGAAGCGTTTTATGCACGGCAAGAGACTAGGTTTAAAACTATACAAAATTATAAGATGAAGGATTACTCCATATTTAAGGAAGTACCACCCGAAACTTTTACAATACGTACTGATGAGCTACTATCAGAGCTCTTTAAATAATAGATTATAAAATAATAAATAGGATGAATACATTCTAGACTAAAATAAAGTAAGGAATAACGGTTAAGCAGTGAGGTGTTTTCTCAAATTTGTTGGAAAGGGGGTGATGTAGTGAGTACCCTAACTACAAGTATAACAGGAGGTGGCAAAATTGAAACAGCTAATTATTAGAAACCGTAGCTAAGTTCGCTGAAGAAATTTGAATTGCAACTGACTATTCATTCGATGTAAAAACTCACGCGAGTACACAACAAATATTTGTCTTGTATAATTACTTTGATTTGAAAAACAAAATATAGAACATCGAGGTTCTATAAATGTAATAAATTTACACACTTAAGTTTTTGTATGGTGTGACCGTTCCTTAATATTTTTTTTTTTAGCAGAGTAGAGCATTTTGCAACCCTATTATAACATTGTTTTGTTTCTTTTTCCATATTGCTTTAGAATACGGTATTTTGTTAGTAAGCTTGGGTATAAGTTAAGGCATGATACCGAAACCTACGAAAGCAACAGCATTTCGTTGCAAAACCTCACATACCCTACCGCTTTTTCTGTCAGCCCAGTGCTGACATCTAAGCTCAGTCGATGCAGCCCAACACCAACAAACATGATGATCACTACTTGCGCTTACCTTAGCAACAGCATGCCGGGCAGGCAGCGCAAATAGAAAGACTCTCGCCTGGCCTCACAAAACAACCCGCTGCGTAACAACAAACAGTGATCACTGCTTACGCTTGGCTTGGCAACAGGATGCTAGGCAGGCAGACCAAAACACAACAATTGTTGTCTGGCCCAACTAACCACCGACTGCATAGGTTGGGTAGGTAGCCCCAAACACAATGGTGCTTGCCTGCTTTAGTGAACCATCGATTGCATAGCAACGCATGGTTGACATGCTTGGTGGGCAGATCAGCGGTACCACTTGTCATGCGCATGCAACAACACAATTGTGTTGCTAGCGGTAGAGTCCAAGCAACCTTTTCCGCGCAACAACACTTACAGGTGATTACCACTGATCGCGAGGGTATAAAAGGCGGTATCATTGCCTGTCGAGGACAGTTCTTGTTACGTTGCAGGAGTTGCAAAGTCAACTTAAATAATAAAGTTAATAAAGTACCTATTTAATTCAAACAAAGTGTTGTTTTATTTTATAAGCAATATGACTTGCTTAACTTATATAAGCCCAAGCCATAATATAACGGGAGTTTTCTAATGCGTTTTCGCATTATTCAGAAGTGGGATAATAAGTTAACTTTAACAGTGTGAAATTCAAACTAGTGATTTAATTAAAATTATTAGCTGAGATCTCGCGACGCATAGAAGTTTTAATAAAAACACTGGTATATGTACGAGTATAGTATATGAAAAAAAATCATTGCTGTCGTATAACCAGTAAAACCGATCGAAGCATTAAAAGTGAAAAATCTAACCCATTTTTAATGCACTAAGCTAGACTTTTGGTAACAATTCCCAATTGTGATATTTTACCAAAATTTTGTATTAACTAGACAAATTCTTTGGATAATTAAACTTACATACGTTAATACATGGACAGCGAATAAGTCTCATATGTTTGATTATTCTACCAGTTCTGCCAATGATCCTTCAGCAGCCTTTGCATTCCCATTTATGTTGTTGTGCATACTAATTTTTTCGGTGCACGTACAAGTAGATAAATCTTTACTGCTACCTTGGTGCCAGAGCATTTGCAGCCCCATTTGTAGTGGAGTGCATAGCGATGTTTTCTCTGGTTGAACAGAGTGATGGTATTCTATCACAGCAGTGTTTATAATGTAAATCGGTATGACTTAACGTAGTGATCACTTTGCCTTATTTTGGTTGGATAATTTCAGCAAACATAGAATTTAAAACGAGAATTTGTTGTAATGTTGGCCAGGAAGCCACAAATATTACTTTGGCACGTTTAATAGTTTCGCAATCATACACTGGTCGCACTGAATGTGCTACATTAAAAGGATCTAAAAAAATAATATGAAAGTCCATTAATAGGTAAAATGAATTCATTTTATTTTATATTCACCTTAAATGCACAGTTCCTTCGATTGGTGGATATCATTTTTCGACGACTTCGCCAGTCGGCATTCAACGATAGGCAGAAGAAGACTACCAGTAAGATTTGAAATGGCAATTGTGAGTGTCTGTAATAGACAAATTAAATGAATTGATAAAAGTATAACTAAAATAGATTACATTTTACTTACTCCAAAAAACTGTAGAAGTTAAGAAAATACAAAAATAGATCTCGTATTTTTTTTTAGACTGCAAGGGGCATATTGATATGTTCAGAGTTATTTGATCACAACTGAAAGTATAACAAAAAATCAATAAAAATCCATATAAAACTAAAAAATTGTTTTTCTTAATTTCTTTAAATTCGGTCTCGACCATGGAAAATATTGTATTGTTTAAATTAAGTAATTTTACTCTATCAATAATTACTTAGTCATGCCATAAGTTGTGTTATAAGTAAACTGATTTATAGATATGAAATTATAATACTTTTTTTTAATGAAGTCAGTTTTATTTAATCATGTAAATACTGAAAAAAAAAAAAATTTGTAATTGGTCATCATTTGCTTTTACACAAAAGCCTTCAAACGATTAAGCCATTCTCCAAATTTCTGTGAGGTTTTCGACAGACCATGTCCTCCAATCCCTACCACAATTTGTAGTCCAATGGACTTCCAGACGACCAATTTTCTTATTTTGCAACCACTGCTGGGTGGTTTTAGCCTTATGGGTTGGAGCAGAATCTAACTGTCTCCATTGAAGAGAGTACTGCTCAACTGCCTCACCACGTGTTCCAGCACATCCTCCTGGTACACTTTTGCCCCGGTCTTAACCTCTTTTTCGCAGAAATTAAGATATGCAACGTCTTTACAAGACACCACCCACGAAGCCGTTACTGAGGCGGGATGCTGATCACGCTCAACCGTTGGAACAACATTTTTTTTTTACGTCTTTAGAAGTTTTAGCACAGATTTTGTCGTTTTGATTATTAAAATCCTCTTCAACAGTGAACATTTTCTCATCTGTGAAATGAATATTTTAATGACCGTTGACCCGCTGCCATCGAAGAAGCTGCTTCCATCTGTCGAGTCTAATTTTCTTCAAGCGCTTTTCTAACAGATGACCAGTTGAGCGACGGAAAGCTTTTATATGGAGATCATCTCTAATTAATCTTGACATGGATCTGGCAGATACATTCATTTGCTTGAAGATAAGTTTCTGTTGTCTAAGGATATTTCTGCGAATTCTTTTTCGAACGGTTTTGGGGTTCAAACTGTACTGTTTCAAACAAGGACCACTTATTTTCTGTTGGCCACTTCAAACGTTTGGGAAAAACGATTGCTCGTGCGGTAAACAAACATTCTCGAAATATATTAAGTCTCTTCAAAAATTCGTAAATCTCACTTGCACTTTTCTAATGCGATTTTCCTTAGGCCCCCTCCCCCTCCATAGTTAACAAGCGAAATTCATACGAACAAAAGCAAAAATAACGGAACTTTTTTCTACGAATTTGTTCTCGCCGCCGTATGCATTTTAAAATTTGTCACAGAATTTATGGCAAGACTTAGTATATTGTGAATGAAAAATAATGAAACTTTTAAATAGAAGCACAAGAAAGACTGAAAACAATCATTGCAGCATTAAAATTTTGGAGCAATATGTGCTCTTCATCGCAGAAGTAAGTATTTTATAAGATTTTCGTTTATCTTTAAGTTTAAAAGTGCGTTCTTTCAATTTCAGTTGGCAAGCGGAAAGAAACAAAATGGCAGCTAATACCCGAATTGAGCTCTCATCCTTGGCTGTTAGATGAGATATTCGTTGACTTTTGCTGCATTGTTGTTATAATTAGCAATAATAAAAAAAATTCCTTTGCGGTAACGGGATTTAAAATAAAGTTGAAAAAATGGTAAATTGCGAGTCCGAAAAAATTGAATATGAAAGTCACACTTATTTTCATCCTAGATCCTTTGTTCGGCCTTACTGCAAATGACTGTGATGTGACAATGGATCGGCAAGGGTCTGAGTTGGTTTAGATACCGACTGCCGCTGCTACAAGTCTTCCTAGACTCTTAAAGTTCTTTATAACTTAAAACCGTCTCAAAATAAATTGGAAAATTCTGAGAACTGCAGGATTTTGTCATTCCTCAGTCAGTTATGTTGTGCATATTTATATTACATATTCACATGCGTTTGGCTTACGAATTTGCATAAAAAAATGTTTGCGTTTCTAAGTCTAAAAAAAATTATTATTACTTACCAATTGAAACTTAACGGGGAGTAACCTCGTGCAAAAAATTAGCAAAAGTGATGCTAGTTAATTATTCGACGACTGGTGTTACTTATAAAACAGAACGCAATATCGAAACAGTAATTTTGCCTAAAATATGACTATCCATCTATTCTTCGGGGCTCACGCGTTTCGTTCAATTATGTTTCTAGTATTTCGCATTTCACCATCTTTGTTCAGCAAAATAAGTTTGTGCGTTTGTAAAATGCACCCTTCACAGTTTTATAAGAAACCTTAGGAGTGCTTCAATGAAATTGTAAGGAAATGTTGGTTTCACGTTTTGTCACTAAAATTAACACCACCATTATTCAGTTAATACGAGTTCTTAAGTTATTTGTTGGCAAAACTCGCCATCTAACTTCACAAACTGGTATATGAATGCACGTGCCATACTTATTTTTATCATTATTTTATCGTTTTAGCAACCAAGCTTGTATCAAACACTTTAGATTTATAAATTTTTATGCACTATTAACCAAACAACTAAATTGCATTTATAAATTGCAAAAATTTCAGCGCGGCAGTTGCCATAGATATGCAGCTGTACTTAGAAAAGCCGTGAATAATAGCGGTAAAGTGACAGCAAGTGTGTGCTGCCAGACGCGCACGATACTTATCGAATTCGAGTGTAATCGGAAGTGTTCTGAAATCTGTTTCCAAACGAAATGGAATACGCATTAACCGATCGATCGTATTTGCACAATCGGGTTAACTACTTTAGCACCTTCTGGATCGGATATATTCTACAACACGCTAACATGTTAAGCGAAGAATGGCCGTTAACAGTTTGTTGAATATTTCATTGAATAATGCAAACTAATTAAATAATATATAATTTGTTGTTTTTTCAATTTAAATAGTTATATATGTATATACATTTTTGTACTTGAATAAAAAAAATTGTATTTAAAATTATATTAAAAATACTTCATATCATATATAAATAATTAACGTAAAAGTAACTTGAGTATAAAGAAATGGAGAAAAAAATTAAAATTCAACATAAACATCCCCTTAATTTTTTTTAATTTATACCTACTTTATTAGCAAAACTAATCCTACATTTCCCAAGCAGCGTTCTCATGTTTGTCATCGTTGATTTCTTCCGTCTGATTGAAAGCCAACACAGAAATCAGAACTTTCTCCCACAAAAGAAGAAAACAAATGAACTATCAAAAATTGCTTTAAGATTGGAAATACGAGTAAGAAGCACAAAGCGTGTCGCCAGTACGGGCGACAAATTCCCTTCTCTTCTCCGCGGCTGTCCTTCTCCAACGAACAAGATGTTTCCCTGTGTAAATCCTATCGATTTTGCTTTTTTGGGAACTATGATCGAATCCGATTGTTCGGCGTATTTAATGGTCTGTACTTCGATTTATTGGTTTAAATATATACGAAGAGCGCAATTTTTACAAGATTTTGAAAACATCATTGTATTAAACATATCAAATAAGATGTGATCTAAGGCATTTATTGCAATTATGCAATACAACAATGCGCAGAAGCGCAAGTTTATAGGGAATTATTAGAAAGATGTGCAATTTTGCTCAGCAATGGGAAATATTCAGTAGCATTGAACACGGTTAAATAAGAAGGGTGTAAAGAAGAAATTGAAAATCATCTTAAAACTAAAAACCATACTCTTCGGAGGCTTACAGTTTCTACAACCTCGTTCACATATGCAGTAATCACCTATAAATCTGCCAAATTAAACTACCAATTCACATATGGCAGATTACCTGCAAAATTGACAATCATCTGTCAATACTGTTGTGGACGGTTTTTCTTCATAGAAATTATTTTGGTGGCACATTTCAGTGTTTTTGGTTTCTTTAATTATTATTAACGATATGAAGGAAATACAAGGAGAAGGAAAAGCGAATTTAATTGCGCAATTAATGGGCTGCTAATAATAAACAGTTGGAGAAAATCCATACACGACGATTACTGAGGTTTCAAGAATTATGACAACAATACGCATGCGAAATTCGATGTTAGATTTTATAATAAGTAATAAGAGGACATAACGTTTATGAGCTTTTTCCTGTAAAACTAATCCATAATTATTAATATTTAACAAACATTTTATTAGAAAGTTGGTGTTGCCAGACACCTCAAATAAGAACGAAGTTCATATGTAGGACCGTTCGCTGGAAGGATGTTTGTAAATCTGCTGTACTTTTTGCTTTAGTTTAGCAAGAAAAAATTCGAAATAAAAACCGCGCGATTTTCTGGATTATTTTACGCATGCACATGACCCATCGACACTAGAAAAAAATCATATGAAAAATATCACAAAAACTAATAAAATATTTAAAAACCAAAAATAAGTGTATTTTATTGCTTCGATAAACATGTTGAATCAAACGAAGTGCCGTGTATTAAATTGGGAAAACACAAATTTATATATAATGCAGTTTGTTTGCGTATTTATGCGGAAGACCCCGTGGCAAGAAAGTATGTGGATGTGTGTGTGTAATTCCTTGTAATCGGTTGTTTCCATTGCTTTCGCCTACTTTTCCTCTTCACAAACAAGTCATTCCCCGTCGTTTCGCTTGTTTATTCATCAGCACTTACGACACGGCGAATTCGGAATGCGTAATCTGCTTCTCTATCATTCTTCTGTAAGTCCCGTAATATGATGTAATTGACCCTCTAACACCTTATAAAAAATTGCACTTCTCGCTACATTTCAATAGAGTGGCATTACCAAGCATCAATCAGTTAACTTTTCGCGCGTCATGCAAACATTGCATACATTTCTATTAATGATCTATTTCAGTTAATATTAATATTTACCTTGTTTTTGTGGTAAATATTGTTTAAATATATTGTCCTGTGTTAAGAGAAGCGAAATTTGACTGCTCAGTGTATTAATTTTCGTGCATTTAGTGATTGAAAAGAGCGAAAATATAACAGTGTTTTTTGTTAATACCTAACCATGAGCTGCTAAGAAATTAAGAAGGTAATAGAATACACGAGCGACAAAAATATGCAACAGAAGGCATTACTTACGCTGCGGATAGCAATACCTTAAATGCTTATTTTTGGCAGCAATACAGTTGGTAAATTTACATCCATTTCCAGTTACTGATTATGGTGTCTGAAGAGTAATATTGACACTTTTGCTTCAAAAATATTGAAATTTTCGAATTAAACTGTATTTAATAAATCAATCAATAATTCATAGAGGGTGACTTGGCTAGAATTTAGTATAGTGCCGATCGCTTTGGAAAAAACGGTAAAAAGGGGGTGATAGAGGGGTGTATCCCCATCTTAAAACTGAAAACAGAACCTGCCGGAGGCTTATAGTTTTTAAGTAATTTAATGTTAAAGTTCTATAATTTAGCGAAAAGTTGGTGTTGCCATACACCTGAAATGAAAACGAAGTTCGCACGCAGGGATGTTCAGTGGAAGGTTCATTGTAAAACTGCAGTATTTTTTGCTGTAATTTAAACTTGAGAAATGAATTTGAAAATAAAAACATACAACTCATTTAAACTTAAAAACAATGATATTAAGCGTATCACAAAAAATAATAAGGTAATTAAAATTAAATTAAATTAATTAACACAGTATTTTAGCGTGGAACTCTTTATCGCGTAGGCGGCCTTCGGCCGCGCTTCATAAAAATAACCCTCATCAGTCCAACTCCGGCTACGCAATCCACAGTATTTTTGCGTAGAACTCCTTTTCGCATGGGCGGCCTTCGGCCGCGCTTCAAAAAAATAACCCTCATCAGTCCAACTCCGGCTACGCAATCCACAGTATTTTTGCGTAGAACTCCTTTTCGCGTGGGCGGCCTTCGGCCGCGCTTCAAAAAAATAACCCTCATCAGTCCAACTCCGGCTACGCAATCCACAGTATTTTTGCGTAGAACTCCTTTTCGCGTGGGCGGCCTTCGGCCGCACTTCAAAAAAATAACCCTCATCAGTCCAACTCCGGCTACGCAATCCACAGTATTTTTGCGTAGAACTCCTTTTCGCATGGGCGGCCTTCGGCCGCGCTTCAAAAAAATAACCCTCATCAGTCCAACTCCGGCTACGCAATCCACAGTATTTTTGCGTAGAACTCCTTTTCGCGTGGGCGGCCTTCGGCCGCACTTCAAAAAAATTACCCTCATCAGTCCAACTCCGGCTACGCAATCCACAGTATTTTTGCGTTAAACTCCTTTTCGCGTGGGCGGCCTTCGGCCGCACTTCAAAAAAATAACCCTCATCAGTCCAACTCCGGCTACGCAATCCACAGTATTTTTGCGTAGAACTCCTTTTCGCGTGGGCGGCCTTCGGCCGCACTTCAAAAAAATAACCCTCATCAGTCCAACTCCGGCTACGCAATCCACAGTATTTTTGCGTAGAACTCCTTTTCGCATGGGCGGCCTTCGGCCGCGCTTCAAAAAAATAACCCTCATCAGTCCAACTCCGGCTACGCAATCCACAGTATTTTTGCGTAGAACTCCTTTTCGCGTGGGCGGCCTTCGGCCGCACTTCAAAAAAATTACCCTCATCAGTCCAACTCCGGCTACGCAATCCACAGTATTTTTGCGTTAAACTCCTTTTCGCGTGGGCGGCCTTCGGCCGCACTTCAAAAAAATAACCCTCATCAGTCCAACTCCGGCTACGCAATGCACAGTATTTTTGCGTAAAACTCCTTTCCGTATTAAAACCATTGAACCCAAAATTAAAACGTCATATGCGTGTATGTAGTAAGCAGGCACAATAACCCCCATTCCCATCATTAACACTAAACTCAAGTACTTAATTTTTGTTTTCATTTGTAGGCATCCGGCAACACCATACTGTTGTAATTCCAACTTCTTCTTGTTCGCGCTTAAAATTGGAATGTGATTGCATAGGGAAATGAATTTGCATTTAATTTTAATAGATATAATTAGAATATTAGCATAAAAATCGGTACAAACACGCGTGTGAGTGTATATTTGGTGATTTATAGTGAAATGTTAAAAAATATAGAGTGTAATGTGGCAAATTATACTGATGTTCCCAAGGGCATTTTGAATATAAATAATTAAAAAATTATTATTTCCCGATTAATTTAAAGTTATAAAGAGTGTTACTTAACACCTCACTAACATCTCCACCAAGTTTCATTAAAAAAAACATTATAGTTTGCCAGAAATTCCAAGATCGGCACTGTTCTAAACTCCAGCCGGTGACTTCGCTAGAGCAATATGTGAGTATCTTGTTTTTGCGATTCGGTAGCTTCATTACCAAATTTGGGGATTCTGCTGTTTCCGTGGCGCCGCAATCTTATTGCGGATTCTTATAGAACTCGACAAAAAAAAAACGAAATGAGGGAGTAAAATTTTTTGATATCTCGCTTATATATTGTATAAAAAAGGCCTTCAAAATGCCCTTTGGAACTTCACTATAATATGCCACATTACACTATATATTTTTTAACACTTCACTAAAATTCACGAAATATGCACTTACTTATTTATTAAAATAATATAATAATAATAATAAATATTTTTTTGAAGCGCGGCCGAAGACCGCCCACGCGAAAAGAAGTTCTACGCAAAAATACTGTGTAAATTAATTTAATTTTAATTACTTTATTATTTTTTGAGATACGCTTAATATCATTGTTTTCAAGTTTGAATGAGTTGTATGCTTTTATTTTCATAATTATTTCTCAACTTAAAATTACAGCAAAAAATACTGCAGTTTTACAATGAACCTTCTACTGAACATCTCTGCATACGAACTTCGTTTTTATTTCAGGTGTATGGTAACACCAACTTTTCGCTAATTTAGAGAACTTTAACATTAAATTACCTAAAAACTAAGCGAAATATCAAAAAATTTTACTTCTTCATTTCGTTTTCTTTTGTCGAGTTCTATAAGAATCCGCTATTAAATTGCGGCGCCACGGAAACAGCAGTGTTGCCCCAAATTTTCAAATAAGGCAACAACAAAAAACAGGACACATTGGCATTTCAACCTGCATTTCAGGGCGCATTCGTTAAAGCTGGTGGCACTAGGCCAACAACAATGTATAAATTAATTTCATTATTTTATCAGTATTCGATACTCAATTTCAATGACAGAATCAAGTAAAACCATCGATGCCAAGCTGCTGCTACCAAATGATCACTAATTAGCAATTTATTATAAGAAATATGTACATAAATTTTTGGAAACACGAATGCTTGAAAAAAAAGCCCAACCGCAAACACGAAAAACATTGTATAGCCTTGCTAAAATGAGTATTTTTGTACCTTTGATCGTCACGGCAAAGTAGAAAACAAAGAATGAATTCGCCGTATTTCATTTTGTGCTGACAGCCACAGAGACACGACGAAAGAAAAAATAAAATCAGCTGATTTACCAATACCTCCTCTAACAGATTTGCCTTGAATGACAGTCGTACAATACGTTGAGAGATGCCACTATGAAAGTATTGCCGTATACAAACAAATAATTATATGCTGCTTACGGCCATTCCAAAAAAAAGATGCCAGTACAGAAAATAAAAACAATAAGACCAAGAATAAGCTAAAGTGAGCGGAAAGCCAAGAATATAGAATAAATCGGGCACATATATACACGTTTGCTCGTTTATTTTCTGTAATGACGTCACTGAATTGTCAAATTCGCCCGGCGTCACCAAATTAAGTGATTTCTAGTTTGGCGGGCGACAATAAACGGATGTAGTGTTGCCACTTATAAATCGAAAGTTGTTTAATAAAAAAAAAAAAATGAAAAAAAATAAAATAATCAATCCCTTTTAAAGGTCATAAGTTAATGCTAATAACAATCGATGATTTAAACAATTAAATAATGTAAATTAAATCAAATTATGTTTTTTTACGCGGGAAAAAATCGATTTGAACAAGCATTTGAAGATAAGGATATTTTACGATTACGAATATAACTAAACTGGTCTTTAGGACTCGCTACTTGAGTTGTTGTTGTTGAGGTGGTTGAACATTTCTGAGCTAAAATGCTCCTAATTAGTGACCAGCACCGTTTTACTACCACTATCTCGGGTGATGATGATGTTGTTATTTTTTGTTTTTTGTTTCCAAGTTAGATCCATTTAGTGAGGTCCAAGTATAGCAGCAAATCCTTTATCTCGATGTCTGAGATCTCCTCACATAAATAGTGGAACAGACTTTCCTTCGCCCCTTCCGCTTGACAGCTTCTACAGATAGTATTGAAGGGTAGATTGAGTCTAGCTGCATGATCCCCTACTTCCCAATGTCCTGTAAGAGTTGCAGTGATACGTGAAATGTTTGGCCGAGAACATCCTAGCAGGTCATTCGTCCTTTGGATTTTGTATGACGGCCATGTGTTTTTTGTTGTAATACATGTAGGTATTTGCTTCCATCTTCTTTCGGCTAAAGCATGATAGTGAGAAGCAATGGATGCTTTTAGTGTGTTCAGTGGGTTGGAGACTGCCACCGCCTCTGCTATGTCTAGTGTCGAGCCCTTTCTTGCTAGCTCATCCGCTATCTCATTGCCCCGTATGTTCCTATGACCGGGAACCCAAATCAGGGTAATTTCAAGCCAATGGCAGAACAGTTTCAGCTCCTCTCTACACTGTAGGACTAGTTTGGATGAAATGTAGTTGGAGTCTAAGGCCTTAATAGCTGCTTGACTGTCTTAGAAGATAGCTATTCTTGCACCAACTTCCTTGTAGAGTTCTAGGGATTTGCATGCTTCTCTGATCGCTAAAAGTTCTGCCTGGAACACGGTGGCATAATCAGGAAGACGAATTGATTGAGATAGGTTGAGTGGCTCCGAATGGAAGCCAGCTCCCACACCACAGTTCATCTTATAACCATCGGTATAAATTTCGATATCGTGTCTTCCAATCACCTCTCCTTTGCTCCACTCGGCTCTCGGTGGAAAACGTACCGTAAAGCCTTTCTTGAAGTTGAGGTCGGGGACTGTGTAGTCTGACCCGTTTTTGAGCAGCGGGGGTCCCTGTAGGAGGGTCTTACTGTGACCGTACGACTTTGTTGTCCAGCTTCCTATGTCTCTGAGTCTCACCGCGCTGTAAGTAGCGATTGTTTTAGTGTGTAAATCTAATGGCAATAGATGTGTTAGTTCATTGAGCGCTTCAGTAGGGCTGGTGCTAAGCGCTCCTGTAGTTAAGATACACGCTGTTCTTTGTAAGGTGTAAAGTGCTATATTCGCTTTCTTCACCCTGTACTCTACGTTGGACTTCCAGCTGAGTTTGGGGTCCAGGATAACCCCTAGGTATTTTGCCTGTTTGGTTAGCGCCTGACGCCGTTTAGTTTTGGGAGATTAAAGTTTGTCACCTTGGTTTTCTTGGTGAATAGCATCAGTTCAGTTTTTCTCGGGTTTACACTTAAACCACAGTCCGTGGCCCAATTGCTGAGTAATACCAGAGCTCCTTCCATAATCTCACTGATTGTGGTTGGAAACATTCCTGAAACCATAAGCACTATGTCGTCCGCGTACGCCACCACTTTAATTCCCTTTCGGCTAAATTTGGTGAGGATGTTGTTGGCGACTAGTAACCACTACTTGACGCTACTTGAGTACAATGAGTTTTCTTTCTTTCCTGGCTGCAGATAATAGCTACTTTTTATACATTTTTTGTATAGCGATTTGATGCAAAGGGCATCCTCTAGACGCCTGCCAAGATTCCCATTACCATTACGCGCGGTTTTCACATCTGCTATTTGTGAGATTTATTGTTGAAAGAGATAATGTTATAACAAATTTCGTGTGAAAGAGAAAAACAAATACAGCTGATAGCTGCAACCAACAGAAAATTAACAAAACTAAAAATTTAGGGTACGGATGACGTCACAGATGCTTTGTGCTCACAAATGACGGCTGCAGTATCGTGATCTTTAATAATTCATTTATGCGTGTGACTGTATGCATGTGAAGCTGCCAATGCGACTGTGCGCATTTAATTACAGTGGTCATATAAAAATTATCCCTTTCGGTCATTGTGTAATTATTATCATACTTTGAACCAAAATTGCATTTGATTAGGTGAAAAAAGGTGCGGTTAGTCTAGGTTACAGTGGTTGCCACTGGGGGTTAGGAATGGAGGCTAATTGTGATACTACTTGGCTGGGCACAAGGTTCCCTATCTAATTCCCGATCTCCAGATCTCCATATTTAAAAAAAAATGTTATATTCATAATTTTTTGTGGTTGTATGTTGTTTGTATGTTTTTATTTGCCTAACAAAAATCTTAGAAACCCAAATTTCAAACTTTATACAAAAATTCAACCCTTTTAACAACAATCTCACGGTTTTATTTAGAAATTTTTAATTAGAATTTCTAGAATGTACATTTGTTTATATACTACTTAGTCTTGCCATAAATTCTGTGACAAATTTTACAATGCATACGGCGAGAACAAATTCACATAAAAAAGTTTCGTTATTTTTGCCTTTGGTCGCATGCATTGTCTACTCATAAATTCGTAGAAGTCCCCTTAGAAAGCAGGAAATCATGTCCAGGGGAATGAATGTATCAACCATCCATGTCAAGACTAATTAGTGATAAAAGCCTTCCGTCGCTCAACTGGTCATCTTTTAGAAACGCGCTTGAAGAAAATTAAACTCGACAGATGGTAAGCAGCTTCTTCGATGGCACCCGGTTAACGGTCATGAAAATATTCATTTCACAGATGAGAAAATGTTCACTGTTGAAGAGGGTTTTAATAATCAACGACAAAATCTGTGCTAAAACTTCTAAAGACGCAAAAAATGTTGCTCCAACGGTTGAGCGTGATCAGCATCCCGCCTCAGGAACGGCTTGGTGGGTGGTGTCTTGTAAAGACGTTACATCTCTTAATTTCTGCGAAAAAGAGATTAAGACCGGGACAAAAGTGTACCAGGAGGATGTGCTGGAACACGTGGTGCGGCAGTTGAGCAGTACTACCTTTAATGGAGATCGTTGGATCTTCCAGCAAAATTCTGCTCCAATCCATAAGGCTAAAACCACTCAGCAGTGGTGAAAAAACAAAAAAGTTTGGCCGTCTGGAAGTCCAGATCTGAATCCATTGGACTACAGTCTGTGGTAGGGATTGGGGAACATTGCCTGTCGAAAACCTAACAGAAATTTGGACAGTCTCAAACAACCTTTCGGCCTAATCGTTTAAAGGCTTGTGTAAAAGCAAAAGGGTGACCAATTACAAATTTTTTTTAATATGTACGTGATTAAATGAAACTAACTTCATTAAAAAACAAGTATTCTAATTTCATATCTATAACGGACTTAACTTGTAACAGAACTTATGGCAGGCCAATTGCTGCTTACCTACCCTATATTGGGTGTTTGAACGACCTCCTTCTATTATTTGTCGTGTGCGTATTGATGTTTTTCCATAAACAGAAGGACCTACAATTTTATGGCTCCTCCGAAGGGCAGATGGTTTTTTGTGAGGAGCTTCTCCATGGCAGAAATACACTTGGAGTTCTACCATTGCCTGCCGCGGGGGGACCGCTATTAGAAAATAAAAGTTTTCTAAATAATTTCTATCTTTTCTATCATTGCGTGTTTCATGCCTTGGATTTCAAACTCGGGCATTAGGTAGGCAATGGCAGACACGTACGGCAGCCTCGGTAGTCTAACGTAAGGACATTAGCCTGCCATCCCAGAGGTTGTGGTTTTCTAGTTTCTTATAAAAACACAAAAAAAATATATATATTGTAGATTTATATAAAAATATAACAATAATTTCATTCCTAACAACCTTATCCTTCCAATCCTTACTCCCGCACAAAAGAAAAAAAGAAAAAGACACAGTTACACATTGCATCAGTGGCGTCAGCAAGGGGAAGCGGGCAATCGCGCAGATACACCAAATTTAACGAAGTCCTCAACCATCTGTGGGATCCTTTTGCCAGAAAAATGCAACACACAGATGACGCTTCAAGCGGTAAGAAGGCGTTGTTCCTAAGCAACGACAGGTGGGGTATTCCCACTACCACTATTTAGGACTGATAGCGGCAGGCTAATCACCCTGCCAGAAATCAATTAGATTAACGAAGCCAACGCAAGACTGAGTCTTGTCGAGAGGAGTGAACAAAAAAAAAATATCAGTCTAACGGTTAGACGCGATAGAAGTGAAACCTTCCGTAAAACAAACTGAGAGAGAATGAGACGAAAGCAGCATTAGGAGCGGGATAATTATAGGTTCATTATAATATTGCTATAAAGTTCATATTTTATTTTCTTCATTTTATTATTATTCATCCTCAATGTTTTCAATTTCAACAAATGATACGAGTGGCTTATGAAAGCTAAAATATGATACAAAAGCATTTCGTAATGTTTTTCGGCGTGCACGAAATTCACGTATACGTTCTGTTGAAGTCTTTACGGTTTTTTTAGTTTTATTTTCTTTTTGTTTTTTTTTCTGTCGAAATTCACGACACTTTTCTGCATTATTTTTCGGCATAATTGCGGTAAACATTTAAAAATGAAAATATTTACGAATATAAAAATACGGACGCAATACAGCACACGCGGTTGCTATTATGAGCGTCGTAGCGCATATATTACACAGACGTACTAACATACACACAAACATTCGTAGGACGCTTGGTTTGAATTTTTTATACATATGTATGTATGCTATACTATGGCCTAGCCTATGCACGTACATACATATTTGTGTTCTGAACTTCCAGCAAAACAATGCTTATTAATATACACATATGCATCTACATACAACCGCACACACAGGCCACTCACTTTATTCCTGTAAATGCGTATGTCGTCCAAAGCTAAAATTCTATGCCTAGCGACTACAAGAACAAAATGCATTAATAGGCGCAGGCGTAGCGGCCATCATCCTAGTTGCCATAGCGCTGAACAGTCGCGGCGGCGCCGAACAGTTTCAACTATTGTACTGTGCAACGAAAACTCATCATCAAAAAATTGATTTATAAATTCGAGCTCATAGTTCTAAGAGCAAGTACTTTCATTCATAAAACGAGCCGCCCATATGCTAATTTTCTCGACAATTCGAAAATAGTCAATATTGGAATATTTCGCGTAGAATTATTTGCCAATATTCAATTTTTGTCAAGTCGAGTGCCCGCGGCTCCGTAAATATGTTTGCACCCATATATGTATGTAAATATATGTTTCTAAATGCTCGACAACCGCAGCTGCCTGTTCAAGGTTACTGTACATTAGGCCGGGTCGATTTGTGGGAAGGCAAAAAAATCGCCCATTGCTCTGTGAAAATCATATTCTAGGGATCAGAATAAGAAATTTTGCCGAAGGAACCATACCTCTAAAACGATTTCTGATGTCCCCCAATATGGGTCGAACTTTTTAGTTTCTTTTCTATAACTCACATTCATTCATTTACATATGTTCTGACTAAATAAATTTCTTAAGAGAAAAAATAGATAATATTATAAATAAATAAAAATAAAGAAAAAACATAGCCATTTAGCTGATTTTTTCATGTAAAGGCCAAAAATGGTGATATTTTGAAATTGGGGGACATCAGAATTCGTTTTAGAGGTATGGTTCCTTCGGCAAAGTTTCTTATTTTGATCCCTAGAATACGATTTTCATAGAGCAATGAGCGATTTTTAAATCGACCCGCCCTACTGTACATGCAATGCTGTGCCTATGAATGTGCGCTGGATTTCTTGAGAAATTTTACCGTATGTTTTGCTGTGGCGAGGCATATGTGCATGCACACAACATATATACATATATCCGCATATATAAATTCACAAATTTAAATTTGCTTATGCCATCCTTCTGTGTGCCTGCTAATGAAACATTTTCTATACATACATATATATACGTATATCTTTTTTCTTCTTCTTTTTGGTGTCGCTTTTTCGTTTCACTTTTTCTCAAATCACTCCCAACGATTCTAAAGAAGTTTTCACTTCAAAAACAAGAAAAAAGGAACGGGACCGTTTGGCGCCGCCATTTATTCGATGCCTCTCTTAAAATATTCCACAACCTTTTCCATAATCAAAGCACAAAAGACATCTTTGATAGCTCCTACTTAAGGCAGCAGCTGCTGCATTTGTGGTAATTTTCGAAATTTTAAGGAAAAATGTTCAAGCTTCGAATTGAGGTTGAGAGCAAATATTTATGGGGTTAATTATGTGGTAAAGCTGCGCTACATAAATTTGAGAGGGAATACAAATTATGCTAGGCATCACAGCTGCGAGGGTTATCGTAATTTTTTTTTATCGTAAAATAAATATATAAATTTGTTTGTTCGTAGCAGAGATTTACTGTTTAGTTGGTGTGCATGCAAATTTTAGTGTCACTCGAGCTCTTCAACTTCAATATTAAAATTTTATACCGCACCAGCTGCTGGGGTTTTAATGGCTTTTATGAAGTGAAACTGTGAATATAGTTTATTTTTTCCACATCCACGTAGTTTAATGCTCAAGTTGAATGCTTTCATTTCACCTCCTTTTACAGTTTACTTATATGGGCTCATTTTATTTAACATCAACCCATTTTTGCCTCACTCACTTTACAGCCTTCCTGCTGAACTCAGCTCCGCAATGGCAAATAGTTTTCGGTGTTAAGTGTTACAAATAATTCAAAATGTTAATCGAAGCACTCAAAAGCCAAAAGCAACAGCTACATATATCTACATACACACACCTATACATATGCATGTATGCATGTATGTGTATGTGTGTATGTATGTATGCGCATATGAATGTTTGGAAAGTTATAAGTGTGCAAATCAGTAAAACCATTGACGAACTGACTGATTTGCTGCAATGTTGGTTGGGTTAAGTGTCGAATGGTTAATTCTAGTTGCTGTCAACAAGTTTCATTTAACGATGATTGGTGCTTGGCTAAGTGTACTTTACGCTTTCTGCTGATGCAGATGTTCGAGTTTTCCTGAATCCTTGGCGTATAATTTTCTCGCAACCAGCAGAGCAGCACTTTAATTAATGTGCGAGCCAGCCAGCCAGCTCGTCGTGCAAGGAAATGTGGCGTAATATTCATTTGTGTTTGAGTGTATGTGTTAGTGGTTACATATACACTATTACATCCACATGTATATTACATATAAATCTTGTATATGCATTAGTTTTCTTCATTAGTTTGTGCTCACGTCGCAATCATATTCAATCCCTTGCATCCTGTCAATTCCCTACCGTGTCTCGGTCGTGAGGATTTTCCCCAATGCTAAACTCATTGCGGTTGCTGTGTTTGCACGTGTATGTAGATCTGTCTATGTATTCGGAACTTTGGTATGCTATTCCGCATGCATATTTTAATTATACCGCTTGTTGCATAAACTGTTACAATACGCCTGTGTATTGGTGTGCTATTGAGGGACAATTATGTTGGTGGCTGATTCTTGTAAGTGATGCTACTTCTCGTGGTTTAATAGCAATACGCAAATCATTAAGAAACTAAATTTGTGCAATTTCTTCTCAATGATACGGGTACTAGATTGAATTAGAGTAGTTGGAGCTTGGGAAACACAATGAGATATAAAGCTTCATGTTGCTTCATCTATTTCTTGGATGTTTTGCCCCTTGGATGTCTTTTGTGCTCTCTATGCATCACAGTAGTTCATCTAGACGCATTTCCCTTTTTGTTTTTGATGTTGCGAGAATCCAAAGGTGGCTGAGCAACGCTAATCTAGAGCTGGCAGCGCCAAAAACTGAGCTGGTCCTTATCAGTAAATGTAGGCGGAGCGAGAGCCTCACTATATCGGTTAGAGGACATGCCATCGCATCCCAATGCATGGGTAAAAATCTTGGAGTACACATCGACGAGAAGCTAACATTCAAGCAGCATCTAAAACTAACCCGTAACAAGGCAATGAGAGTGAATAACGCACTCATGCATATGCTACCAAACGTTGGAGGACCCGCAGAAAGTAGAAGAAAGATTCTTTCAATGGTCACTGACTCTATTCGTCGTCCTATACGTCGCCCCAGGATGGTCAGGAGGACGAACGAGGCGTTCAAAGGAGGTACTGCAAACTAACAGACTTAGCGCGCTCAGAGTAGCACGTGCGTACAGAAGAGTATCTGATGATACCATCTGCGTTAGAGCGAGTAAAGTTTCCCTCGTTAAACGAGCAGAAGAACTTAAGCGAGTGTATCACTCACGTGGGCGTAAATCAATAACTGGAGATAAAATAACCGAGCGCGAACGTACGATAGCGAAGTGGCAAAATAGATGGGATCACTCCTCCAAAGGACGATGGACGTATAAGTTGATCCCCAAACTAGATGAATGGATAAACAGAAAGCACGGCGAAACGGATTACTATCTAACCCAAATCCTCAGCGAGCATGGTGGCTTTCTTGCGTACCTCAACCGTATTAATCTAGCAGACAATTCGACCTACCCAGAGTGCCATAGCGCAGATGAGAGTGCAAAATACGTGGTTTTTCACTGCGCCGGATTTTTGGAAGAGCGCTTCGAGCTCGCAAAAGTCCTCGGCGTCGTCCTCACACTAGATAACCTTGTAACGCAAATGCTGAACTCGAAAAAGAAATGGGAAGCAGTAAAACAGTTCGTGCAAGGATATTAATAAAACTGAGAAACTTAGAACGGGAGCACAAAGCGAAAACAAAGCAAATGCGACCGATATAGAATACCCAACAGATGCCTAGATGCGTCGCCTAAAGAAGCCATTTGGAAAAAGATCTCCTGTGAGAGTGACTGTATTCACGAACAGACGACAATCACTAACGCGTGAGGTAAAGCCTCAAGACGAACCCAAACAGAGTCGATATCGAGTAACGATATTGCAATTTTTCGATACCCCTTTGGTGACAAACCAGTGGATCCTATCGATAGCGTATAACCCCAACACGCAATTAAGAGAGGCACCTAGACACAGGTACCTGGTGTGTCTAAAAGGCATAAACACGGCTCCACCTAGATGAAATTGATTTTAGTAGTCCCAGGGTGGATTTAGCCGAGAGGGAAGGAATATTATAGGGTTAGTTGGGGCATACATACCACTGGTGAGACAGCACCTTTAATAATGTTTCTGATATTTTCGATTTTGAGCTCCTCTGAAAGAGAAAAAGGAACCAGTTCCCTTATTAAACTTCAGATAGAGCTGGGTAGGATTGACCGTATGTGCCTTTCTTCTGGCTGCAAATGCCCGAGATGTCTCAACCTTCTCCGCGCTATAGCGTCACACTCAAGAGGAAGGTGTATTGGAGTCTCCTGAGATTGGCCACAGAAACGAGAAGAGTTCGTGGACCATATCTCGAGCATCTGCAGATGACTACGTAGTCTGCAGTGGCCTGTGAGAATGCTCGTGAGGGTTTTTAGTTTATCCTTGTGGAGAGTTATAAGATTTTTAAACCTGTTTTGGTTGTATCTCCCTAGTAAGTATTTCGTCTGGCGTAGCCTCATAGTTTGGAGCCAGCTAACTTTCCTTAGCCTTAGTTCTTCATTCCTAAGCTTCCCTTAGCCTTAGCTATTCACTCCTTAGCTTCTCTCGGGCTCATGTCCTATTAATGGCGAAACCGCAACCTCTCTTGCCAATGTCGCTGCCACTTCGATTCCAATTATATCCCTGTGTCCTGAGACCCAAATTAGCCGGATGCGATTGTGCGTATCTAACAGTTTCAGTTCCTCGATACACTCAAGGACCAGTGAGGACTTAAACTCACAGGATGACAAAGCCTTGAGTGCAGCCTGACTGTCGCTCAGAATGACAATTCGCACATTCCGAAAATGTCTGCCTACGTTTTTCTCTGCACATAAACGATGGCATACATCTCCGCTTGGAAGATGCTTGGGAAACTATCCATCGGCGAAGAACGCTTGTTTCTGGGGCTATATATTCCAGTGCCTTCTTGGGTCTTTGCGCCATCTGTGTACTAGCGCAATGTACACTAGCGGAGTTTCCTTTCATATTCATCGTCCAGTTCATTTCTGTACTTCTTTTCGAATTTTATGACTTTAGTGATATTATCTCTGGGTAGCTGGCAAGCGGGAGCTGCGGTCCCAGCACTTCCATATTCTTAGATGGCATCACTTTTCCTCCCCCGAAGCCTTCCCTAGTTTCAACTATCCTTGTCTATATCCGAAATTCCATCCATCTGAATATGAGTCTCTGCACGTTCCTCATCTCCTGCGCGCGAATACTTCCGTGTAAAGGGCGTTATCAAAAGTTCGCATAGAAAACTGTTTCCTTACAGGCAAATGGACTCTGAATCTCCATGTATAGCTGAGACAGCTCAGTGTCTGTAGACCTTCCTGCCGTTACTTAGAATGCGCCACGCTTCTGTTTTCAAGCCGCCGTTCTAAACCTTCAGCAGCCTAACTGCATAGTCCGCAGATTTATGTGCGCTTCTTGCAAGATATACTGTGACATTATGCACATGAGGTTTATCATCCCGCCTTTTTATGTTAAACTGCAGACCGTTCCCTCTCGCAAGCCTGGATTTCACGTTTGCCAACCACTCCGCGGTCTTCTCATCATTGTAGTCCACAAGAAAAAAAACTGGCCGAAAGTTAACCCCGCAAAAGACTAACGTGTGAGTCAATCCTAGCGTCTCCGCAGGAAAATTATGCGCAGCACTGCCAATTGGATGCCAGTGAGAGCATCTGTATAGCTTGTTTCCTTTCCGTTGTTATCCCGGGAGGCTGCCGGGGGAGGAATACCCTGTTGCTCCCTGGGTAAAACTGAAGGAGGCGGTGGATGCGCTCGCTGCTTCTTAGCGCGGGTGCGGGTTGAACTTTTGGTTTCCCGCTTCTCTGTCCTGAAGCGGGTGCAGGTGCAGTCCTTTACCTGTCTGCCCTGTAGCGATATTGGTTCCATTCAGCCACAAGTTGGCGAGCTGCCTCTGCGGTTTTGCTCTCCTTAAGGTAGCGCTGGTTCTATTTGACCCCCGCACTACTCGACTACGTCTTGTTGAGGTTGTAAAATGCAACGGTTTGTCCAGATGGCGGGAGAGTCGGACGTTTGCCCCTCCTTCACCTACCCTTCCCACTGCCGATTTCCCGCACTCTCAAAGCTTGACAGGTTTATGGTTCCTGATCGATGGAGACGGCTCCTAATCTCGCTGATGGGGCACCTCCGATTAGTTGCTAGCCTGGCAGGTATCTGGCCTTGTACTAAGCAGCAACGGTGTTTGCTGATGAGAACTGCTAGCAGCGGTTGTTTCTCTTCGATTATCTGCTCGCTTTACTATCTTTGATGCTGGGTTTTTGGCAACTGACGCATCCCATGTGATTCTTGCGGACGTGTTTTTCAAAGAGTGGCACTTCCGCCTCTGAGAGCCCTCGAGCTTTTTACCACTGCCCTTTTTGTTATTGCAATTTTGTTGGTTGTGTTTCTTTTTCTTTATGTTCATCTTATTCGTAAGACTGCCTGCTCGACAAGGTAAGCTCGGCAGTCTTCTCAATAGGTCCGATGCACCAGCGCCCCTTGTCGCGGTAAGGTCACAGTTACTCCTCAATTCGGCCCGATGTTGAGGAGGCGCCATTATAATATAGCCGAATTTACGTGAGGGACTAGGATGTGGCAGCTTTGGTCATCGTTCTTAAGCGGTCCCAGATATCAGAGTGAATTATCGCCTAAACGACAATCCCTCCCGGGGCCTACACCCGATTTGAGATTCGATTAAGCCCCTGCATAGCGTCAAGGTGCCTAGAGTAGCAGATATCATGGAATCGCTCCATAATTTAAATTCTGACTGATTAAAAAAATATATATAAATGAATACATGCAGTTTATTAGTAAGACGAAGGCTGGCAATTAAACGCAAGCTTAAAAAGTCAATTGGAGGGCTTACCTTCCGCACTAAGAGCCTGAATTGTGTATATTGGAGAGAATGTTTGAATCAGGATTACACTGCTTGGAACTACTTTGTCAACGATGGTGATTTTTTTTTGTTTTTTAAGGAGGTTGAAAACAAAATGTCAGAAACATCTCAAAGGTGCTGTCACACCAATGGTATGTGGGGCACGATCCCACTAATACTATAACCATCCTCCACCTTGGCTAATTCTACCCTGGGACCACAAAAGTATAACTTCTGGGTAGAGCCGCGTTTATGTCCGAAGACTCAACAGGTACCTGCGTCCAGGATCCTCTCCTGCAGGCATATGAAGACTATACACCGTCGATAGTCCCAAGTACTCCCACTATGTTTATAGGTGATTCCCAAGTAATGGAGACATCGGAAAACTTGCAATAGTGTTATCATAACTCACTACCGTCTTGACTTCGGTACGACACTGTATTGAGTGGTTCACTCAAACGTCTGTGCTTTTTGTCGGTTCGTCAGAAACTGTCCGCCTTCTGTCTTGCTGAAACGCTTTGCGTTCCCAATCAATATGGCGAAGTCGCATCATAATCTTATCTGCGAACGTTTGCGCTGCCTCCCACTTACCGCTGGTTGCGCACATATCTCGTATGAGGGTGCTGGAGGACGGTTGATGATCTAGGGTTTTTCTGCAGTATAGCTCGTTCCTCTCTAAAGCGGTCGCAATAAAACATGACGTGTTCTGCGTTAGTAATAAAAGAAATAAAAAAAATTGATAAATGTCCAATAATTTACCGATTATAAGAAATGTATGCTCTATGAACCGAAGTCTTTGATTGCTATAACTCAAATTGACAGTAATTTCCTTCTATGTGCTTATATTCGAATCTCCGCGTATGTACGAAGCACATCTGCAAGTGGTCGGACACATCCATTTATGTGAATATTCAAGCTTTTCACCATTCAATTGTGAGTCTTCATCATCAGTATTCATTGGGTTTCGCCCTGCCAATTATCCAGCTCATTTTCATGTTCATTCAATATGTAGTCATGCGCATCCTGCCATCAGTCAGCGTATGCGAAGCAATCGGGCAAATGACACTTGCACTACCAATTAATTTCACTCATTGCCCTGTCACATTGCGCACGGACAAAGGATGTGCTGTGCATAGTTAGCGGAAGATGGTAAAGTACAGGGAACAGAGGATTGCCAGACAATCACAAGTTTCGTTCGTGCATGAGTTAGCAGTAATGTGCGGGGCGTATGAGTAATTTATGTAAATTCTAAGTAAATGCAATTCACACCTTAAGCACAAAAATTTCGAAAATATGCAAAACTATATTACAAAAAAAAAAAAAATATTCTATGTCAATAAGAGAAACTAAAGTCAATTATCAGAGCATGGAATGTGGATAAGGATTTAAAGAGGCTACATCAACGTGAACAGCCATAGGTAGCACAAGCGCTATATGGAAGGAACACTTTTCAATAGTATTGGATCGCGCACATTTAGTTGCATTGAATAAGTTTTAGATCAAGGAGCAAGTTATCACTCACTGTAGCCAGAATTGGTCTATTGCTCTATCTAAGATTCTACGACGTGATGCTATTGTAACTGAGGGATTTATTATTTTTTAACAAAAATAAAAGTTTTTATTTTGAGGAACATACAATGGTTCGATGGCTGCGTTCACAGGCTTGGTAAACAGTAGATCTCCCTTGAGGTATAAATGCCCACATAATCTGCCATTTTATACGGCGCTGAAAAATGCATACTGAGCATTTTGGAGAAGTGTCACGTGAACGATAACACATCTTTCAAAATATAGCAAATGCACTACATGAATATGAAACTAGAAACGAGATGAGTATAGTGAGCGATAATATTACAAAAGGCCATACAATAGTTAGAAAAGCTCAAAATAACTGGAATGCCTCTCAATCATCAAGCCAATGAGTACTTCACTATTGGGACGTGGGGATGTCTTAAGCTTTTTTACTGGCAGCAATAGCCGTACGAGAACTGTAACATCGAATATCTGGCGGTTCATAAAGTGGGAACAAATAGCAAAGAGGTTTTTGGGGAAAGCCCCAGAATCCTAGAACCTTTTTGGGGTTCTCGTGTTGGCGCGATCTTGCTGATACAGGGTATGTGACGTGTATTTCTTGGAGCACAAAAAAACTAACCAAAAACTGAGTTGTGTGTTATGAATTTATTACTTCTTCAAATAGCTGTACGTTGATGGATTGCTTCGCGTCGTGGTGGAAGAGTGCGTTCAAAATCAACGTGTATTTTCTCCATAAAAAGGTGAAGTATCATTTTAAAGGACAATGTTCCAAAACAAGTAATTTCGAGTATAAAATAAAATTAAAAAAAAATCAGAAAAACGTTCAAGATCATGTCATGTCAGAAAATCTTTTCTCTCCATAAAAAGTCAAATGTAATTGCAAAATTTTTTTAAGCATTATAAAAAATAAATCAAATTTGGAAAAAAAATTGAAGCTTGAAAAAAAATTTAAAAATGAAAACTTTTAAAAGGGAAAAACTGCAAACATTTTTTCATCATTACTAAAAAAAAAATTTCGAAATTTGAAAAAAAATTAGAAAATTCAAAAATAAAAACTTCTAGTCTTGAAATTCATTATCTCCATATAAAGTAATGGTAAATAAATAAAAAAACTGTGTGTCGAAATTTAAAAAAATTAAAAAACCAAAATCGAAAGAACGTTCAGGATCGAAATCCGGTCATGATCAGACAGATCCATAAAAAGTTGAATAGAATTTTAAAGGATAAACTTCAAACTTTTTACTGAGCTTTACGAAAAAAAAAAATTTGAAATGCAAAAATTTGAAAAAACTTAAAAAAATTCAAAAAAACTTTCAAGATCAAAAATCTTGAAATGTTTTCTTTCCAAAAAAGTTAAATATCAGTTTAAAGGATACAATTTCAAACCTTTTTTTTTAAACATTATTAGAAAAACTTAAAAATGTCGAAATTTGAAAAAAGCGTGAAGGAATTCGAAAAAAAACGTTAAATCGCTATGAAATTTTTTCTCTCCATGAAAAAGTTAAATATAATTTTAAAATAATATTCAGAAATAATTAAAATTAAAAATAACTAACTCTTTTATTGAGCATAATCAAAAAACAAAAAAAAAACAAAAGCAATCGGAATTTGAAAGATTTAAAAAAACCTGATTATTGAAAAAAATGTTCCAAAAAACTTTAAAAAATTATACAAAAAGTTCCAAATTAAAATTCAGTCGTGAAATTTTTTATCTCCATAAAAAGTTAAATATCATTTTAGAGGAAAAAATGTCACACCCCTTTTGAGCATAATTAAAAAAAAAATCAAAACTGTCGCTATGTTAAAAAAAATATTTAAAAAAATATAAAAAAACATTTAAGATCAAAATTCAATCCTGAAATGAAATATTTCTTCTCCTTAAAAAAGTTAGGTACCATTCTAAAGTAAGAAAACCACGCGTTTTTGTTGCGCATAATTAAAAAAAAAAACAAGCTCAGAAAGGTCTAAATTTGAAAGATTTAAAGAAAATCCGTAAAAACTTGATTACAAGAAAAAAATTTTCCTAAAAACTTGAAAAAATATCAAAAAAAAGTTCCAAATCAAAATTCAGTCGTGACATATTTATCTCCATAAAAAGTTAGATATCATTTTAGAGGAAAAAATTTCACACCTTTTTTGAGCACAGATACAATAAAAACAAATTAAAAAAAAAAATAAATAAATAAAAAATCAATCAAGAAAGTTAAGTACAATTGTTAAGTAAAAATTAATTTTTTTTGAGCCTTGTTAAAAAAAAAAATGGAAATATGAAAAATTTAAGGAAACCCGTCGAACCTGATTACTAAAAAAATTTTCCTATTCCTGTCTTACATTTTTGATCAGAAAGTATGGAAAGGCACCTATAGAATATATTTATTTCGTTTTTTTTAGACCGGCAACTATTCGACTAACAATTCAAAGAAGAAAGAATAGCACAAAACAAAAAAAAAAAAATCTACATTTTGATCTGCTAAATCTCGTTACTTTATAGTAGAGACGTGGAATTATTGAGAACCCGATTTGCCTGTCTTGCTTAGAGGAGGCGGATAGCACTGAGCATTTTCTCTGTGAGTGTTCTGCCTTTGGTAGAGCAAGGCTACGAATTTTGGGTTCCGATGTCATGAGAACGAGTAAAATTCGTTCTTTCAAACTGTTACTTCTTTCCTTTCCTCCTTGACTATTTATTCTTTCACTTTCCAGAGCTTTAAATATAATAAGCTTTTTAGCTTGAGTATTTTAGGAGTTATCAAATCTCTTAAGATGCACCAAGAGCTCGCCTTTTCAAATTTCAATTTTAATAGTACCTCCATAGCCGAATGGATTTAGGCGTGGCTACCATTCGATAGCGCCTGGGTTCAAAATGTACAGCGGTACGAAACCCTTTTTTTTTCCTTGTTCACTCTTCTCGGGAGCACAGAGCCGGTGCTGTTGCTTTTGCACCGTTCCATGAGATGTCGACATCTGCTAGTTCGCGCAACATCGACTTTCTTTCACTGCCATTCTCGTGATGCTATCTGGTAGTTTTCTTAATGTGTGACCTATCCATCGCCGCTTTCTGCATTTCATTTACTCAAGGATGGGTTCCTCGTTCGATAAGCTGCACAGTGCGTCATTACTGATAGTGTTTGGCCAGAATATTCTGCAGATGAAGCGGAGGCATTTGTTGATAAAAGATTGTAACCTCTGTGTGATGGTGTTAGAGATTCGATATGTTTCGCTTTCGTACAACAATACGGACTTTACGAATGAGCCGAATATTACTAGTTTAGTTCGCCTGGTGATTTGCGAACTCCCCCTGCATGCATTCTCCCGATTGACGCCCTTTCTTTGTTTAGCCTACAGTTGACATCTTTATCTGCTCCACCATCTGCCGTGATGATGCAGCCGAGGTAGCAGAACCTTTCGACAAATTCCACCGGGCATCCGTCTGCCTTGCGTTATTGTGGTTATCTCTCATAGCCTTGTTCTTGGCGATGTTGACCTCCAGTCTGGCAGTGTCATCGGCGAAGTCCAGGTCCTCAAGATGTCTGGTGAAACGAAACACTAAATGAAAAGGTTTTTTTTCTAATAAAGGTAGCCTCTCGGCAGTCAATGGCAAACCTTCGAGTGTACTTCTGACATGAAAAAACCATCCTCATGCTCAAAAAACCATCCTCATGCTTAAAAAACCAACGTCATGCAAAAAAAAAACTGTAGGTTCTCTCATTTGTGAAACAACATATAGACGCACAGCCCAAATCGGAAGGGGTACTTGTCCATAAAACCAGCAAAGAATGAACGCTATCAGATAATCGAGGATGTCGTGTTTCAAATATTTAGGAGGATCTCGCTAGCTTTAATCCGTCTCCACAATTTAGCTCATTGGAGGATGTTATGCTTTATATTTTAGATGGAGACAATATGCGCCTTCAAGGTGAAGCAATCTATGAAATATTTTATGTAGGTATGTTCTCGTGCTTCCTCCGCTAACGCTCAAACCCGGTAATCTAATTGGTTTCCTCGGCATCTCTCACTTGCGAGAATGGTATATAACCCAGTTAGAACTTTCAAAAAATCGTTTTTTTAATTTTTTTTTATTTACATATATTTCAGAATGCACACATAAAACTCCGGTTAATATTTTCGAAGTTAAACGCGAATTTGAAAAGGCGTTTCAGAGTGCTTGAAATTGCTTTTAAAACTTTAAACGCTTTTTTCTCAAAATGGTGTTTTCAAAGTCTCTGACCAACATTACTCGAAAACGGCTAAACCGATTAGTCTCATATTTTAACACGAGCTTCTTAAATATATTTTCTAGCAATTAATCGAAGATTTTATCTCACCGATAAATATTGTTTTTTTTTTTTTGATAAATAATTTAAGGCCGAAATTTTAGTCAAAAATTTCGTTCTTATTTTTTTTTTTGAAAAGCCGCCACCTTGTCGAAAAATGTATTTTGCTTATTATGCTATTATGCTATATATAATATTAATTACTAGATTTTACATTACTTTAACGAAAGCTGCTTGGTTTTTTAATTTCAGACGATACAGTTCAGAGATATAATGGTCACCGCAAAATGTCTTGTTTGAGAGGAACTCCTGGGGATCAGCTGTAAAATACAGTTAAAAGATAATATTATATGTGTACAAATTTTTAGATCAATAAATTTAAAAGTATTCTTAGAAAAAGTTGTGGAAAATTCGCTTTTTTTCGGCCTCTTCGCCTTTAAATGAGAGCTAAAATATGTTGGTTGGTTGGTTAGAGTGGTGATTCATCCAGAATCCAACTAGCGCTTCCGCACCATTTTGTTGCCACATCCTCGTTACCAACTTGTTTAACAGTTATTTACAGCAAGACTATATCCAATTTGTGCGGTTTAGGAACCTTATTAGGCTGTTGAGGTCTATGCCAGATAGTTGCTCGAGACTCTCGAACAGCGGTTTGCCCAGGGTTAGCATTCTGTCCTTCCATAGCGCAGGGCATTCACAGAGGAAATGGAAGATTGTTTCTTTTTTCTCCGTTTGTTTACAACTGTGGCAATGTGTGTTGTGAGGGATGTCCATTTTGGCGGCTTGTTCTCCGATAGACCAGAAGCCAGTTATGACTGCCGTTAGTCTACAGGCGTCCCGTCGTTTCATGTTTATCAATGTCGACAATTGCTTGAGGTTGTAGGTGGGTCATAACGTCCTGCTGATTTTGCACTTTCGTCTGGTCTCTCCATCTTGACTGCACCTAATGGTGTGAGTACCGATTCTGCAAGAACGTTATTCATGGCAGATCCCCCTCTTGCGAGTTCATCGGCTTTTTCGTTACCTTCTATGTTCCGGTGTCCCGGGACCCAAATTAAGGTTACTTTATGGTTTTCACTCAAGGTGGTGAGGCTATTCCTACTTTCACCACTTTATAGGTTGTTGTAGCCGATTCCACTGCCTGGATTGCAGCTTGGCTATCCGAAAGAATAGCGATATTGCCCTTAAAAGAGAAATCCGTGTTTAGTAGCCTACAAGCTTCCCCAATTGCCAGTACTTTCACCTGGAAGACACTGCTGGTATTAGGGAGACGCACAGATTTTTCAATTCCAAGTCTGTGAGAACAACACCACAATCCATTTTACTGCCATCCGTATAGACTATAGTGTGGAAGTTGTTTAGAGAGAGTCCCTTATTCCATTCTTCCTTAGATGGAAGGAGAGTGACAAAATTCCTATTGAAAGTTAACGTCGGGACGATGTAGTCAGTCCTCACCGAGATTAACTGAGCTTGTCGCAACAATAGACTAGCGTGACCATAAGTTTTTTCTTCTTAATATGTAGGTCTATTGGAATAACGTGTGTCAGTGCATTGAGAGCCTCTCTAGGACAAGATCTTATTACACCGACCGTTATTCCCCAAGAGTTAAGCTCGCCTAACGTCCTTTGGATGATCCCACCGATCGTGTTGGGACACAGTCCTGACACCATTAGCACCACATCATCAGCGTACGCCACCACTTTTGCCCCACCTCTATTAAGTTTTATCAAGATTTTGCTGATTACACGTAGCCAAAGAAGTGGAGATAATACTCCTCCCTGTGGGGTGCCCCTGTGGACCTTCTTTGTTAAAAGATGTACCGCATTATGCATTTTCTGACGATTGTGAATGCTTTCGCTTTTCGTCACACTCGAATTATTGCCAGCAAGTTATGTTATTCTTTTACCGTCAAGTTAGCAGTGCAATTTTGACGAGGCTGTTGTTACTCGTACGCTTCTTCATAAATTCACAAAACTGCATATTTCCAACCAGTCTCCCGGCAAAGTAGGTGCACCTTTTTTATAACACGAATATATAACAGCTTCAAAAGTGCCTTTCTGCGTGAGCAGGAACAACGCGGCCTAATCGATTACTATAGAGTCTAATCGGGCACGTGGTAATCGAAAATACTCATAGATCCAGAACGGATACAGACAGAAGTAATCCTTAACCTAAGTAGAAAAGGACAAAACACTGAACTACTAACAGGACACTGTAAACTTAATTATCACATGAAAAAACTTCGTGTGACAGAAAATGATTCTTGTAGACTCTGCAAAGAGGCACAAGAAACAGCAGAACATGTTCAATGCGACTACCCAGCAGTGGCACGATGCAGACTAAATTACCTGAGAACTGGGGCTATGGATCCAAACCTCCTGGTAGAAATTAAGCCTGCAGCAGTTTTAGGATTTATTAACAGCCTAAAACTGTTTGAGTAGGCTACATGGCTGCACAATAGATCTCTTCAGGTCACAGTGCACAAAAAGCCCATCGATAATAAAATAACACGAAAGCTCCATCAGTATCAAATTGGTGAGTCTACACAGCCGGTATACAAAACAAGAAAAGAAATGATCTGCAAAATTTTGCAACAATATTCACAATTTATGTATTGTGCTTAGCTGCACTTAAGTACAAAGACAATTTTATCACTTATAAGCAATCATTTTTTTGTCAAGTAGAACGCACACAAACAAAGGGATCTAATGTCTGAAAGTCCTGCATTGCCTTTCCTGTTATGCTAAGCATAAACTCCATTTCTCGTTGTTTGCTAAGTTCATTTATTTAAAGTCGCATTATCTCCACTTCTTTAACCAAATGGCAAGGCAATCATTTGCATGTGTCTTGTCCTCCACAAAAGGTGCATAAAGACGTTGTTACCTACAAGTTTATGTGTATAAGTATGTATGTAGTAGGTGCTTACGTACTCACATTGATATTAGCGCAGTTCACTGAATGGAATCTTTCCAGCCATTCTCTCTCTCTCTCCCACTCATTCCTTCATTATTATTTGTTATGTAACTTAGACGTGCAATGTAATTTATTAAATTTTCACTGCCTGTAATAATGTATGTGGTCTGCAATTACCAACACATGTGCATATGCAGGCGTCGTAAGTGTATGTAGCGAGACTGCTCGTTGTTTGGTAGCCTTGAATGCAGCAAACAGGATGTAACTTTGCTTATGCTCATACTTATATTTGCATGCGCAGATCTCTATTGCATCGATGTATGTAGGTATGTATGCACAGTCCGGTTCACTTGAATAGAGGTGCTCAGTTTGCCTACATCATTTCCGCATTAAAGCTGTGAAAAGGGATCGTTCTTTCAAGCATTCATTGTATTGGGTCGAAAACTTATTAATTCTAATAAAATGGGAAAGCAGAAAGGTTTAAGAGATCGTGGAGAAGGACAAATCGATATCGTGACCTCAGAGAGACTTTTAAATCATTAAATTGCCAAAAAGATTGATCGAAGTCTATACGCCCTGGAATTTTACATATCTCCAAGGTGCCTCCTATGGTAAGAACTACAAAGGCCGAACTGCGATGGCTTTGACGCCGAAGGAAACCAGCAAAATTCTTAGGATTGCATCAAATTTCGCCCTTCCAACAGCAACAATTAAAGAAATGGCAAATATTGCAGTCAGCAAAACCACTGTTCGAATGGCGATTCTAAAAGCATAAAAAAGTGCGTGTAGCTTAGTAGACACAATAGACGTGAGACTTTCAAGGCAGACAAAGAAAGAGGTTAGGTTAGGTTGATATGGTTGCCCAGGGAATGGGCACACTTGGACGAAGAAAGATTCGTCCTTTGTGATGCCATTATGGAGGGGTGAGGCGGGAGAGAAAGACCGATGGGATACAGGGAGAGGGCGGGGAGAGGTGGTGCTGGGATGGTTAGGAGCGTGCGGATTACGAACGATGACTATGTTTGCGTCGACCGCTTTATGCTGCTGATGAAATTCATCAGATTTTTAATGTCAGCGCCAGCTATATCAGCAGGCGTGGCAAAGAAGTAGGAGCCAAGATGCCTAGAGCAAGGCAGTTAAGGAGAAGGTGTTGAGATGATGCCACCTCATCCTCCATACATCCAGCGCAAGTGATTCCAAGTCTCACAGCATGCATTCCTCGCGCATTGCGTTCTGTGAGAGAACCCACGAGATTAGAGAGCTGATATTTTGTCAGCCTTAGAAGCTCGCCCGAGCGCCTCCGGTCCACACGTGGCCAGAAGGATTTCGCGACCTTACACGTTTGTGTACTTGCCCAGCGCTCGCTGAGTTGGTGCGATGCCCATCTTTCCAGAAGCAGACCGCAGGTAGTCAGGGGGATCCCAATTCTCTCCCTTAGCGGGGAAATCACCTCGCATGTCCCTTGTCTGGCCAGCTCATCTGCCTCACAGTTTCCAGCAATGTCGTAGTGACCAGGAACCCAGATGAGGCTGATGTTAAAGAATTCGGACGCAGTCGAAAGCGAATGCTTGACATTCCTTGACCAATTCCGAATGCACCGTCATAGACCTGAGGGCCCTTATTGCCGTTTGGCTGTCGGAGTAAATATTTACTTGACCGTTAATACGCATTTGACCCGAGAGAGAATGAGGGAAATTTTGCTCTCCATTTTCGCTCGTCCATCGACGCCTAAGAAGTTTCACTTCAAAAATTATTGGGTTGGGAAATAAGTTCATAGCGTTTTTATATTTTGTTTTATTTTACAACGACGTGTTTGCTGTTTGGCAAAGGGTAAATATTGATTCGTTAGAACTCTTTCTGCTCTACAAAACTATGTTAATTGTATTTTTGAGTTATTGAATTTTTTATTGGTTTCGAGGCTTAGAAATGGAATACCCAGGAGGCAAAAATCAACACTTTCGACACCTGCTCTTCTTTGCTTGTCATCGAGGTCAAAAAGCTGCCGAAGCAGCCCGAGATATTTGCGACGAGTATGGAGAAGGTGTCAAGGCAAGTCTATAGCACGGAAATGATTTGCAAAGTTCACAAATGCTCTATGACATACCCTGCAACGGAAGGCCTTCTGAATTCGATGAAGAATGTCTCAAATTACTTTTGAAAAAGAAAGGTCGCCAAAAAAGTCATGAATTGGCGAAAAGAAACGATTCTCGATCACCTTCACTCACGGGAAAAAATGAGAGCCTGGGTGCCTCACGAGCTCACCAAAAAAACGAAGAAAATCGCCTTCAAATTTCTTCTTAGTATCTCGCCCACCATCGAGCAACATGCGGTCATAAACAACTCCCCGAATCGTCAAGGGAAATAAGAAATGGTGGCTCCAGGGGATACGCCGAAGTCGAGAGTCAAGCCGGAATTTCATTCAAAGAAGATCATGATATGTCTTTGGTGGAACTGAGAGGGCATGGCGCACTGGGAAATGCTCGAAAAGAATGCCTCGGTCAACAAAGAGCTCACTACTGCCCAGCTACGCTGCATGAGTGAGGTTATTCGACTGAAAATACCTGATCGACTTGGTCAAACGATACTCCTTCACGACAAAACCAGGCCTCATGTTGCACAATTCGTCAAAGCGGCACTTCAAGAGCACGAATGGGAGGTCCTTCCGTAACCGCCGTATTCTTCGGTTCTTGCACCGGGCGATTATCATCTTTTCCGCTCCCTGTCAAACCATATGAAGGGCGTTGCCATCGGAAACAAAGTGGTCCTCAAAAACAGGCTGAACAACTCCTTTGGCACCAGACCAGGCGATTTTTGGCGAAACGGCATCAACAAATTGTTCAAGAGGTGGCAAGCGGTTGCAAACAGCAACGGCGAATACATAACGAATTAACTTATTCATATAATTATTGATTTTTGTTTAAATAAAAGTCTTCGGCTAAAACGCTACGAACTTATTCCCTAACCAAATACCAAAAAAAACACCTTGGAATAAATTTCGCCATGAACGCCGCTTCGATTTCGCAAGAGACCACATGTCTTCAAGCTCTGTTACAACGATAACGATCCCGGTGCATGGAAAAAAACAGTATTTAGTGACGAAAAAAAGTTCAATCTGAATGGACCGAATAGATACAATTACATGTTCCATGACTTATGAAAGGAGGAAAGGTACTTGAGTCGATATCACAGCCGTGCAGGTGATTTGATGGGGAGCAATGTCGGACTATGACGCATTGGAATTGAAAATTGTAGACTACAAAATGCCGGGGGAAACAGCTATTAAGCTCTGTTGGAATTATCTTCGTGAAACATCCAAGATTCCTGAAACATTTGGACCTATTAATTCGATCTTTAAACAGGATAATTCATCTGTACCCACCTCAACTTCACTTCACTTGGATTGCGTCCCAAAATGTTGAAACTTTAGGATGGTCACCGTATTTCCCTTATCTGAACATTATTGAAAATCGATGGGGATGGCTGGCTCATAAGGTTTATGAGAATAAGCAACAATTTGAAGCCAAAAATGCTTTAATTCGAATCATTAAAATGGCCTGGTCTGAAATTACATTAGGCTTTAAATTATAAACGTAAAAAAAATTTCCTATATTTGCTATTATTTTTTTTATTTGGTTGGATTATTTGGCTTCTATGCCAAGTGAACCTAATAAATTAAGCACAATATTGCAACTGCTGAAGTTTTACTGCTGCGAAATACTGTTAGATAGGCTAATATTTTGATGCATGTTTATTTTCGAGCAAAGCACAGTCTTCACTTGAATTAAAGGGTCCGGCAATCAAAGTGGAGCCAATCAAAAAGGCCATAAATTTAGAATAGAAAATAACTTTTATTCAATTCCAAGTCAAAAATGTGTGCAATTAATACAAAATTAAAAATCGATTTACTTTTGCTCGGTATGACCATCTTTTGTCTTGACTATGGCCTGGAAACGGTCCAGTAATGAATCGCATCTGCCCGAATGTGACTTGCAGGTATTTTGGCCCACTCGCGGAAAATGGCTTTTTCAGCGCCTCGAGACTAGTGAATCTTTTAGTTTGGACTTGGTTCTCCGAAATTGCCCAAAATGAATAATCTATCGGATTCGCGTTTGGTGAATTTTAAAGCCATTTTTAGCCATTCTTGGTTCATTCGAGCTTTATGAGACGGTGCCAAGTCCTGTTGAAACGTCTGGTGAATGGTATGCCACCGAAATGTTTGTCTGTCCACGGCTTCAAATCAACCTTCAGAATACTTTCCTGATAATATTTCGCATTTACCTTGACGCCAGGCTCGATTAAAACGAATGCTGAGCACCCATCTGCCATCTGCGGTTACAGCGGCCTAAACCTTTACTTGTGGCGTGTGCTGTCTCCAAGTGGCCGATCGATGACTCAAATTCTTGTATGAACGGTCGGTCAAATAAAACGTTTTGTTTTGGGAGTTTACGAACTGTTCAATTTGAAATTTTTTCTCGCCAGAAAACACAATGTTCGGAAATTGACCACTCTCTGCCAAACAAAGCATCTCCTTCGCTCCCTCAAGTCTGACTTGTTGCTGCTTTGGTGTGAGATCATGCGCCTTTTGGATTTTGTAAGGCTTGACTTTGAGACCATTTTTCAGTATGCTACGGATGCTATTTCCAGATATTTTCAGGTGGTGATTTCGTCGGTGATTTCGCTCAAGTCGCTTCTTTACTTTTTGAACCATTTCACGTGAAGTTGCTTTCTTTTGATGACCTTCATGATGGCCGCGCATCAGCTGCGTGAGCGGTCTGAAGTTGGTTACACTTCGATTGCCGGACGCCTGCTTTAATAACAATTTTCTTCCATAAAAATGATTGCTTCTATTCAAATGAACCGGGCTGTATGAACGTTAAGCTGCGATAGGTGTGTGTGTTTCTTTATTATCTAAGCAACACATTGTTGTGCCGAAATTTTAGTATTCTGCTATGGTGAAGCAACATACAAACATAATAGCTTTATCACGATGAAGAGTTTACTTCAAATCAGCATAAATAACAGAGCTTCATTATTACTTAGTTTATTAAGTTTAGGCAGCTCTTTTGATTAAAGCCGATGCTAAGGGAATCAAACAAAAACAGTTTATCGCCATTCAGGAAATGCGATGAATTGGAGAAGGCACAAATAATATGGCAAGCTGTGATATCCACTTAGCGAACGGCTGGCCGTAATATGCGTTAAAACCAAGTTCTTTCACATCAGAAGAATGAATCGACGAAAGATGACTTCTACGCGCTACTCGAGAAAACCTATGACCGCTACCCAAAACACGACGTTAAAATTGTTCTCGGGGATTTCAACGCAAAAATTGGGCAAGATGAAGCCTCTCGATCATCCAACAACACAACACCACACTTTGTTAGGTTCCCAGATCACACTGGAGTGGAGGGAAATGAAAGGTAAGTGTGCAAGGATAGGCTATGAGCTGGATCTTCAGCGAGTGGTAGGGGACATAAGCCTTCCTCTAAACGAGTTATACACTGCAATTGGCTTGAGCATAATCGCGCAAACCAATAGAAGGTGGTCTCTGACTACTAACTGCAGGGTATCCAAAGCACTCTAGCCAAAACTGAATCTTAAAAGGACAAAATGTCTGCAACAGATCAACTACGTCTAATCCTCACAGGTGTTATCACGGGTAACCGCACTATTGGCACTTCAGCCAGAAGAATGGGTGTAGCTTACAATGACTTCTGAAAAAGTGAATGAAGAAATTGAGTTGGTACAACACCTTCTCTGTGAATGTCCTGCCACGCACGCTGCAGTCTGGAGCAATTCGTGCTGTGCGAAAACAATACAGGGCGTTGAGAAGTGCATCAGATGCAAATAACGAGAAGAAAAAAGGCGCGAGCGAGAGAAAGTCGAGTAGAGCGCCGCTACTACCCCCAAGTCTTGCAGAAGTGAGAGTGAGAGTTGTATGGCAGCGAATTGCAAAACCACCAAAGCTGCCGGAGCTGATAGCCTGCCTGACGAGCTGTTTAAAGCTGGAGGAGATGAGCTGGCAGGGAGTAGGGAGAGAGGTAGGCACTTATCGGCTTGATATGGCAAGCAGAAAGCATGCCCGACTATAGGAGGCTCAATACTCTTTGCCCTATGCTAAAGAAAGGGGACCCCACGAATTGCGCCATTTATCGAGGGATCAACCTTACCTCCATCGCATATAAAATTCTATCATGATTGCTATGTGATAAACTGAAACCTTACGCCCAACCCCTAATTGGGCCGTACCAGTGCGGTTTCAGACCTGGTCGCTCCTCCGTCAACCAAATATTCACACTGCGGCAAATCCTGGAGAAGGCCCATGACGACCAAGACAGCACGCACCACCCTTTGATAGTCCGATTCGCGACCAACTATATCGCATAATGTCTGAGTGCGGTATCCCTGCTAAGCTGATACGTCTGTGAAGAATAACGTTGTGCAGCACACAAAGCTCCGTCAAGATAGGAAAGGACCTCTCCGAACGTTTTGATACCGTTCGAGGTTTCAGACAAGGCGACCCATTGTCATACGATCTCTTCAACTTGATTATGGAGAGTGTGATTCGTTGGGCGGGGGTAGAATCAAACGGAACTTTTTTCTACATATAAAAGTGTCCAGCTCCTTGCGTATGCTAATGGCATCGGCATCATCGGCCATACCAAGCGGGCAAAAAAAAGAAACGAAGTACCATTTGGGAAACTATATTGCGAGAAATTAAAGATGTGGAAAGCTCTTTTCCCTTTTCCAGAGACGATATAACTAGATGTTTCTTAAACATCATGGGAACCTATAAACGCATCAAAAAAAGAAACAATACATCTGGTGAAGCTCCATCAAACTGGGAATACTTTGACGAAATAGATGAAGTTTTTGGGAGCCGTAGCAGCATTAATGTGCCATTAGAAATGACTGATTATTCTTTCGAAGAAATAACTATAAACCCAACGATTTCTTCTCCGGTTTCTTTAACAACTGAAGACGACTTAACGCCCACAACATCAAGAAAAAGAAAGAGAAATGACGTGATTCAATTTTTGGAGAAAGAATCGGAAAAGGATGGTGAGGTTTTGGATAAGTTGCTTAAACTTGAAAACGAAAAGCTAGAAGTCGAAAAAGAAAAACTTGCTGAACTGAAACAACTTCGTGCCTTATTCGAAGCAATAGGAGAGAAAAACCGTGAATGATCTCTAAATCAATAAAAAATCAGACTGTTTTAATTATAAAATGTTTTTATTATAAGCGCTAAGCTACCAGAGACCTGAAGTCAATAAAAATTTTTGTTTTTTTTTGTGTTTAACAAATTTTGTCTCATTTAAGAAATATAATTTACCATTTCAGCCTGAAAACAACGCTGCCAAGCCATTTCGTTTCTCTTTTGCTTCATCTCTTGCCAGCGATGGAACGCTAACGCCAACTTCTGACTCCTCTTCCTCCAGTTCGATGAAATGGGTGTTATGCTGTTTTTCATTAAAGATAATCAGATTGTGTAGAATCATACACGCCAAAATGATTGTTTTTGGAACATGGGCGAGTTGTGCACCAATAAATTTCTATATTCTAAATTTTTGTTTTAATATTCCGAACGCCTGTTCAACAAAAACTCTATTGGAGCTTAAAATAGTGTTGAACTTACTCTGTTGCGGTGTTAAAAAGCCATTGTCACGGTACGGAACCATTAGAAAGGTTTCCAGTGGATAGGCTGCGTCGCCTAAGAAATTATGACTTGGGGGGAATACTTATTTCGCCGTTAATTATAGCTGTTCGAAGTGGGTTTCTTGCCATACTGAAGCGTCATGACATCGCCCGGGACAACCGACAAAGACGTCCAAAAATTTCATCTCGCTGTCAACAACGGCCTATACAAATTGTTTATTATGTACTTATATATGTATATGTATAGTTTGATAAAATATCTGTATATCTACAAAGTTACCTGTGCAATGATGGAAAACATTACTTTTCTGTTATAGAAACTAATGGCATCGTGTTTCGGCTGTGATATAGGGATGTGTGTCCCATCGATACAACCTAACACGAAAGGAAATATGTTGTAACGACTTTGTGAAAAACCATCCGCGATCTTTTGTTGAGCTGCAGTAGTACTTGGAAATTTTATTAAGGTCGATTTTAAGCGACATATAAGTTTGAGCGATTTAATAAAAGTTCTATACGTAGCGCCCATTCCTACATTAAATCTGTCACTAATTTCTCAAAATGATGTGTTATTCGCAAGCTTCCAAATTGTCAGGTGCAATGCTTTTTCTAGGGAAACTGCAGATGATTCGGTCCACATTGGTTTGAACATTGTTATCAACCTCTAAAATTTTGGTGACCTATTATATATTGTATTTCAAATTCATTTTTACTCATCTTGAAGGTGTTTTTTTTGCATTCGAAAATGGGAATAAAATGTGTCGTCATCCATTAGTGGAACAGATTCGCAAAATTTTTTATTTTCTATCACCTTTCTTTTCGATGCCTTCAGTGTCCTTAAAAAATTATACCGCTTGTTTTTTTGAAGTGAAAACTTCTTTAGAATCGTTGGGAGTGATTTGAGAAAAAGTGAAACGAAAAAAGCGACACTCTTGGCTACGAAGCGTTATATTATATGTTGATATAAACGTAGCGACGAACTAAATAACTTTTAGGCCAGCGCCGACAGCATGGCGCGATAGCCGAGCGGCTAGCAATGTGAGCTTCCGATCCAAAATCCTTGGTTCGAATCACAAGACAAAAATTTTTTTTTATACAGTTATTTTATTTTATTTTATGATATGTTTATGAGGAGCTTTTTTTCATGGCAGAAATACACTCGGTGTTTTGCCATTGCCTGCTGAGGGGTGAGCGCTATTAGAAAAATAGTTTTCCTTAATTTTTGTGTTTTCACCGAGATTCGAACTGACTGTGAATTCTGAATAGTAGTCACGCACCAACCCATTCGGCTACGGCGTTTGTTTAATTTTACTGATGCAAAAATGAGGAAAAATATATGAATAAAGTTTGCTTACTGTTTACACATTTTCCAAAGGTGACGGAGAACCAAAAAAAAAAGTCGATTTTCAAACAAATACGAGTGCATATGTGTAATTGTGTTAGAGTTTCGGTCACGCCCCAGCAAAACCTGCGTGCATATGTGTTTGTAACATTCAAAAAAATGTAATTGTGTTAGAGTTTCGGTCACGCAGGTTTTGCTGGGGACGCTCATAATAGCAAGCGCGTGTGTATTTTTATATTCGTAAATATTTTCATTTTTAAATATTTACCGCAATTATGTCGAAAAATAATGCAGAAAAGTGTCGTGAATATCGACAGAAAAAAAAATCAATAAATATAATAGCATCACGGAATTCATTCACGAAAATTTAATAAAGTATACTCCAGAAGTATCGCGGATACTTAGAAAAGATTACGATAAAGTTCCAATGATTTTAAGTGGCGATTTTAACGTAAATTTTGCATTGGACACAGCGGTTCCTTTAATTGACGTTCTCAATACAACATTCAATTTAAAAATGTGTAACAATCGCACTGAATCGCCAACACGATCAAAAACAACCATTGACGCGGTATTTCAAAGATATGTTGACAACATCGAAACCAAAGCATTTGTATCATATTTTAGCTATCATAAGCCACTCGTATCATTTGTTGAAATTGAAAACATTGAAGATGAATAATAATAAAATGAAGAAAATAAAATATGAACTTTATAGCAATATTATAATGAACCTATAATTATCCCGCTCCTAATGCTGCTTTCGTCTTATTCTCTCTCAGTTTGTTTTACGGAAGGTTTCACTTCTATCGCGTCTAACCGTTAGACTGGTATTTTTTTTCTTTTTAATAAGTTGTCTTATTAAATCAATATTTGATGTATTAGTCTTATGCATTAGTTCTTCAGCACTTGCCAATAAAACAAATAAAGTATTCCTTGTCGATTCCAATTTCACGAATAATTAAATTCTTTGTTTTATTATCTACTTTTGACACATGTTTTATGTTCCTAAACGGCGTTTTGATGCAAAGCTATTTTATGCAAAGCATGGTCGCAATTAAAATCTGCTTTGCATTGCATACACATTTTTTAGAGTTATGCATTGCAAACTTAAGTTTAGGGAGTCGGCCAACTTTGAGAGATTTTTGGCCCTGCTCGCGTTGATTACGGTTACCGCATTTGAATGAACCACGAGCTGTATGAACTTAACGGAGATATTGACATAGTCAAACGAGTCACCCTGAAGCGACTATGGCGGCTGGGTCATGTTATCCGTATGGAAGAAACTGCTATGAAGGTGCTTGAAACGTACTTGAAAACGCACTTGTGCCCAGGGGAACGCCAAATAGAAGACGGCTTCTCTTAGTTTAAGAAACTGGAAAAGGTGAGCTGTTGACAGAATGCCTGGCGAGACATTATTCGGCTCGTGTTGTTGCACAGGTTGCTATGGCCAAATAAGTAAATAAGTATTTGTATGTAGTAGCCTGTGAATTATACCACAGAAAAATTTTCTGGTAAAGTTTATCGATACTTGTTTAACAAATTTGTTATTCATCTGTACCTTACTTCTGAAAATCGTGTAGAAAAAATAATAAATTATATTTGTAATATGCGAGAAATGTTAATCTACTACTAAGAAGGAACAACCTGCGAATTACTGATATATTTTCAACATAACTGGGTACTAATTAGATAAAATGTTAGAAGGAGTAAAACTTGTATCAATTTTAAAATAGGTGATTTATATTAAAAAATAACAGAATAATAGAGTACAATTTTGAGCGTGCCACAAGCTGTTGATGTGCTGTTGCTTTTACTGCTTATCGCTTTGCTACATGCTTGCCACATTTTATTTATTTCATTGTGACACGCAACCATAATCATGACAAATAATTTATATCCCAGCGCACAAATGCAATCACCCACACACACACACACATACACATATGTAGTACATGACTTGAGCAAAATACCAAAATTTGAATAAGCAGATATGAGCATCAGCATATGCGTGTCGACAATTTAACTGTTGCTCCAACAATTGCAGTTATTGCAACTCCCACCCCTTTGCGTCGTGTCTCGCTGGTTTATTGCAACGGATCTACATAAATGTGTGTATAAACAAGAGGGACCTTGCAACGCTACTTGCAACAGAAGTCATGTAGTTGTTGTTTTTCACAAGAATCGTGCCTCGCTGTAGCAGACGAGCGCTTGAATGTCTGCATATACGCGTGAGTAGCGAGCGAGCGCTGCTATAAATTTGTTGCACCAACAAATTTGCAATTCAAGTTAGCGCTGAAATGATGAACTTAACTACAGGAGAATAAAGTTCAAACTTTTATATAAAAAAAAAAAAGAAAAAGGCAGCGCGCAAATGCACACATCGAAAAGAATCGATGTTCAGCTCTACCAGGCGTATACGCAACATATTGTGTTTAATACACAATGGCAATATTGATTGCCCCTTTATCGCGAAATTCTTTTGTGAAACTGCGTTTAACCGCCTTTGTTTGTTTTATGAATGCCCCTTTGCTGCTTTATCGCAATCGCATGGTCATATTGTTGGTCCAGCGCCCGCATATGTCAGCAACACCGAATCAGTTATCATTGTGTTTGCACGCTGATAAAGCTGCTCGGTTGGCATTCATTGTTGCCACAGACCAGTTTTTGTGTATTCAGTGGAGTGTCTGCTGGTATTCAGCGGTGGGTTTTTTCTTGTTTGATTCTTAATTTTCATAGCTCGTACGTTTTTTAGCGTTTGCTTTAATTTCTAAAAAAAAAGGGTTAATGTGGAACTAAAGCTAAGCGAAGGCAGTTTATGAAAATGTTATATACAGAGTTTGATTGAAACGTAATGAGCCTTATTTTTTTTAAGCAGTTTTATTAAATCTTTTTTTCTTATACAACTAATATTCTTCAAAATAGGACCCTTGAGCGTCAATACACCGCTGGTAGCGGTCCTTCCACTGCAGGAAACATTTTTTCAACTCATCCGCCGGAATCGCGTTCAATTCGGCTGTCACAGTTTTTTGGATCTCCTCGATGTAGTCGAAACGCCTCCCCTTCAGCTTTCTTTTCAGGCGCGGGAACAAGAAGAAGTCCGGAGGGAACAGGTCTGGGCTGTAGGGAGGCTGGGGAAGCACCGGAACCCCCATCTTGGCCAATGCAGAGGTGCAGAGGAAGGCGGTGTGCGCCGGCGCATTGTCGTGATGAAGGATCCAATTGTTGACGAGGTCGGGCCGAACCCGGGCGACGCGGTTTTTCAGCCGAAGGAGCACTTTTTTGTAAAATGCCGCGTTTACAGTGCTTCCTGGAGGCATAAACTCCTTGTGGACGATGCTTCGAGAGTCAAAAAGATGATCAGCATGGTTTTGACCTTGAATTTCGACATGCGCGCCTTCTTGGGTCGTCGTCCTCCCGGCCTCCCTTGAACGACTTGTGCCAGACTGGACAGAGATTGGTCTCCGTAAGCCTCCTTGAGTAGTCCAATGGTTTCGGTACTAGTTTTGTTTAGCTTTACGCAAAATTTGATCGAGTAACGTTGCTCCAACGATCGCCGCATTTTCGCCACTGCAAAATCCTAACACACTTTTAAAACAGCTTTCACGCGCGGAGCGATGTTGACTGCACCGCTGTTACCAGCGAACTGGGACCGGTTTCTAGTGGAAGGGGACGACGGAAGGTCCAACGATCATTTTCCCCCACCAGCCGATTCGGTTGATCGCCTGGCAGACGCTCCACGCGGGAAGGCTCATTACTTTTCAATCAAACCCTGTATCTTCTTATTTTAAAATTTCTCTCAGGCCAGTTTCTACTTTTGCGGTGATATTGTTAAATATAAATATATAATTAGCGCTTAAACCCTTTTTTGGGTGTTTGGTCGAGCTCCACCTCCTATTTGTGGCGTGTGTCTTGATGTTGTTTCATAAATAGATGGACCTACAGTTTTAAGACGAGTCCGAATGGCAGATATTTTATATGAAGAGCTTTTTTGTTGCAGAAATACACCCGAAGGTTTGCCCGCCGAGCGGCGACTGCTATTAGAAAAAACTTTTTCTTCATTCAGGGTAGTCACGCCCCAACCCATTCGCCCCTGCGGCCAAATTATTCTAGAATTGTTATAATAGGACTATGAATAAGTTCGTGCGGTTTTACAACAGATGGCGTAACTTGATTATTATTCCATCGATCCACATTTCCAAACATTCATTGGAGAGCTACTGTCGTAAGGCACAAACGTCAGTATAAGTTTTTTATTTGAAGCGTAAACAACAATATTTTTACCACACTTGAAAATGTCGAATTTCGTGCCAAATAATGTGTTTTTGCGGGGAATTCTTCTTCATTATTTTAATATGAAGAAAAAAGCAGCCGAAAGTCATCGTATCTTGGTGGAAGTTTATGGTGAGCATGCTCTAGCTGAGCGAACGTGCCAGAAGTGGTTTGCACGCTTTAAAAGTGGTGATTTTGGCTTGGAAGACGAAGAACGCGAGGGTGCGCCGCCAAAGTTCATGGATACCGAATTGGAGGAATTGCTCGATCAAGATCCGGCTCAAACGCAAGAAGAGGTTGCAAAAACTTTGGGAGTTGATCAATCAACCATTTCCAAACGTTTAAAAGCCATGGGAATGATCCGAAAGGTAGGCCATTGGGTGCCGTATGAATTGAAGCCAAGAGACGTTGAACGCCGTTTTATGGCATGCGAACAACTGCTTCAACGGCACAAAAGAAAGGGTTTTTTGCATCGAATTGTGACTGGCGATGAAAAGTGGGTCCATTACGACAATCCAAAACGTCGGGCAACGTATGGATACCCTGGCCATGCTTCAACATCGACGTCGGCGCAGAATATTCATGGCCTGAAGGTTATGCTGTGTATCTGGTGGGACCAGCTGGGTGTTGTGTATTATGAGCTACTGAAACCGAATGAAACGATTACGGGGGATGTCTACCGACGACAATTGATGCGTTTGAGCCGAGCACTGCGAGAAAAACGGCCGCAATACGCCGATAGACACGACAAAGTTATTTTGCAACATGACAATGCTCGGCCACATGTTGCACAAGTGGTCAAAACATACTTAGAAACGCTCAAATGGGATGTCCTACCCCACCCGCCGTATAGTCCAGACCTTGCGCCATCCGATTACTATCTCTTCCGATCGATGCAACATGGCCTGGCTGACCAGCACTTCCGTAATTACGATGAAGTCAAAAAATGGATCGATTCGTGGATTGCGGCAAAACCGACCGAATTTTTCACAAAGGGAATCCGTGAATTGCCAGAAAGATGGGAAAAAGTAGTAGTAAGCGATGGACAATACTTTGAATATTAAATTTGTAACCATTTTACGTCAATAAAGTTTCAAATTTCGAAAAAAACCGCACGAACTTATTCATAGTCCTATTATATTCCGTGGACTTCCGCTGAAATATATTAGTACTCTTGCCTAGCGCTTTCGAGGATCTTTTCTCCGATCCCCATAGATCTTGCACCTTCCTTTGTGGGGGATCCGTGCGTGTACAATGTTGCCATGTTCTGGTTTCCCTTATTGGTTTTAGATACCTCTTCCCAAGTCTTTTTATTGCTCAGTTTAGTCTTGAAGCGTTTTCCAAACCGAACATCGGTAGCCTCATGCCTCTCGGGGTTGAGATCTCAAAAACCCCAAACCTGATTCGAGCGAACGCCGCGCAGATACACAGAAAGTGGTCCGCCGTCTCATCCACCTCTCCACATGCTAGGCAGAGTGCCCTGTCTAAGATGCCCACCTTTTCCATGTGCTTGGTCCATAGAAAGTGGCCCATCATCAGTTCAAGCAGCCGCCTACAGTGCCCTCTGATTATTGATAGGAGGAACTGTGACAGTCGGTCGGACGTGAAAGGTAACATCAGATTTGTTCATCTGCAGCCTCTCTCAGCCTGCCAAGCTCGTTTGTGGGTTAGAGTAACCCATTTGCTAACCGTGGCTTTCATGACTGCGGAAGGGAGTGGTCTCAGCGCTCATCCAAGCTAAAGAGTCAGAGGTCTCGTTGCCCGCGATACCCACATGTCCCGTTAGCATCAGGATATTATGTCTACCGACATAGTTCAGCTTGGATTTACAGAACTCAACATCCTTGAAGTGGTTGTCTAAGGCCATGAGTGTAGCAGCAGACACATACAGATCTGCCTCTCCACCTGTTTTCCTCAAAAAAGTTCATTGCTTCTTAGGATAACCCTCTTCGCTTGGGATTGGATAACAATGAGAAGAGGTGTGAACTCTAGAAGAACCTCTATTGAAGCTCGTGGCATGATTCTGTTATGCTTCACACGTAAGCCTCGTAAAACATTTTTAGTGTGTTTATTATCGTTTGATTCGAAGGAGGAATTCTTCCAGACTGCGGCTCCGTAAAAAATCATAGGCCTGACTATAGGGCCGTGTGGAGCCAGCGTAGTAGTTTTTGTGTAATCTGTAATCGACTTACACGTCAAGAATAATCGAATGACTTTTCTCACCATCTCTTCTATGTGTTCCTTACATGGTAATTTTTGGTCAAAGGTTTTATTCAAGAATTTTACTTGTATTTTGTATTTTTACCTGAATTCCATCGAAGCAAATGAGTTTAAGATGTTTGAACTTCGTTTTTCCTTGTGAATGTTACGATGGTCGTTTTTGCTGTATTTATGTTAAGGCTCACCTTAACCTAATATATATTGAGCTTAAACATTTTTAAAAAAATTCTGAATTTCATTATTGGCAATGGCAGCGAATATGTTGAACAATTTTTAAAGCGATTTGTGTGTTGGTGTTCCCCAAAAAAAAAAAAAAACAATAAATAATTGCCGCATACACTTCTACTAGACATTTGGCTGAGCTCCTCCTGCTATTTGTGGCCTGCACCTTTGTACTATTTCATTACCACTCGGAGGGGACAGTCGTTTGTCACTCGAAAGTCGCTGTAAATTAAAAAAAACTCTATGTATAAACCCTCGCGGCACTCGTTGTTAACCTGATATTTTATTAAAAATGCATACATGAATTTATTCTGTCATGTCTAACGGTCATTAAGATGTCACGAAGTTTTGATTATTCACCAAAATAGTGTCTCGCATGTGGACTACAGTTTTGCATGAGAGATCACAAGTTTTCAAATAGCACGAAGCCTCTGACGAACAGCAGCAACTCAAAGAACTAAAATAAAAATTTGCCCGTCCTCTAGCTTCACAGAAGATTAGTCAAAAGGCTAAATGCTACTGCAAATGCAAATCAGACATGCGGTTTACTACAGCAACAACAAGTAGAGAAATGTTTTTAGAGTCAAAATACACAAAATAACAACCGCTTTGCCACATAACCACAACCCTGCTCAAACACCTAAACTAATTTCGAGCCAGCCGCCTAAGCAGCGAAGCACTGCGCCCACAACTGGCAACTTTATCATTTTCATGTTTTTTTTTTTTGCTTTTAGTAATTTCCAAAATCCGCACAAAAGCGACAAGCAAGCATAGCACAGCGATAAATTAAATGAATTTGCATGAAAAACAGTTGAGGCTGCACCGCAAACTAGGCGTACTACCTTTCGTTCGTTATTGACATGTGGGTACGCCTAAAAGTAGGCTAGCAAACGAGTAAATACGTTGCGGATTACAAACATCAGCTCATCGACACACACACACATACATACACCTGCAGGGAGAAATTGAACAGCTGCCAGATAGATGGAGCAAACTGCAGTACTCCGGCATGTTGAGCACAGGGCACATTGCGTAATAAGCGCCATTGAAAGCGACGCAACGGACCGACAGGAGGCGCGAAGCAACTGCGTGGAAAAACTGCTGCAATAACAGTTGGTGTATCGCTGTGAGTTATGTAGATACTTATATCGCGCTGCGTACGGGCAAAGAATGAGTTACTCAAACTCAAATTGTCGCATTTTGAATTTTTAATTGATTTCCCTTGGCTTGAAACAGATGAGACTGTTATTGGCGCTCCTATGTTACGTTTTTGTGCAGATGGAATCGTGTGCGTAGATATTAGGTAGCGTACGTATGTAGGTATTGGAGATGAGACTATTAGCGCAACATTTGTGATTCCGGGATCTCGGGCTTTCAGGATTTTTTAGAGTGATCGCGGCGTTCCGCGACTCGTACCGTGGTTCACCTTGCATAGATTTCTTTTAAAATGAGTAAATTTTCCTATATTCGAAGTCATGGTGGTCGATTGTGCAGTTTTCAATTCAAATCCATTTACAAAGGTTAGGTTAAGCAGTGGTTGCCCAGAGAGTAGGGCCCACTTGGACGAAAAAAGTTTGGTTCATCCTTTGTGATACCATTGCAAGAGGGTAAAGGGAAAAAAAGGGTAGAAAGGGAAGGGATGGGGAATGGTGAGTGTTTGTGGACTACGAACGGTGACTAGTCTGCGGTTGTGTTAACCTCTTTATGCTGCTGATGAAGTTCATCAGATTTTTGTTATCAACACCTGCTATATCAGCAGGCGCAGAAAAGAAGTGAGAACCAAGATGCTTGAATCTTAGTCCCGCGAAAGCTGGGCAGCTAAGGAGCAGGTGCTGAGATGATTCCACCTCATCCTCCATACAGCTGACGCAAAAAGGACTCGAAGTAATTCCGAGTCTCACGGCATGTATACTTCGCGGACAGTGCCCCGTGAGGATGCCCACGAAATTTAAGAGATGACATTTTGTCATCCCCAGGATATCCCTCTAACGCCTCCTATCCAAACGTGGCCAGAAGGACCTCGCGACCCTACACGTTCGTGTACTTGCCCAGCGATCGCTGAGTTGGTGCAGAGCCCATCCTTCCAGGAGTAGAGCGCAGGTTGTCAAGGGGATCCCGATCTTCTCCTTTCGCGGGCACATTACCTCACAGGTCCCTTGTCTGGCCAGCTCGTCGGCTTCGCAGTTTCCTGCAAAGTCACTGTGACCAGGTACCCAAATTATCTTTATGTCGAAGAATTCTGATGCAATCGAGAGGGAGACCAGGCATTCCCTGACCTGCTTCGAATGCACCATAATAGAGCCTAGGGCCCTAATAGCCGCTTGGCTATCGGAATAAATATTTACCTTCTTAACAGTTATTATGCAAGTAAGTAGCCAGTCAGCTGCTTCTTTAATTGCGGCCACCTCTGCTTGGAATACACTCCAGTAGCCTGAATTTGAGTTTGATGGGGAGCTCTTTGCAGAATACTCCTCCTCCAACCCTACCGCCCAGCTTCGAGGCATCCGTGAACAGGTTAACGATGCCCTGTCCCCAAGTGTTGCCCCCGGTCCACTCCTCCCTTGGTGGAATATGGGTGGAGAAAGTTCCGCTTGGACTTAGCGAAGGCACACACTGATCCGTCGACGAGGGGATGAACTCAAAGTTTCTGAGGATACTTGAGTGTCCATATGTGAGATTGAGCTTATAGCCCAAGCTCCTCAGTCTGATTGCGGTACGTGCAGCGGCAATTCTGCCTGCGATGTCTATAGGTACCACATTTAATATTTCAATAGGCGCCAGAGTAGGAGTAGTTCGAAGCACCCCACTGCTTCCAATGAGTGCAGACCTCTGGACTCTCTCTAGCTTTTTAACTGATGTCGTTCTCTCCAGTGAGTTCCGCCAGACAATCCATTTACAAAATATTGTATAGATTAGATTTTTTGTGAGATTTACACTTCAACCTTCTGGTGTTTTGTGCCGTCTACTATTAAACTCAGAATGAGCTGGGCTGGATTGAGCGTATGTGCCTTTCCTCTAGCTGCAGTTGGCCAAGATGTCTCAACCCACTACGCGCTGTAGCGCTGTATTCCAGGAGAAGGTGCAGAGTCTCCTAAGATTGATCGAAGAAACGACAAGGGTCCGGAGACCAAATCCCGATTATGCGCACATGATTACGCAGTCTGCAGTAGCCTGTGAGAATGCCCGTGAGCATTCTCAGTTTATTCTTGGTAAGGGTTATGAGTATTTGAAACATCTTTTGGTTGTACTCTCCCAGTAAGTATTTCGTCTGGCGTAGTCCCATAGTTTGGTGCTAGCACATCTCTCTTAGCCCTAGCTCTTCGCTCCGAAGCTTCTCCTTGAAGGTGTGTTGTCCCATAGCAAAGAAGACCTCGGGTCCTATGAAAGGCGAGGCCGCAGCTTCTGTCGCTCATCGCGTCCGCTATTTTGTTCCCAGTTATATCGCTGTGCCCTGGGACCCGAATCGGCCGAATGCGGTTGTGAGTTCTTAGTAGTTTCAGTTTCTCGATATAGGACGATAGAGCCATGAGTGCCAACTGACTGTCGCTCAGAATGGCAATTGTCTCGTTCCGGACATTTCTGTCTAAGTTTTTGTCTGCAGATAGACAGATGGCATACATCTCCGCTTGGAAGCTGCTTGGAAATTTGCCCATCCGCACAGAACGCTTAATTTTGGGGTCATATATTCCAGCGCCTATACCTTTTGGTATTTTCAAGCCTTCTATGTACCAGTGCACTCGATCTCTCGGCATATAGGGCTGGTTTGTGGTACATCCCACGGCTAGCTCTTCGTCAAAGAGCGACACTTTCACCTCTGAAAGCCACACGAAGTGATGTTTGTCTAGATTTTTACCACTGCTATTTTTTTTTGTTGCTATTCATCTTGTTCTTATTACTGCCTGCTCGACAAGGCAAATTCGGCAGTTCTCAATTTTCTTGGGGATCTCAATGGGCCCACCACGCCACTCCCCCTCGTCGCGGTAAGGCCACAGTTACTCCTCAATTCGGCCCGGCGCTTAGGAGGCGCCGTTATAATACAGTCGGCTGGCTGTCAATCATTAAGTGGGCACGGTGACGCATAACACCTTGGACTAGGAAGGGGCAGGTCTTGGTCATCTTGGTTCTTAACCAGACATAAGGGTGATTTTTCGTCCAAACGATAATTCCTTCCAGTGCTGGGATCAGTTTTTAGATTCGATTAAGTCCCTGTACCGCGTCAAGGTTCCTGGGTGATTTCATATAAGTACATTAAAACAAGTTCTTTTCGAAATTGAACAGTTATAACTGTAATAACCAAGTTTTATCTCTCAATTCGATATTTAAAACTATTCGGGATTTCGGGATTTACACAATCTAGTCCCGGGATTGACATCCCTAGTAGGTAAATATTGATCAACGTAGGGTGAGATTTTTAATCACAAAAACAAAAGCTCAAATTATACAATACTTGAAAACGAAAGTCCTCAGTCTGTCTTCTTCTCCGCAAAATTCGAAGCCTCTGCCTCTTAGTCAATTTTATTATTTTGTTTTGATTTAAAATACGGCCTCTTGAGTCAAAATCGTTCTTCATTCTCCTTCTCTCGTTTCTTTCTTTGGTCAACAGCTGTCGCACAGTGTTTTAAATTTTTTTGATTTGTGAGCATTTTCTGTATTACAGAGACATAAACACAGTTATTTTATGCGCAGTCACGCAATAATTTCGGCACTTCAAATCAAAGCAGTAAACATGTGCCCATAATTTTTATGTGCTGCAAAATGACGTCATTAAGATTTTATTGGCTTCTTTATGGTTGTTTCGAAATCTGTTATGGCTGTTTAGCAAAATTTTCCTTGAAGTGTATATACTAACAATCTACGAAAAGAGGAGGCCAGAAAGCTCGCGGAATGCAGAGCAGTGGCTGTGAATATGTAATTATTTTCTCCTTTTCAATATACGGCCCATATTCAGTAATATGGGTGCTTCTTAGTATGAATGTCCAAAAGGTTAGGTTAGGTATGTTTGGCTGATCTGAATACATTTCACATAGACCACAAGGTTACGCGAGGGTATGCCCGCGAGGTGGTAGTGTTCCGATTGTTGTAAAGTGTACATTTACATCTTCAGTTCTCCAGCTTGCGAATGATGATTCCATGCACGATAAACTTCGTGTCCACTTCCTTGTCGTAATAGCACGAAGTTGCTCATGTTAAGAATATTCTAAACCTCTGGGACAAGTGTGAACCCTTTGACGCTTTCTGCGTATTAGGAGATTTCAATCTAAATGAGATCGTCGGGCATAGTGGTTGCTAATTGATGCACCTAGGCAGTCCGCTGTACCCCCATTGTCATACCATCTGGGCTGGAACCCCTCCGCACTCTACACTGTCCTCATTGAGCCAATCTGTGGCTTTAATGTATCTAAAAATATTTGTTAGTTTTAAATTGGCTCCTTCTAACAAATTATTCAAAAAATGTTGTGCAGCTTCAATAGGCGGTTTGAGCGACGCAAATTCCTTTCTGACCACGTCATTCTACTTGTTGCACAGGTCACGGACTCAGCCCATTGCTCGTTGGTAGATTTGATGTTGTGTCGATCTACGAGGGTGGTTCAATAAGTCAGTGACTTTTTGTATTTCTGACCTCTTTACTGAAAAAGAAATACTGTTCCTGTCAACAGGCATCTGTCAGTTGACTCCTGTGAAAATTTGAACGAGCTGCGTCAGTTAGTTTGTGTTTTACAGCTACCTTTATCAGACTACCCAGTAATTTGAGGAGAAAATGGAAAAAACTGAATTTCGTGTGCTTATTAAGCCGATTCACCCTTAGAAACCCACTGTTTCGACTGTTGTTTGGTCTCTGGTGTGTGGTGATGGATCCATGTTTCTTCCACGGTTACAAAACGGCGCAAAAACTCCTCCATATTGCGATTAAACAACGCCAAACCTTCCTATGAAGTTGCTACACGATTGCGTTTGTGGTCGACTTGTGGTTAGGACACTTTTCTTTAAGACCAAAAGCCTTTCTCTGATAGCCAGAATCTCAGCTGGAAATACGCTACAATGATCCGGTAGCGGAGTAAAAACCCCCGCTACATTCTTATTTAGGTTGGAACCATCAGTATAGATATTGAGCCCATTGCTATTGTCCATTAACCCATTGCCCTAATCTTCTCGTTGGGAAAATTGTGGTAAAGGATCGTCAGGTCTAACTTGCTACGGAATGATGTCTTAACTCATTAACATTCAATGTTAGCTCCTGGGACTAGTTTTTTAAGACAGTATTTTTGCTTTTAATCTAACGCAAATTAATTCATTTTCTACTATGTAAGCTTAGTGATATTCTAGATTTCATGTTTGTTGAAGCGAACTCGATTTTTCAATTGCAAGAATTTCAGTTTCCTATCTGACATGCCTCATCTTTCTCTCCCTTTATGTCTCCAATTCTGTGAATTTCCCTTCAACTGCAACAATGGCTCCTGATTCTTTCATTTATGGGACGCAAATTTTGACTCCCTGAACTCAATAATTTTAGAAATAAGTTGGGATTCCGCTTTTCTATCGAAAAGGTTTCTGTGTGCTATTCAGCTTTTTTATTCAAGACTCCGGAAGCTCTAAACTGCAATCTAGTTTTGCTCCCGGTTCGGTTGCATGAGTCGCCGTGGAATACTAAAGGTCTGAAAATGTTGAAAAATGAAAGAAATAAATATTTCAATCTATTCAAAGTTACTATATATACAGGGTTGCCCATATTCAACGCACCTGACGGATTTCGATGACTCTTTGGGCCCATTCCAATCGACGAGGCTTGTCCGCAGGCAACAATCTTTGCGTCAATTGGATCTTATAGGGCGATTTTGGGATGTCCTTGGCGACGCCTTGGTCGGTTTTGATTTTGCCTCTTTGGATTAGAAAGAGCATCACCAGTCGAAAACCTTTCGTACAAACGTTTAATGGTGTTCTTAGAAGACGCACTTTTCATATTATTTAATTTTTTATACGCAAGTTGAGTTTTCACAATTGACTTCTTTTGTTGAATGTAAATTTCAACAATTTGGGAGCGCTCACGTGGCGTGTACTGTTTCATGGTAAAAATCTGCTTAGACTGACGCTTCCCACGCGGTATGTCATTAAGCGATTTGACGTCTCTGTCAAATGATACAGGGTTGCCAGATGGGTCCGTCGAATATTGGCAACCCTGTGTATAATTGGCGCGTATACCCTTTTTGGGTGTTTGGCCGAGCTCCTCCTCCTATTTGTGGTGCGCGTGTTGATGTTGTTCCACAAATGGAGGGACCTACAGTTTCAAGCCGACTCCGAACGGCAGATATTTTTATGAGAAGCTTTTTCATGGCAGAAATACAGTCGGAGGTTTGCCATTGCCTGCCGAGGGGCGACCCCTATTGTTTTTCTTAATTTTGGGGGTTTTCACCGAAATTCGCACCTACGTTCTCTCTGTGAATTCCGAATGGTAGTCACGCACCAACCCATTCGGCTACGACGGCACAGGCAGTTTGGTGTCAGCTAACATCTCATAGCATTCGCGCCTCGCTCCAAAGTACTTCATTGATGCTGTGCTATTTCACATCCTAAGAAAAGGATGTGGCTTGTTTCGTATTAATAACGAGGCCGCATCATCTTAGCCAATGCATTCGCTACTTCGTACCCTGACTACTTCGTACCCTGACTACTTCGTACCTTAACTACCGCTCTGTTTGTTCTGCCTTGTTAAAACTGGATAACGAAGCAAAGCGAATGGAACCACCAGAGATGAACGAGGACAATACAAATTAGCTCCTATCATCAAAAAAACAGTCGGCGCACTCGCATAGTGGCACCCACGTCACTGTTGACACGACAGTATTGATTTAGGGGTTGTAAAAGACCTCGTTCAACTAGAAGCCAGCCTTGAAATTCAACGTAGAATATTTCTTACCAGCAAGAGCTACTTTGGACTAAGTAGGCAATTGAGTAGTAAGGTCCTCTCTCGACGAACAAAACTAACACTCTACAAGGCTCTCATCATGTCCGTCTTAACGTATGGCGCAGAAGCTTGGACGATGACAGTATCCGATGAGGCGCCTCTTGGAGTGTTTGAGAGATAGATTCTGCGTAAGATTTTTGGACCCTTGTAGGTTGGCGACGGCGAGTACCGTAGATGATGGAACAATGAGCTGTACGAGTTTTACGACGACATAGACATAGCGCTGCGAATAAAGATACAAACGCTCCGGCTGCTGGTGATAGCAGGGCAAGAGGAAAGTCTCCTCTACGTTGGGAAGATCAGGTGGAGAGGAACTGAAGCCCAGTTGGTGTGTCCAACTGGCCAAAGTTGCGTCAGCGATTATCGCGCCAATCAAGAAGAAGAAGAAGAATACATGAAGTGGAAGAGTAGTCTAAACTACTTCTATTTCCTAATAAAACGACTTAACGGTAAAAAGAAGTTCGCAGATATCAATTTAATTCTTACCTTTTCATCAACTACATATTTTGCCTCGTTTATTATTTAATATTTTCCTATTGTGAAGCGTCGTCAACTCTTTTACCAACAACTAACTATTTGTTCCATTCAACTCAGTGTGCACGCCTTGGCAGAACTCGAACGCTTTGCATGCAGCAATAATCATGGCAAATAAATTAAATTTGCACGTGCGAATAAAGCAAATGAAAAACATACACACACACACAAGCGCACGCAAAGAGCTGCAGCAGAAATACCAGCGCAGTTTTTACTTTCTTGCAAATTTGCCTCTCCTTCCCTTGTCGGTGCGCTGCCATTAGAGGTCTCTGCCAAATTCGTGACTATCTGTCGGAGTACGCCGCAGCACGCAATCAAAATCGAAGCAAACGGAGAACGAGGTGAGTAAATAATAGAAAAGATTTGCCAACCAGAAGGATTGAAACACCCGCATACATACATACATACACACACATACACACATAGCAGTGTAAGTGTGGAGCGGTGGCGCTAAGAAAGTGTTTGCGGTGTCACTGCTGCACTGTTGCTGTTGCACTCCGCATTCGGTTTGGCAAATTGTGGTCTGACACGTCATTCATTATGCGCCAACAAATGCTGGAGCGAACACAAATTCTTCGTCTTGCAGCTAAGTTAAATTGTTGCGGTTGAAAGCGTGACAAGAAGACAAGAAGATGTACTGGCTTTGGCGACAACTGCGAAAATTCACGCGGCGAAGTGTGCAAGGAGCCGAAAGAAAAAACTACAGAGATATATGGTTCTGAGAAATCATTTCCTGTGCAAATGGGTCCAATGAAAAATTAAGCAAATATTTAATTCGGTGCGCGAAGTCGATGCCACTTGCTGAGTGTATCGATTCCTATCGAGCGAAATGCACTAAACTCAGATTTTTCAGAGCAATTGAGATGTCTTTAAAATCGAGTTGACAGTAGTTTGCTCTTTAAATTTTGAAAGAGCTGAAGAAAAAGAGCTTTTAGACAATCCAGGAGGGCAAGGCAGGCGCTGTTCTTATTACTTACGTTTTTCCATATATGCACTCCTGCGTTGGGATGTCTGGATTGCAGACCCGAATGAGTTTCATTATAATTTTCGGGTCTTCGACTTGACCCTTGCTCGCGGCCTGGACGGAATATCCTTCCTATCGACGACCACCAGCTTGGCATTCGGGTACACTTCGCCGACTTTTGGGATTGCCGCTTTGTACATTCGAACCGATCTCTCATCGTCGCACGCTATTATTTTTATCTGGCCTTGGCGTCAACCTAAATCTTCACACGCAGGCGGTGGGATCTCCAGTACAATCTTCAGTGACACTTTCGTAATCTCGGCCTCAACCCATTTCCATTGGGCCTTGGGGATCATTCCTTTGGGATGATTTTATCTACAACTCTTATAATAATGCGTTCTTTTGCAACTTCCGCAAAGGATTTTCCAGGCGTCACGCCTATGGTTTTGTGTCTTTTTTCCTCCAAGGACCTTTGTCGTTTTGGAGCAGATTGTATTGATTTAAAATCGGAATGATTGCATTCGGTCTTTAAATCGTTTCTTTCAACTCCTGTGTGAGTTCTTTCTCTTTAGGCTGGGTTTCGTCCGCCCTCTTTGGGAGCCTTGCAACGTTTCTGCGCTCCTGGTAGCTCGCTTTCGCTGGGTCTACCACTCTCACAAGCGGCCATCCTTCTGCACCGGAGCTCGCAGTAGCTGTGCTTCCGGTCGGGACCGTTTTTGGGGGTTGAATCACAGTTGACTGCCGGGCTAGTGCACTTCTACTTGTGCTTGGACCTGTGCCCAGTACTGTTGTTTGTAAAGTTATTAAGCCGATATTTGTAATTTTCCTTGAGCTCGGTGCGACCGTTGCTCGTACTGCGAAACTGGTTGTTCCTGTCGGTCTGTTAGTTGGAGGACCACTCTCCTTTTTTCTTTTTTTACTGTTTGGACTAAACTTTTTTGGACCCTCGAGCGCCGGTGAAAAGATGTTCGCCAGTGCATAGCTCCGATCTGCACGGGTAAGGCTAGTTATTATGGAGACTTGGTTATTTCCAAAAAGGGCCCCAAGCCTGACAGATTCTCGGCACGTGTCGCATCACACCTTAAAATCACGTTAAAAGTACTTTGAGTAGTGCTGTACTATTGAGAAGTATCGAGCACTAAAAATAGTACCCTTAACTTAGCTAAGTACCTGGTAAAAAATAGGACAACTGTGGTACTTATTTCCAGCCGGCACCCTCGGGGAGGGTTCAGTGGAGGATTTTCGCCAGAATTTCTATCTAAGTGTAGAGCTAAATTTAGAAAGAACCCTTCGGAATGAGTGGAGATGAAATCTTTTAGGAGAGCGCAAACGCATTCAATTCATATGGGTTCCGGAATGCAGCGGCGAATATGGGAACAAGGTGGTGGATGAATTGGCTGTGATCTCAAGATAAATAAAACCTGAGCCCTTCCTGGCTGGTGGGATAATGTACCAGAAGTTGACTGGTCGGGATCTGCACCATGGCGTCGTCAGAGCTTTGATCGCGGCTTGACTAACAGAAAAAAATGTTAATGACTCCCTCGCGCTCACCTTCCCTAAGTAATTTGTATACTTGGAGGATCGCAAATATTTCTTCCTGAAAAACCCTAGCAGCATTCGGAAATTTTAAGGAAATAGATAAATTGGCTGATTTAGAGAAAACACCTAACCCCAACTCGCGATGCAATTGGTGCAGTGGGGCAGAGCAATGCTGGATGACCGAGGCCCTCTCATTGAAATCATTTCCTAGAATTGGGAATATTCTTCTAATAATAATTCTTCCTTCCACCTACCTACCTGTACTTACCCAACTACCCTCTAATACAGTAACTTAAAATATATTCATATACATTCATATGTATTTTTTATTATGTTATTTTCACTTTAATGCTATCTTTTTCAACGATTATTTCCATGTTTATCAAAAAATCTGAACTCTCTCAAAAATATTACTTTACCACCCGCAATGCCAAAGTAATATATTTTTTGCTTTCGGAAACCACTTTCAGTAGACTTGTTTTCTTTGCCCGCCAGCTGCTGGATAGTGTTCGTAGCTGTTTTCCCACAGCTTCCTGTTTACAATGGCATTTTGCAACAGTTGCGATTTACCACTTGTTTCACAAACTTCCTCGCCTTCACTGAAATAAAAATCCACAAATGTTACTGTAGCTTTAATTTTGGCTGTTTGTTTGCTTTTGTGGTCTTCGGTGTGGTAGCATTCTTTTTTTCTTGCTTTCCAAAGCGTTGCAACTGTATGGGTTGCTGTTAAATGTGAGTAAATAATATTTCAGCTGGAGGAGAGTTATGAAGGTGGGGTGGAACAGCTTGGAGAATAATTGAATGTAATGCTCATAAAATCAGTGTTGGCAATGCTTGTTTTAAAAGATTTTCTTGCTAATGTGGCCCTGCATGAGTGTGTGTGTGTGTATGCGAATAATTGCGTTATGGATGACGAGGCTTTTTTGAGGGTTGTAAATAAAACTAGGTTTACAGTATTTATGAAAGACCTCCAATGCTGTTGTTCAAATGCCGTAATCAGAAAATTTTAACTTGGTTTTCTAATTTCTCAAGAGCATCATTTCATTTCTTAGAAAGAGCATCACTTAAAAATTACCAGACCGATTTAAATTTTTTAAATTTTATTTTTAGAAACCTCATTGACTGAATTGGTTTCCTTACTTCCTGTGCATTGTTCATTACCCAGATTTGCTGTTTAAAGGGAGTTAAACTGAATTTCGTACTAGGCGGTCGCCGTAGCTGAATTTTTTGGTGTGTGACTCCCATTCAGAAGTGCACTGGTTTCAAATCCCGCAGTAATAGAACAATTTTATTCTAATAGCTATCATCTCTCGGCAGGCAGCGGCAAACCTCCGAGTATATTTCTGCCTTGAAAAGGCTCCCCATCTATTGCAGAAACTGTGCGGACTTTTCAGAAAAGAAGACTGTTGAGCACTTTCTGTGTAAATGTCTGAGTTTGGCAGCTAGACGAGTAAGGGGTCCCGGTGGTTTAGAGTTCGAAAATGTTGGGTATTTTCTGGAATTTTGTTTTCACAATAAATGACATGAAAAACGATATTTAAATTTTTAAGGCGTGAAACAAAAAAAAAATTTTAAATTTTAGTAATTTTAAAAATGTCGCTAAAGTCGACCCTCCCGAAAAATTGGACCTGGGCGGTGTTGTCCATTTTGGCTCTTCTATTTATCTGAAATACAAAAACCAAAAAAATTATTAATCAGTATGACTGTAGCTTGCTGTTAGGATTTGCTGTTGCACTTGGACCTCAATAAACGGATCTGACACTGGCAAAAAAAAAAACAAATACATCATCACACGAGATAGTGGTAGCAAAACGGTGCTGGCCACTAATTAGGAGTATTTCAGTGGAAATGTTCAACCACCTCAACAACAACAACATGACTGTAGCTATGTCCCGCTACTAGACTAAAAAATAAAAAATTTACAAAATGGCGTGCTTTTGAATTTGACACTCTAAAAATCGGGTCTTTATTCAGTTTTTTAATCAAAAAAATACGAAATAATTGAAATAGTAATATTATTCTAGTACGGGCGATAACCCTTGACATTGTTGATATTAAAATTTCAGACGATTCGGCTGAATAGTTTTTTTTTGTTTTTTGACAACACCAGACCGAAAAAAGTCGTTTCGAGATAAATGAGTTTAAAGTTTGAAGTACAGGAGCGCGCGTACTGCTATCTACCTAATTAGTGAGCTGTAGAAGCTATAATATTGGGCATTTCTGCATGAAAATTTCACAGTACATTTTTAACCACTTGACGTACCATTTACAGGGTTTGATTGAAAAGTAATGAGCCTTCCAGCTCGGAGCATTTGCCAAGCGATCAACCGAATCGACTGGTGGGGGAAAATGATCGTTGGACCTTCCACTAGAAACCGGTCCCAGTTCGCTGGGAACAGCAGGGCAGTCAACATCGCTCCGCGCGTGAAAGCTGTTTTAAAAGTGTGTTAGGATTTTGCAGTGGCGAAAATGCAGCGATCGTTGGAGCAACGTTACTCGATCAAATTTTGCGTAAAGCTAAACAAAACGTGTACCAAAGCCATTGGCCTACTCAAGGAGGCTTACGGGGACCAATCTCTGTCCAGTGCCCAGGTAAACTGCGTCGCCCGGGTTCGGCCCGACCTCGTCAACAATTGGACCCTTCATCACGACAATGCGCCGGCGCACACCGCCTTCCTCTGCACCTCTGCATTGGCCAAGATGAGGGTTCCGGTGCTTCCTCACCCTCCCTACATCCCACACCTGTCCCCTCTGGACTTCCTCTTGTTCCCGCGCCTGAAAAGAAAGCTGAAGGGGAGGCGTTTCGACTCCATCGAGGCGATCCAAAAACTGTGACAGCCGAATTGAACGCGATTCCGGCGGATGAGTTTAAAAATGTTTCCTGCAGTGAAAGGAAACCGCTATCAGCGGTGTATTGACGCTCAAGAGTCCTATTTTGAAGCATATTAGTTGTATAAGCCAAAAGGTTTAATAAAACTGCTTAAAAAAAATAAGGCTCATTACTTTCCTGACCCTGTACTTCGACGAAACTCAGGTCCAAGAAGTACGCGTTAACGCGTGGTTAACAGATCAGACTGTGGCGCGAGATGATGTAACTGTAATTATGAGACTCGGGACTAACTTCGGTGGCGTACAGATAGAAACTAACTTCAAACACGAGCCTAGCTCGTCATATTAATGTTTGAGCAAACATTTTCATCACGAGTCAGACTCCTTAGATCACGGCAAGGGGTTAAGATACTATGCTTTCGAAATATCGAAAAAACAAAAAATTGATTTTCTGAAAATTCTAGACCACCGGGTTCCCTTAAGTTCACTGGGTGCTCCTTTCTTCGAATGCGTGGAGGTGTGCACCAACAATTTTCTCCATTATATCACCAGCTGCGGTTGGCTGTACATATCTGCCTGTTGGAGCTCTTGGCAACAAAACGGCGCTTTAGTGCTAATGGGAGAGTGCTAGAGTGGTACTTCAACCATTTCATCTACATTCCTGCCTAGGCTTCCTCATAAAAAACCATCCGCCGTTTGAAGGTGACATAAAATTGTAGGAAAAATATCCCTCAGTTTGTGGAAAAATATCAAGCCACAGAAATTTTCATTAGCTGCAATAACCTTTTCGATTCGGGTCCGTAAACGATTGCTTGTCCGAATCAAATGCTCCTCATTCGTATCGTTAATATGGTTAATTCAAGTGCAATGCAATCAACCTTCTGAGAAGAAATGGTATTATGAGGATTCTTATTGGCTTACCCCCCATAAGCAGTAACCCAGTCGATTAAGGTCTGGGGAGTTAGGCGGCCATAAGTTCGGTGTTATGTAATCATGAAAATCTTCAGCCATCCTTTCTGTCTCTTGCCTCGCCATCGCTTTTGTGTGAACGAGCAGAGTTTTGCTGAAGATGTATCATCGCGTACACTATCAATCCAGGTTTTCACTACTTTCTCTAGAACCTCGTTATATGCAGCAGAATGCACTAAAAATCGTTGAGTGAAGAAAGCCATACCAGGGATTGCAAACTTTTTATGAATGACAAAAGGAACCTCTATAGGATTGAAACATAGGCATGTGTTATTCTGGTAATTTCTGCGGCTGGTCTTTTGGACTTGGTAAACATTTCTTTCATTAGAGAAAAAACCATAATATCTCCGACGCGTCTTTAATTTTCTTTAGAAGGCGTTTTGATTGGATAACTCACTGTTCTCTTGTTAGGTTAGGTTAGGTTAGCCTGGTTGGCAATAAGCCACGCATAGACCTTTTGGTCCCTAGCGATACCAGATGGAGACCGACCTCTATGAATACCTAAAGTAGACATCATGTAGGATGTCAGCGCTTTTGGCGAATCTAAGTAGGGCTGGGAGCTCCGCTTTTGAGACGTCTTCCAGACCCTCAAACAGTGGGGCTCCCAGGCATCTTAGTCGCGTTTTTGATAATGCCGGACAAACGCACAGAAGGTGTTCTAAAGTCTCCTCAACATCCTCTCTGCATTTTCTGCATTTGTCCGTGTTAGCAATCCCTATCTTGTACGCATGTGCAGCCAATAGATTGTGACCTGTTAGCATACCTATGATAGTTCTGCATTCCTTTCGCGAGAGCGTAAGTACGAATTGAGTGAGTTTTTTGTCGTTAGTTCTACACATAACTTTTGCTGTTTTGCATGTGGTCAGGTTAGTCCACCTAGCTTTCACTTGCCTTTTCATGTGGTCGTCCATTTCATTGTATATTGTGTTTAGCGGTCTCGGTATGTCGTTCTCTTGTTCAAATGGTAGTCTCACAGCACTTTTTGCTATCTCATCTACTATTTCGTTCCCTATAATGCCTTTGTGACCAGGTACCCAGTAGATATGCAGCCTACTGTTTTCGGCTAGCCTTTCTATGGCCTCCCTGCTCCTTCGAACATTTTTGGACTTAATACAATATGAGCTTATTGCTCTTATTGCTGCTTGACTATCCACGTATATATTAATTGTTGAGTTCTTTCTTATTCTAGTGTAGGCTAGCTCCGCGGCCTTCCCCACAGCAAAAACTTCCGCTTGGAAAATACTGCTGTGGTCTGGCAGCTTGATAGACTGCCTTATTCCTAGTTTGGAGCAGTAGATACCCGCTCCCACTCCGTCTGGAGTTTTCGAGCCGTCTGTATAGATGTGAAAGGTTCTATGGCCAGGCTTCATGCCTTTGTGCCATCCCTCCTCTTCAATTGTAGTGCGGAACCTTCTCTCCCAATTAAAGTACGGGGTCATGTAGTCTGTGCCACCTGAGCTCCACTTTCCTATTGAGCTGTGACCGAAGGTTCTGCAGATGAATACCCCCGCAGCCATTAGCCTCCTCGCTGATTTCGCTGCCAGGTTTTCCGCCATGAGGTCAATAGGTGGCATGCTGAGTATCATTTCCAGCGCCGCCGTTGGAGTGGTCTTCATCGCTCCTGTTATGCACAGAGCAGCGAGTCGTTGAATCCTTTCCAGCGGCATTAACTATGTCAGTTTTTTTGTCGCAGTCCACCATACTAAGGCTCCGTACAGCAATATCGGTCTGACTATTGCTGTGTAGCACCAATGCATCAGGGAGGGTGATAGACCCCAAGTAACGCCCAGCATTCTTTTACATGCGTACAACGCATTACTGGCCTTTTTCACCCTCTCCTCAACGTTGTGCTTCCACAGCAATTTGCTGTCCAATATTACTCCGAGGTACCTTGCATAATCTTTGAGAAGTAATTCGTTGTTGCCTAGCTTCGGGAACTTTGTACTTCCTGGTAAAAAGTACCATGTCCGTTTTTCCCGCGTTTATCCCTAGCCCTGCGTGAGATGCCCATTGGTGTATCGTTTTGAGAGTGTTGTTCATCACATTACTGATGGTGTCCAGGTACTTTCCTGTAACTACTATAGCTATGTCATCGGCATATGCCACTAGTTTAGGTGCCCCTCTGTCAAGTTTCTTAAGAATTTCATTTGCTACTAGTAGCCATAATAGCGGCGATAGTACCCCACCTTGCGGAGTACCTCTGCATGCATATTTGGTGACGGTCGCATCGTTCCACTCCGCTCTTATCTTTCTGCTAGCTAATAACTGCCTTATCCATAGATAAACCGCGGGTTGCACATTAAGTGACTCTATGCTATTTAAAATAGCATCTTTTGTCACGTTGTTAAAGGCCCCTGATATATCTAGAAATACTCCTAGAGCATACTCCTTATATTCTAACGCCTTTTCTATGTTTAGTACAAGTGAGTGAAGTGCAGTTTCAGTGGATCTGCCTTTAGTGTAAGCGTGCTGCGCTTTGGATAATTCGTCCGGCGCAATTGTGTCTCTAATGTATGTATCTAGAATCTTCTCTAACGTTTTCAGGAGAAATGAAGTCAAACTAATGGGCCTGTATTCTTTTGAGTATAGAGGGTTGCTTTTTCCCGCTTTTGGAATAAACACAACCCTCGCTTCTCTCCACGATACAGGAACTTAGCTTAACCTCAGGCATCCCCTGAATATCGTTCTTAACCATGGTACCACAAGGTGGCTTACCTTTTGGAGCATGGCTGGGAAGATTCCATCCAGTCCTGGCGATTTATATGGGTCGAAACTTTGTATAGCCCATTCTATTTTGTTGGTTGTAATTACGTTCGTCGGGATTTCGTGCACAATATCTCCTCTAGGTTCGAGATCTGTAATGTCCGCACACCCTGGAAAGTGTGTACTGACTAGGTCTTCTAGAGAGTCCTCACAGCTGTCAGCCCACTCCCCGTTAATTTTTCGTATTGTTCTTGGCATCGACGGATTCTTAGATAGCAGTTTCCTGAGTCTAGCCACATCGTTAGTGTCTTCCATGCTGCTACAGAAGTCTTTCCAAGATTCTCTCTTGGCTTTACGTATCTCTTTCTTGTATACTTTTAGTAGATCCTTATACTCCTTCCAACAGAACTCATTGTCAGCCACTTTGACTAACCTATAGAATTCATGTACTCTCATTGGTGTTTTTGATAGTATATCCCTATACAAGTCCCAGTTCGTATTCTTAGGATTTCTAAAGGATGTAAGTTTGTTTTTTGAGCGGAATATGACCTGAAAGCTTATGTATCTGTGATCAGAGAATGAGGGCGTACTCAACACTTCCCATTCCTGAACCATAACATGCCTGCTTGTGTAGAGTGTTAAATCGAGTACATTCTTCGAGGTTGGTCCCACATATGTTGGTTCTTCACCTCTATTAGCTATTTCTAGGCTACTTTGAAGAATATAGGTAAATAGTGACTCACCTCGGTCGTTTATATCTGCACTTCCCCAGACCGTGTGATGTGCGTTTGCGTCCGTTCCTACCACCAGAGCGTGCTTCTTTCTGGCAGCTGTTTCTACCAGCTTCCGAAGTTCCGTCTGTGGTGCTTCTCCATCATGTGGCATATAGCAGGACCCAAAGAGTAGCGTCTCATCCTTGCAGCCCTCCAGCGCCACCACTGTCAGATCGTCTGAAGAGAGATTGTTATCAATATAAGAACATATACTTTTTTTGACCAATATCACTGTTCTTACCTTATTTTTTACAATCGGGATGTATGTGTTGTAGTTGTTTGACTTTAGACCGGAGACTATGTTGCCCGATGCTATCCATGGTTCCTGGACTAGAGCCACATCGTAGCCGACTCGCTCTATGTTGAGCAGGAGCTCGGCTGAGGCGTTCTTACTTTTGTGGAGGTTTATCTGAAGGACTTTCAGCATCTGGCCTCAGTACCTTCTCGGGGTTGGATACTACCTCCAAGTCACCCTTCTCCACTTCCTGTATATTGAGGGAGGCTTCCAGGATCTCTTCTATACCGAGATCCTTTTCCACCTCCCCCGCAGCGAGCGTGTTGTGGTTGTCATCTGTCGGGTTGCGCTTTTTGAGGCGAAGGTGCACGCTACCAACTCCCCAAGCCATCCTCCCGAATCGCGCGTAAAGCAGGTCCTCTGCCGGCTTGTTGATTTGGATGATGTAGTCCTGGCCACCATCAGCAGTTGCTGGTTTTGCCACACTCAACACTTTCCAATCGTCTGTCGGCACGTCCGTGTTTTGTCGTTGTAGTAGTCGCAGCGCATATTCCGGTTTTACCACTCGCGGAATGAAAACCTTTGCCTTTGGTATTGAGGGAATGCAGCTGCGATCAACAATTTCCAGTGATGCCCCCTCCCACAGGCCGTGAAGCGCTTTTACCGCTTCCTTTAGCCATGTGAGCGTGGGGTCATCCTTGCATTTTATGATTTTGACGCCGCTGAACCACCCTGCTCCGTCGAATGCTGGCATGGGTGCGTCCGGCTCTGCGTCCATTTTTGTAAACAAGGTTTCCAGTAGCTTCATCTCCACTACCTTCCACCGTTCCTGCGACATTCGCCCCAGCTGGTCGCTACGGTCAGTGAGTGCCACTATGAGGTGTCTCTTGGCAATTTCACTGGCCGCTGCCGCTGCTTTCGACGTCGTAGGTCTTTCGTCATTGTTTTTCGGTTTAGCCGTCTCGTGCCTGTGCTTCTGCTTTTTTGATGGCCCTGAGGCCTCACTATCCGCAGAACGCTGCCTCTTGATGGCTAGCTCTTCTTCGATTTTGTTCGCATATTTCGGATTGGAAGCCGCGAACATTGGCTTTGTTGCGTAGAAGGCCCGGCCATTTTTGATCTCCTCTCTGGCCCAAGCCAACCGTTCCTCCTCTTGCTTCGTCAGGTTGGACTTGCTGCCAAATCGGTCACAAACTTTGACCGCGGCCTTGTATCGGGCTTTGGCCTTCAGCTTCTCTTTGTCAGGCTTGATCCTTGGTCTGAGCCGGAGAACGCAGAAGAGCCTCTTCCTCAGCTGTGTTAATACTCCCAACGCTTTCGTGGTCCGAGTCTTCGTTGACAACGGCACCTCCGCGCTGAAGAGCGTTATGTGTATGTTTGGCAGTAGAGTTACGACCGCTGTAGCCTGCTCCCGCTACAATGGAAGTTTTGTTGCTTACATTTTTATTTATGTTCATCTTTTTCGTACGACCACCTGCTCGACGAGGCGAGCGCAGTGGTCTATTTTTATAATGGGGAATTCAACACGGTCCACCACGGCAGCGCCCCATGCCGTGGCAAGGCCACAGTTACTTCCTAAGGCGGCCCGGTGTTAGGAAGGCGCCGTTGAAATACAGCCGGTCTGGTGAACCCCCTGGCTGCAAACCATCCAATGGGCACGGTGTCGCATAACACCCTGGATTAGGGGGTGGGCTAGGAGAGGAAATAACGGGATGTAGGGGGTTTGGGGATGACAAAGGGATCTTCGTCGGTACGGTGATCTTCGCATGGTGATTGGGTGGCCACCAAGTACGCCGTAAAGCGAGTGGATGGCTAGCCAATCCCCGTGTGGAGCTTCCCTCTTAGTTCGTGTTGGTTTAGCCCCCATGCTATGGGGGTCAGACCACCACTTAAGCCTCATCCCCGCGTCAAGGAGACCAACATGATGAGGTTCTCTTGTTTGTTCTGATATAAACTGTCTGCTGTGCATAACTGAGGATTCATACCGGAGATTTTCATGTACAACTCGACGGATAAGATCCTTAGAAACTTCATGCACCCTCGCAAGGGCCCTCATTGATTTTGAAGCATCTTCGTCGATGACCTTCTCTTAGTACTGCCATTTATTTAAAATTCAAAAAGAGTGTTTTTTTAAAACAGGAGTAAGAATTACAATTTAACTATCAAATTTATTTTAGTAAAAAAAATATATCTTTACAACGCTGCCACAAAAAATTTGTATCAATAAATATGAAGCAATTACAAAACTTATAAATATATTAAAACTTGGGTACTTAGCGAAAGATTTTAAGAGAACTTTATCGAAAATTATGTTGATTGGTGTGCCACTTAATTTTTAATGGGAAAGTTAATATAAATTAATCACAAAGTAGAGATAAATATTAGAATATATAAGTAACTAGAATAAGACGGCTTAAATTATAAAAGTTTAATGGCGTTGCCACCCATTTTAACACAACAATAGGTGTTAATCACAAATTTTGATTTTATATGCACCAGGTTACGAGTATCATAACAAAATGAAAAATACTTTAAATTTAATAAAAGTTTAATGGCGTTGCCACCCATTTTAATACAAAAATAGGTATTAATCGCAAATTTTGAGTATCAAAAAAAAAAATACCTTAACAAAAAATAAGAGTGGAATGGAGTTGCCACCTTGCTGAAATGCGAAAATAAGATTCAGTTACAAGAATCTAATATTAAAATATATAAGTAGAAATATTATACTATATAAGTAGAATAAGATGGCTTAAATTAAATAGAAGTTTAATGGCGTTGCCACCAATTTTAACACAAAAATAGTTATAAATCACAAATTTTAATTTTTTATCCACCAGGTTATGAGTATCAAAACAAAAACAAAAACACCTTAAAAAAAATAAGTGTGGAATGGATTTGCCACCAGGCTGAAATGTGAAAATAAGATTCAGTTACAAGAGTCTAATATTAAAATATATAAGTAGTAGAATATATAATTAGAATAAGACGGCTTAAATTAAATAGAAGTTTAATGGCGTTGCCACCCATTTTAACACAAAAATAGTTATTAATCACAAATTTTAATTTTATATGCACCAGGTTACGAGTATCATAACAAAATGAAAAATACTTTAAATAAAAATAAGTGTTGAATGGAGTTGCCACCTGGCTGAAATGAAAAAATAAGATTGAGTTGCAGGAATCAAATATTAAAATACGGGTATACAAGAATCTAATATTAAAATACTTGATACCCGTATTTTAATATTAGATTCTTGTAACTCAATCTTATTTTTGCATTTCAATGTGCAAGAAATACGAAAGGTTTAATTAAAAACTTTTTTCATATGGCGTTGCCCTAGCGGAAATTTCGAGTTCGAATTACCAAAATTCTGAAAATTTTGATTTCTTTTGATATGTGTATCTTTTTAGGTGTAAAACCTGTTAAAATATTTCAGGCAAATTTAAAACAGTTATAAATTGGTTTGGTTTGTAAGAGAAAAAATCGTACATGGGGAAGTGAACACGCAGCTCGCGTAGTCACATTTCACCTCGTATCGCACAATTCAATTTCACACCAATTCGCCTCTCACACCAATTCTCAAAGTTCAACTTGAACATTTTCAGGCACTTCGCTCAAAGCGAGCGTACAGAAAAAAAGTAAAGCCAGAATGTATAAATTTCTCTTATTATTAAAATATTCTCCCCCTAAAGCGTAGCTAATAATAATTTCATTTGCTCCCTTCGACTTGCTCAACATAAAAATCCTTACGGTATACGCACAATCAATTTTCTTGCCTCGTTGTGAAATGAATTCCTTTTGTGCAAATCAAAATCACTTACAAAGCTCGCACCCACCCACCTCACAGCCTCCTGCCACAACGCCCTTCTACAACTTCAACTTTTGCCGAAATCGTTGTTCATTCATCTGCAACTTGTAATAGGTTTGCTCATAAGTGTGTGCACGCGCGCGCGAGTTAAATTTATTTTTGAAAATAAAATAAATTTGTTAAAGTTTTATTTTTATTAGTTTTATTTTTATTAAAATGGAACAAGTTTGATTACACTTCAAAATAATTTGTTCTTTACTCTTCAAGGTGACTTTGAAGACTACTTTTAACATTAAAAACTATACTTATTCAATTTATTTTAACAGTTAGATTTATACTTAAAATGAAGAGAGAAAGAGTTCCCCATTTACTATTACAACAATTACAACAATTAAATATATAACTTACATAGCTAATTATTACAGTTAGATAATGAAGAGAGCGAGAGCGAAAGGGGAAAGTTACTTATAATATATAACTCGCCTCTCCTTAAAGAATTCGAGTCTCGTCGAATCTTTTACAAATATACAATCCGAAAATTTAATAGTTTCTTATAGTGATACAGATTTAAATCACACTTAACTAATAACTTGATATATATTTAAGTTGTTTAGCGGTTTTTTTTCCAAGATAAATATTAAACTATATTAGCCATAAATATTCATTTCTTATTCTATAGTTTACATTTTAAAAAAATAAATATAGTGTGATTTAATATAAAAAAAATATTAACGAATAGTTTTCCATGTTTTGCTCTACAAATCCATTTCATTTTTTTTATTATTATTATTTTTTTTTATTTATTTTTATTTTATTTTATAGACTTTAATGGGCGTCTAAATTGTGCAGTGTCTACTTTATTAGGGTTGCTGTGGTGGTATCTGTTAAATCTTTTAGCAGTTTTTTGTCTAATTGCAGTAGGATTTTTAATATATAAATTAGATTTTTGTAAATTAAGTGTAATATTTTCTCTTTTAATATTTTCTCTATCAATGGTTTTCTTTTTAATTGCTTCAGATCTTACCTTAACCTCTTTTAAATTTATGTGTAACTTATTTATAAAATCAATTGGTTTTAATTTAGTCGTGCTGTGAATTGTATTATTATAGAAATTAACTGCTTTTAGTACTAATTCTTCAGAGTCATTAATATTTTCAGCGTTTTTTAATATTCTTATATGCTCTAAGAGAGTCGAATGCATTCTTTCTACATCTGAATTTCCTGTGTGCGAATTCGGTGTTGTAAAATGAGTTTCTATATTATTTTCTTGACAGAACAGCTTTATAAGTGCATTATTAAATTCATTATCCATAATAATTTTATCAGGTTTTCCTAAAAATGCGATTCGCTCTTCGATTTTAGTTTTAATTGTTACCATATTTTTGTCATTTAGTTTATGTGCCGTTCCTAATTTCGTAAATTTGTCTATTGTTGTCAAAAAACTAGTCTTTTGTATCTGAAAAATATCTATATGTACTATTTCATTTGGTTTTTCTGGTGTTGGAGTATGTTGAAATATTTTATTTATTGGTTTTCTGTCATATTTGTTTTCATTACATATTCTGCAGTTATTGCAATATCTATTTATAAATTTTAATAATTTAGGATTATAATAATTATCTTTTAATTCTTCGAAATTCTCCTGGATTCCTCTATGGTTACCTTTAATATGAATATCATCAATGATATTCAATAAAGATTCCTCGGATTCAATATCACTAGCAACTTTTGTACAATTTATGAAATTTATTTTATTGTTACTAGAAAATAATTCAATTAATTTGTTCTGTATTATATTATATTTATTATTGTCAAGCTCCGAGTATACCCCAATTTTTCCTCTTTTTATTTCACGTCTAAATAAATCGTTCAAATAATGAGTATTATTTAAGTCATTCTCAGACACATATATTATTTTATATTTTTTAAAAAGTATTTCGGTTTCTTTATTTTTATTTTTAACTATTCTTATTTGCGTCCTATATTTATTAACAATTTTATTTATTCTAAAGAAATTAATATTTACATTTTCTTCCGTACTATGATTTACTTCAACTCTGCTCAAAAAATCAGCTACCTTATTCTCCTTTCCCTTAATATATTCAATATCGAGATCAAATTCATCTAATAATATTTTCCATCGGATGATTCTAGAATTGGGCTCTTTAAGTGAATAAAGCCATTTCAAAGGCTGATGATCAGTTTGAACTAGAAACTTTCGACCAAAAAGGTATGGACGGTAATATTTCACTGACCATACAATGGCTAATAATTCTTTTTCCAGCGTTGAGTAGTTTTTTTCATGTCCATTTAAAGTCCTACTGGCGTAACTTACTGGTTTGCCATCCTGGCTCAACACCGCGCCAATAGCAGCATTGCTTGCATCCGTGGTCAATACAAATTTTTTATTAAAGTCTGGATAGCATAATATTGGTGGATTTGTTAAAATTTTCTTCAATTTTTCGAAAGCGTCAATATAAGATTTGTCATTAATATCAATTTTACTATTTTTTTTTAAATATTTTATTATAGGGCTAGCAACAAAGGAATAGTTTCTAATGAATTTCCGGTAATATCCGGTTAAACCTAAAAACGATTTAATTTCTTTTACTGACTTGGGTAGCTCCAAGTTTTGTATTATATTAATTTTCTCGGGGTTGGGCTTTATCCCATTATTTGTTATGATATGACCAAGAAAGTTTGTTTCTTTCGATAAGAATCTACACTTATCTATTTGAACCTTTAAATTGTAGTCATTCAGTTTATTAAATACTTTTTGCAAGCTTTCTAAGTGTTCGGTTAGCGAGGTTGAAAAGACTAGTATATCATCCATATAAATTATACAAATTTTATTTATATAATCAGCCAAAATGTAGTTTAGCATTCGCTGAAATGTAGCGGGCGCGTTTTTGAGACCGAAGGGCATTCGAATGAACTCGAAGTGACCACGGGGCGTTGAAAAAGCCGTTTTCTCAATGTCGCTTTCCTCCATCAAAACCTGATGAAAGCCTTTCGCAAGGTCCAAGGACGAGAAATATTGCGCCTTACCTAACTTGTCAAATAATGACTCTATATTTGGCAGAGGAAATTTGTCATCCACAGTTATTTCATTTAGCTTCCTAAAGTCTATAACTAATCGCCATTTCTGCTGGTTCGAATTATCGGACTTCTTTTTAACAATCCACAAAGGGGAATTATAAGGCGATTTGCTGGGGCGTATTATATTTTCTTTTAACATTTCATTTATTTGCTTTTCTATTTCATTTTCTAAAATCTGTGGATGCCTATAATTCTTGCAGTATACTATTTTATTAGAAGTAGTTATTATTTTATGTTTTACACAGGTAGTTGTAGTTAAATTTTGGTTTTTAATATAAAACGTCTTTTTATTTTTATGTAAAAAATTTTCTAATAACTTATTTTCTTCCTTATTTAAGTTTGTAGGCATTAAATCTTTGAATTTATCCAGCTCAAATTTTTCTATATAATTAATTTCCTCATAAGAAATGTTAAATTTATAGTCAATTAGTTTTATTTCGTTATTATTTACTTTAAGAGTATTATTTTGAAAATCTATTATAGCTCCAAAGGGCTGTAAAATATTTATTCCTATTATGCAATCGAATTTTTTATCAATAAAATTAATTAATTTAACAGACATGGTGCTATTTTTTTCTTTAAATTCATCCGGCACATTTACTATCACTTCATCTATAATAATATTATTACCGACCAGGGTATTTAATAAGATTGGTTTTATTAAACTTTTCTTTATTCCTATATTGGAAAAAAAATTATAATCTCCGAGGGTAGTAGCAGCACCACTATCAATTAGGCATCTTGTTTTTGTATTATTTATAGTTAATATTACTATGGGTAATGATAATTTCGAGGCTGCACAGGAAAATTTTCTGTAACGTGAATTGCATCAATTTCCATTGGTTCTTCATTATTACTTAAATGTCTATTATATGAATTTTGTTGATTTTGTCGTAAATTACTAAAATTTTCTAAGTCATAATTTTGGGTTTGTTGTTGCTGATTATTTCTGTTAAAAGTGTTAAAAGTTTGCGTTTGAAAATTTCTGAAATTTCTGTTACAATTATTAAAACCACCACTATTATTTCTGTTATTACGGCTACTATAATTAGGAAAGGTGCTTGAATTTTGAAATCTTTGAAAACCATTCCTATTTAATGAATTATTTGCATTTTGAAAGTTATTATTTGGAAAGGTATTGTTATTTCGAAAATCATTATTGTTTTGAAAACTTTTATACGCAAAACTATTCGCTTGTTTATTATTTACTAGTTTTATATCTTTTAATAAATTATTTTCTAAATAAAATGTATAAGCTATGTTAATAGATCTAATATTATTTTGTAGCAAAAGAGATTTAATACTAATAGGTAAGTAGTTTACATAAATATCAAAAATTAATTTTTCATTATTTTCAGGTGTATACAAAATGTCAGGTTCTAAACTATACTTTGTGTTCATTAAACTTAAAATTTTACTTAATTTATAATGTAATTCCTCAATGTTTCTAGCTTCTTCGTTTAGAGCGTCACTTCTTAAATTAAAAAAACTTCTTTTTACTCCAAATTCCTCCTTAAGCTTAACTATTATACCCTCCCATGTAGGGTTAAATAAGGTTTCAACCGCCTTTAACGCCTTACCTTGCAGTCTGTTGCTTAATACTGTTTTTATTGTCTGTACATGTTCTGCTGGCGTTAGCTGCAACACAGTTGCGACGTCCCTCAGGTAGTTGCTGAGCGTATATTCACTGCTCCCGTTAAATGCAGGCAAGCTCCTCGCTTCACGCAAGCTCTCAGCTAGCGTCAAAGCCATTGTGGGTGTTGTTGTTTGTTCTAAGCAAACGCTGCTCTGCTTCTTTCTCTAATGATAGCTGGCTTGCTTTCTCTTTCGTCTTTCACGCCGTTAGCACTGGAATGCACACCGTACACTTTCTTCTCTTTTTCCGTTAACTTTTAACTTCTAGTAATTTCTTTTCCTTTTTTTTTGTTTTTTTTACGAAGCCAATCTTTTTTCTTGTTTGTCAAAGATTTTGTCCGCTTTAAATATATATATGTACAGTAGTCATATCAATTTGGGCAGTAAAATTGCTCACAAATTATGCACAAATTTGCCGTTTTGCACTCAACTGCGCTAAGTTCAAATTATTTTCAACGATCATAAATTTGTTAGAACTATTCTTTCGGATTAGTTATTACACGAAATATTTTTTTTTTTTTTTTTTGGTTTAGTTTTTAGTTTTTAAGTTTACAAAAATTTCGCTTTTTGCCACACTTTAGTAACTTTTACCAATTCGTCCTTCTTATATATTTTTCGATCACTTTCACAATTTTAACCGTACTTTTTCTACAGATGAATTAAAAAATTTCCTTTACTGTTCCGTTTTCTTCTTCTACTTAGCTCTACTTTTTTGGTACACCAAAATCGCTTGTAATTTGCAGTTCACATCGGTTTGTTGAAAAATTTAACATTTTCTTTTTCCGATTATCACTGGATATGTTTTAACTAACATATCCCATCCTCGTCGCCAGTTAAATTTATTTTTGAAAATAAAATAAATTTGTTAAAGTTTTATTTTTATTAGTTTTATTTTTATTAAAATGGAACAAGTTTGATTACACTTCAAAATAATTTGTTCTTTACTCTTCAAGGTGACTTTGAAGACTACTTTTAACATTAAAAACTATACTTATTCAATTTATTTTAACAGTTAGATTTATACTTAAAATGAAGAGAGAAAGAGTTCCCCATTTACTATTACAACAATTACAACAATTAAATATATAACTTACATAGCTAATTATTACAGTTAGATAATGAAGAGAGCGAGAGCGAAAGGGGAAAGTTACTTATAATATATAACTCGCGCGCGTGTGTGTGTGTGTGCATGTGCGGTTGTTTGCTTTCTGATTCTATTTAATATTCCGTGCTTGTGCGACCATTCAGCAAACTATGTAAACAAGTGTTTTGCGGCAATGAAATTAATTTTTATTAATATTAGTATTACTTAGTGCCACATTTGCCACTGACAAGAGAGAGAAAATGAATAAACATAAACATAAGTAAATAACTTACAACATAAAGAACTAAAAGGACGCCGAAGGCCACAAAATTATGGTTTGTGATTTGGTGAGGTGGCGCATAAATTTTTGCACTCCACCTAACGATGACTAGGCAAAAGTGAGAGGAATATTTATTTATTTTCTCCTTCTAGTTCGAGTAAATGTGAATGTTCCATGTGATGTTATTGATATTTATGTTAGTAACATTTGTGTGACAAATATTTTGTAAGACAATAAATACAATTTTAGCTTAATTTCAATGAATTTACTGCTAGGGAAAGTCATCCTGATTGGATTTTCGCTATCTGAGCCGCATTACTAAAATTTCACACATTCCGCAGTGAATTATAATATAATTTATCTATCATGAAAAAGTACGCATGCATATAAAACTCTCTGTAGGTAAGTAGGTATATATGTACACATATACGCCCACTCACATCACCGCCGGCTACAATCAGCAGTCACCAACCAATCAACATTTTAACCCCACGTGTGCGCTTTTTCTCTGATGTATTTCCCCAACAGCTTTGTTGCTGATATTTCATTGTTTGCTCTCGTGGCATTGTTGGCATTGTTATTGCTGCATTTGCAGATTAAAGCTGTTTGCAGTGTGTGAAAAGTATTTAAATGCCAACAATCGGCTCAGTTTCATTTATTCGAATACCCCACAATCCCATTGGACACAGCAGGGCTCTCGTGGCATTCATTCATACGTAGTTAAGCTCTCTTTATTCAGATGTGAGTGTGTGTGTGTGTATTTTACATGCGTATGCAAATAACGTTCAAATAATGGCAACTACGTACAAAAGAAATATTTGAATTTATATTAAAATGCTCGTTTTTCTCTCTATTTTATGTTTGAATGCAAATTTATTTCTTTATTTCGCTTTGTGATCGAGAAATTCTTGTCACCAAAAAATTTGTTTTAAATTTTTTGAAGTTATTTTGAATTTTGAAACAATTTAAATACCTAGTGACACATATAAGCCACATTGATAGTGTCACTTTCTGCGGGCGATTACACAAGTCTGCGCGTGTCTATACGAATACCAAAATTTGTGTGTATATATAATAAAAAATCTTCTTTTGATGCTTTTTGTGGTAAAGAAATATTTATTTTTGCTTACTTTGTGGTAAAAAAGATACTAAGTATATTATATTGTATTTGGAAATTTATTCCGTCATCCTATTATTCAAACCAACATATTTTCAGCAGTGTCAGCTTTTCGTTATCCCTTAACCCTGGTTGACACATAAAACGGCACTAAAATTAAAAATAAGAGTTTGTGCTGGTAATACTGAAAAAAAGTCTATAGACGTTGTGGTACCACTACGATCAAAGCGAAAAGAAGATTTAGGAGACGAAAAAATGTGTTCTTTTTATGGACCCAATACAGTTTCGTATGCACGGAATGCACGGTAGTTGAGGACATGCGTGTATGTGGCTATAACTTCCCGAAGTCATTATTTTTATTTTTCCTCTTATTCAGATAAGGCGTGAAGGACTACAACTAAACTCAAGAAATGAAGAGACATGCAGTTATCGTCGTTTTATGAGCGATTTATATATCTCGAATCTTCCACAGTTGTCAGATTTCCATTGCGTGAGCAAGCAATCCAGAATGCATTCAGGGAGGTTAGACGGATATTTTCTTCACCGATGGGTCCAAGAATGAAATAGGGTCTGGAGCCGGATGGTACTTATCCTGAAAGTAGCCGAATGGATAATCGAGAGGAGATGGAGCAGGAAACAGATTGGAGTCTTCAGTGACAGTCAGGCTGCACTGAAGGCCCTGGAGAACGCGAAGCAAACCTCAAAGATTGTTCAAGAATGTAAAAAGAACCTTAATTCTGTCGCAAGACGAAACATGCTTGCGTAATCAGATTTCCATTATATGTATGCGTTCCAGGACACTCCGGTGTTCAAGGAAACAAAACTGTCGATAAATTGGCCAACCGTGGACCAGAGCCAATAATCGGCATCAGGAATTGGATCAGCCACTATGTATGCAATTTACATAAAGAGCGACGGTCCGGTCTAGAACGCTGCAGAACTGCAAAGTGTTTTGTGACAAGTCCGAACAGAAAACTGTCAAACTTTCTACTAAAACTTAGAAGGAAATACGTTCGGTCGATGGTCGGTATTATTACAGGACACAACCCCTCTTTATTCTTTCCTATCTCTTTTTCTCATACTTTTCTCCTTCCCTCTTTCCAGAGCTCTAAATACAATGGCCGTTTAAGCCAGAGTGTTTTAGAAGTTCTCATTCTCTCTTCTTGGCTCGACCTTTCCAAATTTCAATTTCAATTTTCAATCTTCTTAAGTGCGCCTGATCATTCGTTCATAAGGTTCGCCGTGAATTGGAAACATCAGGCGGCGATGTAAATCTGTTGCAAGACGCAAAAAACGCGGGGAACGTTCTGCCACTGTCCGATCTGGCCGAAGTTATTTAACAAGTGCCAGTGATCATTGACGAGGACCCTTCAAAATCAATGACATCCCTTGCGAGGGTGCTCAAAGTTTCTGAGGATCTTATCCGTCGAGTTGTCAACGACGAAGATCTCCGGTATAAATTCTTTCTTATTCACATAAGCCAGTTTATACTGGAGCAGATACGAGAACAGCGAGTTATCGGATCAAAACGTCTTCTCAACAAAATTCAAGCTCTATTTGACGCCATCAGAGAATTGAATTATGACTTTATAAGCACCAATAATCCTGGCACTGCGCAAGAAAAACGCTGACATTGCGTCATCAGATTTCCATTTATTCCGTTCACTGTAACATTTTTTGGCAAACCAAAAAAAATTAAAATTTCGTTATAATGAAAAATGACATCTTCAGATATTTGTTTTTTTTAAACCGATTGTTTTTTATCGATCCGGGATTGAAAGTTTGAATGAAGTGAATACATAATTGGATGAAAAGAAAAACTTGTAAGAACTTTAAACGAATGTTTTTTTTTTCAAATTAACGGTAAAAAATATGACATTTTCCGGTCCAAATGCTCAAGAAGTTTGGCTGGTTACAGTGCCCATTGAAGGGTTAATAAAGAAATAAATAATTTGCGTGTAAACTTCTGTTTGGTATTTGGCTGAGGTTCTCCTCCTATTTGTGGTATGCGTCTTAAAGTTATTCCACAAATGGAGGGACCTACAGTTTTAAGCCGACCCCGAATGGCAAATGGTTTTTACGAGAAGCTTTTTCATAGCAGAAATACACTCGGTGGTTTGCCATTGCTTGCCGAGGAGCGACCGCTATTAGAAAAAAAACTTTTTCTTCATTTGTCTTTCAACGAGGTTCGAAACTACCTACTCCGAATTCTGAATGCTAGTCACGCTCCAATGCATTTGGCTACGGTGGCCGCTCGGCGGGTTAATACTAATGATGCATAAATATCAACAAACTCATTAGACTCTCTTCCCTTACGCTAACATTTCTTCATTACATTGTAGCAAAACCAACGTCTCCTTGCAAGTCATTTAACTCAACTTAATGCGCCATTGCTGAAAGCTACTTTGCAGTCATTAAACGCAACAGAAATGCAACAAATTTCGACTGGAGCATTTTCAAAATTCTCTGCTAGAAAGTCCAGTTTTCTATCCATAAGCTCAACATCATTACTCATGTGGCTATTGGTTATGGCGAGAGCTTTGGTGATTATCCACCTTTACACAGATACGCTAAATTATTAATATATCATTAACACTTGAGCCAAAATGGCACGAATATTTGTTAGTTACAAAAAAAAAAGCTTCAAATTAAATGAAACTTAGTGTTTGCATTTCCATATATTCAAAGAAAGAAATTCTTAAGCCAAAACTTTTTTTCTCATCTCTCGCTGCTGGAGTCCATTCAATTCATCCAGCAGCTCGTGATGTTGGTTTCATCAAGGAAGTGATAAAAAAATTTCTGTGCCTGCCCCAAACGACAGCTGTTATAATACCATAGATGCAATGATTTATTTACATATATAAGTAGATATGTTTTTTATGTACATATAATTGGCGCTTAAATTCTTTCTTATTTATAGGAGAGCTACAACTTTGCGCAGGCTTCGAAACGCATATATTTATATGAGGAGCAATTTCGTAGGCCGGAATACCTTTGAAAGAGTCTATCATCGCCTTCCGAGTGGCAATTACAATAAGAAAAATTTTTTTTTTTATCATTTTGTATATTTTGTGGCCATTGAGGGATTGTTAAAGATTAAAAATTCTGCTCATTCGGATGTAGATGGGCTTTCGGTAACTTTGCTTAAAAATTGTCGCTCTTTGGCTAAGCTAATTTTTAACAAATCTTTGGCCGAAGGAATATTTATTGATGATTGGAAGCTGACCTCAGTCACTCGGTAATAAAAGCGATATTGCAAATTATAGACCAATTTCCAAATTATCTGCTGTGTCTTTGAATGCATTGTTAAAGACAAGTTATATTTTCGCGTTAAACATCTAATTAGTCCTCGACAGCATGGTTTTGTTGCTGCAAGATCTACGTTATCTGACTTATCCGTTTTTACTGATGATTGCCACACAGGCTTCCAGAATGGTTTCCAAACTGACGCGATTTACACGGACTTCTCTAAAGCCTTTGATAAAATCTCCCATTCGATTTTAGTAACTAAATTGGCTTGTCTCGGTTTTCATTCTTCGTTCCTTGATTGGATTCGTTCCTATTTAATAAAGAGATGCTGTACTGTAGTTATCGATGGAGTTTCTTCGAAACAGTACATTGCCACCTCTGGTGTACCTCAGGGTAGTATTTTAGGACCTTTGTTATTTGTTTTGTTTATTAATGATATTTGTTCGTGCTTTTCCTTCGCTAATTTTCTTCTCTATGCTGATGGCCTAAAAGTGTACGCCGAAGTTGAATAATTTATTTTCCTGGTGCTTTATGAGTCGTCTATTTCTTAATATTGAAAAATGTCATAAAATCTCATTTTCTAAGCTTCAAAACCCCCTCTATACCTCTTATCATATCATTTATACATATCTTGCTTCGTCTGATGTGATAAAAGATTTAGGGGTCTTCTTTGATTCTAAACTTAATTTTATCGCTTTTGTTGGATGTCACTCATCGCACTTCACTGATCCATATACTCTTAAGATTTCATACTCTGCGTTTGTGCGGTCCAAATTAGATTATGCCTCTTTTATTTGGAGACCTTATCATGCAGTCCATATAAATCGAGTGGAGAGGGTTAAAAAAATTTTTGTGCGTTTCGCGCTACATTCCCTCAATTTCTCAGACCCCAAACCATCATACGACTCATGCGGTCGTTTGATTAGTCTCTGTCCATTAAGTGACAGAGGTACGTTTCAGGCAGTTTCTTTTATCTTCGATCTCGTTAATGGACTAATTGACTTCCCGATTCTTCTAGAAAGAATACATTTTAATATTCCTTGCAGGAATTTTCACCGTTGCAAAATTTTTCATGTTGGCTTTAGGAGGACATTATATAGTGCCAATGCGCCTCTTGTTAGAACACTGTCTGACATTAACTATCTCGCCTCCCTTTTGGATCTAGACTTTTCCAGGGCGAAAAATGTATTTAATACCCCATTAAAAAATTTCTTCCTTTGTAAGAAATCTAAATAATTACCTAGTATATTTTGTTAATTACTTCTATACAAATACTCTTAGTTCTATGTAGTCTGTAAGAAACTTTGTATTTCTTGCCTTACTAAAATGAATAAATAAATAAAATTTAGTCTCTACCGAATGGTAGAGCCTACAAATGGACGATGGCGGTCGAAGCTAAAACATGGTTTGAAAAGTTCCGAGCTTAACACATAGCTGGCACTAGTTTTATTGAATTCACCTCTTTTGTACTAATCTTAAAACGACAGCTGATAAAATTTCATAGTATTCGAGAGTTTTTGAGCTACACTGTTCTTGATGGAGAAAAATATCGTATTTGTACACTGCTTCTTGATGGAGAAAAATATCGTTCCACCGAATCAATGGCTTGAGAAGTGGTATGGGGACTCCGTTTCATCAGAAACAACAATAAAATGATGATTTGCCGACTTTAAACTCGGTCTTAGAGACAATGAACGCCCCGATGATGCACAACGCAGTGGACGTCCAAGTAAGGCGGTAACACCAGAAAACTTCAAAAATATCCACAAAATCGTTTGGAATGATTGCAAAGTGGAATTGTGTGAGTTAGTTGACATCGTAAGAATATCAAAAGAACGAGTTGACTTTATATTGCATGAGCATTTGACTAAGAGAAAGCTCCGTTCAAAGTGGTTGCCGCTTACTGTCGACCGAAAACAAAAACGTGTTGATGATTCTGAGCAGTGTTTGGCCATGTTTAAACGTAATAAAGCGCAATTTTTGCATGGATATGCGACAATTGATAAAACGATGATCCATGACTTCACTCTAGAATCAAAACGATCGTCATCTGATGACGCTCGTCCAAAGTGCCCGAATGCACAACAATCAGCTGGAAAGGTTATGACCTCGATATTTTGGGATGTGAGTGGCGTAATATTTATCGACTATCTTGAGAAGGGAATTATCATTAACAGTAAATGGAGCGTTTGAAGGTCGAAATTGCAAATAAACGTCCCCATATGGCAAAGAGAAAAAAATTTGTTTCACCATTAGACAACACACCGGGTTACAAGTCAATCAAAACAATGGCAAAACTACATTAATTTAACTTCGAATTGCTCCCACATCCACCGTATTGGCCACATTTGGCTCCCAGTGACTACTGGCTCTTCAGAGACCTAAAAAAATGCTCGACGGTAAGAAATTTTGCTCGAAGAAGGAGGTTATCGCTGAAACTGAAGCCCATTTCGTAGCAAAAAATAAATCGTTCTACAAAAGCTGTATTGAAATGTTAGAGTGGCGCTAGAATGATTGCTTTGATCTTGATGGAAATTACGTTGATAAACAAAGCTAATTTGAACTAAAAACGTGTTTTCTTTGTTAGGCCCGTGACTTTTCCTCCCATGTGTTACATCCACTTATTTTAAATGTTAGTTAAAGGGTGAATCTGGGTACCTGGTCATAGTGACATTGCTGGAAACTGTGAAGCCGACGAGTTGGCCAGACTATTAAGGGCGCGAAATTCTTCTTGCCACGTTTGATTCGGAGGTGTTCGAGGGAAGTTCTGAGGATGGCAAAATCTCAGCTCTCAAATTTTGTGGGCATCCTCACGGGGCACTATCAGCGGGGCATACATGCCGTGAGACTCGGAACTACTTCGACTTACATTTTTGCGTCAGCTATATGGGGGATGAGGTGGAATTATCTCAGCACCTGCGCCTTAGCTGCTACGCTCTCTAAGATTTAAGCATCTTGGTTCTTACTACTTTTCTGCGCCTGCTGACATAGCAGGTCTTGATATCAAAAATCTGATGAACTTCATCAGCAGCATTAAACGGCTAACACAGTTGCAAATTAGACACCGTTCATAGTCCACAAATACTCAAACCCCTGCCCTACGAAGATATTCCCAGTGCATACAAGCGTTCAGGGTTATCGAAGATTTGCTTTCTACGGGTGGAGCATTTCGGACAGGTTTGGCGGATGTGGTGGATGTGGTGGAAAGTGATTGCTGTTTTAGAGTAACAAGGGGCGGTTTTGGGTTTTGCCTCCTTACCTGAGTCACTAAATTTTCATGATATCTTATCTGGTCCTGTGCTTTTGAGTAATTAATTTGTTTTTTCGAGTCATTGGTTTAGTTCCATTCTGTGTGATATCTTTCGTTGAAGTGTTTGTTATTAGCGCAATGTACAGGGTAGGCCATTTAAAGCGGGCCCATCTGGCAACCCTATAACTTTTGACAGGAACGTCAGATCGACTAATGACATAGCGCGTTGGAAGCGTCAGTCCAAGACAATTTTTACCATGGAGCAGTACACTCCAAAAGAACGCGCTGAAATAATTCAGCTTTACATCCAAAATAACTTCTCAATTGTGAAAACTCAACGTGCGTTTAAAAAAAAAAATAAAGTTAAAAGTGCGCCATCCAAAAGCACTTTACAGCGTTTATACGCAAAATTTATTAACCACGGTAGTCTCAGCAATACCAGCCACGCATCCAGACAACGTACACGACGTTCTGCTGAAAATATCGAGGCTGTACGAGCCAGTGTTGAGGAGGCTCCGCGAACATCGAGTTATCGTCGTTCTCAGGAATTAGGCATCGCCAGGACAACACTCAGGCGCATAATTCGCATCGATTTGAAAATGTTTCCGTACAAAATTCAAATGGCACAAAAATTAAACCCGGCTGATTACCCGAAACGGCTTGATTATGCCAAATGGGCCGTCGAAACCGTTCGAAATGAACCCGACTTTTGGCAAAAAATCATCATGTCAGACGAGGCTCATTTTCAGTTGAATGGAGGCGTAAACAAGCAAAATTGTCGCTTCTACGCTGCCGAAAATCCTCAATTAGTTGAAGAACAGCCTCTCTTCGATCAAAAAGTGACTGTGTGGTGCGGTGTTTGTGCGGGAATGGCCATCGGACCGTTCTTTTTCGAAAATGAAAATGGAGCCTCTGTCACCATCAATGGAGAGCGTTATCGTGCCATGATACGCGATTTTGTTATGCCAATCACCGAAGAAAATGACATGGAAGGCTACTGGTTCCAACAGGACGGGGCTACATGCCACACTTCACGCGCTACAATCGATTTTTTGAAGCCACTGTTCCCTGGAAGGTTGATTTCGAAAAATGGTGATTTTCCGTGGCCACCGAGATCACCAGATTTGACGCCACCGGACTTTTATTTGTGGGGTTATCTGAAATCCAAGGTATACATCAACAAGCCAAGGACTCTAACTCAACTTAAAAACAATATCCGACGCGAAATCGCCGCCATACCGGCCGAAATATTGGCCAAAACGATGGAAAACGCCGAAAAAAGGACACATTTGGCCATCAAGGCCAGAGGCAAACATTTGAAGGATATCATTTTCAAAAACTAGCTGGAACAAATCTCCTTGAATCAAAATAAATGATTTTTCATATCAACACAAAAAAAAATGTTTTTTTCAATGTTTTTTTTCAGAAACAAATGGGCCCGCTTTAAATGGCCTACCCTGTACTTAGCGCAAGGTAAGTTTGCAATTAAACGTTTGAGATTAAAATAGTTGAAGTGCCAATCTGGCACTCCTCAAGTAGCACTAAAGCGCCGTTTTCATACCATTATAAGACCTCCTACAGGCAGATATCTACAGCCAGCCAGAGCTGTTGATATAATGGAGAAGATTGATGGGATTTAGGTTGGCGCACTGGCCCAGACTGTCGAAGAAAGAAGCACCCAATGACCTTACCTTAATCGTCTAGCTGCCAAACCCGGAAATTTACAGAGATAATGCTCAATAGTCTCCTTCTCTGAAAGCTCCCCACAGCTTCTGCAATGGGGTTCAAATGGTCACCCTAGCTTTTCCGCGTGTGTGCCTATCGTCCAGTGACCGGTAAACACAGCTACGACTTTGGAAATTGAATGGCGAGGAGTCCTGAAAAGCATTTTGCTTGCCTGCAGGATCGCAAAGACTTCTGCTTGAAAAACTCTAGCAGTATTAGGCAGTTTAAAAGAGATAGATAAATTGACTGATTAAGAGAAAATCTGTGCTCTGACTCCCGATTCCATTTTGGAACCGTCAGTGAAGACAGAGGTGCAATCTTTGGGGCAGAAAGATTGCCTTAGCACGGCCCACAAACCTCTGACCAAGGCAGCACTCGGGCAAGTTTTACATGCAGTCCTTTGTACCCTCCCCAGTTTCGTAATATTGTAGCCCTTCCGAAGAGCTTCCCACATGTATCCCAAACCAGGCATCAATACGTTAAGTTTGTCAAAACCACTGCGTTGTACATCCACAGCACGACCTGTGCTTGAGTCCTCATTTTTTACCGAACATAGATTTGCAGGAGTAGAAGGCTATACTGACGTTCTTTACTCAATTTTCAATGTGTAGCTTCCAAAGGAGTTTGGAGTCAAGTGCTACTCCAAGATACCTAACTTCCGATTAGAGCGGGAGAACGTGGTTGTTTAATTTGAGAAGTCGCAAGGGTGGAGGTTTATATTTTCTGGTAAACAGCACCAGCTCCCTTTTGCCAGAGTTGACTCGGAGGCCGCAAGTGGAAGTCCAGCGACTGAGTACAGCCAGTGACCTTTCCAAAATCTCAGCCATGACTAAGGGAAACGGTCTCGATACCATCAGGACCAAGTCATTGGTGTATGCTACTACCTTAACCCCACCATTATTTAAAATTTTCAGAACTTCGTCAATAGCAAGTAGCCAAAGTAGGGGCGAAAGGACATCAGCCTGCGTCAACCCCCTATGAACGAATCTAGTGACTTTAGCCGCTCTTGCGACCGCTTTAACTTCCCTGCAGCCAAGCAGGACGTCTCCAAATACCTGATTATAAAATAATAAATAATAAATAAAATTATTTTGGCATAGTTTTTGATTAAGTCAATCCTCATTTTGGCGGTAAAATACAATTTAAGAGAAAATTATTTAAATTGTGCTAAAATATAAATTAAAAACTCGCTATTTCAATTTTTGCTTGCATTCACAATACGATTTTGTATAATTAGTTACAAAAAAGTAAAAAAAAAAAAAATCACTAAATCAAATCATCTACGCCATCCATCTTGGGTCAACTCCACGCTTCGCAGGCGCTCTCAACAATTAACCTGCCTGACCGCAGCATCCAACATCTAATTGGCCAACGCTCTACACAACTCAAAGTTATAGCAATTAAAACTTTTGTCTCTGCATTTGTACGATTTTACTACCAACGGATACGTTGCGCCGCCGCCAACTCTTGTAGCCAGACGGTGCAAAGCCCAAAAGAGTTGCTGTAGCCGCTTGTAACCAGTAAACGTTGAGGCGCCGCTTTGATGTTGTCTGTGTTACTCTTCGTTCTCTGTTATTTCGTTTCACTATCTTTTTTAGGCAACTCATTTAGCAGCTGTGCGCCACATTCAGCTACAACTGAAAACCACAATTCGAGTTAGTTCGGATATTCATAAATGTTGCAAAAAGTTTGAACTCGAAGTGTAAAGCGAAATTCTCCATTGAAGCTCCTGTGTGAAATCTTCAACTTCATCAACTGAAATGCGCTTTTTCGCGCCAACGAAAGGGATTTAGACATCCGCTGGAGCGAAGTAACTGTCTAATTTGTTGTTGTTGTTTGTTTTGGTGTTGGCGTGAATGTCATTATGAATGAAATGTATTTAGCGCAAGGTAAATTGCAATTAAACGTCTGAGATTAGAAGTGAATGCAAGTGGATGCAAGAAGATTCCATTACAAAAACATGAGTCAAAACGTAAATAAAGAAATAATTATTTATGAGCTGAAACTTAATTGGGCTTTTGATGTGTCAGAAACATCTGCGCGTAAGCGAAAATGGAAATATGATGCAACGATTTTTGTGCCATTGATGAAGAAGCAAGCTATTCAAATATTTATTATACTCAAGTATTGAAAATTTGAAAATGCTGCCTTGCAGTGTGTGGCAGAAAAAAGGAACCGCGATTATTCATGAACTATAAAAGATATATATTTCAAATTTTGTTTTTTATATGAAAGTATGTACAAAGCTACGAGTCGCAATTACTCAATAAGCCGTGTAGTTTTCATCCTTGTCGAGTACAGCCTGGCATATTCTTCATGCTTTGAACCAGCTTTTCAGCGTAGCTCGTCGACAAACAGATCTAGATTTTGCGAACTTTACGCACGAAATACTTTAAATCATGGACTGGCCTTCCGGCAAGATGCGTTTTCATAGTTCCCTACTCAATTTCAATGGGGTTGGCGTCTGGGGATTGGGAAGGCCAGTCCAATACTGTTACCCATTTTCGTGTTTTGTTGTTTATCAATGTGTTTTTCTGAGAGCATTGGTTTTGACGATGTGGGCGGTAGGATATGTTCGCCTCCTTCAGTTGTTGTTCGATGGTGTTTAATACTCACATCTATTCCATTTTAACAAGAACTGATCATGCTTGGCGTAATCACAAAGAAGGATCCCACTTAAAAAGTTGGACGATCGCTTTATCCTCCTTTTTTGTCGTCATTCGTTTCAAGCCGCGCTCGGAAAAGTCATCAACATGGTGCACCTTATACACCAAGATAATTTCGGCCCTTTCGTATGCGTGCATAAAAATATTGCCTGAAAACGCTTCGCGCACTTCTCACTCATTTTTGTTTGGTTGCCTTTACAGGAAAGTTTCGAACGACACTAACCTGAGTTAGCACTGGCGTCGTAGCTCTTGAGTGAGACTATTATGCAGCAAAAAGCAGAACGAAATATATCTTGAAGTTACAAGAAAAAAACCGGTTCTTTTCTTCTGACACAAACTGTACCTAGAAGCAGACAAAATTGAGGTCGAAGCAACAACGGCTTGCGCGTTTCAGTTCGGACCACGCTCGACTATATCCAGTTATGGTGGCTTAGCACAAAAAATGTCATCGAATTCGTTTGCTATTCGCACAATTCTTCTTCATCTTCAACTTTATTTAGGACTGTGTCCTGTTTTATATCAATGTTAGATAATAAAATTATACATCTACCTAGCGATCTCACCATATTTGATCTCTCTACCATGTCGGTTCCACTCTTTTCGGTGTTGTCGGCTCCACTAAGCTTCATCTTCAATTTCGCATATGTGCCTTATTTATTCGTTGTTGTAGCAGCTGCCAGTGCTATGTAGTTACCGGTCAGCTTCATCTAACGGTAGACCCAGGAATCGTGCTGTTTTAACAGGTTGAGTTCAGAGGGCGAGGGGTGTTAGGTGAGTAGAGTTGATGAGGCTTGTGAAAAGGTGGTTAGAGTATCGTGTTGGGTGCCTTCACATGCTGGACATATGTTGGGTATGTCGGGGTCGATTTTGGATAGGTAGGAGTCTCGTCTGGTACAGTATCCAGAATGAAATTGGGCTAAAGTTACGTAAGTCTCGCGGTGTAGCTAAAGTTCTTCATCTGCAGTAGGTGGTGGTCGGACTCCGATGGCGGCATTCAGCAGTTGGGAGTTTAAAAAGGTGGTAAGAATCTGCCGATGAATGTCGTTTAGTGTTTAGTGTGTTACTGTCTAATCCAGTAGCTGTTAGTGCATTTTATCGTGGAGCTCATCAGAATAGTTGAAGCGATTCCTCCTGACGTGCCTGGGAGGTGGTTCCGATTATAGCATATGTCTGGAGCGGTGATAACTTCCGTAGCACCCGAGGAGAAACTGCTTGGTGAGCATTTTATTTTGCTTCTTGACAGGAACATTGATGCCATTTCAATTGCAGTCGGTTCTACTTTACCGAAATGACTCGGGTTTTCCCCACAAAAGGCTGCTGCTTCAGTAAACTAGCCAAGTCTAGTGCATTATACCTGACCCTTCGATACGCTGGTGAACGAATCTCTTCTACACTGATATGGCAGGTAGACTTTGCATCTCTGCAGTGCTTATAATTCGCTACTTTGCGGAAGTGTCAGCTCGAGTTTCTACTCCGTGCGTAGTAATTGGTCTGACGCACGTTTTGTAAATTCTGATTGTCTTTGTTTTGACACCCAACGTCATGCAGGTATCCCGATATGCAAGATGCTTTTATAGCTTGTGTCTAAACTTCTCTCTTAAGAGAAGACTACCTGACTATGTAGTATTGCATCATCATCATCATAGTTCCTCGAGCTCTTTTGCAGAGCTTAGGGCCGAAACAAAATTCCACTCTCCAGGTGGCGATGGAAGGACTCTCGTGTGAGATAGTGCACATCCAAGTTTGACGTGGGCGATCTCAGCGTCGACCTCCCTGCGGATTCCATTGAAAAGCCATTTTGTTGGCAACATTTCTGCCTGCTCGACGGAGGACGATTAGTCTAACTCAATACCATTTTCGTATTTTTATTGCGGAATTAATTGGACAGCTATTAGTAAGCAGAGGAAGGTCCATATTGGAGTTTATTCTTGGTCAAAAGTTGCTGTACCTTTTATAATTCTGAGGCATTTGTTGACAAACGTTTGAAGATGTCGACTTATGTGGGCAGACACGATGCAGATCTCAGGGTCTCTGATCCATATACGAGAACGGCTTTAACGCTGGTACTGAACATTTTAAGTTTTATTTTTAGTGCGCGTAAAGATCAGAAAAAAAGATCTCCATCACTCAAAATCAAGTTTTTTTACTAAGTAAAATAGTTATTCAAAAACGAAATGGGAGGACTATTTTTGCGCCACCTTGTATATTTCATAACTTTATTCTTCTAACTGTTTTATATAAAAATAAACAAATAGTTGAACTTTCTTCCTATGAAAAAATTCAACGAATACTTCTGCTTACATTTTGCTCTTTGAAAATTTTTTCTGAATAAAAACCAAAAACGCCAAAAATGCGCAAGGTGATATGAAAGCTTTCACGTAGATTCAGATCCATTTTTAAATTTCGAGCAAAGTCGCGAAAATATGTAGCTTCAGAACCTAAGGGAATATTCCTAAGTGGTGAGCCTTCTTCTTCTTTTCTGATTTTCACATCGGTGGCGACGTCAATAAGCAAAATTGTCGGATTTGGGGCTCAGAAAATCCACACGTTACTCTAGAGAAGCAAATGCATCCACAACGAGTCACTGTTTGGTGCGGTTTTTGGTCTGGCGGCATCATCGGGCCATTTTTTTTTTCGAAAATGAGGGAGGAGCCGCGGTTACAGTAAATGGCGAGCGTTACTGTGACATGCTCAACGAGTTGTTTCCAAAAATTGAAGAGGATGACATGGACGACATTTGGTTTCAACAGGACGGTGCAACTTGTCACACTGCCGAAGTTACACTCGAACTTTTGGCTACCGTTTTTGAAAACCGAATAATCAGCCGAAATTCCGATATCAATTGGCCGCCTTGGCGCTGTGATTTAAGCACGTTGGACTATTTTTTGTGGGGAGCCGTTAAGGACAAATGCTATGCGAACCATCCAGAGACGAGTGATGCTTTAAAACACGAAATCGAAGTTGCCATTTATGAAATTGGAGCCCAAACAATCGAAAATGTGCTTAAAAATTGGGTTGATCGAATGGCCTACTGTAAAGCCAGTCGTGGCAGTCATTTGAACGATATCATTTTTCATTCATAAATGACAGTGTTCAATCTTCAAAATAAAAAAAACGTTTGAAAAAATATTGGTTCGTTTTTTTTTATAGCCGATTCAAAAAACAAATTTTACATGGCCCACCCTATATTTGTTTTGTATATACTCAAACTCAGCGCCATCTACTCCGTCATATTGAAATATGTTTTTGTATTCATAATTTTGAAACAAAGTTAAGGCGAATCTATTAAAGGTTGTATCGGTAAATCAGCTGATTTCTTTTTGTTTCGCCGTGTCCATGTGACTGTCAGCACAGAATGAAAGAAGGCGAATTCATTCTTCGATACCTACTTTACCAATACTTTCCCAAGACAATCAAATGCACAAAACATTGTTGTTGGTCTAGTGCCAGCCAGCACCTTTAATGAAATGCGACTTGAACAAATTTGAGCATAAATAATACTTTTTAAATATCTACATCCAGCGCAATCTAGCGTACCCGCATTTAGGAAAAGTATTCATCTGCGCTATTCTAAGAAATTTTCGCAGTACATATGAAAAAAATGCGAGTTTTCAAATATCTTCGCGTCAGCTTCACCGCATAGAAAAAACAAATTAATATATTTTACACTTCCCTTTCTGTGTGGGTGGAATGGCTCCGGAATATATGGCCACTAGCGAAAGTTTCCCTGCAACCAAAAGTGTCAAAAGATTGCATTCTCTCTGTGGATATAGTTGGTGTATTTGCAGTTGCTGTACAGCTTGCAGTCTTGGCATTAAGCTGATTAATGCAATCACAAATATTTATTTTGCTCTTAAGCATAATACGCCCGTCAGTCATTCAGGCAACCGTCATCATCGTGGACATAGCGAATTCTGCAATTTCCATAATGATTTGTATGCGTAGTGTGCTTACAGGCGCTGTTGCTAAGTGGGCCAACAATAAGGGCACAAAGAAGAGGTGGCGGCTCCATCCGCAGGTCGCTGCTCGCAAATGTCGCTTGCGGCCATAATGTATTCGTATATGACGAAAATATTAAATTATGTATTTAGTACGTACAGTTGGGCTTGCCGTACGACTGCTGGATGATGCTTAAACGCAATTGTCGAGTGCTTGGCAAAGTAATTTAATATAATGTGGATTTCAGTATTTACAAATAAATGCACTTATTGAAAAATGCTTACGGAAAGTATAATTGATTCTTTGTTGCAATTAAAAGTGCTTTTTGTTATTTTCTTTTATTTATTGATGTCAATAACTTAGTAATGTACTGAAAGTAAAATATCTAAAGAGAATTTTCCACACATTCCATTCAATTTCCTTCGTTATAATAATCTTCCTAATTATTGATGCGATTGGGGTATGAAAACAAATTCACTGCTTCTCCAAAGCGGTCGATCGGCAACTTTTGCTTCGTAGTTAAGTATTCCCAAGTCCTTGAGATCGTTTTCTATCACCTATATCCATCGGTTTTTCGGTCTGCCCTTGGCCTACAAGCCTATTAGCTTTCCTGTCATGGCTCTCTTTGTGGCACAGTCAGCAGGCTTGCGGGTAACCGGACCTAGTCATCTTTAATAAAACGCACGGTTGTCTCGTTCTGAATGAGATCGTTTAGTTCGGAGTTGTACCGGATTCTCTAGGTATCATCATCCATTCTTATTGGACCAGAAAGCTTTCTTAAAATTTTTCTTTCCATGCTGGCAATCAGCGCACAGTCAGCAACTTTAAGAGCCCATACCTCACATCCATACGTTAGGGCGGGATTTCTATTTCAAACGCCAAAAAATACGAATTTTTATTGGGAAAACTATCAGTTGAATCTTTTGGAAAATGTACAGCCATATTTATTATGCATTATATAAAATCAACTTCAATTTTTGGTCGATTTTCTGGAAAATTGTGGCTTTGACAACGCTCGAGTTGAAATTTCTATGAAAATTCCTGGTCGCTGGCCGCCACGATAACTCAGCTCCAGGTTGTCTAAAAGGAAAAATTCAAATGGCATTTTACTCCTTATGAACATAGTTTCAGTATGAGCTATTGAAATTCTTTTTTTCGAAAATTAATATAACTGCGATGGTTGAAAGACAAAGTTTGTTTTTTCGCACATTTTTTCCTCGGATTTTTATTTATAAAAAAAAGTCATGCATGTATTTTATTTTCCGTAGTTTATGATAGAGACAGATATTATTTCGAGATTGGGGTCAAATTTGACAGCAATCGACCGAATAGTTCTCGAGATATCATGGCGGCCGTATAGAAAAATGCTGTTTTGAGAAAAACTCATTCAAATATTTATGTGAAAAAAGGTATATATTTAAGACTCACAGCATTCTCGTGTTAATCAACTATTTAAGGACTATATAGTGCTTCCTCTTCCTCTTAAAAAAATTGATTTTGTACCATTTGCTGACCCCGACGTAAAATTCGAGCTTCTTTCGTTGCATTAAGGCTCCGCCTGGCAGACCTTTGTAGTCTCTGTTTGTCACGGGCTTTACAAAATGTTTTGGCATTTTCACCAATGACAATGCCAATGGTCGCCATTGTTTTGAGGATTGCATAAAATCCTTCCTCAATGCAGATGTTTGGGCGCGAGTCGCCAGACAGTAGAGTTAAAACTCTCGTTGTTATTTTTTGACTTTCGCCACCCAAAAATCGCTCCAACAGTTCTTTATTCGACAAATCCTCGTAGATAGTCACTATAGCAGCAGCAAGATCGTCGTTCATTGGCACTTCATGATTGAATTGATCCAATGTCCCTTCCTCTTCCGCTTGGCGCCACTTACACCAACTGTCTGGCCCTGGCGGACAAAGCATATGTTGTGGATTTTCGTTTGTAGAGATTTTATGGTAACATGTGGCCCACACAGCATTGTAGATATCATCAAGGGAACTCGGATTTCTTCGGATTGCTAAATCACAATAAAGTGTCAAGTCATTAATCAATTGAACTGTAAATTTTACATTTCTTCCCAGCTTCAATTTCTTCTTTGCCTCTCGTAGACGTTTGCCCATACGCTTCTGCACATGCCCCACACATTCCTTCTTTTGTACAATTAACTCATCTCCGTAAGGTTTGTCATCCAGTATACCTTTGAACGTCTTTGTGTCGTATATTGGTGATGATATACTTGGAATACATCACTTGATATAAATCTTTCGCGAGCCTGAACATTTCTTTCACGCAGTCTACTTCCATTTTGCCGGCAGATCCCTCGTGATTTGCCGAACATTCGTCTACTTCAGTTGGTGGTCAATCCAGTTGTCATATTCAGGCGTGCCACATTTTGATTCCCATATTTTACTGGCGTGGCAATAAGCGCATTTCACCACAAGATCGATAACTTTTCCTGTATATTTGCCAATTAGGGTGGCGAATCCAAACAACGAACTAAACCCTCTCTTCTTCCAAGTTCCATCACCAGACACAGCTATTCGTGACGTTGAATTTCCATGTTCAGTTTTTTTCATTTTCTGTTCTTCAGCTGCTTTCCTTGTCACCAGATCATATATAGCTTTTGCACCAGTGTGAATATTTTCAAACGCAGCATAATAAAGATTATTGCTGACACCTTGACAAATATCCATGAGACCACAAAAAAGATTCAAGCCTTCTTTGCCACTACTTAATAGCTTCATAATGAATACAATTCTTCTGTTAATTTCATACACTCGTTCGATCAGTGGACCAGAATTTATATAATTCACACTACACATGCACTGCACAGCCAATTTAAAACCTAAACCACGAAAAGATGTTTCACTGAAACGTACTTTTTCGTTACATTCCTTGCATACTACAAGATCAGAAAGGCCAGTAAAGACAGACTCGAAGGCAATGATTCTATATCCATGAATCGAGTCCACTTTAATTTCATCGCCACTTGTGTGCGATAATTTTTCAGCTGACGTACTTGCAAATGTAGTTTCGATTTGTGAGTGAATTTGTTTCCATGAAATTGTCGTTTTTTCGATCAACTGGGTCGTGATTTGGAACGTTTCGTTGCTTTTCTGTCCATAACTTTATACGCGCGAAGGTCTGCACTACATAAAGTCTCACTAAATACTGAAGGATTCTCTGTATTATTTATACTACATGCCTGCTAATCTACTTTCAACTAGTACGACTAAAAATGTCAGAACTGCATAAGGACAGAAGTAATTCTCGGAATAAAAACTGGCGCTCGGCTATTGCTTGCGCGCTTTCTCAGTATTATGGAGCGCGCCGAGTTCATTGATCACGCATAACTTCGTCAATTTAACGAATTTTGTCATGAAATTTTGCACAGAGTTCTTTGAAAGTATAATAAACAAGAATCGTTAAAAAAAAATCGATTTTTTTAAGCCGAGGAATGGGAATCCCCTCTTAAGCTTGGTCAGACAGCGCCTTGTACATAGTCAGCTTTGTAGTTTTAGACAAGAGCCGGGACTTGAACAAGTTAAGGTGGGTATAATACGTTTTGTTGCCGTCACTGATGCGACTCTTGACTGCGGAATCACCGCTACGTGCGCGACCATAACACCCAAGTACTTAAAACGCTGCACTGCTTCAGAAGTAAACGAAAATTTTGTACCTGTGTAGGCCGCCTTGACTTCAGCAAATATTTGGTTTGCTTTCGTTTACAAACAGACCAATGCCGTTTGCAATTTTTTTAATTTTTAAAAAGGTTTCTAAAATTCTCATTGGCGTTAAACTTACCTAGAAAGTCAATAGACAAAAGAAACTTATCAAATAAGGGAATAAAATTTCATCAAGTTTTATGGAGAAATTTAATTTCATTGCAATTTCTTCTTCTTGATTGGCGCAATAATCTCTTATGGGATTTTGGCTGAGTTTAATAAAGCGCGCCAGTCATTTCTTCCTCGTGCTAATCCACGCCAGTTAGACACGATAAGTGAAGTCAAGTCTTTCTCCACCTGGTCTTTCCAACTCAGAGGAGGCCTTCCTCTTCCTCTGCTACCACCAGCTGGTACTGCATCGAATACTTTCAGAGCCGGATGGATACAAACCATTCGGACGATATGAAGCAGCCAAAAGAAGCCGCTGGATCTTTAGTACGCCATGTTTATGTCGCCGTGTAGTTCATACAGCTTCTTCCGTCGTCAACCTGCAAAGGTCCAAAAATCTTGTACAGAATCTGTCTTTGAAACACTCCAAGGGACGCTTCATCGGATGTTGACATCGTCCACGCTTCTGCGCCTTACGTTAGGACAGGTATGATGAGAGCCTTGTGGAGTGTTAGTTTTGTTCGTCAAGAGAGGACTTTACTACTCATTTGCCTACTCAGTCCAAAGTAGCACTCGTTGGCAGGAGAGATTCTTTGTTGGATTCCAAGGCTGTCATTGTTATCGGTGTTAATGCTGGTTCCTAAATAAACGAAATCTTTTACAACCTCGAAATCACAACTGTCAATAGTGATGTGGGTGCCGATACGCGAGTGCGCCGACTGTTTGTCAATATCATCGGCATACGCTAACAATTGTGCGCGCTTATAAAAAATTCTGTAGGACATAATAGCATCTTGAAGGAGATCTCCCATTCCTTCTCTGATATTCGTCCGCAAACTGTGCTTTGAGGGTTGTGCTAGGGCTATCCTTCCGAGCAGGCAAGATTGGAAAGAGGGGAGAGTCGGTGCGGATATAGATGCCTCTGTTTTCACTGACGGATCTAAAATAGAGTTTGGAGTGTGAGCGGGGATCTACTCTAAATCAGCCAGCATTTCGGTCTCCTTTAAACTGCCGGAGACAAGCAGCGTCTTTCAAGCAGAGGTCTTCGCGATCCTGCAGGCATGCAAAATGCTTCGGGATCGCTGTTGGGAGGGAGACATTAATATTTTTTCCGATAGCCAAGCTGCAATCAAGACACTGTCGTCGCCGTATTGCAGCTCTCTTCGCGTGAACTCCTGTAAGGAGGAACTCAAAAGTCTCGAACGTGCAGGAAACATTTCCCTGATCTGGGTTCCAGGGCACAGGAATATAGAGGGAAATGAAATTGCCGATGAGCTTGCCAGGAAGGGGGCGGCAGAACCGGATCCAGCTGCCCCCTTCTCAGACATTGGTATCCCCTTGGCCGTCGTTAAATGGAAACTACACAACTTCTTTCTAAGAAAAGCGCAAGACAGATGGAGGTCTGTCTCATCGTGTGCTATTTCAAAAGCTTTATGGCCTCAATACGATAGAAACAGAATGCCTAAGGTGATGGGAATCCCCCACCATTCAATTTCCAAACTCATCGCGGTGATCACTGGTCACTGGGTGATCGGCACTCATGCGGAGAAGCTTGGAATTCCGTACAACCCCTATTGCAGAAGCTGTGGGGATCCTGCAGAGAAAGAGACTGTGGAACACTTTCTCTGCAAATGTCCGGCTCTGGCGGCTAGGCGCTTGATATTCCTTAGCGTCCCCTTTGGGGATGACTTGATGAAATTCTCCAGCCTAGATCCCTTTTCTCTCCTCCGCTACATCAACAGCACTGGATGGCTGTAGACGGTTTTCTCTCCTCCCTAAATCCTTTCACAGGTAGTGGTCCACATTATGGTATCAAAACGGCACGTAAGTGCTACTTGTATTGTGCCTGAGCGATTAAGTTCTGCGGCTCGTACGAACTTTTCCAGCATCAGGTTAAAGAAGTCACACGACAGCGAGTCACCCTCTCTGAAACCTTGCTTGGTATGAAACGGCTCGGAGAGGTCCTCCCCAATTCTGACGGCGCTGCTGGTATTGAGCACAGATTTGTGAAGCACAGATTTTGAAATCGAAAATTCCAATTTACTTGGAGAAACAGCTAAAATCCTTCGGGTCCTCAACGGGTTAATGGTAAGATGGTCGAATGTGCAACCCATCCATGTATTTTTATTTTTTATTTTTTATTTTTTATTTTCGATTTTATTTTATTTGATTTTATTTTATTATATTTTTTATTTTTACCAAGTGGAAAACTAAATATGTATATAAACTTTCGAAAGTCATGTGGAATGCAATTCCTATGGATTATTTGTGCAACATTTCACAACATTTAAGTGTTTGTCTGCATTCAGCTTTGTGTAAGCTGCTTACACAGTTGAGGCAACAACACCTAACAAGGCAATCGAATACAATTTCTTGCTCTTGGACTAAGTCAATATGGCTGTGACATGCAATCAAGCAGCTTAACAAAAGCAACAACAACATCAATGCTATTTTTAGGCTGCTCTAAGCCAAACACTCCACTAAAGATGGCTTAGCAATAGATTTTGTGATTGAGTTGCCTACCGAATATATACACACATGCACACACATACAGCCATACAAACATGCAAATGCTTCGTTGGTTTGAAAGTCAAATGTCGACAGGCTGAGACGTGGCAAAAGCCTAGAAATTGGCTTCATCCTGTGATGCGGCAGTGGCATAGGGTTGAGCCCGGCACAGCTGTTCACAATGAAAGCCAACCAAGAGGCCAGTTTACTCGCAACGTCTTGTGTTATTGTGAAAAATTCCCAAACAAACTACACTGTGTGAGCCAAGGCGGCGGGAAGATGGATGTTTCGAAGATACTCGTACAAGTAAAGAAAAACCTAACGAAATTTGCATAGTAAATTCTTTGGCATTGCCTCCTTCACAAATTGCCTATTGACTTATGTATGTAAGTTAAGTGTGAGTACATACATATGTATGTATGTGTGTGTGGGGTTGACTTTGGTTACAAGCAAGCCGTTAGGCAACAGAATGCAGAATCTGAAGTAGCTAAGAATAAAGTAATAGAAAGGGTTTTTTACTTTGTGCCTGTGTTGGTAGGTAATTTTCAATATGGCTTTAGCACTTGAGTGATTGGCGCATGAACTCCATTGAATTGCTTGTATTCGTGCTGATGTAGATAAATAGTTGGATAAGATATGGGGCGTTGTTGGGGTCATGTGAATCAATGATGCTCGTGCCGGGAACCTAAGGTTAGGACGCTTTGACATGCAATCTTTTTTACAAATTGATTTGGGGTGTTTCGCAAAGAGAAATAAGGAATGAGGGAAGTAGTCAATTTATAAAAAATAACTGTTGGCGGGGAGATTTGGAAATTCTATAGTAAACTTCCAAAAAAATTTAAGCACATTTTTTAAGAAACTCGTTTGTTATTAAGACTCTGAGACTTACAGGAATGCTGACAACATAACTAAATATATATTCGATATGAAATATGGTATACTTCAGACCCGGCATTAGATGCTCTGGTTAGTCTACCACCACTTGATGCTCTCATCCAAAGGGAGGCCTTGAAGGCCATCTGCAGGCTGAAACACAATGGGAATTGGTAGAGATTCTCTCCGGCATTGGCAACAGAGAAGCCATGGACTTCGATCCAATAATTCTCCCCATGCCCCTTGACCCCATACCAGCAGGAGTCGTACTTGAAAAGAGATATAGTGTGGTGCTGTCAGAGGTTCCATTGTGATCAAACTCTGAAAAGGAGCCCAGGAGCCACTGTCTTCATTTTCACGGATGACTTCAGGACCGAGCAGCACGGATCCGGCTCTGGTGTCTACGTGGAATCCAGCGGTACAAAACTACACTTTGCTCTTGGAATGCATGCATCTGTGTTTCAAGCGGAGGAGTGTGACGTTCAAGAAGCTATGAACTTTGTTGTGGAAAACAGGTGGAGAGGCAGATCTGCGTTATGGCCTAAGACCCTCCAACCACTTCAAGGGTAATTGAGTCCTGTAAATCCAAGATGAACTATGTCGGCAAACATAATATCCTGATGCTATCGAGGCTTCTGACTCTTTAGCGAGGGCCAAGGAAGTTGGCCTAGAGCCTGTTCTACCACTCCGTTCTGCAGCCATCAAAGCCATAGTTAGCAAACAGGTTACTTCAACCCATAAGCGAGCTTGGTGACCGACCGACTGTCGCAGATCCTCCTCTCATTAAGCAGAAGGAACTGTAGGCAGCTGGTTCGACTGATGACGGGCCACTTTCTGTGGACAAAGCACATGGATAAGATAGGCATCTCTGACAGTGCACCTTGCCCAGCATTTGGAGAGGAGGATGAGACGGCGAACCCCTTTATGTGCGTCTGCCCGGCCTTCGCTCGAATCAGGCTTGCGGTTTTTGGTACTGATGTGTTAAGAAGCGATCATCTTGGCTCCTTGGCACCACAAGATCTTCTCAGATTTCTTCAGAGGTCGAATAGCTTTAAAGAAAATTAAAAAGGGAACGCGAATGCAGTAGAATGGACTTAATGAAGGCTGAGTGCTGTACTTGCTAGTTGTCCTGACAAAAAAAAGCATGAAATGTTCGAAGATGTTCCTCAGTTTCCTTTCAGAGGTGAAGAAAATATTGCCTTGATGTTCTTATTGGTTTCCGGTTACCACTTTAGGAGAAAGACTGATGAAACTGGTTAGGTGGTTACTCTGCCAATAAGGAGAAAGATATATAAGAGGATTGGTATGTAAAGCTTATTTTGAGAAGATTTCGGAGCAATACATTTTTTTTATTGTACTAAAACCTTCAGAAATTGTGCTACTTTATTAAAACCTCGTTGTTCAACATCAAATTTTCTAAAATACTACTCCATTCTTGAGTAGTAGAGAGTAGATAGGGACATTTTCCATTGAAATTCCTTTAAGGGACGAGTAGACGGAGTGCAGCATTTGGGCAAAGGAACTGGTAAACCTGTTCACGGCTAGCTCAAAGTTGGATGAAAGTTTGCCGGAGGAGTATTTTGCGAGAAACTTCCCATCAGACTCAAGTTCGCGCTACCGGACAACTGCAGTGTATTCGATGCAGATTATTGGCTGCTCACTTGTGTAGTAATTGTCACAGGCTCTGGGTTCGATGACGGGCACTCGAAATGAGTGAATTACGATAGCCTTGACTACGTGTGGTCTGCTCCTTTAAAAAAGGGTGTTTAGGTCGCTAAATCATTCTGGTCACGTGTGGATCGGCGGTGCTCGAGGGATCTTCTAAGGTTAACAAAGTTTCAATTCTCGTATTTCGTGGGTCCCTTACAGGACACTGTCCGCGAGTACGCATGCTGTGGAACTCGGTATTACTTCCTAGGCTGGCTATTTCAGCTGTGAGTGCCTAGATGCTCAAATCTTAGCCCTGCGAGAGCAGGCCAGCTAAGGAGATGGTGCTAAGATGTTTCCACCTCATTCCCCATGCAGCTGACGCAAAAAGAATTTTAAGCAGTTTCGGAGTCCCGTGAAGACACTCACGAATTTCGAGAGTTGAAATTTTATTAACCTCTAAAGATCCTTCGAACGCTCCCGATCCACACGTGGCCAGAATGTTTTCGCTACTTTACAAGTTTGTTTACTTGCCCAGCGCTCGCTGAGTTGGCGCGAAGCTCATCTATCCAGAAGCAGACCGCAGGTCTTCACGGGGATCCCCATTCTTACTCTTCGGAGGAAAATTAACACACAGACCCCTCTTCTGGACAGCTCATTCGCCTCACAGTTTCTCGCAGATGGGCCTTAAGAAGAATTCGGATGCAATCGTAAGTGAAGCTAGGCATTCCCTCACCAGTTTCGAATGCATCATCATTGAGACAAGGGCCCTAATTGTCGCATGGCTGTTGAAGTAAATATTTATTTTCTTGGCAGTTAATAAGCTGGTGAGTCGCCAATTAGCTGTTTCCTTACTTTGCAGCTACCACTACTTGGAACACACTGCGGGCGTTAGGTGCTTGAATTTGAGTCTGATAGGGACAGAATACTCACAGAATACCTCTCTGTCAAACCTTTCTTCCAAATCCGAGCTATCAGTGAACAGGTTCACTAAGTCTCGTCTCCAAGTGTAGCCCTCTCTCCAGTTTTCCCTTGATGGAATGTGAGTGGAGAATGTTCCGCTTAGACTAAGCGAGGGTGTACATTGATCCGTTGACAGGGGGAAGCACCAAAAGTTTCCAAGGATACTTGACCATAATCATTTAGTCGGCATATGAAATGTTTCCGGGATAACAAAAAGGTTTATTTTTGTCACAATTTAAACTGTAAATACTTCAATTCCTAAAACGTTTTTTTCATGCGATTTTTCATACCTTTTGCAACAACGTTTCTTGCATCTCTCGCCGACGTTAAAGTTTGGAATTCTCCTGTGCAACGCACACACACTTAACCTAATCTTGGATGCCTCGCCAGCACCAGTCAGGATTTAATAGCTACTGTTGCTATTGCGTTGTTGTTGCATTGGTGCTTGTTTACGATGGCAGTGACAGTCTCGCGCAGTTTCCTGTTTATCAATACGACGCACGTAGACGCACTTGCTTGCTCACTTGACTTACTGGCTTTGCATTGATTTTACTGCTGGCTTCTTAATTCATCGATTTTACTCGTTGTGCTCAGAGCAAGTCGTGCATACCGAATAAGAATGTGTGTGTGCACTTTCAGAACATATGTGGAGAGGGAGGTGAAGATTCAGGAGCGAACTAGGAAAAAAGTATAAATAAAAATATATGAATGTATTAAAATCTGAAAAAAATGGAGTATTATTCTGAAAGGAGGTGTTGTAGCTTAGTTACATTAATGCTTCTTCTTGATTGGCGCGATAATCGCTTACTCGATTATAGTCCAGTTTAACAAAGTGCGCCAGTCGTTTCTTTCTCGTGCTAATTCACGCCAGCTGGACACACTAAGTGAAGCCTAGTCCTTTTCCACCTGATCTTTCCCACGTAGAGGAAGCCTTCCTCTTCCTCTGCTACCACCAGCTGGTACCGCATCGAATACTTTCAAAGCCGGAGCGTTTGTATCAATTCGGACGACATGACCCAGTCAACGTAGCCGCTGGATCTTTATTCGCTGCGCTATGTCTATGTCGTCGTAAAGCTCATACAGCTCATCGGTCCATCGCCTGCGATATTCGCCGTTGTCAACGTGCAATGGTCCAAAAATCTTGCGCAGTATCTTTCTTTCAAACACTCCAAGGGACGTTTCAGACTAAAAAGAAGTGTGTCGATCACAGTTGTTACCATCAGCAACCGGGAAGCAATTAACCCGATGTGGTTTTTGCAGCAACAGACATCGAACAAGGTTTGAAAGAAAGATACTGCGAAAAATATATGGTCCCTTCCGCCGAGATCGGAGCGTGATCCCTCGATGCATTGATTGAAAATGAAAACGCAATACGATTTATAAAAAGTGAACGAATCAGATGGCTGGGTCACATATACAGAAATGGAGAGCTGTCAGTATAGCGTTCGATAGGCAAGTGGTTGGACGGAAAGGGAAATGTCGAGGGAGACCAAACAAACGCTGGATTGATGAGATCACAGCCGAATTGCGGAAAATGGGGTCGCAAACTGCAAAGGCATAGCAGAGGATCTGATCAAGCGTAGTTGTGGAAAAAGTTGTCTGCACAAGACTGTAGTGCTATTGATGATGATGATGGCCTCCACTGTTTCGTATTTTACTCGACGACACCTCTGTATCGAGCGTGATCCTGTCTCAAGTGCTCACAGCTACAGTTTAATTTCTTCCCTCACCAAGCTTTCTGCTCGAAAATCCATCCCACCAGCAAGCGTTGCACAGTCACAAAAATCATTCCGAGGAAACTTCGCCACGTGAACGTCACAAAAAATTGTCGGCGCAAAAAACGCTTCAACTTTTGTTATCCATAAAGCTTCGTGCATGACGCTTTGTATTTATCAGAGCAAGACGACAATATCGACGTACTACTGTGGGCAAAAAGTAAAGTGAATTTGGTTGTAAAATGAAAAATCTTTATTTATTCTTGTAAATCAATTTCAGCTCCTTCAAAATAATCCCCTCTCGATGAAATACACTTATGCCAACGATTTTTCCAATCCCCGAAACATGCCAAAGAGTCCATTTCCGGTATAGCCGTCAGCACCTTCTTCGATTCAGCTTTTATCTCCCTAATCGACTCGAAACGCGTTCCCCGGAGTGGTCTCTTGAGTTTTGGGAATAGCCAGAAGTCACACGGAGCCAAATCAGGCGAATACTGTGGTTGCGGAACGATATGCGTGGAATTTTTGGCGAAATGGTCACGAAGAACGAGTGCAGTGTGAGACGGTGCATTATCGTGATGCAAAAACCAAGAGTTGTTGGCCCATAATTCTGGTCTTTTTAGACGAATTGCTTCACATAAACGACGCATAACGCTCAAATAATATTCCTTATTAACAGTTTGGCCAGGTGGAAGGAATTCATAGTGCACCACACCACGAAAATCGAAAAAAACTGTCATCATGACCTTTATTTTTGAACGACTTTGACGTGCTCTTTTCGGTCTGGCCTCGCCTTTAGCACGATATTCGCTTGATTGGTCGGTTGTTTCAGAGTCGTAAGCATAAATCCAAGTCTCATCTCGCGTATTGATGCATTTGAGCTTGTTCTGATAGTCTGAAAGCATTGTTTCACACACATCAACGCGACGTGTTGGTCATCTGTTAACGTCGATGGTCGTCCGGAGCGCTTCAAGTCTTGATGACACGTTCTCGACCCTTTTTGAAGTCTTTGTACCACTTATAAATATTTTTCAGCGACATGGTCGAATCACCAAATGCCTTCTGCAACATGCTGAACGTTTCCGCAGCCGAAATTTCATTCCGCAAAAAAAAATTTGATGGCACTTCTCTGCTCAATCAAATCAGACATTGTAAACATCGAAAAATGCACTCTTGGTCGTTTGGTAAACACAAGCGTAAATATATTACTGATAATGACATTCACATGAAAGTTGGCCCAGATGTTATTAACAGTGCTTCCAACTCATGAAAAAAATAACTAGAGCGAAATTTTAATCCCGCGAAGTTTGACAAATAAATTCGCCTTACTTTTAGCCCACAGTAGTATGCCGATGAACTTCTGGTATACATTTCCTTATTTTTCTATGCTCTCCTCAGGTTGATGGACGACTGGCGATGATAATGCCTCAACGTCCGAATTATATTCTGAAGCTATTTTAAATTTTTAATGATATGTTAATAAAAAAGTTGTTATCCATAGTTTTAATTGAAAGCAAGCGAAGTAGCTGTTTGTTAAAATTTGACTTAATTTGATAAAAGGTACGAGTTTCTTAAGCCCCAGAAACGCTTTGTGTGTATCAATCAGTGTTGAGTTTTATTATTCCAGTTTATTGCTTTGCTTCCATTCTATCGAGTAGAGTAGCATCAAATGCTTCCGCCCTCGTTACCTACCTTACCTTCTTCCCAAGCTGAAGCCTACCTTACCTTCTCATTTGAAGCATAAATCATTAAATTTAATCCGATTCCATTTAGGTACTTAGGCAGTTAGTTTTCCTGCACCTTTTCATTAATTTCCGAAGCGCCTGATTTTTCTTCCTCTCTTACTCTTCATTGCATTTGCGAAAGTGATAAAAGTATTTCATGTAGCAACGAATATTGAATAATTATGCCACTGACACTGTTTTGATTGCCGTCACGTGTGTTTGTAATGTGGGTATGTATGTGCGCACAGTACAGCAAGGCAAAGAGTTGACTGCGAAACAGGCAAACAAATTGACGGGCGCTTCCAACGATACTGACAGCTTTGAGGTCATCCTCATCAGTCTTATCGCTTTCCCCATTTTGCGTGCATACACACAAATTTAAGCAGCCATTGATGGTAGCTGTGCGCGGTGCTTCTTTTCCTTCCTGCTTTTGCTTATTTTACGGATTTTCTTTTATGCTTTATTTTGTACTTGCTTTATCACTGCATATATTTTGCATCTAACCGCTCCAAAACGATGACAATGATGTTATTGACCCGATTCGTTTTGTCTTTAGTGGACTTGTGCACCTGTTGGAAGAGAAAATACTGAGGATGTTGTGAGCCCAAAAAATATGTGTAACGAGGCGTTTGAATGAGGTTCGCGGAAGAAGCAAAATGAAGTAAATATAATCATATGCAAACCTGTTTTGAGTTTGAGTTTTGAGATATCCTAGACTTCATACATTTTTAATATTTCATCCAAAATCCTCGGCCGATACATCAGAATATCTTATAAATATACATTTCCCAGGTAACACAGAATATACTGAGAACAATAGTAAGAGTGTCCAACTTGTCATCCAATACAATGAACAACATCGTATCCCTAGATAGAATTCCATGGGCGATGAAAAACTTTGAAGCACACATGAAGCATACCCATATTATGGAACACTCGAGAAACGACGATTCCGTGGCTGCAGGTCTTTTTTAATGTCTTATGCTAGGGCGTATTCCAAAAAGCTGAAAGAAGATTAAGGTAATTTTTGTTCCCAAAGCTGGTAGACGCGGTCTTGATACAGCGAACGATTTCAGGCCCATCAGTTTATCCTCCTTTATTCTTAAAACTCTCAAGCGATTGTTGGGTGTATATCTCAGGGAGAAGATTATAGACACAACGATTTGATCATCTCAACATGCCTACATCATAGGAAAATCCACAGAGTCAGCTCTTCATGATGTTGTAAGGACGATTGAGAGGAGCATGGAAACAAACAATACTCACTAGTCGCTTTTTTCGACATAAAGGAGGCTTTTAACAACGTTAGGAACCATATTTGAGGCTCTTATAGAGAATGGATGGTTAGAGAACATGCTTAAAACTAGGAAAATTATCGGTGAGGTAGACAGCAGCACGGTAAACCGCTCTGTTAACAGGGGAACCCTTCAGTGAAGGAAAGTCTTTTCCACTACTGATGTGAATGCGCAGAGCAAGACTCTTTCGGTAAGCCGTTCTTAGAGCAAATTAATGAGATCTCAGACACCGAGATAAAGAATTTTCTGCTATACTTGGATCTCACAAAATGTATGTGACTAAAAAAAAAACACAAGGCATCGTTACACGAGAACAGTGGTAGCAAAACGGTGCTGGTCGCTAATTAGGATATTCAGCCACTTCAACAACAGCAAAAACATCACTATTTATTGGATACCAGAACACAAAGGGACAGAAGGAAATGAGGGAGCCGACGAGCTCGGTAAGGCAGGTATTCGGTCTCCGAGATTCAGCACGTCAGAAATATACCCAACACTCTCCTTTCTGAAAACGGGACTAAATGAGGAAGTATCACTCGAAACGCAGTCGATAAGGAAACACTAAACATCGTAAAAAACTGCCAAAATTATGCTAAGGACCCGGAATACAAAATCTTCAAACTTTATTTTATCACTGTCTAGGAAAGACTGCAAAATATTCGTTTCCACGACAGTCGGTTCTATAATACGTTATCGAAACGACCCGGATTTATATCCGGCCAAGGACTGTCACTTCAGTAGCATGCCACATATATGTATGGGAAATGTTTATGCTGCTACAACAACAACAACAACTGCAAAATATTGGTTGGAGTACTGACAGGACACTGTCTCACCCCACATCACGCAGCCTAAATGGGATTAGTCCATAGCGATGCGGGTAAGACATGCAACGAATGCTAGCGGTACTTTGGAACACCTACTTTGCCACTGTCCTGCTCTTTGTAGCACTCGACAAATGTGCCTCGGATCAACATATTTTTCATCCTTGAAGGATATCGCTGACAAAAGGCTGAACGGTTTGTTAAAACTCGCGAAGATGTGAATTAAGAATTATATAAAATAATATTTTCAACTCCACTGGCAACACAATGGAGCCTCTAGAGATCTAAGTGAGATATTTTTACAGATCAGACAGCACTACCTAATCTAACCTACTGCCTGAAGAGTCATTTGAATCTGTATATACTACTGTATATAAAATTATCGAGCTTAAGGCCTCGCTGCTATAGCTCCTAACTTAAAATAGCTTATAAGATTTATGTTGTAAGCTAATTTTATATAAAAATAAATAAAAAAATTAAGTTATTTTTAGCCAATTTGATCCAAAAATATTTTAAGTGTTCTTGAATAAGGTTGCCATCTACATATTTAACTAATATTGATTTGGCATCATTTGAAATAAAATTAGTCTTTTTTCAGTCAGTTTTAGTCAGTTTTAATATGGAAAACTTTTTCCATAGGGTTACCACCTATCTAAAACCATTATTATTTCGATCATTTTATGGGTTAGTGTCTATAGTATTGAATCTAACTGTCCGTATTGTTCTAAATAAAAGAAGTTTTAGAAAACTTTTATAAAGGAACCGTTTAGGAAAGGGTTGCCACCAAAAAAATAAATTGAGAAGTTCATTTCCGTATAGGTTATGTTTTGAATGGCCTCGCCATGTGTCTTTGAACAGGGTTGACACATACATTCCTAATTAATATTGATTTAGAAATATTTGAAATAAAAGTAGTTTAAAAAGCTTTGATAAGGAACGATTTTGAATAAACTTTGCCGCTAATTAAAAAAAAAAAGAACTAATTTCAATAAAGTTTTGATTTAGAAGCCTATTCGGTTAGGGTTACCACAAAAAAAATCATTTGAATGTTTAAATTATTTAAAAGATTTCTATACAGTTATTTCAATTTTTTTTATCCAGAAGGGTTTATAGTATTTTTGCTATATCCTTCTGAACAGGGTTACCACCTACATTCCTATTTAATATTGATTTGGAAATATTTGAAAAAAAGGAGTTTAACAAGGTTCGGAAAAAACGATGTTGCCACCTAATTAAAACAAAGAAAACATATTTAAAGAAAGCTTTGATTTAAAAATCTATACCGATAGGGTTGCCATCAAGCAAATCATCTAAATAGTTAAGTTATTTAAAATATTTCAATACAGATATTTCCAATCATTTTAGTCCAGATATGATTTCTAGTGGTGTTGCTATATCCTTCTGAACAGGGTTAACACCTACATTCCCATTTAATATTAATTTGGAATTATTTAAAACAAAAAGAGTTTAAGAAGCTTTAATATAGAACCACGTCTAAATAATGTTGCCAGCAAACTAAAAAATAGGGTTGCACCCATTTTTTTTTAATTTAAGCTATTTAAAAAATTACAGTATGGTTATAAATCGAAAGTTATTTCAAATCACTTTAACCCAGAAATATTTCAATTGGTGTTGATATATGCTTCTGAACAGGATTACCACCTACATCCCAATTTAATATTGTTTTGGAATTATTTGAAACCAAACGAGTTATTGCTTAGTTTCAAAATTAATTAAAGCCTTATATGATAACTGAATATCGTTCGTACCTATTTCAAGAAGTGGAGTGTTAATTTAAAATATAGGAAGTTGCAGATATCTATAATTCTTACATAAACCAATATAAAAGGGGTTGCTGCCGAAAAAATCATTTAAATATCTAGTCATTTAAAAAATTAAAGTATGATTATCAAACGCAAGTAATTTCAAGTTACTTTAATCCTGAAAGATTTCAAATGGTGTTGCCATGTGCACAGGGTTGCCACCTACATTTATAATTTATATTAATTTTGAATCATCTGAAATAAAAGGAGTGTAAAAAAAGAATTAAAATTTTTTTAAAAATAGAAACACTTTTGAATAGGGTTGCCTCCTATCTAAAAAAAGTTAAGTCAGGATTGATTTAAAATAAAATAGATGAGAGATAGTCTTAATATAGAAACCTATTTAAATAGGGTTGCCACTTAAAAGTCATTTAAATTTGTAGGTGAATAAAAAATTATATTAACAGAAAAATGTAAATTAAATGAAAAAAATAAAATTAAATGAAAATACGAGTAACGTCCAAATAAGGCTAATTGAGAATGCGAGAAGCTAGGCATATTCTTGAATAGGGTTGCCAGTGGATTCAAATATAATAATCATGTATTCGTAGGTAAGAAATATTTAAATTTGCCCAAATGTTGCCACTTTTTGAGAATGAAATAATGAAGATAAATCATAATTCTCTTTTATAAAAATTATAAAGGACTTCCAACTGGACATTATATTGATAAATAAACGGCCTTTGAAAATAATGCGCAATTTTTGATAAGGCAAAGAAAGATGTCTGCAACATTTCTCTTCTTAAAACTACTAATTATTTATACCCCCCACGAATAAGTGAATTTTATTCAAACTTGAATTCAATTGCCATCCGCTCAAACTGTCTTTGTCCTCTTCATAAAACTTTATTCTTTATGCAAATATTCGGCTCAATGTAATGACCTCCAGAAACTTTGTTTTGTAACATAATTTAGCAATAAGTGTAGATTCATTGAAAGTAGATGTGAAAATGTTCCCTTAAAACCGCTTAGATTTAAATGCCATTGCAAATTCTTCAATTCCCTTTCTAGTTTTGCTGAACGGTTGGCAATTAGTTACATTTGTAGATACACCAAGAAAACACTCAAAACCAAAAGTATGCACAAATTTCTCAAAAACCCTCATCTACCTAAAAGCAAGCAATAAAAAATGGCACTTATGCAACTTTAAATTTTCCCTCGTCAATGCGGCGGTTTACCAACTTTCCGGTCAGTTTTAGGTTGGCTGAAGCACAACAAATTTTAAGTGCAATTCATAAATTTGCGACTTAAGCTGGGCAAAAGTAATTAAACGAGGCACTTTTATATAACTTTTTATTAGGCTTAAGTGTTTCTATAAAGTACAAAGAGAAAAAAAAACCAAAAAATAAAAAGGGGAAATCAAAGAAATAGGAAAAGTAATGGAAAGAGTGTTTGGAAGTAAAAATATTTAAATAAGTTAAAAATATTTAAATGCTACTATTTGAATCAATTGTTGGGTTTTATGAAAGATATAATTAATGAAAAATAAATAATGAGAATTAAAAAATATTATAAAAAAATAAAAGTTTAGTTCAAATAATATTTGCTTACTTAAAAATTTGAATTAATTCAAAGCAGAAAAGCAGACAATATGCTGGTTACTCATACGCCGCGTTGTTCATTACTGCCTACAAGCACCCCGCGACAAGTGATAGCACATCAACTTATTGACCATTCCTCTAATTTCCCTCTTTTTGCATGTTTCTTATTTTTGTGTGAAAGTATAGCTCTTAATTTAGCAAAAGTCATATAAATTTAATATTCAAGCTTAATAAAAAAATTAGGAAAATTCCATAAACTTTTCCTCTCAATTCCATAGGCTCTAATTGCAATTTCTAGAAAAACTTTTGGTATGCAGTTTATAGCCTATTATTATATTATATTTTAGTACAATAAAGCGCATGTTTGAAGTTGCTATAAAACTCCGTTGTTTTTTTGGAATTTTTTCCTTTGCCGGTTTTCTCCATATATAGTAAAAGGAAAAAATGTCGCGCTAAAAATTTAGATAAGTATGCAGAAACGACCGCAAGCTCATTTTTATGCTGTGTAGGGAACTTATGGCGACATAAATTTAATATTAATTTCATTTGTACTTAAGAATGCTTAGGATATTGAAAAATTTGAAGCAGTTTTTCTCGACATTTTGGCTTTTTGTCGAGACTCACTTGATTGTGACCCCCTTGCTGCATGTGCGCGTTATGCCTCATTAAGACCTCACATTTTGAAATAAAAGAGTCTTCGTCAACAATTTCGCTTGATAAATTTGCAGTAACTAAATTATAATTCAATTTCTATTAAACCTACATAGCCGATTGCCTTCGCATATTTGTAAGTCACCCACTTGTTTCTTGGCATGAAAAAGCTAATACCAAACAAATATAATAATAGAAAAAAATCAACAATATTTATGACACTTCCGAAAGTCATAATCCTTCTTGTGCCCACGATGGCAATACTTCATACATTTTCCGCAATATCAAAACAAAAGCCAGCAGCTCGAAATTTGTATGTGGATGTCATAAATCGTGCTACGGAAGCTAAAAAAATTTTGTATGCCAAAGGAAGATCTTTGATGAATGCGAAAAAGCGCTTAAGTTGGATTTATTTGTTTTGTGCGAAAAAGCGCTTAAGTTGGATTGTGTTTTGTTGTGTATATTAAATTATCTTGTTTTGCGTAGAAGTAAATTATATTTACTATTTATTATTTACTATTTATTATTTATTATTTATTATTTACTGTTTATTATTTATTTTTTATTACTTATTATTTATTATTTGTTATTTATTATTTATTATTTATTATTTATTATTTATTATTTATTATTTATTATTTATTATTTATTATTTATTATTTATTATTTATTATTTATTATTTATTATTTATTATTTAATATTTCCAAAAAAAAAAAATAATTAAAAACAGCGGAGTATCATATTTAAATGTCCGAAATACCCTGCAGCGCTCGTTCTGTCAATGCTCTCGCCCTCTCTTTAGTCTGTGTGTTGTGTTAACAGAAAATGTTATAATAACAGTGGAGGGTATATCATATATTTTTGTAAGGTGCTTTCAGGTACAAGCATAGTCTTAAGCACAGAATCAAAAGATGATGTTTTAAAGCGATTTTTGGCGTAAACTAATCATAAAAATAACTTTTTTTAATGTTTAGCATAAATAAAAATGTTGGCAATAAAGAAAGTAAAATTCTTCTTATTTGGAAATAAAAAAATGTGAAAAAAACTGAACCAGAAGCATGCAACTTGTATGTCTCCCACGTTACATTAAGATGGGCTTACTCTGTTAATCATCTGTTGTCAGCCAAACTCAAATGTAATCGAAAGTCAGCAGTTGCTGTGGCAATGCTTGAAAATGAGCAAACTTAACATAGCTCGTAACTGTAATTAACTTGTTGGTAAAATTAGGCTATTGCACAGATTTTTTGCTTTAACTGGTGAGGGAATGGAACATATGTATGTATAGCAACAAAATGCAATTGTTCTAGAATTTTAACATAATTAGGTTTAGTACATAACATAAATATCTGAATGTAAGTGATTTTTTGCAGGGAATCAAATATTTTAATGTAAGAAATTTTTAAATAATTTAATAAATATAAAAGAAAAAAATCTTTAAATATTTCAATATATTATTTCATTTATTAAAATAAATCATAAAAATTATTTTAACACATAACTTCTTGTAGGAAATTTTAAAATAATTTTATCCATTAAAAAAAAAATTGTATATATTTAAATTTATTTTTTTTTATATACTTAAATTTATCATTTAGTTTATTAATTTATTAAAAATTAATTCATTACATATCTCGATGTAATAAAATTTCTTACATAATTTAGTTCCATTAAATTTTTCTTTATATATTTGAATTTATGTTTTTTTATACTTAAATTTATTTCTTTCTTTTATTTATTAACGTATTAAAAATTACTTTATCACATAACTCGATGTAAAAAATTTAAAAAAATTTGAATAATTAAAAAAAAAAATTATTTATTTTTATATTTTAATTCATTATTTTATTTTATTTATTAAAGGTGAATTAATAGAATTAAATTTAAAATAAAAAAATATATTAAATTTATATATATAATAGTAAAAAAATTATATTATATTATTTTCTTTCATTTCTCAATACAACTTTAAATTTGATTTGAAACTTTTTGATTTATAGAAAGTTATTATTCCAAATAAAATTCAACATTTAAATGAGACAACCATAAGGCTCCTGAAAAATAAAAATAAAATTTTTCCAGCGTCTCAATATAAAAATCGTTGTGCTTAAGCAGTGTGAATATCTTTCAAATATTTAGTTTTCGCATATTTATTTTGTGAGCTCAAGGCCGACTTAACAGTACAACAACAAATTAAATTATTGGTATTACTTATTTTCCTACACTTCAACCTCCGGCGGTCGCTGTAGCTGAATGGGTTGGTGCATGACTACCATTCGGAATTGTGTAGGTTCGAGTCCCCGTACATGAAACAGCAAAATTATATTTTTGCAAAAAGCGGTCGCCCCTCGGCAGGCAATGACAAACCTCCGAGTGTATTCCTGCCATGAAAAAACTCCTCATAAAAAACCATTTGCGGTTCGGAGTCCACTTAAAACTGTCGGTCCCTTCATTTGTGAAACAACATCAAGAGGCGCCCTACAAATAGAAGGTCGAGCTCGGCCAAAGGGCTAACAGAAGTGTACGCGCCAATTATTTTTTTATTTTTTATAGTTCAACCTCAATTAGAAGCTATCTGCAGGATTAAAAAATATAAATACTTATTTAAATTTTTTATATACTTATTCCTTTAGCGGTCTGACCTCAATTTATCTATATTTAAAGGATGAAGCTATACAAGAATTCTTAAAAATAAATTCGGTAGTTTACAAAGTCGAGCATGAAGAACATAAACTTTTCAATGTTAAAAGGGAATTGTACGGCGCAGATATTAAAAATTTAATTCATAAAGAAAAAACTTCCGGGATTGTAACACAAATTAAGCTTTAAATGCTTTTTTCTCAAAGCTACTTTCACTCGAGCTGGCCTGAAATCGACTCAAACTAATTTTTACTTATTTACTTCAAAATTAAACTTAACTTTTCAAATAGCTTTATTTACAGAAATAAGTACAGATGTTTTTGTAATAAAGTTATATTTTTAGTCAACATTTTTTCTTCAAACGTCTATGATTTTTGTGTCTTTACGTTTTGTTTTAGTTTTTAAGACATGAAAATTTTTCTGGGCTCTGAGCGCTCGCTTAGGATAAAGCTATGATTTTTTATTTATTTTTTTTTTTATAAAATTTCCCATTTTTCTAATTCTGAATTTTGTGACTCTTCTCTTATTTTCCTTGTATCTGTTATGGTTTCAGAGATCTTGGCGTTTAAAGTAACCCAAAAATTCGCGAATCATGTTATTTTTCCCTGTTCATTCCTCTCGGGAGCATAGGGCTTGGTTGGTTTTAGCCTGCCGCTACCAGTCCTAAATAGTAGGAATGCCCAGCTGTCGTTGCTTAGGAACAACGTCTTCTAACTGTTTAGAGCGCCATCTCTGTTTCATATTTTTCTGTCAGAAGGTTTACACAGATGGTTGAGGACTTCGCTAAATTTTTGTGTGTCTGCGGTAGTAGCGCGATTGCCCGCTTCCTCTTGCTGACGCCACTGTTGCAATGTGTAACTGTGTGTTTTTCTTTGTTTTAGCTTGTTTTAGCAGGACAATAATGCGCTGACTTTTTGTGCGGGAGTAAGGATTGGAAGGATATGGAAAATGGATATGGAAGGAAAATTTTTTTTTTTAAACACGCGTATCGTGATTCGCGTAGCGGCCCAAAAACAAAACATGTTTACAAATCTTTTTGTTCTTTTTTTATGTTTTTTTTTTAATTTGTTTCCCTAAAATTTTGTTTTTTAAACTTTTTTTTAAATTTTTTTATTTATGTTTTTTCATTTTTTTTCTTTTTTTATAAATGAAAGAAACGTTTCAAAGCTTTGAATTTTATTTTTTTTTAAATCAAGATACGCATGTTTTAAAAAAGTTGTTAAACAATTTTTGTTTTTTAATTTTTTTTTGCGCTTTAAAGCTTTGAAAACGGTTTTTTATTTAAAAAAAATTAAAAAGAAAGAAAAAAAATTTTAAGAAGAAAAAATTTAAAAACAAATTTTAAGAAAAAAATAAATAAAATTTAAAAAATAAAAAAAAAATAAAAAAAATTAAATAAGGAGCAAAAAATTGTAAACATGTTTGTAAAATTGTTGTAAAATTTAAAAAATAAAAAAAAATAAAAAAAATTAAATAAGGAGCAAAAAATTGTAAACATGTTTTGTTTTTGGGTATGCATCTTAAATATTTTTAATGAATTTATGAAAATATTATAATTTTTCACTGATATTTTGTCTTTCCTATGAGTTCTAAAATGTAGAGGACGTACTAAATTTTTCCCCCTTGATTTTCTTTAAATTTATAAGTATTAAAAATAGTAATAATTGGCGGCGCAGCACTGCATCAAAGCTCGCTATAATTAATTCTCTTAACTCTAGGTTGCCTCAACATCTTAAGTCAACTTAAGCGCTTTTTCACTTCGACCATGGCAACAATAAAAATACAAAAAAAAGTAGAACCAAATGCATATTTTGATTTAGTATTTTATTTATGTCAAGCATATTCGCTTTTGAGAACATTTGTGTGATTGTTTGAGCTGCTTTATGACAAATTTAGAGACTACTTCCGTTCTTTGGCAGGTTCAAAAAATGCTTCATACTCTGCCATTTCTCTTGAACAATAAAGCAAAATTTTGCATTGCTGCCAAAGTTAACCCAGTTGTTGATATGAAATATTATATTTCACTTTTTGTGCGTGCCTGCTTAGTTTTTGATTTTAGTACTGCAGCCTCTATAAAAACAAGAAAAAAACAAAAAAAAATCAGCCCGCTACTAACAACACTTTCACTTATCACTCACTAAACTATCTACGTAAAAAATATTTATATGAGAATTTTTATTTTTTTTCATTTCTCGTTTCAGCCTTCATTTTATTCTCTCCTTTTCATCAAGTCTATGATTTTCATATTTTATTTAAGTGATAAGAGTATTACTTATCTTTTGTTTCTTCACAGTAAATTCAGCCAATTTACTGTCACTCCTTTCATTTCATTTTCCGGTCAATTTAATAAAAACCAACACTAAATAAAAGCAATCGTAATGCAGTGCAGCCAACCGGAAGTGAGAATGAGTGAGTGCAATTCAGCGGCTTTATGGAATTACGATTTCATATAACTATGTTTGTGTATGTATATTTGTGCGCAAGCCAACTCATACTGTTGTGACCCCTCACTTTGGCTAAAGACAATAAATGCTGCTGGTAAAATACAATGGCAAAGTGCCGGTGTCGTGATACACTTCTTCAAAGCAGCGTAAAAATATGATTTAATAAAATTCGTTTCGTTATTTCGTAACTGCGCTTCTTTCCCGTTGAAGTTGTGAAAATCTACTGGCGCTTCGAAGGCGGTGTTATGACAACACTCGAAAACGGAAATATGGTTTAACCTCACTGTGGTCCATTTACACTCACAGCTTTTCTGGGATTCTCACCCTTTTACTGCATTCGCTTTGCTTCCTTTTATTCATAGATTTTTATTTTTATGTTTTCCAAGAGATGGCAACTGTGAAAATGTAAAACAAATAATTTAATGCAATAAAAGGTAGACAAAAGACTGCGGGTCCATCCGCAAGCAAAGGTGATGAAGCAAAAAGGTGCTGAGGAAAACAATAATAAAACACTAAACAGCAGACATTGATAGACCGCACAGTTATTTGGCCTTCTGGCTGTAAGGCAAAATATATTGTAAGGAAACATGGAAAATATGGAAATATACTTCAATAGTAACGGGTGATTAGATTGGAGGTACTTTTTCCAATAGGGTTTTTTTGATAGGTCATGCGTGACTACTGTCAAACTAAACCCAAAATGGTTTCAGTATTCATTGAAATTTCATCATGGAACGACTTACGCCTCAACAACGTTTACAAGTCGTAAAATTGTATTACGAAAATCGACGCTCTGTGAAAAGTGTTCATCGCGCATTAAGACCTACTTATGGTGTACATAACCGTCCTACCGAACGCAGTATTCGGCAAACCATCGGCAAAATTGAGAATAATTTTACATTATTGGATGTCACTCGACCAATAAGACTACGTACAGCTCAAAGTGACGAGAATATTGGAGCTATGAGAGTTTTGCCGAAACCCGGGTGAATCGATTCGGCGCCGATCTCAACAATTTGGTCGCACTACTTGGGCGATATTATGTAAAGTTCTTGCTTTGAAAGTATGTAAGATATAGTTAGTCCATGATTTGAAATCGACCGATCTTTCAAAGCGTCATAATTTCCGTCGTTGTGCTCTTGAAAAACTCGTCGAAGATCCGCATTTTGAGACTCGAAGTTTGTTCAGCGATGAGGCCCATTTGTGCCTTAGTGGGTACGATAATAAGAAAAATTGCCTTATTTTGGCTGAAGAGCAACCCGACGCCTTTCAAGAACAGCCATTACACCATTGAAAACAACCATTTGATGCGGCCTGTGAGCTGGAGGAATCATCGACCCATATTTCTTCAAAGACGAGGCTGCCGCCAATGTAACAGTGAATACAGAGCGCCATAGCGCCATGATAAATGACCTTTTGATGCCGGAAATTAAAGCTCGTGATCTTTACAGCATTTGGTTCCAACAAGACGGAATTGGTACGAGAAAAAAAGAACTGGCGCGCTTTGTTAAGCTCGGCCAAAATCGCGTAAACGATTATCGCGCGAATCAAGAAGAAGAATATGTATATATAAAGCCGAAAATTTATAGCATTGTAATGCAATTGTGTAAAAATTTTCGTATTTTAATCCATACAATTTAAACCAATGCTCATTTTTCGCCCATAGAAATGAGCTGTCAAAATACAAACTCGGCGACTTAATAAACTAAGCCACATATTTTACCAAGAAACAAGTTAATTACGATCTAATTTAGAGCAAAAATGCTGAGGCAGTAAAGGAAATAAAAAAATAGTAATATTTGTGTATATGGGTTAGGTTGTGTGGTTACCCTCTAGGAAAACCCTCAGTTACCGAACTAGTACACTTTTTTGAGTTTAAGACTGTGACTGATTTGCTCTTGTTTCTTCAGTTTTGTATATATGTACGTTACAAGGGAAGCTTACAGATACATTGCAATTTATTGCAAAGTGGCAATTGTCCTCTTCTGCGTACCTCTCTCTATAATTCGAAACTACCAGGTAACCAAGAAAGCTCTTGTAGCTTTTAAATTTCTAATATTTTTCATGTTGTTGTAAAACTATCTTCGGTTAAATATATTCGAGTAAGTATAGACCATTTTCTAAATGCTCATGCCTCAGCGAGTCAATAAAGTTAGAATAGAAATTCGAAGTAGAGTTTGGACTAGCCTAACGCAGCTATTAGGGATTCTGTACTGTAAAAGTTCAAATTGGGTGCAAAAGATATCGAATATGTAAAAAATATAGAGAGAGAGTTTGGGAGCGTACGAATTAACAGTTCAAGTGGAGTTGCACATCTTCACAGCTGGAAATTATCTGAAGCGTGCTCCTTTTCAGCAGACGTTGTGGCCTCATATATCAACCAAGACTTCGGAGATGATTTCCTAACTCAGATGTGGATTTTTTTCTTATCCTCAATATACTCCAGAGGTTCCTCTTCTAGATTATTATAAATAGCTTCTTCTTGTACTTCTTGATGAACGCGATAACCGCTTACGCAATTTTGGCCGAGTTTAACAAAGCAATCCCGTTATTTCTTCCTCGTGCTAACCGTCGCCCGCTGGACACACCAGGGGAAGTTAAGTTTTCCTCCACCTGATCTTTCCGATGAAGAGGAGGCCATCCCCTTCCTCTGCTAGTGCGAGATGGTACCGTATCGAATGCTTTCGCAGACGGACCGGTAGTTTTATTATTTTTTGTCGTGCCAAACTAGTGAGTACAGCACTCGGACAACATTAAGTCCATTGTACTGCACTTGGGTTCCCTTTTAAATTTTCTTTAAATCTACCCGATCTCTGAAGAAATCTGAGTAGATATTGTGGTGCCAAGGCGCCAAGATGGTCGCCTCTTAACACATCAGTGCTAAAGACGTCAAACCTGATTCGAGCGAAGGCCGGGGAGACGCACAGAAAGTGGTCCGCCGTCTCATCTTCCTCTCCACATGCTGGGCAAGATGCACTGTCTGAGAATACTACCTTTTCCATGTGCCTCGTCCAAAGAAAGTAGCCCGCCATCAGTCCAACTAGCTCCGTACAGTCCCTTCTGCTTGATAGCATGAATGAATATGCGACAGTCGGTCGGACATGATAGGTAACATCAGTTTAGTCCATCTGCAGCCTTTCTCAACCTGCCAAGCTTGCGTGTGGGTTGAAGTAACCCGTTTGCTAACTGTGGCTTTGATGGCTGCCGAAAGGAATGACATCACGGGTTCCGGACCAAAGAATTTGGCTTCAGAGCCAATCCTAGCTAAAGAGTAGAGGTCTCGTTACCCGCAATTCCCACGGGACCCATGCTAGCATCAGGATATTATGTCTACCGATATAGTTCAGCCGGGATTTATAGGACTCAACTACCCTTGAAGTGGTTGGAGGGTCTTACGTCATACGCGCAGATCTGTCTCTCCACCTGTTTTCCACAAGAAAGTTGATTGGTTCTTGAATATCATAAACCACCACTTGAAACACAGTTGCGTACATTCCAAGAGCAAAGTGTAGTTTTGTACCGCTGAATTCCACGTAGATACTAGAGTCGGAACAGTACTGCTCGGTCTTGGAGCCATCCGTGAAAATGCGAAAAAATCATTTGCTGGGCTCATTTTCAGAGTTTGACCACACTTGAGCTTCCGGCAGTAAAACACTGTATTTCTTTTCAAGTACGACTCCTGCCGGCATGGAGTCAAGGGGAGTGTAGATAATCGTTGGATCGAAGTCCATGTATTCTGTGTTGTCCAATGCCGGACAGGGGCCGTATTAATTCCCAATGTGTTCCAGCCTGCAGATGACCTTCAAGGGCTGTCCTTGGATGAAAAGATGAAAGTGGTGGTAGACTAAACAGAGCATATAATGCCGGGCTTGAAGAAGTCGGAAAAGTTACGGGACAACAGATGGCCAAGGCATATTAAACAGGAAACGCAAGAACTACAAGAGCTCTTGAACTTAAGTTTTGCCCTTGGCTCGTATGATGTCCAATTCTATAAATATATATTGACAGCTTAGGTTGACTTAAATAAAATTTTACAATTTAGATACCAAATGAATAGGAAAATATCAAAATTACAAAGTTGGTGCCGCTACCGTTTTAATAACCCCAAAAAATCGAGTTGTCCAAAATCCTTAAGTAATTTTACTTCTTAATATGAAAAGGGGTAAGTAAGTGATTCGCAATTGACGACGTTCTCCGAACCAGAAATTCATTTCACAATCTCAGCACTTTCCTGCAGGGTCTTCATACACATAAAGTATTTAGTAAAATATATTCTCATGCATTTAAAAAAAAATGACACATGAGGGTGATACACGGCACTGGATGCACGAGTATGTATGTATGTGTGTTTACAAAGCGAAAATTTGCCCTTTGCCCAAAAAAAGGAATAACTCACTAAAGAAGCCCCACCTAATGAGGTCAATGCAAGCACTACAGCTGTTGTAAGGCAAAAGTGCTATGTACACAGCTGCATAAAATCGCTTACATTTAATTACATACATACACACTTATATATGTATATAAGTAGAAAAACATAACACGAATTCCACAAAATATTTTGCTGTACTTCCATTCTTCCAACACGTAAAAAGTTATGTTAGTCTAGGAAGGGAAGATGCCAACGTGTCCTGGCGCAGGACAAAGTGGTTAAATGAGCCCAGCAATGCGACAGCAGAGAACAATGTTGTTGGTGGTGAAAAAATGCTTGTTGGCGAAATCAAAATCAACTAAAAAGTGAAATGCGGAGTAACACTTGCGGCAGAAAATGGTTAGCGTTGCTGTCAAATGCAGAATTGCGCTAGCGAAATGTGTGAAGGAATGAAGCAGTAGAGTCGGGGCGCTTAAGATGGAGTAAAATAATACAAAAGTGTTGCTAATGACTGATGCATACTTACATATACTTATATGTAGAGGCACATAGGAGATATTTGGCTGCGAAAATGGCGGCAAACTGCAATGAAACAGTTATAGAAAAAGAGCAGTGAAAGCGTGTAAGGAACAATTAAAGGACATGAAGGATTCTAGTGAAAGCAGAGGTAGGCAAAGTGGTAGAGTGAATTGTGTGTGTAAATGCTTATAGTGTACAGGAAATTTATGTACAGATATGAAAGTTTGTGCAATCATTTTAAAACTTTTTGTATTTGTATTTACGCGAAAAATGTCACAACCAAAATCCTATATTGCGCCTGTAAAACATCCCACGGATCATGGCCAAAACCGATAAGAAAAAAGCTCTTGAGCGCGTTAAGCGTCTTTCAAATGTTTTCTCAGCTTTTCTTAGTACACAAATTTCTCTCCGCCCCGTGCCAAAAGGATTAACCGATACCACAACACACCTAGGAAGAGATTAACTACAGAGTAAGTATCATCTATGCATCAGTGCTCTGAATGGTAGACTCTCTCTAGTGGGAGTCGGGAGGACCTTATCGAGACTGCAACGCACCGGGGCTTTTACGACTACTTCAGGCCCGGAATTAGATGCTCTAATTGGTTTACCACCACTTGATGCAGACTGCAGACTTAAACACAATGGGAACTGGTACGGCCCCTGTTCGGAATTGGAACACAGAGAAGGCATGGACGTCGATCCAACGTTTCTCTCCCTGCCCCTTGACTCCATGCCATCAAGAGTCGTACTTGAAAAGAGATACAGTGTAGTGCTACCAGAGGCTCAGTTGTGGGAAGACTCAGGAAATGAGCCCGACAAACAACGTTTTCGCATTTTTACGGACGGCTCCAGGACCGAGCATGGCTCCGGCTCTGGGGTGTACGTGGAATCCACCGGGACTAAACTACACTTTGCTCTTGGAATATATGCATCTGTGTTTCAAGCGGAGGTGTATGCAGTTCAACAAGCGATGAACTTTGTTGTGGAAAAACGATTGAGATGCAGATCTATATGTGTCTGCAGCGACAGCCAAGCTGCGCTTATGGCCTTAGACAGCCCTCCAACTACATCAGGGGTAGTCAAGTCCTGTAAATCCAGGCTGAACTATGTCGGTAGATATAATAGCCTGATACTAACATGGGTCCCGGGACACGTGGGTATCGCGGGTAACGAGACCTCTGACTCCTTAGCTAAGATAGGCTCTGAGGCCAACTTCTTTGTCCCAGAGCCCGTTTTGCCACTCCCCTCTGCGGCCATCACAGCCACGGTTTGCAAATGGGGAACTACCACCCACAAACGAGCTAAGCAGGCTGAGAGAGGCTGCAGATGGACTAAACTGATGTTACCTGTCATATCCGATCGACTGTCGCAAACCCTTCTGTCATTAAGCAGAGGGGAGTGCAGACGACTGGTTAGACTGATGACGGGCCAAATGTGGGCAAAGCACATGGAAAGGTTAGCATCTCTGCCTAGCTTGTGAAGAGGAGGATGAGACGGCGGATCACTTCCTGTGTGTCTGCCCCGCCTTCGTTCGAGTCAAGTTTGAGGTCTTTGGCACTGATGTGTTAAGAAGCGACCATCTTTGCTCCTTGGCACCACAAGATCTACTCAGATTTCTTCGGAGATCGGGTAGATTTAAAGAAAATTAAAAAGGAATCCAAGTGTAGTACAATGGACTTAATTAATGTCTGAGTGCTAGTTGTCCCGACAAAAAAAAAAAAAAAATTTAAGTAAGCAAATAAAGCGCCGGGATAACAAATAAAGTGTTAAAAGAATTACCCACATGCGGCTACCAGTTCATTACTTTCATATTTATTGCGATTTTTAAGAAAGACTAATTTCTTGATTTCTTCTTATAGGCAGATAAGTCTAGTGCCTGTTTACCCTTGTGTTTACTTTTCGAAAAACTGTTGCTGGGAAGGTTTTTTCAACTTGTCGCCTTTTACCATGGATAATTTTGTTGAATAAAGAGTTTGTTTGAAATTTTGTGTTGCGAACAAAATTTCGTTTTCCGATGCACTGAAAATGTTGCAAAAAGCATTTGGCGAACTTGCTCTATCAAGAACAAGAGCATACGAGTGGTATAAAGACTTTAAAAGTGGTGGGAGATTTGCCATCGACGTCGAACACCGATGAAAACGTGAAGAAAGTGAAATAAATCGTGCTTGAAAATCGTCATACCAGCCTAAGAGAGATTTATAGTGAACTTGGCATTTCATATGGAACGGCACAACCCATTGTGGTTGATGTCTTGGGTATGAGACGCGTTACAGCTAGGCTCGTTCCGACGGACCTGAATTTCGTGCAAAAACACCACCGAAAGAAAGTTGCTGAGGAGATGATTTCTTAAGCCAAAAGTGATCCAACCTTCGTGAAATGCATAATTACTGGCGACGAGGCATGGGTCTATGAATTAGACATGGAAACCAATCAACAATCGTCTGAATGGCGCTTCAAAAACGAGCCGAAACCGAACAAATCGCGCCAGAGCCGCTCAAAAGTGAAGGTGATGTTAACTGTTTTCTTTGATTGCCAAGACGTAGTGCACCCTGAGTACCTTCCATCGGGCCAGACAGTCTATAAAGAATGTTATTTATCCGTTTTGAATCGTTTGAGAGCTGCTGTACGTCGCAAACGGCCGGAAATGTGGGCAACCAATTCTTGGATTGTGCATGATGATAACGCGCCATCGCACCGAACCCAAATTGTGCTGGATTATTTGGCCAAGCACCAAGTAAATACCATCGTGCAAGCACCGTATTCACCTGATATGGCTCCGTGCGACTTCTTTTTGTTTCCCAAGTTGAAATTACCACTTCGTGGAAGGTGATTTCAGTCGATAAAGGAGATCAAAGAGAATGCAACGTAGGAGCTGAAGGCTATCCCTTTGCCGGCGTACTAGTGGTGCTCGGAGGGGTGGGTTAAACATTGTCACACGTCCGTTGCTTCAGACGGGTTATATAATATTTTGAAGGAGATAAAATAAATTTGCCTGAAATTTAATTCTGTTTTGTATTACCTAAACATTCCCGGTACTTTTTGATCATAGGGTAAATGCTTAAAACGCGCCTGTCGCATGGGTACTGAATGCCTTCAGAACAGGCATTTTCTTGTTAAAGTAAATGACGAAGCCACAGACCTCTACCCAGTAAAAGCAGGTGCACCGCAGGGAAGCGTTCTAGGACCTGTATTATACACCTTGTTTACAGCCGATCTTTCCTTATCGACGAACTTAGCTTAGTTAGGTCATAAGCAACTGATTTTATATGGCAAAAAACTGCTAAAACTTCATCGATTTTGGTTGTCGTTCGCAGTCTTCTTTTTCTTCATCAACCTTATTTAGTCCCCACTATTGCTGCTTTCGTTAGTCGCTCGCCAGCTATTCTTTTGACATTTTAGTTTCACTCTTTTCGACGTTGTCGGCTTCACTAAGCTACATTTTCAATTGTGCTAAGATCGACACTAGTTTTGTTATTTTCATAGATCAAAAAGAGAGTTTCGTGAGAAAAGCACCGTTCCAGCAAAGAATTGACTTCAACGAGATCGTAGAGACACCGAACACCGATGATGCACAACGCAGTCGACGTCCAGATGAGGCGATAACACCAGAAAATATAAAAAATCCACAAAATGTTTTGAATGATCTAAAAGTGAAGTTGCGTGAGTTAGTTGACATCCTAAAGATATCAAAAGAAGGAGTTGGCTTTATGTTGCATGAGCATTTAACTATGAGAAAGATCTGTTCGAAAAGGGTGCCGTTCCCTGTTGACCAAAAACAAGAATATGTTGATGATGCTGAGCAATGGCATAACTACATGAATTGAACTTCGAAACGCTGCCACCCAGCGACTGTTGTCTATTCGCAGACCTAAAAGAAATGCTCGCCGGTATGAAATTTCGCTCGAATGAAGACGTTATTACTGAAACTGAGGCCTCTATTTTGAGGCAAACGATAAATCGTTCAACAAAAGTGGTATCGAAATGTTAGGGTGGCGCTGGAATGATTGCGTTGTTTTTGATGCAAATAACGTTGATGAATTGCTAATTTTGAACAAGAAAAAAACGTGTTTTTTTTGTTAGACCCAGGACTTTTCAGCCCATGTCTTAAAGCATGTTTCAAGTTGCAGTTTGCAGAGAGGTCAACTTTAAATGCACCGATCACAGTTATCTCTTTTTTTATTATTTATAATATAATGTCTTCAACGGTTACTTACGAAAAATTTAAGCCCTTATAAATTATGGTGCTGAACCAATGTGCTCCATATTTCTCATTTTGGTTCAGAAAATAAGTTTTAAGAAAAATGTTTTTTGGGTGATATCAATTAAATATTTCTTATAAAAATACTGGCCGACTTTTCATATTTTCCGTTTTTTTTTTTAGGGATTAGTGGTAGTCAGAATTAAAAAAAAGGGGTTGTTTGCATTTTTTTCAAGTATAATATCTTAAAAATATTATGTGAAAATTTCAACTGAATCCGACAAATACTTTTCCAGTTATTTAACAATTAACAAAAGGCGCTCGGGCACTCCGGAGCGTTCGATTTTAAAAAAATGTATACTGTCTTTGAAAAACAAAAAAAACTCGTGCTTGATCGAAGGATTTTTTTTTTCAAAAATTTCGATTTTTTAGACAATTAATTCTCGGTTTTTTTTTCGAAAATCTGAAAAATATTTCTTGAGGCCGCCTTATTAATTTTGAAAAAAAGCTTCGATCAGGAGCAACATTTATCTTTTTCTCTTCGTTGTTCACTCCACTCGGTAGCATAGGGCCTCGACAAGACTCAGTCTTGCGTTGGTTTCGTTAATCTATTTTCCTTTCAGGCAGGGTAGGTGATTAGCCTGCGACTACCAGTCCTAAATAGTGGGAATGCCCACCTTTCGTTGCTTAGGAAGAACGCCTTCTAACCGTTTAGAGCGCCATCTCTGTTTCACATTTTTCTATCAGAAGATTTACGCAGATGGTTGAAGACTTCGCTAAATTTTGGTGCGATTGTCCGCTTCCTGTTGCTGGCACCACTGATGCAATGGTTTTTTTTTTTTTTTGCTTGTTTTGGCGGCCACAATGCAAGTAAAGCGCTGACTTTTGTACGGGTGTAAGGCTTGGAAGAATAAGGTTTTTGGGGTTGATAAAAGGAAATTTTTATTTTATTTTGTGTTTTTAATCTCCAAGGACTTGTGATGAGCACCGCAAGGGACTTCTGGAGAAACGGACGCCACACAAACAGCGACAACTTTTACAATTATTAATTAATTTATTTTTTTAATTTTGCTTAAGTCAAGTCGAAACTTGAAGCATTAATGCTATGTTTTCATTTTTGTAAAATAAAGCAACTGACTAACAAAACAAAAATTATTGAAAATCATAATTTTTTCGGGCCTCTAACTACCCCTAACCCCTTAAAGGACACCCTAGTACAAACTCGTATGTTGAAAGATGTGTTATTTAGAGTTAAGTCCCAGCTTAATTTAATATTTGAATAAATATCTGAAGTTATGACTATTGAGTACTAGAGGAAGCACTCACATTTTCTTATATGTATTTATAAGAGTTTAAAGATTAAGTGTAACTAAAATCTTCTTGCTAAAAATAATCAACAGAAAAATAAATTTTTGGTTTATTCACCTGACTTTGTCACAAGTAGGCTAGACAAATTTCTACTATCAAAATGTCACTTCTGGATAACGAACAGCTGTATTTGAAAAAGTTAGCTTTTCTTATCTTTCGCTTCAAGACAAAAAAAGGAGAATCGAGTTGAGCGAATATAAGCCGACTAAGTGACCAGCTTAAATATGACCAAAAGGCTGCTTTGTTTTTTGGCAAAGATCACCGACAACAGTTTTGTGTAGAAAAATATAGTCGCAATCGCTGCGGTCATAGCCACAAGTGCATGCGCATATACATACATACATATATTTTTCAGTATGACAAGCCATATACACACCAAGTCCAATATGCATTACATACAAATACTCACTTATCGTGCATTTCGTCCTTTCACTCATCGCGTCGTCTGAGTTTCACATCCGCTACTCGTTGTACGACTAATGCAATTTTCCTTCCGCTTTTCATGGCAGTTGCCTTTCTTGCTGAAATGTCAAAATGGCAGCAGAAGTGAAATATCACATGTCATACGTATCACGTTAGATTTTCTTTTTGAAATGTGAAGGGTATGGTGGATTTTTTTACTTTACTGCAAAGTGGTTATGGTGGCTAGAGTTTAAATTTGCCAAAATAATTTATTAACCGCTGCAATTCTGTGGATGTGAGTTGGTAAGTATGATTTTTGAAATGTTTGATAGCAGCAATAAAATCTTAAAATTTTCCAACTAATGGGGATCAGATATAAAGATTGCCAAAATATTAAGTGAAATAATGGAAAACTTTAAGAATTCGGAAAATTGCCTGGCCGTATTAAATAAATGGCCGAGCTCCTCCTCCTATTTGTGGTGTGCGTCTTGATGTTGCTCCACAAATGGAGGGACCTACAGTTTCAAGCCGACTCGAACGGCAGATATTTTCTTTTTTATGAGGAGCTTTTTCATGGCAGAAATACACTCGGAGGTTTGCCATTGCCTGCCGAGGGGCGACCGCTATTAGAAACAACTTTTTATTCACTTTGGTGTTTCACGGAGATTCGAACCTACCAGGATCTTTGATTTCGACAAAACTCAGATCTCTTGTCTACCTAAAAAGGTGAGTCTACGTCTGGATGTCTGCGTCTAAATAGAGTAGGACAGTGGCGCAAAATTTCAGTTAACTTTGGATCGCTTGTTCCTGGATTTTTTTTTCACCTGACTCACTAACCACTTACGCTCTTTCTCTATGCAAGTTTAATTTGGAGCCTGTCGTCCCTTATTTACCAAACGATTTTGCGTGCATAAGGCGTTCAATGATGTGATGAACTGTTGACGAACTTAAATGCACAATTTCAGTTATTTTACGATTCGATATTCATTTTTTGAAATGCTCCAAAACTAACTCACGCTTTTCTGTCAAAGTACGCGGGTCCATGGTTAAAAAAAAAAGTATACATAAAATTTCTTGTTGCTTTACGTGAAACTGCAATGAAAAGCTGCCTCCGTCCTGGACAAAAGGCATCATAGTGAAGCTGCCCAAGAAAGACGACCTGCGTGACTGCGGCAACTGGCGAGGAATAACCCTACTTAACACCATCTACAAAATTGTAGCCGCGATCATACAAAGCAGGCTCAAAGATATCGAACGATACTTAAGAGGCGAGCAAGTTCTTTGCGCCTTCACACTTCGGATTACAGTAGAATAATCAGTTGAGTGGCGCTCCCCGTTCTACATCGGCGTTCGACACTATCACTATCAAAGACATCGTATGGAATATCACCAGACATCTTGAGGAGCTGGACTTTGCCGATGACATTTGCCTCCTCTCTCACAAACTCTCTGACATGCAAGCCAAGGCGGACAAACTATTAGCGCTGGCACGCACTGCCAGACTGGAGATCAACATTGGAAAGACCAAGGCTATGAGAGTTAACCACAATAACGCAAGGCAGATATTGGTTGACGGATGCCCGGTGGAATTTGTCGAAAGCTTCTGCTACCTGGGCTGCATCATCACGGCAGATGGTGGAGTAGATGAAGATGTCAACTGCAGGCTAAACAAAGCAAGGGTGGCAATTTGGGCGAATGCATACAGTATGGGGGAGTTCGGCTCATGCGTGAAGTCCGTCTTGTTGTACGGAAGCGAAACATGGCTGGTCTCTAATACCATCACACAGAAGCCACAATCTTTCGTCAACAAATGGCTCCGCATCATCTGCAGACTATTCTGGCCAAACACCATCAGTAACGACGCACTGTGGAGAGTAACGAATGAGGAAACCAGGCAAATCAAACGCAGAAAGTGGCGATGAATAGGCCACACATTGAGAAAACCACCAGATTTAGATCGACCAAAAAACACGATCGACCCACACCTGCGCGAACTAGCAGGTGCCGTCATCACATGGGTGCAAAAACAACAGCGGAGAGCCGTGCACGTTGGAAGAGTCTTGACGAGGCTCTATGCTCCCGAGAAGAGTGAACAAGGAAAACAAACAAAAAATATCAAACTGACTCTACAAACTCTCGCATACTAAGAATACAATTTCGTTTATTCAAACTTGCACGGGAATAGCGGTAATTCTAACTGTATCATTTAAGTTGCGACGTGAATTCTCTATGTGTTTCAGTTTAATTTTTTTGGCATAAAATGAAATGAGTGGGCCCTTTTTTGTATTTTATGTGGGGAAATGAAATAAATTTTTCCATTTTCGCAAATTATTATGAACTATAAAACATTTTACAAAAAAATTGTGTCTGTATCAAATAAGGTGTGAGTGACTGTATGTAATTCAAACGATGATTTGAATACCTTTAGGTTAAGGGTTACAGTTAAAAGGCCGAAAAGAAGCGAGTTTTCCAGAATTTTTTCAGAGAAAACTTTTAAATTTATTGATCTAAAAATTTGTACTCATATTATGTTATCTTTTAACTGTATTTTAAGACTTAGTATTAGTAAAATGATTTATTTGGAAAGGAGCTACAGCTGATCTCCGTAAGCCCGAAATCACTTTCCATCATTAATGTTGAAAAAATATTATAAAAGAACGAATATTTCGAGCAACAGTATTTTTTATTTCAGAATATTCACCTCCTGAAAGCGCCCTAGTACTTAACTGTCACTTTCGTCGTCAATTAAAAAACAAAGCACCTAGCGAATCCACTGGTTTTTTAAGCTTTTCAATCCTACTGTTAAATCACTCGGCTCATTTTGTTTGTCATGAGAGCACAATAGCCACCTGGCAGGCTGTGCGGTGCCAAATTATTCTGTCGTGTTGCTGATTTCTATTCTTCTCCAGTTTCTGTTTATTTTCTGTTGTTATGTTTTTTACATTCCTTTGGGGCATTCAGGCACCTGGAATTTGCATTTCGGGCAAAGGGCTTTAATGGCCAAGCAAATAACGAAAGCAACAGCAAACAACCGTAACAGTGTCAAAAGTATACCAATGTTCCCATTTCGCTAATTTCCCAAAACGTTGGCAAATATTTCCTCTTTCCGCCATTGGCTATCTTTTGTTCTAATTTTTTGCTATTTACCTAAGCGATAAATACAGTAAAGATAACAGCAGGAAGAGCGAAAGTGAAATGTGCATTGCGCAAAGCAAATAAAAGCTTGGTGTTATGGAAATAAAAAAAAAATGTTTAGGAAAAAGTGCTAATTTTATTGCTGCATTGTTTGCACTCGAGCGCTTTGTCACCCTTATCAAGGCCATTCGGATGGACAACCTCGCACAATGCAACAGCAGCATACCTATAAATATTAGTATTTGTTGTCATTCATTAACAAAAAAAAAATAGTTTTTAAATGGGTGATTAACAGCTTAGGTGATAATTTATTTTGTTCTGGAATGAGTAAAACTTTGACTTTAACAAATTTGTTTAAAAAATTGATGGTGTCCTTTCGTCTATGATTGGACACTATTTTCGTCTGAGAAGACCCCGACTAAAATTTTCCAGGAAATATTTTTTTTTGTGGAACATTTTAACACTCCTCTTCTCTCGATTGCATCCGAATACTTCGATATTAGGCTCATTTGGGTTCCCGGACACAACAGCATAGAGAGAAACGGCTGGGCTACTGAGCTGGCTGGACAGGGAACAGGCTAAATGAGAAGACTGGCTACCCTTGACACAGGAAAGTTGGGTCTCGGCGTCAGCTCAACGAGTGTGCTGGGCTAGTGCGCAGACGTACAATGTCGCGAGATCCTTCTTGCCACAGCTGAATCGCGGGCGCTCGAGCGAACTTCTAAGGCTAACGAAGCTGTAGCTCTCGAATTTGGTAGGTTTCCTATCGGAAAGTGTTCGTTAGGTGTCCATGCGGTAAGACTTGGGATTGTCTCAAGTCCTTTCTGCAAAAGCTGTCTGGAGGACGAGGTGGAATTTTCTCGGCTGCCTTCCTCTTAGCTGCCCTGTTCTCGTCGGGCAAAGGCCTAGACATCTGGGCTCTCACTTTTTCGCTACACCTGCGGATATTGCGCGCTTAAATCACACATCTCGTGAAATTGATCAGCAGCTTGAAGCGGCTAATAAGAACGTGCGTTAGCCACTGCTGGTCGTCATCCTCTGACCTCAATCAGTATCACGGGTTTTCCAAATGTCGTTGCATGTAATATTACGTTAGCATAACTGGATGAAAAGAGAAAATGAAGAGAGAAAATGATCAACACTGGGCATCAACACTGAAGGACGCATGTGTCAGCTGTCATCCAATTCGAATATTATTATTTGACCACATGTTTGCCATTCAACCCGAAAGATTTGTGTAGCCCCTTCATTTATTTTTAGGCACCAATTATAGAACCATTCCTTAACTGCGTTTGTGTATCGTTGCAGTTTTTCAGTAGCTATAGTTAAGCTTTTGTCCGATACCAGTAGTATTGTATCGTCTGTGAACGTAGCAATTGATGAATTAGTTTCGTCAGGAGATGGTATGTCTGCGGTGAATAAAACATATAGTCCAAGAACGCTTTTTTGCGGTACTCCAGCAGTTATTTGATGAACATCTGAACATTGATTGTCATATTTAATATAGAAACTCCGGTTACTTAGGTAGCTTTTTATGATAAGATAGTAGTCAAAAGGAATCATTATTGTTATTTTGTGGACTAAGCCTTTGTGCCACACTTTGTCAAACGCTTTAGCTACGTCTAAGAATACTGCCGCATCATAATGATTGTTTTCAAGGTCTGATTGGATTTTAATTGTAATTCTATGGATCTGTTGGATAGTCGAATGTTTTTTTCTAAATCCAAATTGATGATCCGGTATTATACGTTTTTTTTCCAGAAATTGGCTTAGTCGATCATGCAGTAATTTTTCAGTAATTTTAGATATTGTCTGTAGTAAGTTTATTGGTCTATAAGATGATACGGTAGTTGGATCTTTACCCGGTTTTGGCAATGCAATAATCTCTGCCACTTTCCAGAGTTTCGGAAAGTATTGCATTAAAAACGTTTCGCAAAAATATATATGCCTTGGTTGGTAGATCCGCTAATTATTGTCCTGTAATCATGTCATATCCGGGTGCTTTTTTATGTTTTAATCTTTTTCTTATTCTGATGCAAGCTATTAATATATTTCGTGTGTATTCGTCCTTTTTATTTTTGTAAAGTCATTATGGTAAATAGTTGCTTTGGTTGTCAATTTTTTTTCTTCGTCATTTGATAGAACCTCTTCAAAGTATTTTGCTAAAGTTTTCGCTTTTTCCTCTTTTGCAACGGCCCATTAATTGTCATCTTTGTTTAGTGGTGGTTGATGTTTTATTTGGGATTTTAGTACATTTCCAAAGAGAGTAGTTTGTATCCTTGTTGGGAGTCAGGCTCTTCAAATAGTTTTCGATTTCTTTGTTATTTCTTTTGTTAAAAGTATCCTTAAGAATTTTTGTGGCTAAGTTTAGTTTTCTCTTGTCGTCAGGTGATCTAGTTTTTTGCCATCTTTTTCTTAACTTTCGTTTTTCAATAATTTGCTTCTTGATAGAAATGTCAGTTGGTTGCTTTGTCAAGTTGCGTTTTTAATATCACATTTGGTATAAGTTGATCGTCAATATGGTGGCGGAATTTTTCCCAGTTGGTTCTGGGACTTTTTAGTCCATGTGTTAAGTTAAAATTAATTTAGAAATTAAAAACTATTTTGGAACTGAAAAAAAAATAGGGACTACTACTTCATTGCGCTGAAGTAAATTTTTCATGCAGAAAATCTAGAAATTCGACATTAATGGCATAAGATAAAATGTTTAATTGTGCTTAAATTTGTTATCTATACATAAAATCTGTGACTTCCTCTGTGCTATGAAATATTCCTGTGAATTTTGTTCTGCCCGAGTAGCAGAAAACTTAAAATGTTAATTCAGTGCGTGAGCTCCACTGTAAGAGTACATGGCAGCTATCCATATAGCAGTGTATTATTAGCAGCACTGCAACATTTCATAAAAGGTAAAGCACAGCTGTAAACTAACAGCAGCTCCGCTCTCTGTTAATGCCCGTAACTAACACTAAGAGAGCGCAAACTTCACAGAACAGCGGTAGAAATACTGCAAACGCTAGGTAAAATAACAGGAGAGCTCATAATTAATTTAATTATTATTAATATTTAGTTTTTAAATTGCGTAATAGAAAATGGAATTAAATAAAAATTTTATTTAAATTTCGAAAACTTGCTTATTGCTTTTTTTTGACATATTTTTTTGTAGTAGTGTGGCACCAAAGTATGCGTCTTAAAAAAAAAGATTATTATTATTCTGTAGGCTTGTTATTTTGGCAGGTGCTACTTTCGTTTCTTTTCAGCCCTACCTTCCCATACTGCAGTCTGATTTCCACCCGAAAAGCATACATATTTTTAAAATTTTTGTTATTTTTCAAAAAAAAAAAAAAAATTTCCATTGTAGCACCTGCCAGAATGATAAGCCTAAAGAATCATAATCAGTTTAACTTTTTCGTTTCAGATGTCCTGAAGGGCCAACATCCTGTTGATAAGCCACCTATCTTTTGTTTAAGACGCTTACTTTGGTGTCACACTACTACAAAAAAAAAATTAAAAAAAAAAAAATGTTTTTGTATACTATTTTATGTCAATAATAAACGATCGCATTTTATTTTCTTAAAAAAAAAAAAAATCCTGAAAAATATCTATGTATAAAAACTGAGTATTTGACCAGACTGCTACCATAAAGCAGCTCGCACGAAAACATTTTTGTTGTCAATGACATTTAAAATGGGATTTTGGAAAAAAGAAATTTTTTATTTTTAACTACAATTGATTTGACGCAATTTAGACTTACTCTAAAGCTTGAAAAGCGTTGAAGCAGATATACAAGCAAAGCCTTCCTAATATTTTGCACTCAATAGGAAAAACAAGAAATTTAATCCTTGGCAACAGGACACACAAATTAATAGCGCATGAAAACATAAATGTAAATATATTTTAGGCACCTGCATGGAAGGTTGGCTTTTCTATGTGCAAGTCAACACAAATATGGTTTTGGCAGTAGCGAAGAAATGCAACACTTTTGCAACACAAGACGTGATCCGCGTCTTCTTCCCTATCCGTGCAGATTGAGCAGTTTGGGGAACTATCATGGCCGAATCTATGGAGGTATTTTCGAAATACTCCGTGCCCTGAAAGAAATTGGGTTAGGTGGAAGTTTGCTTCGCCATGGTTCCTTTCTAACCACATCGTAAGAATGGGTATTCGCCCATGCGTCCATCTACCTTTCGGGGATCTGTTCCGCCGGTCTTGCCAGTGGGCGATCGAATGACGCCTTTCTTCTTCTGCAAAAGTTTTATGACTTGCTCTACCGTCGTGTTCAGATAGCCTTATATACAGTCTTTGCATTTCTTTCGTCAAAATGTCTACGGGGACTAGTCCTACTATAACGAAGTAAGCATCTTCCGAAATTGTATGGACCCGCAGATAGTTCGCAAAGCGCTTAGCCGATAGACGGCTGTTAGTTTTTTTGTGAAGCTATTTAAGTTCCGTGCATCAGGCTAGTTCGGTGCGGCATATAAAAGAACCGAGCTGACTACCCTGCTATTTAGTATTCTTTTGTTGTAGGTTCGCTATTGTTTGGCATGATTCGCGTCAGACAGGACTGCACACTCGATGCCTCCTTTACAGCGTATTCTAGGAGCGTTTTTAAGTTTAAAGGGCTGTAAACCATCACTCGTAGGTATTTAATAGCGAGTTTTAAACACATGGTTACAGACCCAACATTTACATTCCTGCTGCTTATTAGAACTACATCGGTTTGTGCTCAGCTCATTCCAGCTTCATAGAGCCAAATCTTGATCCTACTTACTGATTCGCTGGCGATCCTCTCAATTTCGTGGATATGTTTTGCTACCATTACCACTGCGATGCCATCCGCGAATCCAATGATTTTAGTTCTAGGGGACATATCCAATCTTAGAACACCGTCATATATTAAGTTCCATAGCAGTGGACCCATAACTGCTCCCTGAGGGATCCTTGCTGTCACAATATACTCCTCAACGCCTTTGTCGCTTCTAAAACTCAGTTTACGGTCCGTGAAATAGCTTTCAATTATTTTGATAATATAACTAGTCGACCCTATTTCTGCAATGGTTTCCAGTATACGTTGCCAGTTAGCTGTGTTAAAAGCGTTTCTAACGTCCAGAGTTACCACAGCGCAGTACTCTTTTTTCCCACCGCGCCATCTCTTGCCTTCAATGGCTTTTGTTGCTAAATCTACCACGCATTTGATAGCATCAACTGTTGAGCGGGATTTCCTGAAGCCAAACTGGTATGTGGATAGACCAAGACCAGGATCTGGAGCTTTCTTGTTGTGTGCAAGATGACAAAATATTTTCAGATCTTTGAGGAAAAAGAGTAGTAATTATTTTGTGCCTTATTGGGCAAGTAATTTGGGGTGTGTGTACGCTTTTCGTTTTGGATAATACCACCCGGTACGCGGTGCCCCAGGGGTTGATATCAGCTTCCTCACAAAGCTTCTTGAAACTTTCTTGCTTGCTAGTTTTAATTGATTTTTTTAGCGCCTGCCTGGCTGATCTAAGATTTTGAACATTTTGTACAAAATCAGGTCTCCCTCTACTGCGCTGCATCCTGCGTCTAGCGCGGTGATTTGATGTTTTTGTTCCACGAATAGCATAGATATACATATGTGTTGGCGCATTACTCACCTGGGCATGGAGACATCGCAAGTTCTTCTACTAGGAGTTTCGTCCTATTCTCGGCAGAACCAGCAGGGAGTTGCCCAATCATATATTTAAGGACTTTGCTATCGTGTGTATGTAAATATGTGTATGCTTAGATTTAGCCGGATGCGATTGTGGGTATCTAACAGATTCAGTTTCTCCATATACTCAAGGACCATTGAGCAATTCATTTCACAGGATGACAAAGACTTGAGTGCCGTCTGACTGTCGCTCAGATGGGCAATTCCCTTATTCCGGAAGTTCCTGCCTAAGTTCATCTCTGCACATAGACTGATAGCATACATATCCGCTTGGAAGATACTTGCAAAACTACCCATCGTCACCGAACGCTAGTTCTGAGGCCATAAATCCCAAGCCTATACCTTCTGGGGTGTTCGAGCCATCTGTGTACCAGTGCAGGATACACTACTGGATTGTTCTTTCAAAATGTTTATGTTTACAGCTCTTTGTTTTGGGTTTGGCCGAGCTACTAGGCTACTACTGGTTTTTTACAAACGGAGGGACCTACAGTGCGATTATATAAAAGAGAAGAAGAAAATAAGATTTTCTTTTATTTAATGCTATACTCAACTTATAATAAAATAGATTCCCAAGCTGTTGCTTTAAATGACTAATGAGTTAAATATTAAAATAGGGTTTTGACTGGCACCTTTGGAGTATGTCGATGTTAGAGTTAGCTGCAGTGCTCCAGAGTTGTATGCCATAGGTCCATATTGGTTTTAATATAACTGAGTAGAGTAAGAGTTTACTTTAGAGAGAGGCATGAGAATTTCGGTTAATTAACTAGTATAGGTTTCGGAGTCTAATTCCAAGTGATTTGCGTTTGGTGAAAAAATGCGTTTTCCAAGTAAGCTTGCTGTCGAAGTGCATGCCAAGATATTTTGTAACATTAGTTTGGGAAATGATTACATTATTGAGCTTAACGGGTGGGCAAGTGTTTCGTTTGAGTGTAAAGGTAACTTGTGCAGATTTCATCTCGTTTCTCGTATTTTCAAGTCTTACAGCCATTGAGTTATTTTATCAAGTCCTGGAGTTTGAAAGTAGCCACCTCGGGGTGGGAGTCTATAGCGAGTAGGCCGGTATCACCTGCAAAAGTTCTGGCGATAGATTCCTCTGTGATTGGTAGATCTTGTGTGTAAAGCAAGTAAAGTATTGGATCCATTGCACTGCCTTGGGGTACGCCAGCTAAACTTTCATAGAGATCAGACTATTCTTCGTTTTGTTTAATTCCCTGTCACAGTTTTTTGGATCGCCTCGATGGAGTCGAAACGCCTCCCCTTCAGCTTTCTTTTCAGGCGCGGGAACAAGAAGAAGTCCGGAGAGGACAGGTCTGGGCTGTAGGCCTGTTCGTCACTTTCCAATACTTCTCGACTCTTTTCCACACGCAATTGCTTTTGTTCATCAGTCAAAACCTTTGGAACCAATTTGGCACACACTTTGCGCATTTCAAATTTTCCGGTCACGATTTCCCACACATTGTAATAAGTTGAATTTAACTCTTCACTGATCTCGACGGTCAATGCTCAAAAATTCACGAACCCGGTTCACATCTTCGTCTGTTTGCGTCGTCGAAGGCCTTCCAGATCGCTGTTCGTCTTCGACGTCCTCCCGGCCTTCCTTGAACGACTTGTGCCACCGTTTTACCTGGACACTGGACAGTGATTGGTCCCCGTAAGCCTCCTTGAGTAGTCCAATGGTTTCGGTACTCGTTTTGTTTAGCTTTACGCAAAATTTGATCGAGTAACGTTGCTCCAACGATCGCTGCATTTTCGCCACTGCAAAATCCTAACACACTTTTAAAAGAGCTTTCACGTGCGGAGCGATGTTGACTGAAACGCTGTTGCCAGCGAACTGGGACCGGTTTTTAGTGGAAGAGGAAGGTCCAACGATCATTTTCCCCCACCAGCCGATTCGGTTGATCCCTTGGCAGCCGCTCCGCGCGGAAAGGTTCATTACTTTTCAATCAAACCCTGTAGATACGTGAGAAAAGTGATTCCCTTATCGGGCAGTTGTTTGAGTAGCTCTCCAGTGATGATGAGATCATATCCAGGAGCTTTCTTTCTTTTGGTCCTTTTTATTGATACTGATGCTTTCCATTTCAATTCAACCGGGCTATTCGGGTCATGTTCTTCGATTTCGATGTAACTGAAATATGTTGCTCTCTGGTCAAAATAATGAGACACGTATTTTTTTGTTCGCCCGAAAAAATGTTTTTTCAAGAGTTATCGGCAATTTTGTTCTTCGGCTCAAACTCGATTTTTTTTAATTATATAAGACATTGTTTTTTTTTAAATGTCCATAACTTAGTAAAAAATTAACCGATTTTAATAATTCTGGGTTCAAAATGATCGTCATTACTTACAGGAGCGACTTAATGTAGAAAAAATTGCAAAAAAGTAGTTGAAAATTTTTTATTTAGCAAAAAAGAAAAAAAATTGAAATTTTTTCGAAATTCAATATTTCAAAAAGTGTATTTTTTTTTTTTATAACTTTTTCCAAATCAAGAGGACACCTCAAACTTCAATTAAGCTGAATGCCCAGTAGCTAAAATGAGTTGTTTTTGAGTAATGAATTTTTGAGTAAAAAACCTGTTTCGCACTTTTTGTTTTTTGCAAAATAAAACATTTTCAACTTCTTTTTTGCAATTGTTTCTGCATGAAGTCACTCGTGTAAGTAATGACGATCATTTTGAACCCAAAATTATTAAAATCGGTTCATTTTTGACAAAGTTATGAGCATTTAAAAAAATGTTTTTCTTATATTATTAAAAAAAATCGATTTTGAGTCGAAAAACAAAATTGCCGATAACTCTTGAAAAAATTTTTTTTCGGGCGAACAAAAAAATACGTGTCTCATTATTTTGACCAGAGAGCAACATATTTCAGTTACATCGAAATCGAAGAACATGACCCGAATAGCCCGGTTGAATTGAAATGGAAAGCATCTGCTTTTACTTCGTTTTTCGAACAAATTTTTATGAGCGGTGAGTGAGTTCCAGGGTGTCATTAACTTTTTGGGCAGTGCTTAGCGTGGGTTCGACTTCATGTGGTCTGTTCATATATGAGAATTTTATGGTCCATATTTTCATGCTATCTAGCAGCAATTTATAAAACGCATTTTTAGTTGCCAATTGAAGCCATCTTATTTCAGGATTTTATCATACTTAAGAAATGTGGACCTTTCCATTTCAATGCGTCATCTTATTTCTGTTGAGATATCCCAGTTTTCAGAGTGTGTGCCCAACTTTAAGGCGAAGAAATAATTTGAGTTTCCTGGCTTATATATTGGATGGATATATAGGCTTTTTCCCATCGTAATTTTTGTGTTACCGATGATACCTAGCTACCATAAGTATTCCTGAATATATTTTTTTACGAGATTCTTAATGGCTCTATCGATGAAGTTTTCGAAGAGGTGCAAAGGTTATTTTTAGGCTTCTTTAGCAAGTTCGTCAGCTTTCTCGTTTCCACGAATACCTGTAACATTGAGTAATACGTTGACATTGCGCCGAGGGAAATTAAATCACCAAGCTCATATGCGCAAACGTACTTCTGGTATCAGACCTCGATCCGTCTGTAAGTATAAACTTCCAGTTAACTCGGACAGGCTCAACAGATTTATAATATAGTTGTCCGTATTTGCTGGGGCTGGTAGAAGATTCTGGTGATGAAGAGAGATCTCTTGGAGCCAGCCACTGAGGGTGCGTCTCGATTGCGGACAGCGCTGGTACCGAAACGTTGTTGAGTTGCTTGGATAAGTTTAAAATGTGCAATAATTTGTTTCAGCAGTGCAGCATTTTTGGGATTAGCATCATTTAGTTGCTCAGTATACTTTTAGAAATAGCTGGCAGTCCTGCTTTGGCTAAAATTGCTTTTATTGGGAACGTGGGGAAAGCATGGACAATTCTCCTGGCCCCAGTATGATATGGTGTTTGTATATCTCTTATCAAATATAATGCCAAATATCTTTAAACTACTTGTATTGTGGATTGGAAAGTTGAAAGTGATAGGGAAAACGCATTTATGTTTCCTGCAGATGTGAAAAAATGTGCTTTTGTTGTCAGACAGATTAGGATTCGGAAATTTTTGACCAAGCGTTTCATTTATTGCTGATATATAATAACATTTTTCTCTAGTTTTTTTTTGCTTGTTTGTTTGGCCATCTTAATGTAGGTATATTCAACCAATATATTTTCTACAGTATGTGAAAAAATCAACCTCCACCAAAACTAGTCATTCTTACTCATTTAAACTTAGCATTTAAACTTTAATTGCATATTTTTATGATAACAAATCTTTAGTCATAAAAGTGAAAGTAGAATTTTTACGATTTCATGAACTTTTTGGCACTTTCGTGCCCGCGCTGACACGAGTACATACAAAACATAATTTTCTATGAGGTCAATTTAGTTGCATGTAAAAGCGTTCTTGGCTTTTGTGAAAGTGGCGCAGATGGGCAAAGCCAAATATGCCGATAATGCAGCGAAAAAGTGGAACACATACTGAATAAATCAAATCGCATATCTCTGACATTTTTTCCCATTGGGATTTCCTTTTGAAACAAACTTTTGGTTGAGTTCCAACTCCGGTAAAGTGGTTGGTGGAAAGCCAAAAATTAGCTGGAAAAAGTGGGTTATATTTTGAAGAAATTGCTGCCTTTTAACTTTTAATGCTTGAATACTTCATTGAAAATGAAGCGTAAGCTTTTTAAGTATTATCAACATGGCATGGCAGGAATGAAAATTAACCCTCCAATGCAGTGGTATGCTTTTTGGGGTAAAAATTTTTAAAGTGAATTATTCTAGTTGTGGGGCATCGGCGGCTATAAAACATCCAGCAGGACCGCGACCAAATGTTTAGTAATAAATATTAAAAAACTACATACTTTTTCATGACAAGTACATATAAACTGTGCAAACTGGGCAAAACTGGTTAGGTTAGGTAAGGTTAGGTTGTTATGGTTGCCCAAGGAATGAGCACATTTGGACGAAGAAAAGTGGACTCGTCCTTTTTGATGCCATTATGAAGTGAGGTGAGGTGAAAGAGAAAGAAGGAGAGGGCGGGGGAAGTGGTGTTGGGATGGTTAGGAGCGCGTGGGTTACGAACGATGACTGTGCTGCGTTTGCGTCAACCGCAATGCTGCTGATGAAATTAATCAGATTTTTAATGTCAGCGCCAGCTATATCAGCAGGCGTAGCAAGGAAGTAGGAGCCAAGATGACAACGTGATTTTTAAGTAATTTACAATGATTATCAAGTAATTTAATTTTATTTTCTTTTAAATTTTTTTAATAAATTTTTTTTTTAATTATGTTTTTTTTCGCTATTTTTCATGCTTTAACTACAACTAAATAAATTTTGAAAAATTTAACAAATTTTCAATTTCAAAATTTTTAATCTGATTTTTGATTTGGATTTTTAATCTGATTTCATAATCTGATTTTTGACTCATGAAATTTTTGTAAAATAGGTGTAAATTTTAAACCACTAAAGAATGACTAAAGTATAAAAGCGGCCATCGTAGTCGAATGTGTTGGTGCGTGATTGCTATTGGAAAGGTTCGTATCTCCGTAGGTTCGAATCTCCGTGCATGAAACGCCAAAATGATAAAAAAAGTGGTTTTCTCATAGTGGTCGCTCTTCGGAGCCCCTCATACAAAATATCTGCCATTCGGAGTCGGCTTAAACATCAAGACGGACGCCGCAAATAGGAGGAGGAGCTCGGCCAAACACCCAAAAAGGGTGTAAGCACCAATTATATACATTAGGTTGGGGAATGGGTTAGGTTAGCCGGGTTGGCATTAAGCCACGCATAAACCTTTTGGTCTTTAGCGATATCAGATGGAGACCCAACTCTATGAATACTAAAAGTAGACATCATGTAGGATGTCAACGCCTTTGGCGAATTTAAGCCGAAGTGTAAGATCACAGAACGTATTCTAAAGCTCCCTAAACATCCGCTCTGCATTTCCTGCATTTGTCCGTGTTAGCAATCCTTATTTTGTGAGCATGTGCGGCCAACATACCTGCCAGCAACCTGTCAGCATACCTATAATACCTCTGCAGTCCTTTCGTGAGAGCGTAAGCACGAATTCAGTCAGTTTTTTGTAATTTGGACTACACATGACTTTCGCTATTTTGTATGTGGTGAGACACTTTTTGCTATCTCATCTACTATTTCGTTTCCCATAATGACTTTGGTCCAGGTACCCAATAGATGTAAAGCTTGCTGTTTGTGGCGTTCGAAGCGTTTTTAGCGAAGACTTTTATTTGAACAAAAAACAATAGTTATATCAATAAGCTAATCAATTACATATTCGCCGTTGCTGCTTACAACCTCTTCCCACCTTCGACCAATTTGTTGATGCCGTTCCGCCAAAAATCGTCTGGTCTGGTGTCAAAGAAGTTGTTCAGCCAGTTTTTAAGGACCTCTTTATTATCGAAGGTTTGACAGGGAGCGGAAAAGATAGCCGGATAATACGGCGGATGCTGAGTATTCTCCCATTCGAGGTCTTGGAGTGCGGCTTTGTATGTATGGTTTGAACATGTCGATTAAGTTTCTTCAGCCGATTAGCCTCATTCACAAGGTGTACCTTGAATGCCTTGTCTTGTTGACCCTGGCATTCTTTTTGTGCAATTCCCGGTGCACCATGCCCACCCTGTCCCACCAAACACATATTATGATCTCATTTGGATGAATATCCGGCTTGACTATCGGCTTTGGTATATCTCCTGAAACCACTCACTCCTTTCTTTGCTTCATATTGTTATATAGGCACCATTTATCATCTCCCGGAATGATTCGGTACAAAAAGCGCTGTTTATGACCACGTGTTGTTCGATGGCGGAGAAGATGCTGAGAAGAAATTTGAAAGCGACTTTCTTTGTTGTCGTTTTTTTCGTTGAGTTCTTGAGGCACTCAGGCTCCCAACTTTTCGGTGGATCTCATTGAATGAAGGAGATTGAGGATCGTTTTATGATCGCAATTCATTTTGTCCAATCCAATTCACGACTGGTTTGACGACTGTTCTGCTTCAAGTTATTTAAGACGTTCTTCATCGAATTGAGAAGGCCTTCCGCTGCGAGGCATGCTATCGACGTCAATGTCACTTTTTTGAACTTTGCAAACCCTTTTCGTGCTGTAGACTCGCCTATGACACCTTCTCCATACACGTCGCAAATGTCCTGGGCTGCTTCGGCAGCTTTTTGACCTCGATTCAAAACAAAGAAGAGCAGGGTATTCCTCCTGGGTATTCCATTTCTAAGCCTCAAAAGTAATAAATAATTAAATAACCCAAAAATACGATCATTATAATTTTGTAGAGCAGAAAGAGTTCTATCGAATGAATACTTACACTTTGCGGAACGGCAAACAAATCGTTGTAAAATAAAAGCAAATATAAAAACGCTATGAACTTATTTCTCAACCCAATATTTGTCATTTTGCAACTGGTAGAATTCGGGTCACTCTCGAACTAGTACGACTTTATACTTTTTTCATCAAATATCCGTGCGTGATCTAGAATATTTCCTGAGTGCTTTTCGCGATTGGCTTCATACGAGTATGTGGCGCACAAGCACACTCTACTAATGTGGCCTTCATTGATGATGAATAAATATTGATAGCAAATTCTTGAATAGTAATTTAATATGGCCAAAAAAGTTATGAATAATTAGGTATTTGAAATTTCACGACATTTGCAATGCTAATTTAATTATTGCAGTTTCTCACTTCCACTTCTGCAACAACAGCCAATAATATTCGAACAACGTGTGAGTACAGACAGCCTCAAATATGTGTAGATATATTTTACTCTTGTGCCCAGCCATATTTTACAGCAATGCTGCTTTGTGCTCCTTTCTGATTGCATACATACATACATTTGCTCATATGTGCACGCCTGGTGGGTTACACATCATCTGATTTCCACTGATAACTAGTATTCATGGCACATTCTGAGTAGATGCATGACCACAAAGTGACAGCACAATGAATGTAATTAATTGGCATTGCTAGTGACAATCGCACGATAACAATGACATTGCCAGCAGATGGTGAGCACTCACGAAGCAGGATATGCAATGCATTCTCTTGGAGCAAATATGTTTCTGACAGAAGTAATGAACTCTTGCATGTGCATGAAGAAATTAGTTGGTTGGAAATTGAAAATATACGCAGCAGTCGACAAATGAAAATCAGACTACGCACTTGCATTTGTGTGAAATTCATTTGAAGCGCATTAATTTGGAAATATATGAGTTCATTTCCTATTTGCTCGCCAGTTTATTAAGCTATAAATTTACTTTACTCTTATTTGGTTAGTGCTGATTCTATAAAATTTGTTGTTTTGCTAGCTGATTTGAAATTTCAGCTTCTAAGACTGTGAAGTGAGCTCTGTTTCCAAGGTGATTTGTGAGCTGTGAAAATAGGTTAGCAGTTGAACTTTAAGTATCTGTCATAGCCAGAATAAAAGGTGGATAATCTGGAAGGTGCCTGTGTAGCGGAGCCCACACAACTTTTGTTTTAAATTAAATAAAAGATATTTAAATAAAAAACGTTATACTTTTATTGAAGCTATAACCGCATTTTGCGCTTGATATAACTGGCAGAAATAAGTATTCAGATTTCCAAAAAAAGAAAATAATAAAAACCATCTGAAATGTACTTTACCATTGTCCAACGCACTTAGTTCGAACGGTCACCCTTCCTTGGTACCTAAACCCTGACTACAGGTGGTTGGGCGTGCATGCATCTAAGAAAGGCTGAGCTGTACTATCGATTTACTTAGGCATATCAGCAGAACAGCCCATGTTGGAGAGGACAGCCTGAAGATATCAGAAAAGTTTGGGTGTATGACGGGCGTGGAGATAGTCGTTAAACATCCAATATTCCAATCCTAGCTAGCAGGTTTCTATCGGACTTGATTGCAGTCGGTCGTAACAGACTGTAAGGCACTGAGTAATTGTGAGCTTCCTGGGCTACTGTGGGCTGTGGCACAGCAGATCTTCTTTCCCCCGCACTCGCAATCAAAATGAATGAGAGAAATATCACCTGCATTCTCACAGGCTTTGTAGATTGAATTATCATCTTACTAAGCTGGAAATATGCCACAATGGAACTTGCAGGTTCTGTACGTAGACAGGAATATGAAACCGTCAAACACGTGCTGGCAGCGTACCCAGAACTAAGATATATCAGGACAAATAGCTGGGTAAACATATTTTATCAGAAGTGGAAAATACTCAATAAAATGGGACAACTACTAAAATTTATTGAGGAAGTTGGGCTCAGAGAACTATCCTGAATCCATGCAGAGGGCGACCTTTTAAGTTGCAGTGGTTAATCCCCTCATAGTAATAATAATAAAAATAACAAAAATAGTTTAAGTGGGTCTCGTTTAATGGCATGAAGTGGATTTTGATGCTACCACGACCAAGCGACATGAAAAAAATATATAATGCAATTTAAAAAAACTGAAGTTGATGTTGAAATTTTTTGTTACAAACGGTTTTACGCATTAATTATTATACTAAATGAAACGGGGCCGTCAGAAAAAAACTGTTATAAAATTTCTAAAAATCAACTTCATTCTTTATATATTCATTTATATAATGGCACCCTTTCCGTGTAGTTTGGTCGAGCTCCTCCTCCTATTTGTGGTGTGCCTCTTGACGTTGATCCACAAACGGAGGGACCTACAATGTTAAGCTGACTACGAATGGTAAATGGTTTTTATGAGGAGCTTTTTATGGGAGAAATACACTCGGAGCTTTGCCATTGCCTGCCGAGAGAAGATTAGAAAATAAATTTTTTTTTGTCCTTTTGCTGTTTCATGTATGAAGAATCGAACCTACGCACTTCCGAATGGTAGCGACGCACTAAACCATTCGAACGGCCTGCTTTTTCTTCTTATTGTTGTTATAGTGCCGTCTGGTGGGCGCATAGTGCCGCTGATTTCGTCATTCTGTTGCGCTGATTCCATCATTCAGACTGCGTCTCTGTGACCCTTGGGGTCGTCCAGTTCGGAGTTTTCGTAGAGAACACTAATGAGGCGAATTACCTTAGCGGGAACACCCTTTCTATTCAACGCCAGCCGTATTGAGCTTCGCCTGATTGTGTCGAAGGCCTTCTTAAAGTCAGGAACAGCATGTAAAGCGGAAAGCCCCACTCAACTGATTGTTCTTTTATTATAATGCGAAGACTGTTGGCTTGGTCAACACAGCTTCGGTGAGGGCGAAATCCAGCTTGCTTGTCCCTTAAGGAGCGTTCGATACATTGGAGTCTGCTTTGTAAGACTAGAATTTTGTAGATGGCGTTTAGTCGGATTATTTCTCGCCAATTGCCGCAGTCACGCAAATCGCCTTTCTTGGGCAACTTCACGACGATATCTTTTGCCCAGGACGGAGGCAGCTTTTCATTGTTCCAGACGGCGGTGATGTGGCGATGCAGAATTTCTGTTGAAATTTGTGGGTCAGCAATTAATAGTTCTGGCAGTATGCTATCTTCGCTCGCGACATTGCTGTGCTTCAGCTTCTTGATTGCACACTTGATCTTCGCTAGACTAGGGCAAGATGTTGTTGTTTTGCTGCTGTTTGTTGTGCTGCCCACTTCAAAGCAAACTTCACTTGCTAATTGCTTCAAAGAGTTCTGACCAAGAGAGTATACTGACCAAAGGGAGCTACCGCTGATGAGTTGCCTATTGAGTTCATTTCTGCGCAGAATGGTGCTTCACGTAGTATCAGCGATTCCTGATTTGATATTGGTGGCTTTTGCTGCGCCAACTTTCTCTTGAGCGATTTGCCTGAGCGTGAAATTTGTAGCTCCCCAATCAGTGTTGTTCTGGTTAGTGAGCGAAAGGCGCTTGTCATTTCTCTTCTGGTCACAGGATAGCGTAGCAGCTGTACGTTGAATCGCTTATGTCTACGCAGTGCGTTGGTTTTTTTCCTGAAGTTAAGCTTGATCTTGACGTCTCCGGTAATTAGCTCCTGCCCACTGTCTAAGTCGGCCCCCGTTTATTCCTAACATCAAGTAGCGAGCCTCTCTACTTTCGACTCACTCTCTACTTTAGACCATCTATTTGGTTATGAGTAGTCTCAATCGGTGAAATCCAGGTGTATTTATGGATTTCCTTGTGAGGGAATATAGGGCCACTCATGACAAGCTGAAAATTTGTCTAATTGGTTTATAAAAATGTATTATAGTAATTGGGTTAGTAAATAAGTAAATATTTATGTATCGAAATATTTATTTATTAATTTATACAATATTATTTTAACTTATCATTAAATATTTTCCAAGCACCCATTTATCAGTTTTTATTAACTTTTTCGAACCTCTCACAATAAGTGATTTTCGCCATAAATTCAACTACGAATACTTGTTCATTGTGGAGTAGTTCATCAACTGGTTTCATATCATTGCAGAGGCTTGCCAATTCACTGAATGGTATAGGGTTGATGCATAGGTTGGCAATTGGTATTAAAAATGCAAATGCAGCATTGAAAACAAACTAAGAGACCAACTACTTCCCCTACAAGGCAAACTGCGAGTGGGGTAGTGCGGAAATAGCAGGCTATATATTTGTAGTAACATACGTACATACAGTACTTATGCATTTGTAATGTAAATTTAGTATATTTAATATTTTTAAGATTTAAGATTTATTCTCATATTTCATTTAATTTTCTTTTCAATATATTCGTATACAAAAAAAAGAAGTACAATTTCGACTTTCACCATCTCATTCAGGCCATCGAAGAAAAGGAAAAGGGAGCAGTGTTCATTGAGATTCACTGAAAGCGCAGAAAAAAATTTCACAACAACAAAAATCAAGAAATGAATTGAATTATGCAACGTAATGGCATAAATAGCGGTATATATATACTATAGATTATGAAGACTGAGGTGAGCAGTTGCTATATAAGGAGCAGTAATGCCGCACAAAGTCTTTAAAAAAGATTGAATGCGCATTTTTACTTCTTTATTTATATTATATAAGAGTAGTTATGGGTCAGCGATGATTGAATGAAATTAAATTGTACTGAGAAAGTGATTTCTGAAAAAATACGGGATAAAGAATTTAAATTAGTCCGAAAAAGAGTGAAAAAATTAAAAAAAAAGTTGTACACAAAAAAAAATTTAAGTAATAAAACAAATTACATAAAATAAAAAATAAAAATGTTTTTTTTTATTAAAAACAAAAAACTACATAAATTCAGCCAAAAATTAGTTACGTACCTTGGCATTGCTAAAAAATTAAGTAAAAAATTGAAGTAAACAAAATTTCGTAAAAAAATAAAAAATAAAAAAATATATGTGAAAAAATTATTAAAATAACAAATTAAATAAAATTGGGTTTATAATTATAGTAACAATGTTTTATAAATTTAGAAAGGTTAAAGAAATATGAAAAGAAATACACGATATTAATTTTTTTTTTAGTTTTTTTTTTTAATTTATAATATATTAATTTTTAATTAAACTAAAACAAACTAAAAAATTTAATTAGGCCAAAAATCACAGTTACGCGGCAAATTAAAAGTTTCGTTTTAATTAAAAAAAAAATCAATAAAACTTAAAAAAAAAAATATTCCAAAAGTTACAGTTGCGATATCTTTAAAGAGCTGAAAAGTTAAGGGGGAAAATTTAATGAAAGGAAACAATGTGAGACGAAATACAGCAAATTAATTAAATGTTATTAAAAAAATTTATATATTTTTATTAAAAAAAAAAAGAGGTTGTCTGTAAAGTCGGTTTACTGACGATAGTTTAACGTGACAACGTCATAAGAAAATATTGATGTAATGGTTGCAATTTTCAAAACAAAATATTAATTTTATTTGTTTGATAGATATTTTGTATGGATATAGAGGAGGAGGTAAATGGAATTGCAATGGAATAGGTCAAGTTACATTTACACAAACGTGAAAAATGACGAAACATTTATCAAATTCATGAAAGATATGTTCAATTTCGATTGTGCATCAGACGTTAATAAGTCAACAACACTAAGAGGCACCACCATCGATTTGCCTTTTTCAAGACACTTTACACTCGAAACACTCCCTTTCATTTCCTACTTTTTCTATCATCGTCCTATTCTCAACAGAGAAATGGTTCATTACCGTGCACACAGGAAGAAGGCATATGCAAATACAAATATAATATGTGAATTTATATACAAATGCGCATATACATACATATACATACGCTCACTTAAGTAGGAGAGAGCAAGATGTCGAACGTTGCCGTTCGTTTGCTTTGTTTGCTTTGTCGTTCGATCCGCGCTTTCGCTTGCAGTTCATTCAAGGTAACGGCAATGAGCAAGGTAACGACAAAAGAGCAAGGTAACACTAATGAGCAAGGTAACACTATTGAGCAAGGTAACGATACATTTTTTCGTGCGTGCAGCCGGCTAAATCGAATTATAAGACGTTATCACGTCAAAAATGAAATAGGCTAAAAATCATAGTTACACAGCAAATTAAAAGTTTGGTTTTAATTAAAAATAAAAATATCAAAGCTTTTTTTTTAATAAAAAAATTTAATTATACCCAAAAAAACAGTTAAAATATTTTTGAAGTACTGAAAAAGTGAGAGAAAAAAATTAAGTGAAATAATTGGAAAAAAATATATTTGTAGAAAAAAAAATTAAACTTATAATAATAGGTATTAACAATATGTTTTAATTTTAGAAAGGATAAAAATATGAGAAAAAAAAATTTAAAAAAGAAATAAAGTAGGTCAAAAATTACCCTGAAAAATTAAGTGAAAAAATGAAGTAAACAAATTTAATGATAAAATTAAGTCGAAAAATGTCATAAAAAATTAAATAAAAAATCGTGAAAAAATTTTGTGAAAAAATTAAATAAAAAATAAGGCAGAAACTCTGCAAATATGTAACTTAAATTCGCCAAAAATTAGTTACATGTGTACCTTTGAATTTTTAAAAAAATTTAGTGAAAAAATTTTGTTAAATTAAAAAAATGTGAGACAAAACATAGGAAATTAATTAAATGTTATTAAAAAAAAACTATATTATTTTTTATTAAAAAACATTAAATTGGCTAAAACTCACAGTTACACTGCAAATTAAAAGTTTGGTTTTAATTAAAAATAAAAATATTAAAGCTTTTTTTAATAAAAAAAATTTAGTTATACCAAAAAAGACAATTAAACTATTTTTGAAGTACTGAAAAATTTAGAGAAACAAATTAAGTGAAAAAATTAAAAAAATATATATTTGTTGAAAACAAAATTAATCAAAAATGACACTAACAATACCTTTGAAGTAATGAAAAATTAAGTGAAAAAATGAAGTAAACAAATTTAATGATAAAATTAAGTGAAAAAATGTCATAAAAAATTAAATAAAAAAAGAAAAAATCGTGAAAAAAATTAGTTAATATTTTTGGAAAAATGAAGTAAAAAAATTTAAATTAATTAAAATTTTAGTTTTAAAATATTTGAAAAAAGCAATTTTTTAAATACAAAAAAAATAGAAAAAATTAAATTAGGTCAAAAATTACACTAACCATACCTTTGAAGTACTGAAAAATTAAGTGAAAAAATGAAGTAAACAAATTTAATGATATAAAATTAAGTGAAAAAATGTCATAAAAAATTAAACAAAAAAAGAAAAAATCGTGAAAAAAATTAGTGAAATTTTTTGGAAAATGAAGTAAAAAAATTTAAATTAATTAAAATTTTAGTTTGAAAATATTTGAAAAAAAAAATTTCTTTTAAATACAAAAAAAATAGAAAAAATTTAATTAGGTCAAAAATTACACTAAGAATACCTTTGAAGTACTGAAAAATTAAGTGAAAAAATGAAGTAAACAAATTTAATGATAAAATTAAGTGAAAAAATGCCATAAAAAATTAAATAAAAGAAAAAAAAAATGTGAAAAAAATTTAGTGAAAAATTGTGGAAAAATGAAGTAAAAAAATTAAAAAAAATTTTAGTTTTAAAATATTGAAAAAAAAAAAATTTGGAAAAAATAAAAAAGATAGAAACAACTAAATTAGGCCAAAAATTACAGTTCCAATACTTGTGAAGTACTGAAAAATTACTGAAAAAATTAAGTAAACAAATTTAGTGATAACATTTAGAAATTAGTGAAAAAATTAAATAAAATGGAAAAAATCGTAAAAAAATTGAGTGAAAATATTTGAGAAAAAATGAAGTGAAAAAATGAAAAAAAAAATTTAGTTTTAAAATATTTGAAAAAAAGATTGGGCTAATTGTATATCAAAACTTTTGACAAAGCCAAGCCAAATGGAGAATGGCTTTCATCGACGACGACCTAGTTTAACTCCGAACTTGCTCTTTTCCAGAACGCCTCGCTCTTTTCCAGAATATATCTTCAAATTCACTTGGATTCGGTAGGTAGTAGTAATTTTTTCGCATTGTAGCGATCGTTCGTTTGATTTCTGTGATGTTGTTGTGGAGGTGGTTGAGTATTTGTACTAAATAAGCGTAATTAGCGACTAACGCCGTTTTATTACAACTTGTGATACCTTTTTTTTTGTTTTTACGTCAGATCCATTTCGTGAGATCCAGATATAACAGCAAATGCCTGAGATTTCATTAATTTGCTGTAGGAAAGGTTTACCGAAAGAGCGAAGTTTTGTTTAGGCTAAACCTGAACATTAGCATAAGTAGTGGAAAAGCCTTTCTTTCACCCCCTCCGCCTGACAGCTTCTGCGATTGAAAGGAATGTTGAGTGTGGCTGCGTGATCCCCTACCTTCCAGTGCTCTGTAAGGATTGCAGAGGTAAGGGAGGAGAGCATCTTAACAAGTTCATCGCCCTCTGGATGTTGTATGACAGTCATGTTTTTATTGTTGTAGTGCATGTAGTTAATTGCTTCCACCTTCTTTCGGCTAAAGCATAGTGTGACGCAATGGATGTTTTTATTGTATTGAATGGGGTAGCAACTGCGACCGCATCTGTTATGTCTCGTGTCGAACCTTTTCTTGCTAGCTCGTCTGCTTTCTCCGAGAACCCATATCAGAGTAATTTCAAGCCAATGACCAAGCAGTTCGCTTTCCTCTTTACATTGTGCAACTAGTTTGGATGAAATGGAGTTGGAGTCTAAAGTCTTGATAGCTGTTTGACTGTCTAAAAAGACTTGCACTACTTTTTTGGTATTGTTTCAGTGATTTGCAAGCTTTCCTGATTCCTAATAGTTCTACCTGGAACACGCAGGCATAGTCAGGAAGTCGAATTGATTGAGACAAGTTGAGCAGTTCCGAATAGAGGCCAGCTCCCACATCACAATTCATCTTAGAACCATCAATATATGATAGACTTCAATGGCGTATCTACCAATCACTTCCCCTTTTCTCCATTCGGCTCTCCATGGAAAATGTACACATTTCTTTGATGACTTAGTGGAACATTCCAAGAGTCATTTCTATGGTTACGCAGGACATCACTATAACTCGAATTCGCCTTTGATTCACCATTATAAATCAAATACTAACTTTTTTCTCGAGATTTTGATTATAAATGTAATAACTGGTTGGGCCTCTGGTGAAAACTATGCATCTCTAAATTGGCTAACCAATAAAAATATTTACCAAATTTCTCTGCACGCCTTATCAAACTTGTTCGAATCACATTCTTGGCCTTTAACTTGCCGCACTTGACAATTAATTTTAACTTTCTTGCTCAAATCGTGCAATTTATTGTTATGCAAAGCACACACATACATATGCACATATATAGGATTGTATTGCTTCGGATTTTCTAAACTTTTCGGCGATAGGAAATGTTTGCATGCAAATTTTATTAAAATGTCTGCAAGTAAACTTTGGATCATAGCAAAAGTTTATCCGAATATGGATATTTTCCTTATGGCATCGAACGAATTTCAACAATAGAGTGAGGCAGCAACAAAGTTGGTGTTGCAACAACTTATGTGAGTTGAATGTAAATGCAACAAATGTTGCTGCAAACTACACTTGCAATCACAGTTGCCGAATGTTTTCAGTGACAGCGCAGAGCACTTGGAAGTAATTCCACCAGTGAAGTGAGTGGAAGCCGGCTTTTCGAAATGTCTACTTACAATTAGTTACGCATACAAATATATTTTACAAATACATGTTTGATATTGTACGCACATTTATGAAGGCAATGAATGTTGAAACGAGCGTAGCTACTTAAGTGCACTAAAACTTCGTACAATTTGTGAAAGTCTTCAATTAAGTTTAGGTTAACTCAGGTTAGGTTAGGACAGTTGTAAATTTCAACGAGCGAGCGTAGAGGGGCGCAACTAGCACTGAAGTGCCATTGTGATGCCTCTTGCTTGGGCACAAATTTGTCTTTCTAACTCCCAATGTGGTGAAACCATTAACGACTCTATATTAAGCAATGAAGTCTGTCAGATACCCAAAAGAAGTAAGAGCTCTAGGCAGAGAATGTGTTCAACCACTCCTCGTTCTGCAGCTGCGACAGAAGTCATAAGAGAGAATCCCCATATACTCATATAAATTAAATCTATGTAACGGGCACTCTTTTTAGAGGCATGGAACTTTCGCTGATGATATCCATAACTATCAAACCACTTGCCCGACAAGTGATAGGCTTTTGACGTTTCTGTTCTGTATACTAAGAGAAACTGTCACTGAAAGGTCTTCATTCCTGAGCAGCGTTAGTAACTCTCCGACATTTGTTTTCAAAATTCATATTCGCACTTCCCATACTTTACGTCTATTCTGGTAGTTGAGTCTCATATCTATCACATTGGATAAAGGTATAAGCAATATCAGAACATTTATTGTGAAAAAAATGTCACGAGACTTTTAAGTTACAGGGTTTGATTGAAAAGTAATGAGCCTTATTTTTTTGAAGCAGTTTTATTAAACCTTTTGGCTTATACAACTAATATTCTTCAAAATAGGACCGTTGAGCGTCAATACACCGCTGGTAGCGGTCCTTTCACTGCAGGAAATATTTTTTAAACTCATCCGCCGGAATCGCCTTCAATTCGGCTGTCACAGTTTTTTGGATCGTCTCGATGGAGTCGAAACGCCTCCCCTTCAGCTTTCTTTTCAGGCGCGGGAACAAGAACGAAGGTGTCCTCAGTGAATTCCATGAATCCGGCCCAATTAGTTTTTTTAAAGTTAAAATAGGACCGGTGGTTCGCGGAAACAAAGTCGGCAGGTCTCTCAATCGAGACGATAATGGGCAAGTGGTCTGATGCAAGCGATAGCATAGGTCGCCACGTTATGCTATTTATCAGACCCGCGCTAGCTATTGTTAGGTCAGGCGAGCTGCTACAATTGCCCACTACGCTGGTGGGGGCTTCGTCGTTCACAGTGCTGAATGTCGAATCGTCTATTTGCTCTGCCAATTGCTGTCCCTTACGGTCATTTGGCAGGTTTGAATGCCAAAGATCGTGATGCGCATTAAAGTCACCTACAACCAAACGGTTTTCACCTCTGATGAGCGCACCTATATCAGGGTGATATCCTGCCGGGCAGCAGGTGACAGGGGGTATGTAAATGTTAAAAATTTCGAGCTCGTAATCGCCTGTCCGGATAGTTATGCCTTGACATTCTAAGGTGCTGTCCCTGCTGTCGATTCCTTCATCAATGAGACGATACTGCACTGTGTGGTGGACTATAAACACTATGCCACCACCATTGTCTCGCTCGCGATCATGTCTGTGCACGTTGTAGCCATCCCTGGTGATCAGAGAGAACCTGGCGTGCAGCTTGGTTTACTGGACCGCAGCTATCTTGATACTGTGCCGGCTCATGAAGTCAACTATCTCGTCGACCTTGCTCGTGAGTCCGTTACAGTTAAATTGAAGAAGCTTAAAGCATGGGGTTGCCTACGTTGGGCCTGCTGTGCAATCCGCTGTCGTTGTTGCGGCCTGATGATGGTGGGCGGCCGCGCCATGGGTGGCGGTTGCGGGTGCAGGGCTCTACAGAAGGGGGCAACGTAGCCAGTTGTCCACTCACGGGTGGTGCGCAGGCGGAACATCTCCGAAAGTGGCACCAGCCATTGCAAGAATTGCACTTGACTGATGCCAGATTCCGAGGTATTACGGCCTGACACACGGAACAGACTCTACGGAGGACCAGGAGCTGCTGGTTTGTCCCCGCACTGGGGTTGGAGCAGGAAAGAAGGGGATAGGTTAAGTCAGGGGAGTGGTGTTGCTCCGATAGGCTCCTTACCGCAGGGGTATTAGTTGCGGTGGCGGTTGGTAGTGCCGGTTTATCAGGGGGGTAGAAGCCGTGGAGGCATTAGACGCCTGCTGGCGGGAGCGACACGGGGCCACATACCGTGTGGTCCACTCCCTATGTGTCTTAAGTCTTGAACAGATTTTAAGATGGCTCCACCCGTTCCACTTGTTTACTGTGTCGGCAGCCCTTGGTCGGGAAAAACCCGAGTCATTCCGGTAACGTAGAAGCGGCTGCCATGGGAATGATTACTACTGAACCCTGTCATTGCAATATGTGTAACTACCGGTCGTCTCCGTCTAACTCATCTAGTAGGCCCAGGAAAGTTCCAGCTTCGACAGGTTGGGTTCAGACAGAAAGGGGTGTTAGGTGAGTAGGTATGATGGGGCTTGTGAAAATGTAGTTAGTATCGTCCGGAGTGCCTTCACATGGTGGACATATATTGGGTACGTCGGGGTCAATTCCGGATAGGAAGGAGTTTAACCTGCTACAGTAATTGGGCCAAAGTAACGCGAGTCTCTCGAGGTAGCTAAAGCTCTTCGTCTGCAATAGATAGGTAGTGATTGGGCTCCGATAACGTCATTCAGGTGTCGGCAGTTTAGAAAGGTGGTAAATGTCTCCCGATTAATGTCATTTAGCGTGTGTCTAAATACTCTCCGCTTCAGTACATTCTAAGTGTTGAAGGTAGTATTAAACTTAGTCCTAAGATTTTTTGAGTTAACCCCATGTTATGGGGCGGAACAGCGGAATTGGTGGCCACCCAAGTACTATGTGGAGGGTACCGCACCGACAACCTGGCAGGAGGTATAAAATGCATTTTCTACAATGTGGAGGCTAACAATGGATCTCTCTGCACGAGGTAACCCACTTTCGGGAAATCCTCCCGTCGAGCAATCGACGGCTCGGGCATCGGATGTGCAGGCCCGAACCCCACATCGCCCTATGACCGGAACTGACACCCAGGGCTCCGGAGGAAGCGCACTACTAGTGGTGAAACATGGCATATTGGCTATGCCAATGGAGAGCCGAGTGAGTGTGAGCGATACACCGTCGTCTAAACGATCTGAAGCAACTGAACAAGTTGTGGAGGATGTGGAGATAGCGGAAAATCTCTCAGTAGACTCAGATGGATCTCTGGTACCGAGTAAGTCTTTGACAACGGTTAAACCTGGTGCGAATCAGGTAAGTACCGGTAAAAAGCCTGAAGTTATTGGAGAGTCGAACGCAGGTGTTGGTCTATCCGCAAGGCAGATCAAACGAAGAAGACAGAAGGCGAAGCAAGCCGAAGCATTAGCTAAGGTAAGTACTCAAGCTCCGTCAACTTCGACACCTGTAATGGAAACAGGAAAGCGTGGCAGAACAGAGGACTCCTTTGTAGCTTTGCACTTTTCCGGAAACGAAACTTTCTCTGATATTTTTCTGCTTCCCTCCTTGACTATCTACCCCCTTTCCAGAGCTTTAAATACAATGGGCTTTTTAGCCTGAGTGTTTTAGGAGCCACCAAATCTTCTGGTGCTCCTGGGCTCGACCTTTTCAAATTTCATGAAGCCTGAAGCAGCCTATTGATTTTTAGATCGGTCTGTAAATGAATCTTCAACTCTGAGTTTTGGGCACCTTAGTCTTCCAGATGGGGATGCCGAACATGGAATTTTAAGCTTAAAGCCCTCCTCACAGACTGGTATCGATGGGTTTTCTGAAATTTTTCTAAAGAAATGCCCGGCAGTTGTGTTAGCTCTAAAAATAATCAACAATAAGTCTGACTGGAAACTAACCAATTTTTAAAAGCGTCAATAAGAATGAAGTAAGTAACTACCGACTAAATTCCAAGGTATCGAAATTTTCTAAACTTTTTGAAACCATTGCCACTAAGAGCCTAATTTTGTGCAATCAACAATGGATTCGTCACTGGACTGCTCACAGTGTTTAATCTCGCCGTTTCTAGTGAGTAACGCAGCAGGGCAGAAAGCCGACTGAATTCACACGGCTTTTTTCAAAGCTTTCGGCAGAGTCTCTCACAATATCTTATTACGATACATAAATTAACTTGGCTTATATTCCGTTCTGTTTTTCTGCTATGGTTGAAGTCCTGGACCTCGTCGGAATACAGGGGAGAACCCTTAGATAACACCCGAGTAGAAACTGTTTGATGTGAATTTTGTTGTGCTCCTTGACTGGGAGCATCTGGGTCCCATTATGTAGGTGTTGTAGGAGGGACATCCGGAGGCATCCCGTTTTGGCATGTCTGGAGCTTTGTCCACTGCGAGTCATTAGTTCCAGGCGACCTGGCAGACGCAGCGTAATTTATAACCAGCCAATTGCTTTAAATGTCGCTAGCAACATTTCTTTTTCTTTGCCTCAAGTACTGCCGGCTAGCGATTTGAGGACACTTTTTCAGCAAATGAGTTTTATATCAACATGCGTTTGGGTTACGGCGCACTTTTTGAACAGATGCCATGTGTGTGTATACATCTGGCTACATACAAATCCATATCATCTGATTGTAGAATATTACTCCTTATGCTTACTCGAAATACGCTTTTGCCATATGGAAATCAATCAATCAAATCCTGAACTCCTCGCTTCTAGCAAACATCACTTTTAATTTGCTGAATTTATCCGCGATGGTAATATCATAAGAGGCTTCTTTTCCCGCACCTGCGATTATCTTCCCCTTGTTTTCCTCGTTTTTGAAGTCGGTGTTTCTGAAATAACTGCAAACGTTGTTGTTGCGCTTTGTTATATCCATAATGTATTTCCATTCATTGCATGCAAAAGAAAAGAAATGAGAAATTGCAATCGCATAAAAACTGCGCTTCTGCCTCTAAAAAAACTGTCGTTAGCTTAGGTAGCGAGAAGAAGAAAAAAGAGTGAAACCTACAAAGATATTCAAAAAGATGCTGCGCAAGAGAAGAAAAGGCAAGGTGAAGCCAAGTGAAGTGAAGGCGAAGATTATGTGAAGAAGGCGATAGAAGTGTCTTGTAAAAAATGTGATTTACTGCTGAGTTTCTTCTGTGCTGCAGTCGGATAACGACAACATATTTTGCCGTTGGCTGCTACAATTGGCGTGCATGTGTATGTGTATGGCAGCTACTCCCCACCCACTTAATGTCATTCAATTTTTAATTTTTCAAATGGATTCCGACATTTGCTGTATGTCTGTTAGTCTTACGCCTCCGCTTCCCGTTGGCAGCGCATTTGTTGTCAGCCGGCAACATGCTATGGCTTCCTGGCATCTGGACACATATGCACGTATGTATGTATGTATGCATTTGATTGGATGTGCGCGCGTGTGTGTGTGTGTGTGTATGTGTGAGTTTACAACATTTTCTCTCACCGGCAGTCGATCTACAACTTTTCGTCTGCTTGCTTTGTGCGCTTTGGTGTAAGCGATTTTTCTTAAGCTTGTGATGTACGGCTGGTTAGGAAGCAGCTACGGCTTGAAAGGGGCGGTTGCTGAGATGGTAAGCTAGTTGGTGAGCTGTAACAGGGATAAACTCTATTTACTACCCATTGGATTTGGGTTGTAAGTGGATGATGTGTGGTGTATGTGCCAGCACATATGCCCGCATGTGTTGATACCGCTATTTTCACGTTGATGTTGATTGAGCGTGAATGCTGCGAGTGTTGATGTGTGGGTGATTTCTGGCGCTTGAACGGATGTTTACAACAAATTTAAGCGAGTGACAGCGTACAGGTGCCAACTGCAGTTCGCTAATGGCATTGCATTTGCCAACTCCGCTATGCCGATGTCATGCAAAGTTTTTTGTTTGTTGTTGTTCTCGATATGTTTTCTTCGAGCTTTTACGTTTCTTTGTCGGCATTAAATGACATAGATTAACGGCGCAGCGTAAGGAGTGTGCGAAAGTTCGCTGAAGCGCATGAAAATCTGTCATTGGTATATAAACCCAAATATTTATGTACGAGTATGTATGCGTGTATGTATACATGTTGGAAGTAATTCCATTTATAAAATGTATGCTTTCAAATGCCCTGAATTTCAGCTGTATGCATACAAAAGATGGCTGATAGGATATGCTTTCCCTCGGCATTCGCTTTAACGCTGTAAGAAAGGCCCGAATGAAAATCTCACCAAAAGACAGCCACTTCAGCAGCATTTGACAAAAATTTATGTGAAGTGTTTTATGCTGTGGCACAAACAACTTGCGAGATAAAACGCTTGTTGCGAAGTAACCAGTATATAACCAGCACCCGGTATATAAGCCAAATTTCATCTAAGCTTCATAACGCTCTGTAAACTTCTTTATCTCCGACTTAGCGCTGTGTCTAGAGAAACTTACTTACTTACTTACTTAGGTGGCCATAACAACCCGTTACTGAGTTACGGCCGACCTCACTAGCTCTCTCCAGGCGCATCTGCTCCGATCGCGCCTTCTCCAACTCTGTACACCAAGCGAGCATAGGGTTTCCTCCATCTGGTCTATCCATCGGAGCAATGGTCTTCCTCTGCGTCGGCTCACTTGGACTTCGCCCTCGAACACCTTCTTTGCTGGAGCTTCTTCATCCATACGCACGACATGCCCTAGCCAACGCAGGCGTTGGATGGCGATGCGTTGAACTACGTCAATGTCGGCGTAGAGCTCATACAGCTCGTAGTTCATTCTTGACCGCTAGTCTTCGCAAACGCGCACATGATCAAAGATCTTACGAAGAACTTTTCGTCTCGAGCACCCCAAGAGCGGTTGCATCGCTTTGTGGCACTACCCTTGGCTCTGCGCCATAAAGCAACACGGGTATGATGAGCGTCTTGTTAAGTGTCAGTTGGTCATGCGAGAGAGGGCTCGACTACTCAATTGCTTACTTAGCCCATAGTTATACCTATTAGCAAGAGTGATTCTCCGTTTGATCTCCACGTTGATATCGTTGTTGCTGTTAACGGCGGTGCCAAGATAAATAAATTCTGGCACAAATTCGAAGGTATAGTTGTCCGTGTGTTCCGCGTTGTAGACATCATATACTTCGTTTTACCCCCGTTCACCGCCAGACCCACTCGTGATGATTCCTTTTCGATAGCAGAAAACGCAGCGGTGACATCTCGCTTACAGCGGCCGATAATGTCAATGTCATCGGCGTACGCAAGGAGCTGGACACATTTGTAGAAAATAGTGCCATTACGATGCACACCTGCTTTTCGGAGCAACCCTTCCATCACGAAGTTGAAGAGGTTGCATGACAGTGGATCGCCTTGTCTGAAATCTCGAACGATACTGAATGGCTCGGAGAGGTTATTTCCTACCTTGACGGAGCTGGTTGTGTTGCCTAACGTCATTCTGCAAAGCCGTATGAGCTTCGCTGGTATACCGAACTCAGACATGGTGTAGGCAATCCTTTATCGGGCTATCGAACGCAGCTTTATAGTCGACAAAGAGATGATGGGTGTCGACTTGCTTTTCATGGGTCATTTCCAGGATTCACTAGATCACTGTTGTGTTTTTCAAGAGGAAAAAAACGCTATTAATGAAGCCTTAAAATGGTTAGAGATAAACAGAATATCATCAACAGCTGCCCTATGGGCCTTGGATGCATTCCAAATAACATTGTCGCCAATCTCTTAATGAGATAACCAAACAATATTGTATCGTCTTACGCTGGGTTCCAGGTCACAGAGATATACCAGAGAACTGTAGGGCTGACCAACTTGCAAGAGAAGGTACCTGTAGGCCAAGCATAAGTAATTTTATGAAGGTACCTCTCGCAACTTGAAAGCTTCTTATTAAGGGCGCACTAATCAGTTCTGCAAATCAAAGATGGATTAGTGGCAATACCTGTGAAATTATTGGGCCAACATGACCAAGGCTAAATCTACGTCTATCCAAGAATAATATAAAATTGAGTAGACTTCAAATTAGGACCTTTGTAGGGGCCCTCACATGACATTGTCTCATGCAAGGAGATTAGGCGTTTACATGCATGATTTGTGTCGTAGCTGTAGGAATGAGGAGGACTTGGAATCAATTCAGGACTTTGTTTTTTGCAAATGCCCAGCTTTAGCCAAAAGCAGGAACCGATATTTAATAAAATCTATACACTTTAGGTATCAACAGTCTTTTATGCTTTTGTCCAAAGCTCAGGATGGCTATATTTGGAAGGGGAAATGTAGCCCAGCCTCTGCGGCTCTAAACGGACTTATTTCGTGGTCTAACTGGCATCGCTGTCTCTATGTGCCATGCGGCTGCGAAACCTAACCTAACCAAAACCTTCCAAAAATAAAAATTCAATTACTGCGCGATACTTGATTTTTTCCATGTGTGGAAAATACTGTGACACGTTGATGCTAAGCACCGCAAAACTTATTGAGGAACCTCGTACATGAGTTTCTGCCACCCTCTTCTGCTTAAAAAAGAAAGTATTTCATCTTCTTAAATGACGAAGCGCTTTTAGCACAACAATCGGGAAAATCACTCATCACGAACAATCCTTCGACAGCGGAATGAGACTGATCGACTTCGCCGAAACGAGAGACATAGTAGTTAGTGGCACCAGTTTCAAGCATCTCGATATATATAAAGCCGCTTGGCTGTCTCCTGATCAAAGAACGCGCCACCAAATTAATCACGTTGTGATTGACGGAAGGTACGCTTCCAGTATCCTGGACGTACGTACGGTCCGAGACGATAACATCAACTTGGATCTTGTCGTAGCATAGGTCTGCATGCGTTTCTGTGCGACAAGAAGCGCGCGGAACACAGTACCGAGAAAGCCTGAAGTTGAAAAGCTGCAATAAAAATGGACGCCTCACAAAGTACCTTTTAACCGTATGGTACATGCACGCAGTGGAATCACTTCTCCTGTACTATACGGAGTGCCGAGGAGCGATAGAAAGAGAACAGGGAGGGAGGAGAAGCGGCTGCTCAAGCGCAAGAAGAGCGAGTGCGAAGAGATCGATATGTATGGTGGCGGGAATGAGGCCGTAAAATTGTTCGAGAGAATAAGACATCTCACGAATGGTTCCAACACCGGGCCGTCTTTTTGCAGGGATGAAAACGGAAGCGTGGTAACGGACGTACGGATCATGCTAATGATAGAGAGGAGTTACTTCTCAAAACTACTACAGATGACGTGAACACCTCATCCAGTACTAACACCAAAAGCAACGTCAGCCAAGAGACTCAGCGAATAATAATTCTTTTCAACAGGAGCTACTTTAGGCTGGGTACGCAATTGACAATTGCCTTCTCTCGATGTACGAAGAAAGAACTCTATCGATCACTCATCCTCCCGGTCTTACTGGACGCGCAGAGCCCTGAACATTGACGAACACCGATGGGCGGTTATTAGGAGTTTTCAAGAGTAAAATTTTTCGCAAATTCTATGGTCCGATTTGCGTGAATGATACTTATCGAATAACGGCTGCGCTGGGTTGGTCATGTTAACGCTCCAGCAACGAAACGCATTGGTGGAACTCGCAAAAACGGACATCCTCCTCAAAGAGCAAGTCGACGACGACCTGACTGCCCTTGGCATTTCTAACTGGCGTCAACGCGCGCAATGCAGATGCGAGTGGCGTAACATTTTGGTAGCGGACAAGACCGACCATCGGTTGTAGTTGCCAGCTATGTAAGTTAGTAAATAACGAAAACGCACCATTTAGCATCTTGCAGATACCATTTGGCCACGGAAATAATGGAATTCTTCATTCAATATGAATTTGTTTTCTTTGAGACGCTGAAATCGATTAAGTTTTTCTTCATTTTCAGAAACTAAGAACCTTAGTTGTGGGGAAGTGTATTAAATTAATTATTGTTCTTATTAAAATGAGCAGTAAAGGTTGGTTCAAACTCTCCATTTTGCAACCTGGCGTCACTTTACTCATTGGTGACGATAAATAGTGCTTTACGATAGTGACGCCACTAAATATATGTCAAAGAGCGCTCCTATCGTTCGCTACCTGCACGTAACTTATACTAATTGCATACCCATACCAATCGTATATCTGTCCTCTTTTATATGTAGGTCAAAAAAATGGGAACCTAAAATACTTTTGTTTTAGAAAAAAAAAAACGTCACACAGCACAAACTGGGCGAAAAAGTAATTCGAATGTATGCTAATAAAGACGTAAAGGTGTAAAGTGGCTATATTTGTTTGTATTATTTCCGTAGGACATCGCTTGCATTGCAACTCGTCATACTCACCTGCATATTTGTATATATGGACATACATTGTGTAAAATAAGTACCCGGAATTTAAAAAAAAACACATTTTTTCATATTATTCATCATTATTTGTTGGATCGCCTTCAAAATAGGCTCCTTTTGAGCCGATACAAATATTCCAACGAACAACCCAGTCATCCATGGCCCGCTGATAGGCCGGCGCCGGGATGGCCTTCAGCTCCTTTAGCGAATTTTTTTTAATGTCTTCAATCGACTCAAAACGCCTTCCCCGAAGTGGCAATTTTAGTTTTGGGAAGAGAAAAAAGTGCGAGATCTGGCGAATACGGTGGCTGTTCGATAGTATTTATTAAGTTTTTGGTCTTGTATTCGCGTACAATCAAGGCTCGGTGCGATGGCGCGTTGTCGTCGTGCAGAATCCACGAATTGTCCTTCCACAACTCGGGCCGTTTACGGCGAATGGCTTCACGTAAACGCCTTAAAACGGATAAATAATATTCCTTATTAACCGTTTGGCCCTCTGGAAGGAACTCCGAGTGCACCACGCCTTGGTAATCAAAGAAAACCGTGAGCATAACCTTCACTTTTGACCGGCTTTGGCGTGGTTTTTTTGGATACGGCTCGTTCTCGAAGCGCCATTCAGACGATTGCTGACTGGTTTGCATATCGTACTCGTAGACCCATGTCTCATCACCAGTTATTATGCGTTTCATGAACGTAGGGTCCGTATTAGCTCGGGAAACCACGTCTTCAGAGACCTCCTTCCGATGCTCTTTTTGCAAAAAATTGAGTAAAATTCGCCAAGTAAACAAAAGATCAACTCACTTTGACTGCAGAATAAAACACACTAAGTAATAGATTCCGTTCTAATAAGGCTTGTGCATTCAAGGACATGTGTACCAAGATGAAAAAAACAAATTTGAAGTGTCAGGTATTCCCGGGAGAGTTTAAATTATAAATTCCGGGTACTTATTTTACACAATGTACATTCATTTACATCATTGTAGCCCATGTGTAATTAGAACCTACAGACAAAGAGACAAACACAAAACCGTAATTTAAAAGCAAAGTAAAAGCAAAGTTCATTTTCGTGGTTCAAGGATAATATAAGAGTGCAGTGGATCGTAAAAGCAGTCGCATGTATGTGTGCGTGTGTATGCATGTATGCATGTTTGTTGTTGGTGCTTGTGTGTGTATGTGAATTAAAAGCATGTATGGGCCACATACAAGTTCATATTTGCTGACGTCCGTTTGTTTGTGGTGCTATTTATTTGTGGATATTGTCGTACCCTCATTTTCATCATTTCTCTTTGTAGTTGTTGCAATGCATTGCAGCTTTTGTTTTGTGCTCAATATACGAGTAAACATATAGCACACTTGAACACACACACACACACACGTGCATACATATGTTTTGTCTGCGGTTCAGAGAGGTGCGGAATAAATGCTCTTTTACAGCCTATGGTATTTAGGACGAAGTGGTCCAATGTCAGGTGAGACACAAATAAAGGTCGGTGTCATATGAGAACGAAAGCTGACATGCATTTCTGATTGTAGGCATACAGAAGCTTGTAGTGCAATTTTTGTTTCTATTTTTTTTGTTCGTTTGTTTTGGAGTAATGAAGCGTTAACCTGACGTTGGCGATTTTAGTAAGCCATTATGCCCTATATATATTACTTCGCCATACATGCATATATGGAGCAGCCTTGACACAATTTGTGCTGGAAAGATGGGTGAGTATTTCAATTAAAAACAGTAATATTTTATATATTTTAATAGATAGATGGCACAGGTTAAGTAAGAAATATTTATATTATACATACATTTTTGTCATCTACTATAATCATCTTTAAGATATCCATTACTGTTAAAATTGTCATTACCTTTACTATCACGATTTCCGTTAAACCCATCACTATCCATAAACATTATCAGTAACATCAACAATACGATTTGCATTACCATTACTTGTATTCATACCATGACCACAAATATTAGTTTTACCACTCCATTAGTTTACAAATACCATTGCCATTACCATTACCATTACCATTAGCATTAGCACTAGCATTACCATTACCATTACCATTACAATTACCATTACCATTACCATAACCATTACCATTATTATTACCATTCCCATTACACTTACCATTGCCATTACGATTACTTCCATTAACACGATTACTATCACGATTGCTCTTATCATTGGCATTATCACTATTATTTCATTGCTATATTATTACCATTACCAGTACCATTGCGATTGTTATTCATATTAGGATTATGAGAGACTTCTACCATCTCCATAACAATTATGAGTACTATTCGAGATTTTAATTGCAATATCATTGCATTGGAATATCCATTGACCATTACTATTTTATTAACAATTACTGTTAGCATTACCATAACTTATACTCACACCATTACCATCCCATTATCATTACCAATACCATTAGCATTACCTCTATTTATACCATTACTATGACCACTGACATTATTTTACCAATACCACTACGATTATCATTATCATTACCAATGCCATTATCATTACCATTACCTCTATTCATATCATGACTATGACCACTGCCATTATTTTACCAATACCGTTGGGATTATCATTATCATTACCAATACCATTACCACTACCATTACTTCTAGTCATACCACTACTATGACCACTGCCATTATTTTACCATTACCATTGCGATTATTATTATTATTATTAATATTATTACCATTTTCGTTATTTTTACGCTTACAATCACCATTACCCTAAACACTACCATTTTTTTACCATTTTACTATTAATATTATTATTTCATTCCAATACCATTACCATTACTTCTATTCATACCATTAATATACCCACTACCATCATTTTACCATTACCATTCTGAATATCATTATCATTGTCATTACCAATACCATTCTCCTTAACATTACTTCCACTCATTCCATGACAATTACCAATACTATTACCAGTATCATTGCGATTATCATTATCATTACGAATACCTTTTCCATTATCATTACTTCGACTCATACCTTAACCATTACCATTACCATGATCACTACCATTATTTTACCATTACCATTGAAATTATAATTATCATCACCAATACCATTACCATTTCCATTACCATTACAATTATAATTATGAATACCATTATCATTACTATTACTTTATCAATATTATGGCAATTACGATCACTGATATCAATACCATTACTATGCCGATTATTAATAAAAAATCATCTTCACCATTATCACCATCGTCATTACCATATATTCCAGTTAGAATTATTGTTACCCCTAACATCAGTTAACATTACTTCATTCATTTTTACAAGCCATATTAGTAAAATTTTGGTTAAACTTACAGCGACGCATACTTAGCGATACCCGTAAGCCTTTCATAAACTAATTAGTCAAAATTTTTGAGTAAAAAAATATTACGTTTTAGGAATAAAATAACCATAAACTTGTGGGATCATTATGACAGAGAAGAGCTTTCTGTAAATTAATACAATAATAATAATCTCGAAGGCTTGCAATAATACAGCAATTCCCTGTCAAGTCATGCAGATCATTTGGTCACTGTATATCTTCGGTTGTTTTTGAATTAAAAAAAAAAATGAATTTTTTATTCTATTTCTATTTTCTATTTTGAAATTTATTAATATAAATGCTGAAAATTGTGGTGCATAAGTTTTTAAAGTGAAATATCTTCTGTTGTTTTTGAAATGGTTATAATCTAATCTAATAAAAAAATTAAAAGAAAAGTTGTTTAGAACAAAATATTTTTTTTGGATTAGAATTATTTTTTATATTCCAAGTCTTTGGGAAAACTAGTTTTCAGCATGAAAACTACTCTACAGGTACCGTTCGGTTATTCGGTTGTGAGGAAGACCTCGGATAAACATCCAATAAAGGGCGTAAGCGCCTTTACAAATTACCAATATTTATATATATAAATTTATGTATATACCATCAACGTCAAAATAAAGTATACACTACACACCATCTTTTTATTTTGTAATTTCAATTTTCATTATACATATTTAGTTCATACTATAAAAACTACCATATAAACCAAAGTTTCGAGCTTTGTATGAAATCTGTAACAATTCGGCAAATTTTCATCAACATCTCAAAACTTTTACACAGAATTTTGAGAAAAATTTCGGGTATTCGGTTTTTATAGATCATTGAATTTTGGTATAATAAAGTGCAAGTTTCAAGTGGTTCGAAAATCGAATTGATTTTTGACAATTTGTTCTGCTGGCGGTGTTGGGGGTTTTCTGCTATATAAAAAGAATGTGGAGTAGGCGTTAAATGGAGAAAATGCACAAGACCGCCAGCAAAACAAAATTGTTGTTGTTGCCGTAGCAGCAGAAACATACCCCATATATATTCGGAGATGACAGTCCTAAAAATTCTTAAAAATCTGTGTATTTTTTATATGCTTGAAACTTGCATCTCATTATACTAAAGTTCAATAAAACCTACCTACCTGCATTAAATAAAGCAAAATTTACTGATGAATAATTCTGCACACTTGAAGGTTTTTCAGAAAATCTGATTAAAAAATGTATAATTTTGAAGTGAAATTTCTTAGGCGTCGATGGACGAGCGAGAATGGAGAGTAAAATCTCAAGGCCTTGCACCGTTTTGGGCATTTTCGTTCCGCGATAGAGAAAAAAGATATAACGTAGAGGAAAAAGAGAGAGAGAGCTATACCTTATATATATCTTAGATACACTTTAGGCTATTTTTCCTGAATTTTTCCTTGTGGTTGTTAATTTCTAGTGAGAAATAAAACTGCCTACTTTTTGGCGCTTGTTTATTGGAGCAAACTTGTAGGAAATATATTTTTGGTGCCTACTTTTTGGCGCTATATTTCCTTGGTGCCTACTGTTTGGGGCGTTTTTTGGTCCCAATTTTTTTGGCGTTTTTTTTGGTGCCTACTTTTTGGCGCTCAGTTCCGTTCCCTGGTTAGTGCTTGTGCGTACTATAGAGTGCTATCCATTCCGGCGTCGGTTTTTTGGTATTGCTTTGCGGTAATTTGCTGTGGTCCTGGAATCGCTGCTTTCGTGCGGGTGATAAACGCTCGGAGTAGTGCGCGTTGTTGCCACGGTTTGTGTCCGCCGTTTACCTACACCGGTCGACCCTTATCCGTTTTTTGTAAATTCTGTCTATTTGTATTCTCTGCAAATGTAGTGAATTTATTCAGATATACATTCTTTCTCTCTGTCTCTCTCTCTCTCTCTCTCTCATTCTCCCTCGTGTCCCTCCCTCTTTCATTGTCTGCCTTGAAAGCTTCACTTCTATGTGTACTACGCTACCCGAACTTTTTTATGAAAGTCTGTGGAAAAGTTTCAAACTTTGTAACTTTGCGACGTATCTGTTTTTTAATAGTATGAACTATATTTTTGTATAAAATTAATTAAAAGTAAAAAATACATAAAAAATAGTTAAACGGCCTTTCGAAAGTGACTCCTAGGTGTTGTTTTAAAATAAAGCATGTTAAAAATTATTATTTCATTGATATACATATAGAGATATGGATTATAGATATATGTATACATCAAAAAATTAAAAAATAAATAAATTATGAAAATGCTTAAAGAACTGAAACTATTTTATTTTAAAATCTCTATACTAAAATTTTCTTAATATTTAATTTTTTCCAAAATTTTTGTATTTTACTTCTTATTATATTTATATTAAACTACAAACAAACCAATTTTTAGAATAATTGTAGACATTGCCCAACATACTTGGATCACTTGACATGCAATCGCTCAATAATAAAATATTAGTAGCCACCATTGCGTATGAGTTACATAAAAAGTAGAAACTAATTACTTTGGCGAACTTAATTTAAATCAAAGTGTAAATGTGTACTACTTTTCACTACAATTCGTCTGCACGCAAACATTTCATTGATTAACTCATTCCATTATTTATTTTCAACAATTTCGCCTCTTCCGCCACTGCCAGGCAGGCGCACCTCCCTTACCAGTTTTGCGAATTACACGCTCGGTTGCTTTTGATAGTCCTCTGTTGCTGTGTTCCTCACTTCCTGCTTTCCTCACTTCTCTTATTGCAATTCTTTACTTTTGTTGGCAACATCAAATAGAAATAAAAGAAAAGTCAGGTGTAGCCATTTAAGTGGCTGTTAATTTGTATTACTTAATTTAGAAGGAAAATCACCTGCCAAAGGAGTGTTAAAATGCCAATTTGTGGTTGTATTGTGCACATGCATGCATTTGTGGAATATGTATATTACATAAATGAGCTTGTTCGGTGGCCAAAGAAAATCGTGCCGGAAACACTAGGTCTCATGTTGGAAAGAGTGAGTTTTGGCCCGTGCTAAATTTTCGGGATTAAATGCAAATTTTGTATATTGTATATGAAAATTGCTTTGCTTAGTTAGGGGTCAATAAATTTTTATTTCATAAGTTCGAGTAGTTTTCGAGACCACTCATCAAATGCAATATTTCAGTTACAAATACCTTTTCATATTCGTTAATCTGAGACGTGTGAAACACCTTTTTTCCGCGAATCTATGCAAAGAAATCTTGTATCGCATCCAAGTTCAAAAAAAAGCTTAGGCAAACATTAATTTCAAATTTTTCCTTTGTAGATTTTCAGCTTAGAAAAAATATTAGTTACATTGCATACTTCGCTTTTTAGTTTGATTTTCAGCGGGCTAAACGACTCACAAATATACGGCGATACTACATTCGTAGTTTGTAGGAATTTCTGCTTCCACCGCCCTTTTCAAATCGAAAGTCGAAAAAGGCAAAGATAAAACGGCAAATCACTGAAAAATGTTGCCAATTTTATCGAAACTGTTGCTGCTTTCGCACAAATAAAGCTAATAACCAACTCTCTGAAGCAGGCAGAAAATACGTAGGCAGATGGGAGTAGACACATCAGCAAAGAGCAAGGCGATTGGCATATGGAAGTGCACACATCTATGCATGTGTGTGTGCACATACATCTACGTATGTGAATATGCAGACGTGTGCGTTTCAGAGTGCAGCGCCAGACTGGCACTGTCAGGATAACAAAAACGCCTACAAATGCGGAAAATGCGCGCAGCAATTTTGTCGATGTTGAAAAAAGAGTAAACTTTTTGCTGTTTCCAGTTGATGGAAGTACCAAAGTAAATTGCTCGGCATTGTGTCTACTAAAAGCACATGAGTAATACCCAGTAGACAGATTTGTGCATAGAGCTCATATCTTTGGTGATATCTATTTGGACTTGCTATCGGAACTAATCAAACTGCGGTGCTTATATTCTTCGACTAACAATGAAAGGGTAACTATCGATCTCATTGCTCAGGAACGAGTTGACGCGTGGGATTCCAGGGGAACACACGCCACCCCTTGCGCCGCGGAACGGACATTGCAAACCCTGCAGCGGGGGCGAAGCTGATGGGTTACTGAAACGAGTAAATATAATATGTACTCGGATAGCCAAGCGGCAATTAGGGCGCTGGGCTCAATTAAGTTGAATTCGAAACTGCCTGGTTTCGCTTTCAATTGCATCCACATTCTTTAACATTCTTTCCGGGCACCGGGTCATAGCGACATTGCGGGAAACTACGAAGCGGATGAGCTGGGCAGACATAGGACTTGTGAGTAATGGAGAGTATTGGGATCCCTTTGATAACCTGCGCTGATCCCCTGGAACAATGGGCTTCACGTCAATTTAGTAAGCTTTGGGCAGGTACATAAACTTGTAAGTCAGAGGCGTTCGAGAGATCTTCTCAAAACCATAAAATCTCAGCTCTCAAACTTTGTGGGTGTCCCGACGGGTCACTATCCGCGAGGTACGCATGCCGTGAGACTTGGAATTACTTGGAGTTTGTTTTGCGTCAGCTGTTTGGAGGATGCGGTGGAATTACCTCAGCACCTTCCCTTAGCTGTCTTGCTGTCGCGAGACTAAGATTTAAGCATCCTAGAAAGCCTTGATATCAAAGGTTTGGGGACTTCAGTAGCAGCATAAAGTGGTAAATACAACCGCTAATCAATTACCGTTCGTAATCCAAAATGCTCAAACCCTCCTGCTTCCAACACCCTATCTTCTTTCCTCTTTCGTCCTATCGGTTTTCTTCTTCCCTGAAATGGTTTTGTAAAGAATGAACTTGAATTCTTCGTCAAAGTGGGCCCACTCTCTGGGCAGCCATTATAACCTAACCTAACTCGCGGCCGCCGTAGCCGAATGGGTTGGTGCGTGATTACCATTCGGAATTCACAGAGAGAACGTTGGTTCGAATCTCGGTGAAACACCAAAATTAAGAAAAACATTTTTCTAATAACGGTCGCCCCTCGGCAGGCAATGGCAAACCGCCGAGTCTATTTCTGCCTAGAAAAAGCTCCTCATAAAAAAGAAAACTGTAGGTCGCTCCATTTGTGGAACAACATCAAGACGGACACCACAAATAGGAGGAGGCGCTCGGCCAAATACCAAAAAAGTGTGTACGCGCCAATTATATACAAATATATATATAACTCAATCGAGTAGCAGATGAACGGCAAAGCTGACTCCTACAATAGGACTCAAATGAACTTCGGAGAAGTGGGCTATTTCATGACTCAGTTTCTTTCGGGCCATGGATACTTCTGGATGGCTCGTTTAAAGAGATGCTCTGAGGGGGAAAATGGGCAACATCGCGCCGACCAATGTGACCAGCAAGATACTGAGCGCGAGGATAACTGGAAGATGGCTGAAAGATACGATGAAGACGGATTACGGAGTAAAAAGGTAGACCTTGACGCAGTACTACAAAGCGAAGCCTCATAGAGACAAAGACATAAAAAGCTGGCCTTAGCTGGCTACAGGCATGGAGGACCCAGACGATTAGGTGGGCGAATACAACTGGTCCATTTCATGGATGTCGTTCTGGGCCCTCCCGAAGTAATGCAGAAAGTAGTCCCGGGAAGAAAGTGTCCCCAGAAAAGGAGAGGAGGAATTGTTTTAGTGGCCACAGCACTCGACACACTAGACGGCGGTCGTGTGAAGACGTTTGGAACTCTACCTCATCCAAAAAGAAAAAAAGCAAAAAATAGATTGACCACTTGGTGAGAGATAGTAAACATTTTTACAACCCTTACCTGACTTGCCTGTAGAATTACAACCATCCAAAAACGTCTGCAAAGTTCTCATTGTTCCTTGTCAACCATAAAGAAATCCACAACTATGCTTTGTAGATAATTGTAATGCAGTGTTCCTGCCAAAAATCTAAAAGATTTCCTAACTGGGTATATGGACCTGCATACCCGCACACGTACACTAATGTAGAGTACTGAAAAAGTCGATCTAACTCATTCGGCTGACCAAGTTGCTATTTAGTTTTTTTCCAGCGACTTTGAAATGAAGTTTTTCCACTTTTCCTTTGTGGCTAGTACTCTTTGGTTCCACTTGTGTAAATTTGCGGATTTCAGGCTTTATTCTCGTCTGCAAAAACACAAACAAAAAAGCTGAAAATCACAAGCAAACCGCTTTGCAGTTTTCAGTAAATTGATGCTCACAAAATTTACTTCGCACTTGTCGAGTAGACCACGTATTCGTATCCTTTTTTTTCATACTTCACAGCTGTTTTTTTAGTAGTTTTTAGCAACAACTCAGCTAATTTAACGAATGTTAAACAAGCTTGAATTATTGTGCGGGTAGTGAATGCAACTTAGTTTTGTAGAGAGAGTGCAATTGTTGATAGGTATTTTTTTTTTACATTTCCTTTGCCGATTGAGATAAGTCGAATAGAAATATTACTTAAATAAAAACTGGGCGGGCAGGTGAAAATCGGGTAAAAAGGTCAGTATAGTCTTCTACTCCTGCGAATCTATTTTCCGCAAAAAATGGTAACTCAAACCGAAGGTCGTGCTGCGGAGGTACAACGTAGTGGTTCTGCCAATTTTAACGTATGGGTACCTGGATTGGTGGGAAGCTCCTCGGAAGGGACTGCAAGTGAAATTTGCCCCGGTGCTGTCCTGAATGCCGCTTTGCACTTACTCCCTACCAACTTTTACGTTATTTCCATTGCGGCTCAAAGTGCAATCAGGTTAAAGGAGGTTGGTCTTTGGAAGCAATCTCTCAAAGGGTATAGAACTTGGGACAGATCTCTCAATCCGCAAATAAAGGATTAGATCGAGGGGTAAATCTGCAGCGAAGCTTGCACCTCTGTCTTCACTGAGCGTTCCAAGATAGAATCGAGAGTCGAAGCAGGGCCAATTTATCTATCTCCTTTAAACTCCCGAAAACTGCTAGTGTTTTTCAAACAGAAGTCTTTGAGATTCTGCACGCATGCAAAATGCTTAGGGAACGTGGGAGCGAGGGAGATATTAACATTTTTTCCTATAGTCAAGCTCCGATAGAGGCTCTGACGAGGCCATGGTGCAGAACGAAACTAGTATACTCCTTTATGGAGGAGATCGAATTTCTGGGGTGTGCATAAGAAGGTGTGTATAGAGGAAATTGAAACTGCTGATGAGCTTGCCAGGAAGGGGACGGAATTAGTTTCATAATGGTTCCACCTGTCTGTTTTTAAAGGGGAATTGCAAAATTTAATGATCAGGAGAGCACAGGAAAGATGGAGCTCCACTTCTTCACGTGCTATTCGAAAACCCTTTAGCCCCAGTACAATTGAGCAGGACGCAAAAAGTCCCGCGAACTTCTTTCCATTCAATTTTCAAAGTCGCGATCGGCACATTGATCCCTAGGAACACCACAGTCCTCCTTAGCCCTATCCACTGCAGCTAACATATTGCCGCCACCTTTAACCACAGTGCTATTGATAGCCCTGGAACATGCTTAGCAGCCTTTTGCCTTTTAGCCGCATCTTGTTTCTCAGGGGACCCCTGCCGCTTAGGCGCTGACCCTCCGATGTTTTCCTGGGACATCCGAGAGGTGCTAATCAAAACCGATGGACTTTGCCCAACTCAATGAGGCCTTATCCTTCTCGGATTGGCGAGGACTACTGTCGCAAATCTGTGTAGTATTCGCACGGCTGGCCACTTCGTTTTGTAGGCAAACTTAGAAGGACGCAAGTGTTAGACAAAACGTCTCTCCCTGGCTTCTGCTGCTCGTCTGGCTGTAGATATCTACTCGTTGGAGGTCTCATACACAAAAGTGCAGTACCTGCCTTGTGGTGAAAAGTGGTAGGTATTGGAAAGGATATGATACCTTCATATAGATTTTCTCTGGGATTGCTTATGCCGAGGTACGGAAATTTCGTAGAGTTACATGTTGTCATGTAGGTCTCCTTGCCGCGGGGATGAGGTTTAAGTGGTGATTTAGCCCCATGTTATGGAGATTAACTTACCCCGAACTAAGAGGTCAGCTCCATATAGGAATTGGGTATCTACCCATCCGTGGGACGGCGGAATTGATGGCCACCCAGGTACTATGCGGAGAGTACCGTACCGACAACCTGGCAGGAGGTATAAAATGCATTTCCTACAATGTGGAGGTTACCCATGGATCTCTATGCACGAGGTAACCCACTTTCGGGAAATCCTCTCCTCGAGCAATTGACGGCTCGGGCATCGGATGTGCAGGCCTGAACCCCACACCCCTGTATGACTGGAACTGACACCCAGGGTTCCGGAGGAAGCGCACTACTAGTGGTGAAACATGGCACATTGGCTATGCCAATGGAGAGTCGAGTGAATGTGAGCGATACACCGTCGTCGAAACGATCTGAAGTAACTGAACAAGTTGTGAAGGATGTGGAGATGGCGGACAATCTCTCAGTAGACTCAGATTGATCTCTGGTAGCGAGTAAGTCTCTGGAATCAGGTAAGTACCGGTAAAAGGCCCGAAGTTATTGGAGATTCGAAAGCAGGTGCTGGTCTATCCGCAAGGCAGATCAAACGAATAAGACAGAATGCGAAGAAAGCCCAAGCATTAGATAAGGTAAGTCCTCAAACTCCGTCAACTTCGACACCTGTAATGGAAACGGGAAAGCGTGGCAGAACAGAGGATTCCTCTGTAACGATGCACTCTTCCGGAAACGAAACGGGGTCTGTGCCAACGACCGGGAAGAGGAGAAAGGCAAAGAAGAGGAAAGTCGAGAGACGGAATTCGGAAATGCCTGCATCCTCTACCCAATCCAAGGCAGTCAAGGCAAAGGCTAAGGGACCTCAAATGTCGAATGACACTCTTCCGTCAACGTCTGGCGAATCATTCGCGAGAATGGCAGCAAAGGCAATGACGGTGGACATACATACCGATAAAAAAGACGGTCTACTGTCCAAAGGGCAACAAGACTATCTTGGCAGCTATCTTTGGAAAGCGTCGAGAGACGCACCGATTTTCGAGGATAAAAGCGTGGTGGACGGCATCGTAAAGATGCACTATTCCAATGCTTTTTCCAGAGAATGGCTGGAAAAAGAGATAGCCAAAATTCCAGCCTGCGAAAACAGCAAGTTCATTTTTGTTGAGAGTAGCAAAGAAAGGCTGGTACGAGCAACTGTCTGGATTCCGGGTCCTTTCTGTAGTTCAGCAGAACAAAGATCTTGACACGACTATCTGGAGAGTATACTCGTGCTCCAGGCAGAAATCCGCTACCAATTCGGAGGAGGGTTCCCACCTGCCCGATGAATTGGGCAACCGTGGATCAGCGCTTCCCCCATACAAGCCAGATCCAATATTTGGAATCAGTTCCGCAGGAATCGTGAATTGGATCAGCGATTATGCAGAATTGCAAAATGTTTTGTGACGAGTCCGAACAGAAAACTGTCAAACTCCGTATTAAAGCTTGGAAGGAAAGACGTTGGGTTGATGCTCGGTATCATTACAGGGCACAACCCATGGGGTCAGCATATGACCACCATTGGAATCATTGAGGACCCAATGTGCCTGTCATGTTTGGAGGAGGCGGATAGCAATGAGCACTTTCTCTGTGAGTGTCCTGCCTTTGCTAGAGCACGGCTACGAGTATTGGGATGCGATGTCATGATAATGAGTTATATTCGTTCTCTAAAACTGGAGGATATTTACAGATTTGCCAAAGAAACTGAAAAACCCTCACAGGACTAACTATCTCTGTCTCTATTCTTTTCTATCTCTTTCTCTGGTACTTTTTTCCTTCCCTCCTTTACTATCTACCCCCTTCCCAGACCTTTAAATACAATGGGAGTTTTAGCCTGAGTGTTTTAGAAGCCACCAAATCTCCTGGTGCTCCTTGGCTCGACCTTTTCAAATGTCCATTTCATTACATAAAATATGAATGCCGTACATAAGGCATTAGGTGTTAGAAAACGGTTCATGTTACTTTCCATACAAACGCAAACCTCAACCCATTCCTGTGCACAAAATAAAGTAATCAACGGAAATTTCAAAATCTTAAGAAAATTTTGTATAGATTCCAAGGTGTAGAAAAAATTTACATATTTTATCACATTGTACAACTCGATTTAAATTTGATAAAATTTACTACTTTCAGTAGGAATTTTATAGTAGTCCTTTAGTAGTTATCAGTTCTCATATATTTATTTTTTTAATTTTCGCATTTCTTAATATTCTGATAAATTCTCAAAAATACCTAAATTAAGGCAACATTCGCAAGCTTAATTGAAAAAGTGATTTAAAGCTAAAATCCAAAAATTATCTGACACCAATTGTCCCTGACCAAGTGACCACTTTCTCTAATATTCCCCTCTGTTTGCACCACTTCGAAAGCAACTGGAGCAAATTCAGTAGTTTTAATTAGTTTTTAGCCAAATGTAATCGAAACCAGCAATCTGTCGTTGCACACACAAGCAAATATGCAACCATGTAAACAAACATGGAAGGAAACTTATGTGCATATGCACACATTTACATACACACATGCGCATTGATTGCTTGCTTTCGAGTCAAACCTTACTCATACGAAATTAGCCATCAGAGTAAATGCGCCATCACTTTGACCTTATGCAAATCTGCAAATTCAGGCGAAATTAAAATTTAAATGCGGTCATATACTACAAAGAGGTACATACATATATTTATAATATACAATATATATTTATGTACCAATGTGGATTGGAAATTCTGCAGAAGCAAGGCTAAATCGATATTGAAATTGAAGGCTTTTTGTGTGAGTTTGTGTTTCGTGAAAGGACAAATTATGTAGGAAATTTCAAGAATTTTCATTAGAATTTATATGCTAATAATATTTGAAATTTCAGTCTACAAAGAGAATTATAGAAGCATGTGTCCTGCTAAGTAAATGTAAAGCAATTCGAGCACTGCTAAGTGAATGTAAATTAATGTAGAGCCTCTGTTAAGTAAATGTAAAACTCGCTGTTGTTACTCATACGCAGTGTATCACAGGCACGAACAGTTTTAACACAGCGCTAATTTTATATAAAAAAATATATGAAACAGTGAACCTTTGCATATTATGCTGAGCTTTTATTTTCTTTTTTTACCTTTTTGTATTTGCTTTTACTTTATTGTGACTTTTATTTATACCGCGCAACAAAGTTGAAGTGCTTCTGTTAAGAGTGGCTGGGGTGAAAACTTATTGCTTACTATTGCTTAACTAATGTGTAATATGTAAGCAATACGCCGTAATTTTTTTCTTTCTAAAATATGGTTTGAGCAACAACCGTGAGCCATTAACTTGTTGAAAAGTTAGTGTCAAGGCAAAGGTGAAAAGTTTTTATGCGGATAATTAGCCGGATGGGTAAACAGTTGGTAGGAAGGCGCATAGGTGGAAATAGAAAAAACTTTATTTCAACATAAAATGGCTTTGCAAGCATTTATTTTGCTTTCTGCACAACTACAAGAAATACACAGAACTTATTGGATTTAAATGAAGCACTCTTATGTGGGCTCCATGCTTTTAAACGTAGTATATAAATACTTATCTGAAGCATTAAAAATATGCTTCCAAATAGTCAGTTGTGCTACAGAAAGCATGAAATATATTTTTTGCCAAGTTTACTTTGTAATTTTAAATCCTTACTTGAAGCTTGCGTCAAAAACTTTTCTTGAAACAAAGTATTGGCGAAACAGTAAAGCGATATAAATTCGTAAACGAATGTCTATTCGCAAGTAAGCGTATATATGTATGACCAGCGCACATTACAACAAAGCGCTGTGCATTGCCTAGTACACAAACAGCCATTCGCATGACTCTTCAATCCGATGACCCTGGCCCGGAAAGGACAGACAGTTTGCCTTCTTTTTCAGCCATAAATTCACCGAGTCAGAAGACGAAGGCGATAAGACACGCTGAAATTGTTGAGATATTAAAAATTGCTGCTTCATCATCAACAACAACAAAAGCTCTTAGTTATCTACTTGGCATTTCCTACCTATACAATCTAAATGGTGCGATAAATAAATGGTGATGGAGATTGTGAGTTACAAAATGAAAAATGAAAAATAAAAATGATAATCCATAAAAAAAAAACAAATAAAAACTTTGTAACCTATAAAAAAAAATAAAAAAATCATTGAATCATCAGTCTAATAGAAAAATGATAACTTTAAAAAAATTATAATTAAAAAATTATAAAAAAAAATTAAATATTATCCTAAATAAATAAATAAAGTAATATTAAAGAAAGCAAATAGTGTAAAGTTGTAAATAGTAGAAAATAAAATAACATAGATAAAAAACAATAACAATAAAAAAACTAAACGTATACTTTCGATACTCAGAAAACTAGAAATAGCAATAAAAAAACTAACAACAATTTTAACAGACCTAAAAATAACAAAAAGCAAAATAATAATAAGAAAGTAAGAAAAAGAAATCGAACATTAAAATAATAATGTAAATAAAAAAATTAAATACAAAAAAATAATAGGACTATGAATAAGTTCGTGCGGTTTTACAACAGATGGCGTAACTTGATTATTATTCCATCGATCCACATTTCCAAACATTCATTGGAGAGCTACTGTCGTAAGGCACAAACGTCAGTATAAGTTTTTTATTTGAAGCGTAAACAACAATATTTTTACCACACTTGAAAATGTCGAATTTCGTGCCAAATAATGTGTTTTTGCGGGGAATTTTTTAATATGAAGAAAAAAGCAGCCGAAAGTCATCGTATCTTGGTGGAAGTTTATGGTGAGCATGCTCTAGCTGAGCGAACGTGCCAGAAGTGGTTTGCACGCTTTAAAAGTGGTGATTTTGGCTTGGAAGACGAAGAACGCGAGGGTGCGCCGCCAAAGTTCATGGATACCGAATTGGAGGAATTGCTCGATCAAGATCCGGCTCAAACGCAAGAAGAGGTTGCAAAAACTTTGGGAGTTGATCAATCAACCATTTCCAAACGTTTAAAAGCCATGGGAATGATCCGAAAGGTAGGCCATTGGGTGCCGTATGAATTGAAGCCAAGAGACGTTGAACGCCGTTTTATGGCATGCGAACAACTGCTTCAACGGCACAAAAGAAAGGGTTTTTTGCATCGAATTGTGACTGGCGATGAAAAGTGGGTCCATTACGACAATCCAAAACGTCGGGCAACGTATGGATACCCTGGCCATGCTTCAACATCGACGTCGGCGCAGAATATTCATGGCCTGAAGGTTATGCTGTGTATCTGGTGGGACCAGCTGGGTGTTGTGTATTATGAGCTACTGAAACCGAATGAAACGATTACGGGGGATGTCTACCGACGACAATTGATGCGTTTGAGCCGAGCACTGCGAGAAAAACGGCCGCAATACGCCGATAGACACGACAAAGTTATTTTGCAACATGACAATGCTCGGCCACATGTTGCACAAGTGGTCAAAACATACTTAGAAACGCTCAAATGGGATGTCCTACCCCACCCGCCGTATAGTCCAGACCTTGCGCCATCCGATTACTATCTCTTCCGATCGATGCAACATGACCTGGCTGACCAGCACTTCCGTAATTACGATGAAGTCAAAAAATGGATCGATTCGTGGATTGCGGCAAAGCCGACCGAATTTTTCACAAAGGGAATCCGTGAATTGCCAGAAAGATGGGAAAAAGTAGTAGTAAGCGATGGACAATACTTTGAATATTAAATTTGTAACCATTTTACGTCAATAAAGTTTCAAATTTCGAGAAAAAACCGCACGAACTTATTCATAGTCCTATTAGGAAAAAATTTTTAACTAAAAATCTAAATAAAAACTAACAATAAAAACAAAAATACAATGTGAAGTCCAAAGTAAACAAGACTGGTGTCATAAAAATGTTTGTCATGGCGCCATCTTTTTAATGAGTTACATCCCTAGCTGACTTCCAGTGAAAGCTTGGTGACATTCGGTTCAGTGGAAGCGAAGTTATTGCGTCTAAAGTGTCAGTATGTTTTTGTCGTCGGTACAAAAATGGGGTTTGAACAAAGAGCTAATATGAAATTTTGGTTTAAAATCGGTAAAAAGTTTACCAAAACATTTGAATTGATAAAAACAGTTTATGGCGATGATTGTCTACCTCGTGCCAGAGTTCATGAGTGGTTTACATGTTTCAGAGCTGGTTGTGAGGACATAAATGACAATGAATATATGGGCCGCCCCAAAATCAGTAATCACTGATAACTCCATCAAAATTGTTCGTAAATTTATCAGAATTCATGAGGTCGGAGTTGAATATCTCCTAAACATTGATTTATCATATTTTAACTGATCATTTGGGCTTACGAAAGGTCTGTGCACGTTTCATTCCGCACAAGTTAACTGAGGACCAAAAATTTCTCAGAATTCAACATCCGAAAGACACCATTAAAGAGGCCAAAAATGACGAGAACTTAATTTACAACATAGTAACTGGTAAAACGTGGTAACGTGGTTTTTCCTACATGAACCTGAAACTAAGCGGCAAAGTGCCGAATAGAAGGCCCCAGACAAGCACCCACCCAAAAAATCGCGATTGAAGAAGTCAAAAATCAAATCGGTGCTCATTCTCTTTTACGATTCCAAGGGAATTGTCCACAAGGAGTTCGTGCCAATGAGCCAAAGCGTCGATGCAGTTTTCTACCTTGGCATAGCGAAGCGTTTGTGTTGTATAGCATTCGTCGAATTCGCTCTGAATGCCGAGAAGGAGGAAGCCGGCGCTTATTGAATGATAATGCACCATCTCATCGATCCACTCTTGTGACTAATTTTTGGACTAGAAGTCGCATTTTAACCATCAATTACTCACTGTGTTCACCTGATATGGCGCCCTGTGAATTCGGAGAATTGTATTTGGCCATGAAAGGAAAACGTTTTGCGTCCATAGAGGTCATCCAAAAGGCTTGTACCGAAATCCTGAAGCACATTCCGGTCAATGTCCTGAAACACTCTTTCGAAAAGTTTTTAGATCACGCAAAACAGTGTATCGAGGCCAGAGGGGACTATTTTGAATAAATAAATTCGAAATTATCAGAACAAAGCTCCTGTCGTTTCTATTTTAGCTCAGTCTAAAATAAGAACAAAATAAAAAATAAAGTTAATGAATTTATGAAAATAATTCCAACAGTTATGATGCACATGAAAATAGAAACAGAAAAAGTATCCCTCCTACTTACTAACGATAGAGATAGAAGATATAGATAGTGATAGAGGATAGAAGGAGATAGAGGATGGAGAAAGAGGAAAGATATAGAGGACAGAGATAGAGGATATAGGATAGGGTATAGAAATAGAGGGTAGAGACAGAGGATAGGGAATAGATATACAGGATAGAGATAGAGGATAGAGATGGAGGATAGGGAACAGATATAGAGGATAGAGTTGGATATAGAGGATAGAGATAGAGCTAGAGGATGGAGATAGGGGATAGGGGATAGAAAGAGAAAGAGGATTGATATGGAGGATTGATATGGAGGATAGAGATAGAGGATAGAGATGGAGGATAGAGATAGAGAAAAGATATAGGGGATACATACACAGGATAGACATGGAGGATAGAGATAGAGGATAGAGTTAGATATAGATGATAGAGATAGAGTTAGAGATAGAGGATAGAGATAGAGGATAGAGATAGAGTTAGAGATAGAAAATAGAGATAGGAAAGAGATAGAGGAAAGATATAGGGATAGATATAGCGGAAAGAAGATAGAGCTAGAAGATAGAGATAAAATATATAAGATACAGATAGAGGGTAGAGATAAAGGAAAAATAAAACTGAGATAGAGGATAGAGATAGAGACTAGAGATAGCGGGTAACGGATAGAAATAGAAATAGAGTTAAATAAACAGATTCAAGATTAGAGATTAGAAATGGAAAAAGAGATAGAAAAAAAAATAAATATTAGAGATTAGAAATAGAGATAAACATAGAAATAGTGATAGGGACAATGATAGAGATTCGAGATTATCAGCAAAATACAATCATAAATGGAGTTATATTTTCTTGATCAAAATGCTTGAATTTTTTTGGTTTTTTTATAGAAAAAAATACCTAGCACCATCAGTAAAATAAAGCTATTTGAAACACCAGTGCGATTTTTGACTTACTTCGAACTTGATCTTTCTTAAACCAAAATTATATCTGCATACTTTTCATTTTTCTGAGAATTCTGATTAAAAAGTTCGATGAACAGTTTTGAAATTTCTAATAAATTTTGTACAAAGTATGAAACTCGGACTTAAATGGTTTGTGTAGTAGATTGAACTATATTTCCATAGAAAAGTTACTGGAACTAAATAATAAACGAAGCAATTGTGCAAATTTTTTAAAAAGATCCTATGCTATAGTTATGATGTGTACTTAATGTGTATATGTAGGTATGTGAAGGGTCTTTTAAAAGTGACGCTTAGATAAAAGTAGTGAATAATGTCATATTTGATATTTATCAAGTAGATTTAAGATTTTACGCGATACAAGAACGCGTTAAATTTATTGAAACTTATTATGAAGATGGTCGAACTTTATGAGAAACATATCGCAAAATTCGTGATTTTTTTGGTGGAAATAATCATCCAAATGAGTCCACAGGTTGGGGAAAAGATTTCAAGAAATGGTTCTGGTTCTGTCGAGTGTAGCAAAAAGACTGGTGGACCGAAAGTTGTAGTTAAACCTGAAAGAATTTAAAGTTTTCCATTATTTATTTATTTTAAAACTACATCCAGACGGGTCTTTTGAAAGGCCCTCTACAAGGTAAGGTTAGTTGTGGTGTGTTTAGGTGAGGTGTGAGTTTTTCGATAAAACAATTATAACTATTTTTGATGAAAAATTTGAAACCCAATTGTTTTTAATAAGTAATTTATTAATTTTATTACTCGAAGAATAAGCTGTATTTTTGGAAAGAAAAAATAAAAATATAATTCAACATACATATGATGATATCTTCTGTATAATACAATAGCAGAAACGATAGGAATAAGTTTGTTGAATACCTTACTCCTGCTGCCGCTTCGGCATGATACAGCTGTATCGCATAGTTGGCCGCCTAACCAACCAGCGGGGTAACAGTAACCAGCCGATCAGAGATCCGAATGGTGCTTTGCTGACTTCCAATGATGACCAGTTCCACAGATGGAAGGAACACTTTGAAGCCACTAGCAATATTGATTTTAGCAGTGAAGCTTTGAAGTGGGTAGCACAACAACAACCAGCAATAAAATAACCACATCCTCTCCCAGCCTAGCGGGGATTAAGGATGCAATTAAGAAGCTGAAGCTCAACAAATCGACGGGCGAAGATGGTATACAGCCTGAACTAATGGCAGCCATACGAAAATATCAGCTGAAATTCTTCATCACCACATCACCGCCGTCTGGAGCAATTAAAAGCTGCCTCCGTCCTGGACAAAAGGCATCATAGTGAAGCTGCCCAAGAAAGGCGACCTGCGTGACTGCGGCAACTGGCGAGGAATAAGCTTATTAACCACCATCTACAAAATTCAAACCGGACGCAATATGGCTGGCACTAAGTAGAAAGCGAGTTACCGCCAAAATAAGCCGCCTCATCAAAGCCATCTACGAGAACTTTGAACTGGCAGTGCTTCACAAAGGCGATATCAGCGATTCATTCACTACCAACGCAGGCGTAAGGCCATCGTCCTTGATAACGTCATGAACCAACTGATCCTGCACAAAAAAGGCATCGTATCAAATTTCTGGACTTCGCCGATGGCAATCCTGCCTTAGCCTCCGCATCATCTGCAGAATATTCTGGCCAAACACCATCAGTAACGACCCACTGTGGAGATTAACGAATGAGGAATCCATCCTTGGGCAAATCGAACGCAGAAAGTTGCGATAGACAGGTCACACATTGAGAAAACCACCAGATAGCATCACGAGAATGGCACTGGACTGGAACCCGCAAGGGAGCAGAGGTCGCGTTCGACCAAAAAACACTAGGAGAAGGTCGATGCTGCGCAAACTAGCAGATGCCGGCATCTCATGGGACGGTGCAAAAACAACAGCACAGAACCGTGTACGATGGAAGAGTCTTATGAGGCCCCCTGCTCCCGAGAGGAGAGAACAAGGAAAAAAAAACTCAGAGGCATTTTTTTTTCTTGGTTGCAAATTTTAAAATCTCAAAAAAAATTTGTTGTATAAAGCTCATAACGATAATGGTGCCTGATAATTGCCGTATTTTAATTGTCACCAATTTTCGTGCTAAATATAAGTTTTGCTCATACAAGTTGACAAACTAAGCTGTATATCTATGTAATACTTATGTGTCAACTACGAAATTTCAATGCTTCATTTAAAGCTCAAATAAATGCAATTTTCTTCGTATTTGATTTTCCTTGATTTTCAATAATCTATTATACTCCGTATTTTATTCAACGCAGTGTTCCAATGATTGAAAACACGAGCTGTCCTTTCCTTGTGACTTCTAATTAAGTAAACAAAATTTACAAAAGCGTAACGAGCCAAGCAATGAAACCTTGAATTAAATTCAACTTTCATTAGCGCTGATTAATTTACTCATTTCTACATTTCCTTTATTATTTGATTCTTCTTTGGCAATCTGCATAATTGATTGTTTGAATGCTGATTACTTTATTACTCAATTATCTTTTGTGCGTCTTCGCAAAAGTTGCAAAATAAATCAGAAAGTGACGCTGTTGCGGAAATTAAACTGTGTTAATTATTCAAGTTCAATGGTTTATTGATTATTCATTTATTATTAGTGAAGCTGGGGGGTATCCTTGTTAAAGAAATCTTTATGGATTTTGGCTGATTAGTTGATGATACATTGAAAAGATTTGCTGTAATAAATTTATATATTTCCAATAAGGCACCTTCAAACAATGCACAGGCAACAGTTGAACATTTCTAATACTTATTTTTTTTTATAATTTAAGTGAGCAGTTACTTACGTAGATAGTAAGTTTTTTCCTCTGCATTTACAAGCGTTAAGCCTTAGGTTAGGTTAGGTTATGGTGGTAGTCGGTCCGTATGACCAACTCAGTTAGACCTTACAGATGCGTTGTGATACCACTGTGCGACACGGGGACCTTGTTTATTTACTTTCATGAAACCATTTTGAGGCTCTTAGGTAAGGATTGGTCTAATCCCCGCCTCAGGGAGTTCTGTAAAAGGATGGAAAAAAGTGTTTACCTAGACAACCTGCTCTGATTTTAGCTAAGGTTGGACAATTGTAAAGGAAGTGCTCAACTGTTTCGTCCTTTTCTTCATTTCTACAACTTCTACAATAATCATGGGAGAATACTCTTAGTTGTTGTTGTTGTTGTAGCAGTACCTTTGCTCTGCCAGTGTATCGTAATCACCGGTCGTCTTCGTCTAGCTCATCTAACGGTAGACCCAGGAAACTAGCTATTTCGACGGGTTGGGTCCAGAGGGAGAGAGGTGTTAGATGAGTGGGTTTGATGGGGGCATGTGAAAAGGTGGTTAGTGTCGTGCGGGGTGCCTTCACATGCCGGACATATGTTTAGTATGTCGGGGTCGGTTCTGGATAAGTAGGAGTTTAACCTGCTACAGTATCTAGAACGTAATTGTGCCAAGGTTACGCGGGACTCTCGGGGAAGTTGGATCTCTTCGTCTGCAATTGGTGGTGGTTGGACTTCGATAACGGCATTCGGAGGTCGGCAGCTTAGGAAGGTGGTAAGGGTCTCCCGATGAATGTCGTTTATGGCCTGTCTGTGCACTGTCCGATTCTGGAGTGGTCTGTCTGTTTTGTCTAGGATCTCGTCCACGTAATTTAAGAAGTGCCTCCTGATGTGCCTGGGAGGTGGCTCAGGCTCAAGCAGGTGTCTGCAGAAATTGCTTGCTGAGCAGTTTGTTATACTCCTTCACAGGTAGCATATTGGCCTGTCGCGGTCCTTATTGCAGTATTTTGGCAGGTCTGGAGCTTCGTCCACTGCGTGTCACTAGTTCCAGGCGACCAGACAGGCGTAGCATAGTTAAGAGCCGGTCGGCCTATTGTCTTGAAAGTCGACAGCAACATTTCTTTGTCTTTGCTCAAAGTGCTGCCGGCAAGCGATTTGAGGACCTTGTTGCGATTCTGTACTTTCGTTGCAATAGCGGTTTTATGCGCTGAGAAGGAGAGCAAGCTGTCAAAGGTGACTCCCAATATTCTGGGGTTGTTAACCGTCGGAATTGGGGTATCATCGACGTGTACCTGAAGTTGCAGCTTGACTTCCTTTGTCCAGGTGGTGAAAAGGGTCGTCGTAGATTTAGTGGGAGAAAGTTGTAGGTTTCTCGCAGTTAAGAAGCGAGAAAGGCGGACGAGGTAGTCGTTTACTTTAGAGCATAGGCCATCAATGTCATTGCCTGACGCCATTAGCGTGCAGTCGTCGGCGTATGAGGCCAGTGAGACTCCCTCTGGTGGCTGAGAGAGTTTCGAAATATAGAAATTTAAAAGCAAGGGTGAAAGGACACCACCCTGCGGTACTCCCTGCTTTATTTTTCTTTGTTTAGACGTTTGGTCTCGAAATATCACCGACGAGTGACGAGCACTCAAGTAGTTCGCGGTCCACCTCTTCAACCCTGGCGGGAGTGTCGACTATAAAATGTCATCTAGCAGCGTGGCGTGGCTGACTGTATCGAAAGCCTTTTGTAAATCCAACGTTACTAGGACAGTCCTCTCGCAGGGGCGGTTTTGGTTGAGTTCGCGGTTTACCTGGGTGTTAATGACAGTGAGTGCCGTGGTGGTGCTGTGCACTCTTCGGAAACCTATTGGTGTGGGGCTGGGGTCAGGTGTTCTGTAAAGAGTGGTAGTAGAAGGTAGAAGTAGAAGAGTCTTCACTACTGGGGAGATGAGAGTTATCGGACGATAAGACTCCCCTTGGTTGGAGGGTTTCCCTGGTTGCCTGGGAATACTCTTAGTCTCAAGGAATGCCTGCCAAATAGCCAATGACCGGTGACACAAGCCACGACCTTCGAGATATCATCTCTTGAGAGGCTAAGGAATTTCTTTGTCCTTTTCTTGTTTATTTGCGGCCACAGTAGCCTAGCTGTGACGCATGTATCTTCATCCTCCCATGATCTATTGGCCTCATGGGTGATTTTGTTTTTCATTATTAGTTTACTTGTGGCCATAGGCATCCCAATGGTATTTCTGTCACTGAGCAGTTGTAGATCAGTACTTTTCCTAGCTAGCTCATCAGCTTTACAGTTTCCCTCTATATCTCTGTGCCCCGGAACCCAAATAAGGCTGACCTTGAATACGACGCTAATATCATTTAGGGCTGGCCGGCATTCTTGTGCAACTTTGATCTTAGTATAGCCGCATTCATTGATTTATTGGTCGCCTGCCTATCCGAGAATATATTTATAGTCGTTTTTGTTACGGCGTGCGCATTTAGATATGTAACCATTTATTTTATAGCTTGAACCTCTGTCTAATAGACGCTACAGTAGTCTGGTAGTCGAACGGATAGTTTCAGTCCTAATTCCTTCGAAAATACTAAATAGCCAAGCTTATCGTCTAGAACCATCTGTATAAAAATTGACTGCCCCCCTTCTCCATGGCCTTGGTGTCTGCCACTCCCTTCTTGACGGTATACGTGTCTTGAAGTGCTTGTCGAAGGTGAGTCTAGGAATCGAATAGTTTATTTCTTGTTTGCGACTGTTCAGAGTGCGCAAAATACAGGCGTGGCCAAACAACCGTTTTTCCATAGCGCCATATTTTTGAGTCTAAGCGCCGAGGCGGCGGCCACGTTTTTCCCTACGAGATTTAGTGCAGGCAAATTGACTAACACTTCTATTGCTCTGTTTGTGGTAGCCCTTAAAGCACCAGAGATGCATAAAAGAGCTGTTCTTTCGACCTTACTCATGATTTTAGCGTAGCTCGCCTTTAGAGTAGATGGCAACCATACAAGTATTCCATATATTAAGATTGGTCTAACTACCGAAGTATATAGCCAATGAGTAAAGCGAGGTGTTAACCCCCATTCAATACCGACCGCTCTTTTGCAAGTATATAATGCAACGTTGGCCTTTTTTACTCTTTCCCCAAAATTAGGTTTCCATGTGAGTTTCCTATCTAATATGAGTCCTAAGTAACAGGTGGCGCTAAAGTAATCCTCCTATCAGAAAATGCTATACATTTTGCGATTGGCCCCTAATGTCAGTTCTGTTTTGACATTTGTGTAGTAAACACATGCGAAATACACGTTAATAAACAATGTTACGCTACACTGCTCCAGAACGCGGAATATTGCTGACTATTTATTTGACCAATAACCGGTCGGTGACTTTGGCACAACGTGAATTTCGTCACAGATTTCCTCGCCGTCCAACGCCTACTGGTGAAACACTGCGACGTTTAGCCGCTCGCCTCGAAGAGACTGGCACAACACGAGATGCTGCCAGGCGCGGCAGACCCCGGAGTAGCCGTTCTGCAGAGAATATTGCTGCTGTAGCCGAGGATGTCATGGAAGCGCCGTCGACATCGACCAGACGACGTGACACGCAAATGGGTATCAGTCGACGGTCTTTACAGCGAATTTTGGTACAAGATTTGAAGATGTTTCCGTACAAAGTCCAGACGGTGCATCAGCTGTTAGCTGCTGACCGCCAATCGCGTCTAACATACGCTCAAGCCATCCTTAATCACCACCAAGAGGAAGATGATTTTTCATCAAAAATAATCATGAGTGATGAGGCCCATTTCCATCTTAGCGAGTACGTAAATAAGCAAAATTTACGCTTCTGGGGCACTGAAAATCCGTGTGTAACCCATGAAGAGCCATTGCACCCGCTCAAAGTCTCTGTATGGTGTGCTGTTTTCGCTGGAGGAGTCATCGGACCTTTTTTCTTCGAAGACGTCGCGGGCCAAACGGTTACTGTGAATGGTGACCGCTACAGAGCAATGATCAACGAGTTCTTTTTGCCGCAACTTGATGAATTGAGATTGGAAAACATGTGGTTCCAACAGGACGGGGCAACGGCACACACTGCACGTGCCACAACCGATATGCTGAAGGATGCATTTCCCGGGAGCCTAATCTCCCGTTTTGGCGATTTGCACTGGCCAGCAAGATTGCCTGATTTGACCGCTCCAGACTTCTTTTGGTGGGGCTTTTTGAAGTCGCGGGTTTATGTTAACAAGCCTCAGACCCTTGCAGCTCTTAAAGACAATATCCGTCAAGAATGTGAGGATCTATCGCCGGAAGTTTTGGCCAAAGTGATGGAAAATGCCATAAAAAGGGCTCAAATGGCAATCAACTGTGGCGGCGGCCATTTACATGACATCATATTCCCGACTTGATGTAAAAAAAAATTAAAAGGCCAAATAAAAATAATCCACAAGCAGAATCAAAGTTTTTCAGTTTTTTTAAATTGCAGTCAAAAAACATCGCAAGGTTACTTCTGCGCCACCTTGTACTTGACATTCTCTCTCAAAGGAATCTCCACACCCTTAAAAACAGGCGGGGACATAATAGGAAGCCTATGATTACTTGTCAGTCCAGCTTCCAAGCGTGGCCATGGTAGAGCGCAGAATGTCCATGTTAGGATATCTGCCTTAGGTGGATTAAAAACCTGTGGACCCCCCCACACATAACCATTTATAGCCTCTGCTCAAAGTAATCTTTATTTCAATTGATGAGTAAGACGTTAATTTTTTATGAGCTCACTCACAAATCTACCGGTGAGAGAAAGAAGATTTTTGTTAATTTGCTTTAATGATTTGTACTCGCCAACAGTTGTGTGAAATTATATGAATTTGAACTTTTTTGAGATAAAACTATTCAATTGGCATAAAATGAACTCATTAGCGCTTAATTGGAATTATATCGCAGAAGAGATCGAAAGAGAATCCCCTGACTATTTGAGGCACCGAGATTTTTCCAATTGTATTCTGCAACGAACTTTTTTATGTCATTATTATAAAGCGCCATGCTCGTAAATTTATGTAAATGTTTGAATAAAATAACGATTTTCTAAATGCATATACGCCCACGATTTGTTTAAATTTGTGCATATTTTCCCCTGTTACTCAAAAAAGCACTCACGTCTTTTTTCTTCTTTCTCTATTCATCTCTGCACAGTTTTGATTTTAGAATCAGTTCGTAGTGTTTGCTTATGCGGCCCGCTTCTATTTAGATTTGCAATTTTTAATCATATTATAGTCGTCCCAAGCGATACCACTTTATTGGCATTTTAAATATTATTTTATGTATACAAAGAGTGCAGATACTCAGCGACAAGCAATCGCATAACCTCGGCTAATGCAGCAGAAGCACTCACAGACCGATGGATAGATGCATGCAATGACAGTTCAGCTTAGCAGAGTTTATGCTTATAAAACAAAAGGAAGGAATTTGTTGGTTTAGACAAATTTAAGTTGAGTTAAACTTTGTGCGCTACATTTTTTTACTTGAGTTGACGATTGGTGGGAAATTTAAAATATTTAAAAGCATAAATTTAATACTGATTACATTGGTTTTGAAGTTGTTGTGTGACTAAAACAGAACAAAGCGAAAGAAATAAGTAGAAAATATAATAACTAGAAATAACATTGGTGCACAACTAAGTTATCGCTTTTTTTTTGATGAAAATACAACTTTATTTTGAAAAAATGGTTACAAGTGAATCATTGAAAGTATTGCCTATCGCTGGCTACTACTTTTCATCACCTTTCTGGTAGATCTCGTATACCCAGTGGGTATCTTCGCAGCGTGAATATTCGGCCGAGGCGACAAAGTAGAAGCATGACCGAGCAGTCCCCATGACTTTCTTTTCTTTGTATTGCTGTAATGAATCCATTTTTCCATTTTTCATCACCCGTCACGTTGCGATGAAGAACACCCTTCCGGACCAGGACTATCATTTTAGTAACATTCCCCATTTATGTATGGGAAATGTTAATGATACTACAAGAACAACAACAACATGGTCAACCAGGCCAAATATCTCACTGGGAGGAGTGAAAAATCATACGAAAAGTTGCCAAATTTTGCCATAAAATATCATAAAATACCAATACATCTTGAAAGAAATGAGATCACATCGTGAATAACTCTTCTTGCGTTCTAAACAGACAAAAATTGCCATGGGACTAAATAAATTTAATAGTGCAAGTTCAAGTTGGAAGGAAAAGACAGCCATAAATCAAAATTCTATTAAATAAAAAAACATTAGGGCGACCGAAAAGTACTGTCGTTTCTGCGCTTGTCGATGCTCCTTTACCGTTTATGAGTTCATTGCGTAGTTGAAAGTCGCACCGGAGACTTTTCAAAGTTAAAGTGACTTCCTTAGTTGGGGAAACCCAAACCTTAATATTTCTTTCGCCGTTTTGAGTGAAAATACCAGAAGAGATTCATATCCGCCATTGCAGGATTTTGGAGTTTCACAGGGGTAGTAAAGCAACAGTTGCTACCAAAAGCATTTCTAACGCTTAAGCAAGTGTCTTAGATGCTAAGGATAGTTTTCTAAGTTGAGATCATCTGAGGAACTATCAAATACACTGGAAAATCCATGGTCGACCATCCAACAGCGTGTGAAAAAAAGGCTAAATCAAGCAATAATTGAAAAAAAAATACGAAATAGCAAACAAAATGCATATATTTTTTACAAAAAGTGCACAAAAAATTAAAACTAGCATTCCAATAGTTGGGTATAAAGACGATATACAGCAAGGCGATGTTCCGATCCAATTCACATCATTAAACACTCACGATTTAGAAATGGTGATTAAAATTACGAACAATCAGAAATACTTCAATTTGATATATACTGAAATGATATTGTGTGCATTTCACCTAATTCTTCACCCAATCTTCCTAAATATCATAAACCATTCACTGAAGATCGGGGAGTTGCCCGATAAATGGAAAAGTTCAACAGTCATATCCGAAGAAAAAATGAAAAGCACAGATACGCTAGAGGAATTTCGTCCAATTAACGTGCTGACGACTGAAAGTTAAATTTTTGAGAAGGTATTTCATAAACAATTAGAAGCGCATATGGAGAATAGCCGATTGCTATCTGAAAATCAAACTGAATTTAGGCAACGCCATAGCTGTGAGTCAGCGCTAAATTTTGTGATCACGAGGTGGAAATCAGAAATAGCTGAACGCAAGTGTACTGTGGCCGTCTAGTGGCATTGACTTTAAGAGAGCAATCGAAAGAATCGACAGAAGCATTCTAATAAATAAAAAAAATGACAAAATACGGAGTTGAACGAAACATTGGAAGGAGTATGCCAAAATTGGACTAAGCGGATGGACAATTTGAAGCGCAGTCGCGGTCAACATTTGCAGAAATAATCTTCAAACATTAAATTATATGGACTGTACTATCGATTTAAATAAAAATTTCATGCATTTTTTTGGGCTTTACGTGTGTTTTTTTTAAAAACTTTGCTATAGCTCTTAAAAATTCACCCTTTATATTGAAGTCATATACGGACATAACCAGAGGATGAATCAGGCCGTTCCACAAATTTTAATCCCACATTTAATGGGCTTCATTGGAAGGTATTGCTTGAATGCTGATCTTGAACTTAATCGTTGATACTGGGCTGGGATCTTTGCGGATATAGGTATTGTACCGACCGGGTCGCAAGGGTTGAACAAACCACACAAAAATTGACAAAATTTATGAAATTGATACAATTAAGAAAGCTAAATAAATAAATAAATTACATATTTTAAAAAACAACATAAATTTTCGGCCCCCTTACTTTACATTAATAAATCAGCAGTTTATTTGAAAAAAAAATTATTAAAGCTATGTTTCCCTTGTGTACAGATCTAGACAAATTATATCTATTTATTTATTTATTTATTTCAGTCTACAGGTTAATCTCACAAACAAGGAAGGTAGAAGCTACAAGTTGCTGCTTAGGGTCATATAAACAAAGGTTAGCATCTACTTATAATACCTATAATATAAATTCTTAAACAGCAAAAAATTATTTCGTCATATATCCTGCGTTTAAATTTAGTCTTCTCATTACTTCTTTATTCTCTACCACAATGTTTTAGTCGCTAAGGAACTTTTAAAAGGCAGCTCCCAGTTGTGCAGTTGACTTTAAATCCAGGTTTGCTCTTTTTTCTTCTCACTCTGCTCTCATACAAAACTTTTTATCCACAAATGCATTTATTTTCCACTTCTTTACCACTGACGTATTACCCAAGTCATTTTGGTTTATTTCACAAATTTGTATATGGCTTATTTAGAGCTGCTATTGCTGGCCAGATTGCTAATTTGAATAATTTGAATAAATCAGGGTGGCTGAAAGTGTTTATGCGTGGTAATTGTGGCTTCATGGCGCACCTTTTATTGCTTACAGTTTAATTTGTTGTTGTGTTGTTCAAAAAGGATATAAGTAAATAAATTATAACAGAAAATATGCTTACCGTCGGTTGTGTCGACGTTGGGTTATTAATATATTTTGTAGGTACCAATATCAAAAACGAATAAGCAATCCCCGACAGGGAGCGGCTGAAACAGAGGGCGCGGTACAAAAGCTAGCTAGTCTAATGAAGTCTCAGTGACAAAGGCGAATAGACACCGCCCTTCAATAACTATGTGTCCCTTTCATCATGCGTGGGCATGGTGAACATACAAAAACCCAGAAGCGTCTGACTCACAGTGAGCGGCTTTCTGGTCAGCGTCTGTTCTCCTAGTGGGAGCGGCTGTATTCACACCATCACACACGGAGTGTGATGTAACAAGCGGAAATGGCAACGAAACGGATATAGATTTTGACAAACGAATTGGATTAGAACACTTCGGGCTGACGGATACAACAGTCTGTTACCTTAGTACACAGGAGTGAAATCCTGTAGAAACGGCTCTCAGGTTAATGTTGTAGACCGCCTCCGTCCTGTTAAACCCGTGGCGGGTCTTCAAGTACGTTCAAAGCTACGTCGCCATTAAGTTGGCGGTACAGGCTCAGATGAGAAATTCCTGACTTATGCCATCCTGGCTCTGAACGCAACAGCTCATAAGGCTTTGCGTCAACCCTTGCGCGGCCTCCCTGCATAGCATAGATAACCGCGGGGATAATACGGCAACTGTACATCGAGCGGAGATAGCGGCTTGAAGCGGGGACCCAAATACGATGAATACAAAAACTCAACAGACAATTAAGCAAATGATGTTAATACAGCAAAGTAGATCACCTGGATACGAAGGCCTGGAAGCTTTCCGAAGGAAAAGCAAGATCCAACATTCGCCCCCACGGACTTTTGGGGAAAAAAGCAGACCCAACGAGGGGGCTGACGTCTATCTGACACCGTCCTTACCTGAAGCAAGTGAACGACAAGCGCTTGACACTCCCACAGGTGAACAAGGCCTACATCCCGGAAAAAACTCACCGAAACAGGAGTTTATAGCGAAGATGAGGATAGGTGAAGAAGAAGCTCTCGCGAAGTGCCACCTCACTCTTAAGAAAATGAAGCTGGCAATGCAGAAACAGAAAAATATAAGCAGCGATGTAAAGTCCGGAGTATCCGAGTTAGACGAGCTCTTCGACATTATCGAAAGTCTACGACGAAATTGGACAAAAGCGGAAGAAGAGGCCGAGAAATCAAGGGCGGCGAAACCACCAGAAGCACAAACTGCGACAAGCGACCTGATGACCCCGACTGCTGCATCATCAAAGCGGAGGGCATCCAGCCCGGTAGAGCAAGGGGCGAAGAAAAAGGTATGCGAGACTGGTAAGACGGAGTGGCAAACCGTGACAAGAAAGAAGACGAAGAAACAAGACGTAGAAACAAAAACCAAGCAGAGACCTCAGACAAGAAAAGGCGAAAGGAAAATTAAAAGACGGTCAGAAGCGGTACTCTTCAAACCAGTAGAAGGACGAAGCTACGCTGAAGTTTTGCAAAACCTTCGGCAGTATGTTAAGTCAGATGAAAACCGGGTGGAAGTTCGAGCAATAAGGAAAACGAAAACGGGCGCGCTTCTCCTTGAACTTGACAAAGGCGCAAAAGCCGGCCCAGAATTCCATGAAACTTTGAGGAGCAAGATGAGAGACATAGCCTCCGTGAACGAGTTGAAGAATAAATCAACAATAGAAATACGAGACCTAGACTCGCTGACTACAGCAGACGAAGTTGTAACAGCAGTAAACCGAATACTAGACGAAACCAATGTGGAAACCATGGTTAAGCTATCAGCACCAAACAGCCGAGAACAGCTAAGAGCGTACGTGACGTTAACCTCTGAAAACGCGGGCAAAATTCTCCAGAAGGAACGAATAAAGATCGGATGGATCAATTGCAAAATGAGGCTCTGCATTGACAAAAAGAAATGCTACCGATGCTTTGAAACCGGACACTTACAATGGGAGTGTAAGGGGCCTGATAGAAAAGGTAAAGGCCTGTGTATACGATGCGGGAAGCCAGGGCACAAAATCAAGGAATGCAGCAACCCACCAGACTGTTGTATATGCCGCGATAAAGGTCTTGCCTACACTGACCACATTCTAGGGTCAGCTAGATGCCTAGCATACAGTGAAAATATGTCGAAATGATAAAAATTCTTCAAGGCAACATGCACAGATGCACTACCGCAGATTTACTCCTACCACAAATCATGCTGGAACATGAAGTAGACATAGCAGTACTAAGCGAACAGTACGCCTCTCCAAGTGCTGGCTGGTTTATAGAAGACCTCTCTTCTACAGCAGCAATATGGTGCAAGGATAATTCCAAGCTCCATGTGACGAATAGCGGAGCAGGAAATGGATACGTCTGGATAGCGAGCCATCGCCTCACAATCATAAGCTGCTACCTTACGCCAAGTGATACCATTGCGGGTTTCCAAGCTAAACTGGAAAATATTGAAGATTTAGCTCGCCAAATAAGCGGAAATCTCATCATCGCCGGAGACTTTAACTCCAAGGCCATGGAATGGGGTAGTCGAACAACAAATTCGAGAGGCCAACGAATATTAGACATGGCCGTAGGACTAGAGCTCGTCGTTGCAAACGTGGGCAACAAAGCAACCTTTCGAAGACCTGGCTGTGAAGGCACAATACCGGACATAACTCTAGTGTCTGAGAGTTACGCTAGTAATATACGTGAATGGACAGTTCTTGAGGACTACAATGACAGTGATCACCAGTACATCACCTACTGTGTTGGAGAGATAAATACAAGCGCAACGAAATACAACAAAAGCTCACGAAAGTGGAACGCAAGAAAGCTCGATAGACCAAAGCTCATCGCCAAAATTGACGAAAACGAGTCAAACCATGAAGAGCCAAATAGCGCCAGACTAAAAATACAGATAACCATGAGAAGGATAACGCAAGCGTGCTCAGCAGCAATGCCCAGGATAAAAGGCGCACACCCGAAGAAGTGCGTGTACTGGTGGACAGATGAAATCCGCGGGCTGAGGCAAATATGCATCAAAAAAAGGAGGAAGTACACAAGAGCACGTAGAACAGGTCTCGCCATAGAAGAGCACGCCGAATACAAAGATGCAAAACGCATCTTAAAGACGGTCATCCAGAAGAGCAAGAAAGAAAAATGGGAGGAGCTAAGACGCGATATAAACCAAAACCCCTGGGGACTAGGATACAAAATTGTGCTAAATAAGCTAGGGGCAAGGCAGCGCCCTCCTGAACTTAGCGAAGCCACTATGGAAAACATAGTGAATACACTCTTCCCTACGCACGACCTCAGAGCAGATAGGGAATACATAGAAGAAAACGACTTGCCACCGTCTTTCACGGTAGAGGAATTGAAGGCAGCAGCAGCAACCCTCAAAAATAACAAAGCGCCAGGTCCTGACGGAATCCCATCGGAGGTGCTGAAAGTCATCGCAAACGAACGTCCGCAAGTACTGCTAAACATGTATAATGCCTGCTTATGTGAAGGAATCTTCCCAAAAATCTGGAAGAGGCAAAAGCTAGTTCTCATAAGCAAAGGTAAAGGAGACACGGAAGCCCCATCAGCGTACCGCCCCTTGTGCATGCTCGACACGACAGGGAAACTATTAGAAAGACTGCTGAAGCCACGAATAGCAGCAGCGATAAGCAAATCGGGTGGCCTCTCAGATAGGCAACACGGTTTTAGGCAACGCAGGTCGACAACCGGAGCAATTGAGGATGTAGTGAAGAGTGTATATTAGAAAAAGCACGGAGCAGAAATCACTTCTCCCGACCGATCGTGCTCTTAGCCACGATTGACGTAAGAAACGCCTTCAACAGCGCAAGATGGGAGGATATGATTGACGCACTTGAGAAGCGTTACAAAATACCTCAATACCTGATGAAGATGATCCGTAGCTACCTCAAAGATCGCGTACTCATTTACGACACAAGTAGAGGACAACGGACAAAAGTGCTAACTGCAGGTGCGGCCCAAGGTTCAATCTTAGGCCCTGATCTCTGGAACGTCAGCTACGACGGCATCTTCAACATCGATATGCCCGACGAGTGTTATCTAGTAGGATATGCGGATGATGTTGCAGCAGTAATTACCGCACGCGATTTAGACGCGGCAAGACGGAAACTCTCACAGACGCTGATAAGAACCAAGACAGGGCTCGACTCGCACGACCTTAGCTTGGCTCCGGAAAAGACGGAACTAATTCTACTTACGAGGGCGCGCATACCTCTAGAAGTAATAATGCCGGTCTACACGGAGAATATAAGGACTTCAAAAGTGGTGAAATACCTGGGCATCAGACTTGACAACAAGCTGACTTACTGGGCACAAATCCAACACGCTGCTGAAAAATCTGCCAAAATAATCGCAAACTTATCACGATTAATGGCTAATATCGGAGGCCCCATCGCAAGCAGGCGGAAGCTGCTCATGGACACAACGATATCCATCTTGCTATACGGCTGTGAAGTATGGGCGGACACACTCAAATCAGAATGTCGTCGGAAGATTCTTGCCAAGGCCCAAAGAACTGCTGCCCTCCGTGTTGCCTCAGCTTACCGCACGGTATCGGAAGCAGCAGTACTTATCATCAGCGGTACGATACCCATAGATCTCCTAGCGAGGGAACGAAAAGAACTATGGGACCTCAAAAAGAGCGAGACAAATGACACAGACGACCACACACGCGACCGCACAAATACTAAAAGGCAACAAGCTCGAGCACGCACACTCCAAATATGGCAAGAGCGCTGGGCGTCAGAGGCGAAAGGAAAATGGACAAAGAGACTGATACCAAACATAGATAAATGGTATGACAGGAAATTCGGTGAGGTGAACTATTACATCACCCAGATGCTATGTGGACATGGGTACTTTTATAAATACCTCAACAAAATAGGGAAAGCAGAAACTGCTGAATGCATCTACGGAGATGCACCCATTGACGATGCTGATCACACATTTTTCAAATGTGAGAGGTGGACAGCAGAGCGCAAAGCAATAGAAGATAGGCTAGGCCCCTTAAAAGCAGACAACATCATCCAAAAAATGGTCGAAAGTGCAGAAAGCTGGCAACTTATTGACACGTACGTGGAGCGCATCCTACGTGCCAAGAAATTTGACATGGATAGAGATGATCAATATACATACATCCATCCTACCTGAGTAGAAGATGAGCCGATAGCGTGATGCTGGCTCCAAAATTGGCGACCCTGGACGCAGGGGGAGTAGAAAAGGCTTCTTTCTGAACAGAACGCCTACTTGGATCTCCTCTGCCTACGATGAAATACTACCGGAGTCCTGGGGCAGAGGAAACATCCGGGAAGGAATGGGGAGGGATTGTTTTAGTGGCTACACCATTCGACGCAGTAGACGACGGTTACTGTAAGTGCGAAGGCATTTTGAACCCTACCTCACCGCCAAAAAAAAAAAAAATATCAAAACCGATTTAAGATGAATGATTGTTTATTTGTTAGGATTAGTTATTGTAATTGAAATAGATTTAATAGAAAGTATTATATGCTGCTACTCGACTCTCTCGCAATCAGTTACTCGCTCGCTTTTCCACGCTGTTGCTTCTCGACGTCTTGCTCGTCTCTAGCTGACAATATGAACATCAAGATACATGAATTTTAAATATCAGAAAACGAGGTTTCAGTCGAAGCTTTGGAAGAAGTGGAGCTTTGGAAGTGAATGTTTTGAGTAGTTGATAGTTGGATCAAATTTCGAAGGAAATTTTTAACACATTTTTAAATTTCCTTCACAGTTTTCTATCCTTATTAAACTTGAATTGACTGTATGTGCCTTTCTTCCGTTTGCAGTTGGCCGAAATGTCTCAACCTTTTCCGCCCTATAGCGCTACATTCAAATAGAATGGGCGTTGGATTCTCAAGGGGATTGGTCATAGAAATGACAATAATCAGTGGACCATATCCCGATCATGTGCAGATGACTTCGCAGTCTTCAATGGCCTATGAGAATGCCCGTGAGCATTATTGAGGAGATCAGAGCCTCTCTAGCTAATGCGTCCGCTACTGCTTTCCTAGTTATACCCCTGTGACCTGGGATACAAAATAGCCGGATGCGATTGTGCCTTCATAGTAGATTCAGTTTATCGATACACTAAAGGACCAGTGGGGACTTAATTACTCGTTCCGGAAATTTCTGTCGCAGTTTATTTCTGCACATAGACAGATGCCATACATCACCGCTCGGAAGACGCTTCGAAAACCACCCATCAACACAGAACGCTGTATACCAGTGTAAGGATCTTTCAAATGCAGGTCTACTCCAGTTTAACTTATCGTTCAGTTGAATTCTGCACTTCTTTTCAAATTTGATGACTTCAGTGATATCATCTCTGAGTAGCTGGCTAAGCATGAGCTGCAGCCTCTGCAATTCCATGTTTTTAAATTCATCACTTTTTCTCTCACAAAGCCTTCCCTGATAATATTCAAAAGGATACGCTTGGCTGATTGCTGAATAACTATATGGAGCGGTATCAGCTCCTTCGCAGCTGTAGGGCAGGTCCATATCAGCATCAATAGCAATCCCGCCCAAGTTGATCTCCCTAATTCCAGGTAAAACTCCTCGTAAAAGGAATGATGGCTGTTTATATCCAGACCCACCCTAGCACATCATCTCTGCGTCAGGTTTAAAGCTCTTTACAGATGTCGCAAATGAATGAATGAACTTGCCTTTCGTCATCTGCGGATCCCTGTCAGCGGATTCCGTTGTTAATCAGCAAGTGGAGCGGGTCATTAGCTACTGGGCTCCAAAGGAGGGTCAGGCTTCAGCTATTATTGTCTGTAGCAGGGACTTTATCCATCTGCAGATAGGTCTCTCCAGTGCGCGACATACCCGAGAGAGAGGTTTTGTTGTTGTCGAGAGCAATCTGCAGGTTCTGAAAAAGTAAGAAACCAAAAATAAAATAATACGAATTTTTCAAGGAAATGAATGCAGCATTAATTTTATGGATTGCTGGTGAACCTTTCAAACCTTCAAATTTACTTCTTCTTTTTAATTGGCGCGATAACCGTTTAAGCGAGTTTAACGAAGCGCGTCAGTCGTTTCTTTCTCGTGCTAACCGGCGCCAATTGGACACACCAAGTGAAGCTAAGTCCTTCTCCACCTGATCTTTTCCTCTTCCTCTGCTACCACCAGCTGGTACCTCATCGAATACTTTCAGAATCGGAGCGTTTGTATACATTCGGACGAAATGACCCAGCCAACGTAGTCGCTGGATGTTTATTCGCTGCGCCACGTCCATGGCGTCGTAAAGCTCATATAGATCATTGTTCCATCGCCTGCGATATTCGTCGTTACCAACGTACAAAGGTCCTAAAATCTTGCGCAGAATCTTTCTCTCAAATACTCCAAGCGTCGCTTTATCGGATGTTGTCACCGTCCACGTTCCTATGCCATACATTAGGACGGAAATGATGAGAGTCTTGTAGAGTGTTAGTTTTGTTCGTCAAGAGAGAGCTTTACTAAGTCCAAAGTAGCACTTGTTGGCAAGAGAGATTCTACGTTGGATTTCAAGGCCGACATTATTATGCGGGTTAATGCTGGTTCTTAAGTATACGAAGTCTTTTACAACCTCGAAATCATAGCTGTAAACAGTGACGTTTCACGTTGCTTGAATACAGGAAAAATTCCCTCCTTGCCCATCCTGGTGTTGAAGTCGCCAAGCACGATTTTTATGTCGTGGCGGGGGCAGCGCTCATAGGTACGTTCCAGTCGCTCATGGAAGGAATCTTTGGTCGCATCGTCCTTCCCTTCCGTGGGGGCGCGGGTGCAAATTAGCGAGATGTTAAAAAATCGCGCTTTAATGCGGATTATTGTAAGACACTCGTCCACCGGAGTAAACGACAGTACTTGGCGACGAAGTCTCTCTCCCACAACAAAACCGACACCGAATTTGTGCTTCTTTACAAATTTACTACTGAACTATATGTGGTTCTTTCGATTTGTAAGAAAATGCAATGTCACGACCACTTCACGGCAAATCTCACTAATAGCAGCTTCGGGTTACTATTTCAACTGTTGAGTAGTTTAGATGTGAATATTTTCTGACTTTATTGCAGGAGACTAACCGTAAATAAAATTTCTGGTACATCTTAGATGTTCATTTAGCGACTTAGTAAGAAAATCGACGTTTCGAAATCCAAATGTTAGATGGACCAATGCGCGTTATCTAAAATATATGGCTTGATCGAAGAGAGTCTGTGCTGTGTAATTTATGTACAATAAAAGATGTTCTTTCAGAATCTACTCACATTTCTCCTGCTAAAGTGGCCAATCGTGTTCAAAGACTGAAAAATTATTTGGATCTTTCTTAATCTCCCTAACGGATCCTTTGAGACTGCATCTTGTTTAGTTTTTAGTTGTATGTCCTTCCATGCTCAAAGATATATTTAAATTTCAAACAACTCTTTCAATATAGATATCATCGTTTCTTCCTCCTGTGTAGGTTCCTTATTTGCAACACTTATTTACGCCGGTGAGCGTTTGATCGTCGAAAATTAAACTGACTTTTTTACTTATCTACAAGACATGCCCACTTGGCCCAACTAACCCAGCGGCAAGTACTTAATTTGTTGCATCAACGTCGGCGATTTGTTTTGCCTTCAACGTAGGAATCTTCACTCCCTTCACTTGAACTACCTAACTGCCCGGAGTACACACAACCAGCTGTGGTGTTAAGAAAGTTGGCCCAAAGTAAAAGACAAAGAGATAAGAATTTACTGCAGAGCCATTCGGCAGACACACAACCAAATAATTAATCGTTCGATAAGCCAAGTGGTCAGCCGAATTCATTCTTAACAAGACTACAAGCCGGCAAAACAAATGAGGCAAGATTTGGCTGTGCCATGTGATGGAGTGCTGCAGCAGGCAGCTAAGGAAAAGGGAAAAAGTAAAGGCATGTTGAAGGAAAAAGAAATACGAGTATATTTGGTACGAGCGCTAATTAAGAAGAAGTGTTAATTAGGACTACAGTTGTGGGACTGTGATGTCGGAAACGTTGCTGTAATATTTTTTTTATTTCCCCAATAAAGTTGGCTTGTGCACACTTTTTATTTGTGGATTACGAGATAGAATTGCATGCATATGAGCTTTTAAAGAGCCTTTTTTCTAAAGGTCTGAGAACTGAAGATGAAAATTAGGTTACTATTTATTTTCAGTCAAGACCTCAAGTAAGCTTAATGTGTTTTTTGTTGTGGCATTTCGAAAAGGCCGCACATTCACAGGCGAAGCTTCTATCGATTCCAACTACAGTGCGTTAAATAACTATAGGATTTATTGTAAAATGTTAAACAACTCTGTGTTTCTTATTTAATTTCAATAATTTTCTATTTTTATTTATGGGTGATTTTTTGGTGATTGGCGTAATTTTATTCATTTAAATGGGATGTGTAATTACGCACCTATGCCTTATATACTTAGTATTGCCATAAATTCTGTGACAAATTTTACAATGCATGCAGCAGGTTCGTGTTCATTGTCCACTCATAAATTATACTCATTTTCATGGCAAATTTTGTTTATTAACAATGGAGTGGGGGGCTAAGAAAAATCGCATTGGAGGGATTGCATTACAAAAGGGCGGTAAATGGGCAAGTGAGACTTACGCATTGCTGAACAAACTTGATACTTCGAGAATGTTATTTGTTGTTCTGTCTTCTGCTGCTTTCCACGAACGTCTGTAGTTCAGCGTTACATCCAGCAGCTCAGCCATTTTGGATACTCCAGCTCTGAACGCCTGCTGCATAGACCTTATCACCAACATACATCCTCCTCATGTTTTTTTATTAGCTCGAACCGAGAAGATATTTCAATAGCGTCGATTGACGCGTTCTCTTTTGTGGGGATCGTTTCTGTATTGCCATTCACTGGAATGAGAGTGACGAGCCCTTCTGCCACTGCAAGAGTGTTGGTTGGCGTATACTGCGCTGATTGTAGCCCTCCAATGGCAGTATTGGAGGCATCCTTCATCTGAAGGCTGATGTTACTGTGCCCGTTGCCGTTTGTGTGGCTATCAGCTTTGACATTTTTGAACGCAGTGCGGGCTGGTCCGCTTCCAGCTGCATTGAGGATTGGTGCATTCTTTGCAGTAAACAACTTTTTCTGAAGGCTGCTCTTGGATCCGCGTTGTCATTTCGGCCATCTCTGATTCCTTCATCTGTTCTTTTTTACTCGGTGGTTTGTTTGCTGTTTTGAGTATTCATTTTCAATTCTTTTGAGTCCCGACTTCAGGCCGCTATCCTTACATGAAAATGCAGTTTCCCTAAGTGTTCCCATGGTTATCTATGCGAGCAGGGTGGTCGTGCGAGGGTTGATTCTACGCTTCATGGGCAATAGAGTTCAGAGCCAGTACTGGAATTAGTCAGGATTTCTTAAGTGAGCCAGCACCACCAACTTAATGGTGACATGTAAGGAACGTACCCGAAGGCTGGCCAGAGTTTTAACGGGAGGAGGCGATTTTAGTATTAGCCTATCAGCCATTTCGGTGAGGTGTCACCCTCCTGTACTGAGGTGATAGAATACTGCTTTCACCAGCCCATAGACTTCCTAATCTAAAAATATTTTCCAGTATACCGTAATCAGGATCTTACTGGTATCGATTCTGATGAGCTTTACAGCCCTGCCGTTGGAGGAACTCGGGGTATATGAGGCCTTTCGAGCTGAGCCCCTTCCTCTTCTGTCAGATTTTAGTCGTCTCTTGCGACAGGAATTCCTTACAGCTGATGTATTCTTTCCCCCGGCCCGCTGGGAAAGATCCGAATCCATTGGACTACAGTTTGTGGTCAGAATTAAAGAATATGACCTGTCGAAGGCTTCACAAAAATTTGGAGTGTCACCAGCAATATTTGGTTCGAGCAGCGAAGTCAATAGCCATGAAAGCCGTGCGTGCTGAAATATCTGAATGATCTAATCGTATGAAGGCCTGTGCAAAAGCAAATGGTGACTCTTTCATTAACATTTTTCTTCAATATTTACCAGATTAATTGAAACTAACCTAATAACAAAAAAGTATTATAATTTCATATCTGTAACGGACTTAATTTGTAACAGAGCTTATGGCAGGACTAAGTATACTTAAATAATAGAGTGATTGGGCATACAAAAAAAAAAGAATCTCTTGAATTCCATTGACGTACCTTTTACGTCATAACTCTCGTAGAGGCTCAGAATTGGCAAAGTTGGGTGACAATTTGAAGTGGTGACGAAATGGCAATTTTCTTTTTCCATATGAACCAAGCCTTTAAACCACGTCCTAAACTTATCATCCTTATTCTACGCTGCATATGCATCTTAGTTGTACCCTCACATAGCGACCACATACAGCCACATACTATATAGCGCATCTTCAACTAAGCTCTTTTATAAATGTCACAGGATGATTTAAAAGGGATGCCATAGTGTAAGGAAAAGGTCCAGTTGTATCGCAATGGATCTACAACAGGTCTAAGTGTGTCAGTGTGGCTGTTACAAGACCTACCCTCCCACCTACCCCCACATCAGTTTTCAACGCCGTCCATTTTCTTGGTAGTGCCACCTCCTTACCTAAGCCCACTTTCATTTAGTCTCTCATAGAAGTTCGTGTGAAGTATTCAACTGGAGCATCAAGAACCAATCCTCTGTGATATGATTTATTTTTGTATTTTATCATATTTATTTTTTTATTTATTAGAAATTAAATTGCTTTTACATTTTACATTGCATTTTACTAACAGGTCTCTAGGTAACAGGTTTCCGACCCTACTGCTTCTGACCGACAACACTACACTTTAGAAGGCATGCCGTTGTAGTTGTTTTTTCACCTGGCTACTCTAATATAAAGCATATGTAAAGTATAGTAAACACATTTTTTTACTGCCTATTGACCAGCATTTCACTCGTTCGATTATTCATATTTGTATGCCCGTATTCAGCGAATTTCCATGTCATTGCACTCAATTGCCGAACAATTAACCGGTTGACAAATATTAATGGTGAAAGTAGTGAATGAAAAATCTGCTGTGAAATTTTCAATATAACGCAAAAACCGGCAAACCATAATTGCTAAATAACAAAAGAGAAAATACAATAAAAAATAAATAAAAATAAGCACAATTGACCAGGCTAAAAACACAAAGGCAAATCCAATCGCAAACACCCGGTGGCCCACTATTGTGAAAAAATATATGTATATATGTTCTTATATATATCTGTATAGAGAAGCGTAAACAGTGCAACACAGAAAACATATTTTGCGCTCTGGCCTTTGAAAGCAGAATTCCTTTTCGTAATGAAAGAAAACAATTAAATAGAGGGTGCACCATAAAAAAGGTTAGGATTAAAAATTGAACAGAAAATGCTTAAAAATATTTTTTTTTAATTAAGAGGATTTACTTTAAAAGCAAAGCATAGCAATGCAATGCAAAGAATTTGGAAAACGCAAAGAACAAATAAGAGAAGAAACTTAGCGCAGACTTAATAAATGTTTTTGTTTTTACATATTGGCAGCTGCAATGCTCTCTATACTCAGTTACGGGTGCCTTTTATATGTCGGGATTACAGAACAAAACCAAATTTTAATCATCGAAAATCACTTTATTGTTTTTCAAAATATTCTCCATGAAGATCTATACACTTTTGCATGCGTTTGAACCAATTGTCGAAGCACTTTTGCCACTCTGAATGAGGTACCTCCAAAACATGTATTCTGAATGCCGCAACCGCTTCTTCAAGTGTCGAAAAACGTTGACCTCTCAGTTTGTTTTTTACGTACGGGAATAAAAAGAAGTCATTCGGTGCCAAGTCAGGACTATACGATGTTTGATTTGTTTTTCGATGTTTTGGGTGCTCAAAACTGCAGTTGTTTGAGCCGATGTGTGAGAGTTCGCATTGTCCTGGTGAAGAGTGATCCGTCTTTTTCGATTGGTTTTCCTAATTTCTTGGAAACAAATGGTTGTGTACCACTCAGAATTTACTGTTCTGCGTTGTTCTAGTGGCACTGTTGCGACATGTCCAGTTTTTCCGAAAAAAACAGGCGACCATTTGCTTGGAAGTGCTTCGTGCGCGAACAACTTTTGTTGTATTTGGCTCATCTTGAAACACCCATACAGTGGACTACTGTTTACTTTCGGGCTCATACGCGTAAATCCATGATTCATCACCTGTCACGATGTCATAGACGTGTTTCGAAGCCCCGCGATCGTATTTTTTGAGCATTTCCTTCGACCAGTCGACACGAGCCTTTCTTTGAGCGATTGACAAATTGTGTGGGATCCAACGCGAACAAATTTTTTTGACAGTCAAATGTTTATGCAATATTGAATGTATGCTGGTCCCACTAATGCCTAAGATTGCCTCAATCTCACGATAGGTCACATGACGATCTTGCAATATCAGTTCGCGCACAGCATCAATGGTTTTCGGAACAACAACTGATTTTGGACGACCTTCACGAAATTCGTCTTGGAGTGAACTACGACCACGAGACCACGATTGAATTCACCATACCATCGATAAACACTGGTCCTTGATGGAGCTTTATCGCCAAAAAATGAATTAAGTTCATCCATGCAATGTTGCTGAGTTAATCCACGTCGAAAGTTGTAAAAAATAATCGCACGAAAATGTTCACGATTTAATTCCGTTTTTGGATCGAGATGAATCTTTTAAGTTACTGTGAACAACACAAATAGCGCTGGTATTTTAAAACGTTGTGAGTACGTAAAAGCCAAAAAATGTGAAACTTTGCGATACAGCTGTCAGTTGCCAGATTGCAACACCAGGGTTGCCAAATCCCGAAATATAAAAGGCACTCTTCGTATTACAGCATCAGTTTGAGGACGAGCTCTAACAAACACTTGCGCATAAACAGAGAAAACTGACATTAGACATGTTTGCTTTTTATACTGCATACCAGACTGCAGTAGTTCACGATTTCTTCTAGTAAGCCATTCGTGGATAAATAACTTCCTTTCAATACTGCGGCCGACATCACTAAGAAAAAGTGCCCGTCTCTTATCTTTGCAGAATTTTGGTACAGCTTTCAGCAGTTGAGAGCGATCTGCAGCAGAGCTCAATTTGATTATAATTGGAGCTACGTTTTTTTATTGTTTGGACGTAAACGGAAAGCAGAACGTACAGGCGCTGGTTTAACTTGAAGCGTTTAACACAGCTTGGAGAGATCAGTGAGAATGTCCTCATTTTTTCTTGTAGGCAACCCGCTAACAATCACATCTGATGCTATTGAATTGTTCAGATACACATTGTTTTGTTGGGTAAGTGCATATACCTCACTGCGCAATTTGTCTTCATTAGCACATTTCTGTTCCGTTTTTTTAACATCTGCTGACAACTCTCTGAACCGCTTCATTACTCGCTCTTCCGATTTTCTTAATCGTAAAGTTAGCTGTTCAATGATGCTCTGCTTTTGCGATTCTAGGCGACTCTCAAATTTCGCAAAACACGCGTTGAGAGCAGCTAATAGACTTACTTTGTACTGAAGGCGTTTGCGTGGATGGTGACAATTTGTTTAAGGCCGTTGTTCGTGTTGACATTTTTGACATGTTAGGAAACTCAAACCATATTAATAGGTGAAACAGCAAGGTTTTTGAAGTGAAACTTCTTAGACGTCGATAGATGAGCGAGAATGGAGAGTAAAATTTCAAAGCCATGCAACGTTTAGAGCATTTTCGTTCCGCGAGAGAGAAAAAAGATATAACGTAGAGGAAAGAGAGAGGGAGAGAGTGCTATACCTTATATGTTTTTTCTTTGTGGTTGCTAATTTCTAGTGAGAAGTAACACTGCCTACTTTGTGGCATTTGTTTGTTTGTGCAAACTTGTAGGAAATATATTTTTGGTGCCTACTTTTTGCCGTTATATTTCCTTGGTGCCTACTGTTTGGGGCGTTTTTTGGTCCGAATTTTTTTGGCGTGTTTCTTTGGTTCCTACATTTTGGCGCTTATTTCGATTTCCTGACTAGTGCTTGTGCGTACTATAAAGTGTTATCCATTCCGGCGTAGGATTTATTGGTATTGCCTTGCGGTAATTTGTGCTGCTGCTGCGGTCCTGGAATCGCTGCGTTTGTGCGGGTGATAAACGCTCGGAGTAGTGCGCGTTGTTGCCACGGTTTATGTCCGGCATTTACCTACACCGGTCGACCCTTCTCCGTTTTTTGTAAATTTTGTCTATTTGTATTCTCTGCAAATGTTGTGAATTTATTAAGATATATATTCTTTCTCTCTCTCTCTCTCTCTCTCTCTCTCTCTCTCTCATTCTCTCTCGGGCCTCTCCTTCTGTCTTTGTTGGCCTTGAAAGTTTCACTTCTGTTATGTGTACTACGCTACACGCACTTTTTTCACAGCATTTCAAGTAGTTATATTAAACTTTATTTTGATTTTGATTTACCCGCGTAACGAAACCGCTTAGAAAAGATTTATGTAGCTTTATAGCAAACTAACTCCCAGTGAAATAAATAAAAATACGGATTGAACTGCAACTACTCAAAAACATGTCTACTCTGCCTACCGATACATTTCCATTTACTTTAAAATAGTTAAGATTACAAATTGAAGAAGAAATGCTAAAAAATATATTTTTTGTTTAGTTAAGAAATTTATAATTTTAAATTTAAATTTATAGTGCGGGGTGGACCATTGCCTCCTCTACAATACGTTTCCATTCTTCTCGACAGCCTGCTTACGCTCTATGTTGTGAGATTCTCATCTTTCGCTTATCGTCTTCTACGTCAACGATGGTTCGTTGTCCTGGTTGGCCTCTCCTTCTTCCTGCTTCAGGATTTGCTTCAACCATATTTTTGCTGTCTCTTCTGCTGCTCATTCTTAGGACATATCTATACTACCTAATCTTTGCGATTTTATAAACCGCTTTACATTTCGTCCCGCGATTAAAGCACTAAGCTCGTGGTTGTACCTTATACGGTATGTATCGCCTTCAAATCGTATAGCGCCGAATATTTTTCTGAGAATTTTTCTTTCAAATCGCATGCGTAAATTCACGTAATTCACTTTAAGGACCCATGTTTTACAGCCGTAGGTGAGAACCTATTTTATTATAGTTTTGTACAACTGTAGTTTTTTTTTCTTTTGATATCAATGAAGACTTCATAAGTTTGATATGGCCAAAGTATGCTCTGTTAGTTGCCTGAAGACGGTCGTGTATTGATAAGGAGGGATCCTTATATATGCTGAGTACTACGCCTAAGTACTTAAACTTTTGCATGAGTTCAAAAATATAACTTGCGATTCTTATGTGACTGTCATGAAAGGGTCGTGTCATATACTTCGTATTTTCAAAAATATAACTTCCGATTCTTATGTGACTGTCATGAAAGGATCGTGTCATGTACTTCGTATTTTATTCATTTATCTTCTCGCAAGAATCACAATGGAAGAAGCAGAAGTTATTATTGCAAACGAAACCGTTTAGATGAGAAGATTAGATACTTTACCCAATAGAAGTTCGTGAAAAATTAAAATATAACACACATTTTGCTTCACCGTATCAATCAGTGCGCGTCTCTTTGAGGCTTTCCTGTGTATCTGAGTTCTTGTTTAAGGGGTTACATACGTCCAGAATTTTAAAAAAATCGATTTTGATTTTTTCGATATTTCGAAAGTAGAGTATCTTAAGAATATACTGTGAAATTTTAATGCAGAAATTCCCAATGTTATAGCTTCTGCAGCCCATTAACTAGGCAGAGAGCAGTCCGCGCGCTCCGGTACCTTAAACTTTAAACGCATGATAACTCATACAGTTTTTATATTTTTTGATGGGGTTTTTTTTTTTTTAATATTCGAAAGTTTTTTTTCATAGATCTGATTTTCGATATTTTTATTAAAAAATTTTATAAACATAATTAAAGTGCGACAATTATGACGTAAAACGCATACTTTTTTAAAATGTATTTTTGCGTAAATTGCAAAATTTTTCGATATTCAAAAATTTGGCTCGACAAAATATAACTACAATTTGACTTTACAAGTATTTTTCAAGGAGGATGCAGACCGGGGAGCAGCTTTTTTTTCATTGCACTTTGGGTCACGTAGTTTTTTATATACTCATTTTTGTAAAGAAAAATTAAAATACATGTTTTTATAAGGTTTAAGTACTAATAAACAATGTACATAATTTTTTTATATTTATTTCTATTGTTATCCCTTCTAAAAATAGTTTTTCTTTTAGCGCACATTTGGCGCTGTGGTCGTATGTAACCCCTTAAGTCGACCTTAGCAGATTTTCATTTTCGCCAGAGAATTTTAGTATGCATTAATGGCAATATGTGGCATGTGTCTGCTGGCTTTTTACTTTCTTCATTTAGTATGCAGCTATCGTTGGCATAACTTCACACAGGAGCATTATTTTGTCTAGACGATATGTTATCTTGGCACGCACTAGAGTTTTATACATACACATATATTCGTATACGCATGCAAGTATGTGTGAGCGCTCATACAAAAATTTAAAATTGGGAATTTAATTATCGATTTATGATTTTTGATTTAGAATTTTCACAAAATACTTTTTTTAAATACTTAAACAAAATCATATTTTCACGCTCCTAAAGTACGAACTTTTAAATTAATTTATTTTAACTGAAATCGTATATACACCGCACTTTTTCATTGCATTTTCATATAATCCCAAAAACCCAACCGCGCTCTAAAACACTCAAAGCTTGGCAGAAATTAATTAGAAGCTTTTGTTGCTCACGCTTCGGCTGACTTAGACAATTACAGTTATTTAGTACACAAGCCGGAAAAAACAAATAACTTTAAGGGTATTCACTTATGAGTCACTTTCCCGCCACTTTTCAATCTGAGATTTGAATGCTTTGATTCATCGTGGCAGCCAATTGGTTCTCAAAGAGAATAAATTGAAAATAATTCAGTTGACAACTTCATGGATTTTTTTAGTGGATTTTTTTAAGTTATGTTAAGTCAGCATCTGTTCACTGAAGTCGAACAATTATGAGGCCTCTCTGGTGTGGTATCCATAGCTTTAGCACTGATTAAAAAACCTCACTAAAATATATCAACAGAAATCTCTCATTACTCGAAACGGTTCTTTCACAGCTTTAGTGGATTTAAAATTTCTTCCATTTAACGAAGCTTTCAGCTTGGTAAAAAATCATGCGAATAAGGCAAACTGTCTAATCTGGGATGCAGGATTTGGCCAGCAACTGATTGGAGCTGGAAAACTATTGTTGTTGTGGCGATGGTGCCTATTTTTTCAATTTTCACCACCGTTGATAGTTTTTCTCTCATTTAACCAGAAAATGATAAGAAAATAATTGTAAGTGCGGGATCGTAGGATTTGATCATAGTTTGGAAAAAAAGATGGCTGTACTGATCGATTTCTCGTAAAGTATCGATCAAAAATGTAAAGTTTATGCTCGTTGTCAACGTGAGATTTCACACTAAAAAAATTGTTTCCTGATTTTTGTTTGTTCCATTCAGTTGTGAGTTACAGGATGTCAACTATAGAAGACAACAAAGAGAAAATTTGGTACACTTTACAGTTTTTCTTTGATAAAGGCGACAATGCTTCTGGCTAGTTGAAATTGTGAATGGTGTTTATGGTGCTGTAACAGCTCATTATGTGCAATTTTGGCTACGCCGATTCCGTTCAGGCATCTTTGATGTTAAAGAAAATGCCGAAAAAATCACAGAAATAATCGAAGTTGTCTGGCATGCTAGTAGACGTGGCATCGCTCAGGAGCTATAGATCGACCATAAAACAGTTTTAAACCATTTGCGCAAAGCCGGACTTAAAAATAAACTCGCTGTTTGGGCGCCACACCAAGTAATACTAAAAAATATAACGATTAGAATTTCCATCTGCAACGGAAAGAAATCGACCCATTTCTTTAACGGATGTTAACTGGGCATGGGAAATGGGTCACATACGACAATATTGTGCGAAATTCATCATATTTAAAGTTTCATTATCAGAAATTGCGACACTTCTTATATGAGATACAAACATTTATATGATGAGATTTTGGACACTTGGAACCAAAGTACAAATATTAAGACCAGGTGAACTAAATTAGCGATATCGCGGCTAAAAAACAGTCGGCAGAGCTATTCAAAGTTGGAGGCGAAGAGCTAGCATACAGCATGCACCAGCTGTTCTACAAAATATAGTCGGATAAAAGCATGCCGACCGACTGGAATGTAAGCGTACTCTGCCCAATCTTCAATAAAGTGATCTTACAAACTGCGAAAATTATCGTAGGAATAGTCTTATTAACGTCGAATACAAGGCCTTATCGAGCGTATTTTGTAGGAGACTGAAACCCATAGTCGAAAAACTGATTGGAGCTCATCAGTACGGCTTCAGGCCTGGGTAAGTCTATCATTAATATCAATCAAATATTTATTCCTAAGGGAGGTAACAACCCCCTGATTCTCCAAAATCTTACAGACCAATAGGTCTATCGTCGTTCATGTTAAAGACAATGGAAAAACTACTTTAATACTATCTAAGAGAAGAAGTAATCTTCAAGAAACCCCTTCATAAGCTGCAATTTGCTTACCAAAAAGGGAAATCCACAGTCACAGCACTGCACACACACGTGGTCAATATAGAAAAGGCTCTAAATCAAAAAGAAATAGTCCTCTGTTACTTTATGGACATAGAGAGAGCCTTCGATAACGGAAATTACAAATCCATGCAAACAGCACTCGAGAAAAGAGGTGCAAACCCTATATTAACAGATTGGATAAGCCAAATGCTTAATCAGAGGATTATTAAAGCCTCGTTAGGCCAAGCTGAATTTAATGTCACAACAGTAAAGGGATGTCCGCAAGGAGGAGTTCTTTCTCCACTGCTATGGTCCCTACTAGTTGATGACTTGGTGCAGCACCTAAACAATAAGGGATTTATAACCATTGGTTATGCAGATGACATATCTGTTATAATAAAAGGCAACCATGAAAGGACACTAACAGACTTAATGCAAAATGCCTTGAAAGCCACATGGGAATAGTGTAAAAAGGAGGGACTGTCGATCAACCCTAACAAAACCACAATTATCCCCTTCACAAGAAAAAGAAAGTTGGAGTTTCCTACATTGAAAATAAATGAAACAGTAATAGAACTAAAGGAAGAGGTCAAGTATCTAGGTTTAACCTTAGATAAAAAACTCACTTGGGAATCACATATAAATAATATAACAAAAAAAGCCACGAAATCCTTGTGGACAACCAAGCAATTACTAGGGAGATCCTGGGGCCTCAGCCCTAGTATGGCCCTCTGGATATACACCCAAATGGTTAGACCTGTATGGGGCATTAGTATGGTGGAGCGAATCTATCCAAAAAACAGCGGTAACCAAACTGGGAAAAGTACAAAGGCTTGCTTGCCTATGCATCACAGGGGCTATGATAACTACCCCAACAGCTGGCATGGAAGCACTCTTTAATCTCCCACCACTTCATATAGCAATCCAAGAGGAAGCAGCTACGCAAGCACTCATGCTACACATGAAAGAAAATTTCAAATTAGGCAACCTCACCGGTCAAAAACATCATAAGCATGGCTCAAGTTTCAGACCACCTTGACCCAACCGTCTGTTTCACAAAAGGATACACAGTTACCTTTCCTGAGAGGATCGAGTGGAAAACAAACCCAAGATGGATGAATGATGATTCACAAAAATGGTACACTGATGGATCAAAAACACCTTATGGTGTAGGAGCAGGAGTAGTGGGGCCCAGAATTCACTCTCACCAGGGACACCACCATCATCATGCAACGCAGAGACCACAAGAGAGTAAAGATCAAAATACTCTCGGACAGCCAATCAGTTCTAAAAGCTTTAGATAGCTATACCTACAACTCAAAAACCCTCTTAGAATGCCACAAGGCACTCAATAACCTGGCATCCAAAAACAATGTCTCATTTAATTTGCTTTCAAGCCAAAAAAGGGGCAGGTGCAAACTTCATCGGACCTAGTCCCATGTTCGGATTCAACAAAAACAGCCTGAAACAAAAAGTAAAATACTGGGCCAAAACTCTATTAAATCAGCATTGGAACAACGTAGAGCGTCTTAGACGCTCCAAAAAGTACCTAAGTTTCAACGCTAAAAGAGCTAACATGGCCCTCACGTTAAACAAAAAGAGTATTCGCACTCTCACAGGCGCCCTCGCGGGTCACTTCACCTGCAACAAACACTTACATAAATTAGGCATAACTAACACCAGCACCTGCAGATTTTGCTGCGAAGATGAGGAGTCTATAGAACATCTTATCATCGAATGTCCGGGGTTGACGCATAGAAGGAAAAGGTTTTTAAACAAGTTCATGCTTACAGATGAAGACCTTCAATCACTCCCTCAGAAGGAGCTGGTACAATTCATAAGCATACTTAACAGTCAATAGACAGCAAAGCTTGCACAATAGATCAATATGGTCGCAGTGCTAAAGGGCCATACCTTAACCCTTTACAACCATTAACCAAGTCTATCATTGACCAGATTTTCACGATACGCTAAATCCTGGAGAAAATCCACGAACGATAAATCGACACACACAACCTTTTCGTCATCCATTTCAAAGCTAATTTCGATAGCAAAAACCGTCGATACCAAGCGTGGTTTGAGACAGTGTTTTCGTGTGATTTCTTTAATCTCCTACTGGAAAAATTATACGTGCTGCGGAGTTGAACCACTTTGGCACTATTATACAAGTCCCATCTACTGACGTATGTTGACGATTATCGGTCTGAACAACCGCTTCGTATGTTCAGTGTACGATAGTCAGGAGAAGGAGAAAAATTTGGTCTTGTAGTGAACGAAAGTAAAACAGCAGGTACTCCTCGCGTCTTGGACAACACGTCACAGATGGCAACTGCGAATTTGAAGTGGTGGAGGACTTTGTTTATCGTTGGCACGAGTGTTAACAGCCAGGATGCCGTCAGTCTAAAGATTAAAAGAAGGATAACCCTTCCCAACAGGTGTTACTTTGGGCTCAGTAGGTAATTGCAAACCAGAGCTCTTTCTCGATACACAAAAACAACGCTCTACAAGAGCCTAATCATCTCCGTCCTTGTTTACGGCGCAGACACTCGAGCAATGACGACAACTGATGAGAGAGCACAGGGAGCGTTCGAGAAAAAAAATCACTGAAAAATCTTTGGTCCTCTTCGCGTAGACAAGAATGAGTTCCGTATCTGATGGAACAGCGAGCTGCATGAGCTATATCGAGTGAAGCGTATTAAAGTACAGAGGTTGGGCTAGCCATATCTCGAGGATGAACGAAAGTGTTCTGGCACGGCAGCCCTTCAACAGGGAACGCATTGATGGACGACGAGGAAGACCTTATCTACGCATGTGAGATCAAGTGAGGCATAACTTGGCAGGATTCGGTGTCACCAACTGGCGCCAGCAAGCAGCGAAACGAGCTAATGGCGCAATGTTTTAGTTTCGGCCAAAACCGATATAAGGTTGTAGTGCCATCGAAGTAAGTAAGGTGGTCCATAGTCCTGTTCTACAAGAATAGTCTATTCATGGTAATGATGTTGTTGTAGCAGCTAATGGAGAGTCTTACTATTTTAAGTAGCACCTTTTTCAAGTTTACATTTACAATTTTTGATGCAATGCAAATTTTTGCCGCGATAATCGCCAAAATCGCGTAGGCCGAGTTTAACAAAGCGCTCCAAGTGTTTCTTTCCTTCTGCACCTGATCTTTCCCACGCAGCGGAGCCCTTCCCGTTCCTCTGCTAGCACCAGCTGGTACCGCATCAAATACTTTCAGAGCCAGAGCCCTTGTATGACCCAGCCAGTCTAGCCGTTGGATCTTTATTCGCTGCGCTATGTCTATGTCGTCGTAAAGCTCTTAGCGCTCATCGTTCCATCGCGTGCGATATTCGCCGTTGCCAACTTTCAAAGGTCCAAAAATCTTACGCAGAATCTTTCTCTCGAACACTCCACGCGTCGGTTCATCGGATGTTGTCATCGTCCAAGCTTCTGCGCCATACGTTAGGAGGGGCATGATGAGAGTCTTGTAGAGTGTTAGTTTTGTTCGTCGAGGGAGGACTTTACTGCTCAATTGCCTACTTAGTCCAAAGTAGCACTTGTTGGCAAGAGAGATTCTACTTTGGATTTCAAGGCTGACATTGTTATCGGTGTTAATGCTGGTTCCTAAATACACGAAGTCTTTTACAACCTCAAAACTATAACTGTCAACAGTGACGTGGGTGCCGATACGTGAGTGCGCCGATTGTTTGTTTGATGACAGGAGGTATTTCGTTTTGTTCTCGTTCACCACCAGACCCATTCGCTTTGCCTCTTTATCCAGTTTGGAGAAGGCAGAACTAACAGCGCGGTTGTTATTTATTATTGATTGAATTCTCTGCACAACAAAAAAGTAAAAGATAAACAAATTTTAATAATTTTGAAAACAGGTAAATTTATAAAAAAACCGAATCAGTTGCTCTACTGCTACAATCTGGTTGAAATGCCTTTGTGGGAATTCAATTTTAAACTTAAAATGCGTATTAATTATTACTCCAATTTAGCACACACTCTCTAGTTGAAAAAGATTTAGTTCGCAATCCAAATAAACACTTCAATCCTCCAACATTTTTATGCACTTCCACTGTTTCTGTGAATACCCACACTACGTAGACAAGCACGAAATTGTTTGAGCTTTCACAAAGTGAAATGAAGCCAAAAACCATTTATTAAATCCGCATAAATGTCGCAATACATAAATTGTTTTTAAAACGCAGCAGATACACGGTAAATTGCGCACATAGCCAGGTACTCGTATGGCATGGAGGGGATGGTGAGCAGCGTGGAAAGTGGCAGGTGGTTGCATTCCAAATCAAGTGAACGTTGCATTGGTAAATGGAGTTTTTTCTGTTTTTTCTCTTTTCAAAAAGTTTCCATTTTATTTAGTCTCTACCTGTCCCCACTAAAAGCGCTAGTTTTAATAAATTCATACCGCCATAAAATCCCACTTTTGTACTGAAACGAGATTGGAATTATGCGGTTGTTGCATCCTCATGTGAGCGCCTGTGTATTTGACGGTAAAAGGATGCATTCATTAGAGGAGTTTTTTGCAAAACGATTATTTCGAGGATTACCTGCAAAAAAGAAAACTAAAATATTTGTATGTTTTTTAATTGAATTGAATGGATCGTACATTTTATATTCTAAGAGTGTTAATTTACCTAAGTAGATTTTGATTGGTATTATCGTCTCTTGTATATTTAGCTAGATATAAGATTTTGTTTTTTCAAGCACCATTCTGAAAAGCCTTCGGCTGGAAGCTTTGATACTTTCTGCTTTCACAACTCACTGTTATTTTTAACCCACTTTGCCTTTCCGAGAATCATCTGACGTTAGTCAAGGAATTTCTGGATATTTTCATTAGGTTTTGCCTAAGGAGAGTTTTCTACTTTGCGTAAAAACTGTAGATTTTCAGGGATAGTCAAAAAGTTGTCTATTCTTCCTGCAATTGTTGGATCATACGACATAATTGAGGCCAAACTCGGGCACACGCTCTCACCAAGTGGCTAATATTTCGCAAACGTGGCACTTCGTCGAGTGATATCACTTCTTGATCTTCTTTGAAATTCTTACGACTTGAGCCCACTCGAGTTATTCGTTTGCAATCGGCGGTGATTGTTTACCGATAACGGCACGTTGGAGGTTTTGTTTAAAGGCTGCTATTTATCCGTCGCACCCTGCGTTGACATACGTATTGCTTCACCTTGTCTTTAAGCTCACAGGGACGACACTTTACGTGCCTGGCAGGTGAAAATTTTTTCAAATAACCATTTCATTGCGGTAAAATACGAGGAGAAAAAATATATCGAAAGCAACCCCTTAATCCCTCTCGATTGCCTCGGAATACTTCGATATTAGGCTAATTTAGGTTCCCGGTCACAGCGGCATAGAGGAAAACTGTTGGGCCGACGAGTTGGCCAGACAGGGAACAGTATGAGAGAATTGACGTTCCCTTAAAAACCTGTGGTCTGCCCCTGGAGCCCTGGATTCTGTCTGGTTTGTCCCCCTTTCCTGTTTTCCTCCCTTTCACCTGTATGGTAACACAACGGACAAATTTTAATTTTTAGTCAAGGGCAGCCATTTTAAACTTAACCTAAAGGTTTACTTTATTTGCCATCTTTATAGGTGTTCCATCGGAGGGATGTCGAACTCAAGTTGAAGACCAAAGAAGAAACCGAGTAAGGAAGGAACAAGGAAAATGCTTGCACAATATAAGGCGGCAGTCAAAGTGAGACCTTTAGAGTTATAATCGTTGACTTAATCGGTCCACTGGGATAATAAATTCTATTGGTTGCCTTTTCAACCTCACCAAACCCTACTATTTCTTGCTATCAGTTTAGTCACAAGAAGAAAAAAACTGCCATGATTGAATTCCATGTGCGAATATGCGCTGGGTATTCTGGCTTCCCTAGAAATAATGGAGAGGGATTAAAAATGTCGCGGGGAGATTGCAAAGGAAATATTTTAAAATACACATAAAATTAATTTATTTGCGTTGCATGCGACTCTTCGAACGCTTAAGGCTCATTTAGCAACCACACATACGGACATGAGCGCGTACTCACATATACGAGTGTGTGTATGTATATGTATGTACCTATAGGTGTTTGTATGAATGGTATTACAACAATGGCGGAATGCTCTGCTGCGGCAAAGGTCAATAATCGCATACGTTTCAAGAATTTATGTGATTCTAATAGTTGGGGAGCCGGCTAAATGGTGAATGAGACCGGCAACTGATTTTACCGGCGGCCATTTTCACATTTTTCGTGGTGGAGTGGCTCTTTCAATTAGCCAATTTCGCTCAACCAAAAAGATAAACGATAAGCAAAGCAAAATGTGTAGTAAAAATAAATGTGAAATATCATTTAATTGCCTGGAAGGTCAATTTAGAATTACACTGCCACTAATGAATAGAACAGGAATTGCCGGATTTATTGTGGCTCATTATTGGACACATTAATTTCACGATATTCTTTGCATTAATGGCCGCTCATTGGGGAAACTTGACTCATGTATGCGCAGGTTTAAAAAAAGTAGGTATGCATCTAATATTTTTTGCGGATACGTCCTAGCAGACTTCGATACTTTATTAAATTCCAAGAAAAAAGGTCACTGAAGTCAATTTCGAAGCAAAATTTAAAAAAAAGCTGCATTTAATACGAAGCTAAGAAGGGTTGCATGATGGCGCTTCAACGCAAATTTTAAGTAAATTTTTAATATTGTAATAGAAAATTAAAAAGCCGCGAAAAAGCTGCTTTTAAAAACCTTCTGCCTTTCGGAGGCAGCATAAAATTGTAGGCCCACAAATAGGAGAAGCAGCTCGGCAAAAGCAGCCAACAAGGGTTTGTAAGTGCCAATTATATTATATTATATAAATGACTGTTTAGTGTTCGCGTTATATGCAGATCAAACTAAAACTTGCACAAAAAACAAATTGAAGTAAGTTTTGCAATATTGGAACATTTTTTGAAGTGAAACTTCTTAGGCGTCGCTGGACGAGCGAGAATGGAGAGTAAAATTTCAAGGCCATGCAACGTTTTGGGCATTTTCGTTCCGCGAGAGAGAAAAAAGATATAATGCAGGGGAAAAGGAGAAAGTGTTTTTACCTATACCTTATATATATCTTAGATACACTTTAGGCTATTTTTCTGAGTTTTTCCTTTTGGTTGCTAATTTCTAGTGAGAAATAACACTGCCTACTTTTTGGCGTTATATTTCTGTGGTGCCTACTGCTTGGGGCGTTTTTTGGTCCCATTTTGTTTGGCGTTTTTGTTGTGTCTACTTTTTGGCGCTTATTTCCGTTGCCTGGCTAGTGCTTGTGCGTATTATAAAGTTCTATCAAATAAAAAAAAAGTGTGCTCTTCCATATTTCTTGATGTTGCTCAGACCTTCGACAAAGTATGGCATGACGGACTACTCCATAAGCTTAAAATCTTGCCTCCAAGGCAGTTTTCGGACATATTTACTTCTTATCTAAATAACGACTATTTCATGATCAAGTGCGATAGCTTTTATTGAAGCCTAAAGGCAATTAAAGCCGGAGCTCTACAAGGCAGTCTCCTTGCCCCCATACTTTATGTAATTTTCAACTCTGACCTACCGGTCTCTAAAACTAGCACTAGGTGGTCCGCCAAATATCTACGCGGTCGTCACTCGTCAGTGAGTTTTTGAGACCAAACATCCAAACAGAGGAAGATCAAGCAAATTCTTCCGCAGGGGGGTGCCCTTTCACCCTTGCTGTTCAACTTCTATCTATCGAAGCTCCCCCAACCATCAGAGGGAGTCTCCCTCGTCTCATACGCTGACGACTGCACGATAATGGCTTCGGGCAATGACATTGAAGGCCTGTGCGCCAAAATGAACGTCCACCTCACCGACCTTTCGCGCTTCTTCACTGCGAGGAATCTCCAACTTTCCCCCACACAGTCCACGGCGAACCTCTTTACCATCTGGACAAAGGAGGTCAAACTGCAACTCAAGGTAAAAGACAATAACACCAATTCCGACTGTTAACTATCCAAACATTGTGGGTGTAACCTTCAACAGTTAGCTCTCCTTCTCTGCGCACACAACCGCGATTGCCACTAAATTCCAAAATCGCAAGAAGGTCTTCAAATCGCAAGCCGCTAGCTCTTGGGGCAAAGACAAATAATTGTTGCTATCGACATTTAAGGCAATTGGCCGGCCGGTTATAAACTATGCTGCGCCTGTCTGGTCGCCGGGAACTAGTGACACGCAGTGGATAAAGCTCCAAACTTGCCAAAACACTGCTATTCGGACAACGACGGGTTGCCTCCTACTGTTCCCTCTTCAACACCTTCACAACGAGGCACAGGCTCCCTGCAAGGTAACACAATAAACTGCTCAGCAAGAAGCAGTTAGGGTGCTACTGCAAGCTTCACCCTTGCAGACACCTGCTTTAGCTAGAGCCGCCTCCCAGGCACGTCAGGAGACACCTCCTCAATTACGCCGACGAGATCCAGGACAAAACGATATCTACTGGACCAGACAGTATTTAGACAGACAATAAACGACATTCATCGGGAGACCATCACCACCTTCTTAAGCTCCCAACAACTGAATACCATAATCGGAGTACAACCACAACCTACAGCAGATGAAGAGCTCCAGCTTCCCCGTGCGACCCGCGTAACACTGGCACAATTACGTTCTGGATATTGTAGCAGGTTAAACTCCTACTTATCCAGAATTGCCCCCAACATACCAAACTTATGTCCTGCATGTGAAGCCACCCCGCACGACACTAACCATCTTTTCACATGCCCCTCAAAGCCCACTCACCTAACAAACCTATCCCTGTGGATCCCTCCTGTCGAAACAGCATGTTTCCTGGGCCTACCTTTAGATGAGTTAGACGAAGAAGACCAGTAATATACACTACACTGACAGGGCTTGTATTACTGTTGTTACAACAACAACTAGCACTACAGCTAACTTTACTGACGATACGTGCATTTTAGTAATCGGAGACGATGAGACAAAGTCCACTCGTAAACTTCAAGAACAAAATCACCGAATGGACTACAAAGTTGCGTATAAAACTTAACGAAGCAAAATCACTTCATGTTGATTTTACGAATATAAAAATTCAATATCGGGTACGCGAATTCCATACTCCAATACGTAGTAAATGACGCTTGTACTTAGGGCGAAGTACTTAGGAATGACGCTTGAAGTCGAAAATCCCTTGCGAAGAGCACTTTAAAATAAAACATGCTGAATTAAATCTCAAAATGCAAAAATTAAACTCGCTTACTGGAAGAAGTTCGTCTCTTTCCATACAAAACAAATTTTAATTTTTAACCAAAAGAAAAAAATGTTGCCTTTACAGTAGTTTTTTTTTAGGTCAGCTCAATCTTCCAGTACATTTTCACGTGTTTCAGCACTTTTCTTAGTAATGACAATTTCCATTTTAAGCTGTAGCTTTAACGGTATTCTAGAAACAATTTTTGCGATACTTCTCAAATTACTCCAGCTCCGCACAATAGTATCTGTACCTACTGAACAAAATTTTATTACCATCATAAGTATGCTGTAAGCACTCACTCGTGACCGAGCCACAAAATCACCCACTTAGCACATATGTACATACCAGCACGAATATATGCATACAAATGTTGTCTTTATTTACCCATAATGTGAACATATGAGCATACATAAATAAATATTTATGTACCTACATAATATGTAATAGTCACATACCAGCAGGTGCTGCTGCGGTTACAGGCAAATGTTGCACTCTACAAGGAAGTTCCAATGGAGTGATAGAAATAAAAAAAACTATTGGCTGCACACAATGGTTGTGGTGGTTTTCAATGATTTATGAGCACAATAATGTAGTACATTTTTCATGCTGTTGTCGAAGAGTAAAAGCGAAGGCGCTTAACAATAAATTGATATTTATTTACAATATTTAGCATCCGAGGAGAGGCAGCAGATGCCAGCGAACAACATTTTAGTATAGATAGGAGTGTGCAGCTTGCCTGCCCTTCAACTTATGCAATGATATTGAAAGCGCAAGGATGTGCACGAAGACTGTGTTTGAAAATATTTTTAGATTTTTATTTATTTGTATATGTATATGGGTGCAACAGCACATATGGATGAAAAGGTATGCATGAGGAAAGATCAAGAATAATAAATTTTACAACTTTTGAAATATTCAGAATAATTTTTTACAAATAAGTCACATAAATATTTTGAATATCTTTTCGCACGTAAAAATTTGTGTGGTAATATCACAAATGGAGGGACCTACTCCGAGTGGCAGCTGATTTTTTATGAGGAGCTTTTTCATGGCAGAAATACACTCGAAGGTTTGCCTGCCGAGATGTTGAGGGACGATCGCTATTATAAAACAAACCTTTTCTAATACCATTTGGTGTTTCATGCCAGGAGAGTAGAGTTTGGGCACTTCCATAAACGTAAAAATACATATTTTTATAAGTTTATTTATCTTAATTTTATTTCATTTATAAATGAATCTGAACTACACAGAAAATTAAAAAAAAAAAATGCAAAAACAAAAAAATTTACACCCATAAGAGAAAAAATTCAACGAAGTTGTTTATTTATTTAATCGAAGGCTTTCTTCAATAAACTGAACCTAATAGGAAAAGATTTTGTTTCTGGAACTCTTTTCCTATTAGGTTAAGTTTATTGAGGAAAGCCTTCGATTACATACACATGTTGGTATAAATTATTACTAATAAACCTACTGAAAACTTGGTTCTAAGGTTTCAATAGCCTCAAAATTATTTCTTGATATGGTAGTTCGCTCTTGCGAAAAAATCTCAAAGACTCTGATCAATACAGATATTTAATCCAGAACGATTTTGATGACGGCGTTACCATATAATTTTTAATGAGAAAATAGGAGCAGTTGAAAACCAGACTTTACTAAAAAAGGTTTTTTTTTTAAATGGCGTTGCCACTTAATTTCATTGGGAAAATATAAATTAACTACAAAACTGCATTAAACATTTATAAAAAAGAAATAGTGCTTAAGAAATTATTCATGCAAAAATGTTTTGGAATAGCGTTGTCACATAATTTTTATTGAGAAAATATGAGCAGTTGAAAACAAGATATAGGCCAAAAGTGAAAAGTGTAAAAAACACTTTGATAAAAAAAAAATTGTAGGTGGGGTTGCCACTTTTATTTGGAAAAATGTAAATTAATTACAAACCTGAATTAAAATCTAGAAAAAAATGAAAAAAAGTGTCTAAGGATTTATTGATCAAAAAATATTTTTGAGTAGCGATATCATATAATTTTTAATGAGAAAATAGAAGCAGTTGAAAACCAGAATATTCTAAAAGTAGAAAATATAAAATAACTTTAATAAAATTGCCTTTTTTTTAAATAGGGTTGCCACTTAGTTTTTTGGACAAATGTAAATCATTTACAAACCTGAATTAAAATTTAGAATAAAATGAAAAAAGTGTCTAAGAATTTATTGATCAAAAAATGTTTTTGAGAAAATAGGAGCAGTTGAAAATAAGTTATAGGCAAAAAGTAAATAGGGTAAAACACTTTGATAAAAAAAAAAATTGTAGGCGGGGTTGCCACCTAATTTTATTGGAAAAAATGTAAATTAATTACAAAACTGAATTAAAATTTAGAATAAAATGAAGAAAGTGTCTAAAAATTTATTGATGAAAAAATGTTTTCGAGTAGCGTTACCATATAATTTTTAATGAGAAAATATTGTAGAAGCAGTTGAAAACCAGAATATTCTAAAAGTGGAAAATATACAATAACTTGAATAAAAATTGTCTATTTTTTAAATAGGGTTGCCACTAATTTTATTGGAAAAAATGTAAATTATTTACAAACCTGAATTAAAATTTAGAATAAAATGAAAAAAGTGTCTAAGAATTTATAGATCAAAAAATGTTTTTGAGTAGCGTTGCCACATAATTTTTATTGAGAAACTAGGAGCAATTGAATGCAAGATATAGACAAAAAGTGAAAAATGTAAAAACACTTTAATAAAAAAAAATGTAGGTGGGGTTGCCACTTAATTTTATTGGAAAAAATGTAAATTATTTACAAACCTGAATTAAAATTTAGAATAAAATGAAAAAAGTGTCTAAGAATTTATAGATCAAAAAATGTAAAAACACTTTAATAAAAAAAAATGTAGGTGGGGTTGGCACTTAATTTTATTGGAAAAATATTAATTAACTACAAAACTTCATTAAACATTTATATAAAATGAAAAGTGATTATTAATCCAGGAATTTTTTGGAATAGCATTGCCACATATATTTTATGGGGAAAATAGGAGCAGCTGAAAACAAGATATAGGTAAAAAGTGCAAAGCGTAAAAAACTTAATGTTTTTAGATGGCGTGCAAAACTGCGTTAAGAATTAGAATTAAAAGAAAGGTGTTCAAAAGTGCAATAGTCCAAAAATTAATAAATTTATAGCATTGCCACCTATTTCCAATGAAAGAAAATTTGTTTGTTAAGTATTAAAAAATTTTATTGAAAAGAAAGAAGGTTTTGACTTAAAAATACTTTTTGTGTGGCGTTGCCACCTAATTTTTAAGTGGTATTTCAACTAAAGTGGTCTCGCAAGGTCAAAAACCTAACAGAAGTGTACGCGCCAATTATTTATTTATGTTTTTTTTTATTAGCTTTCAAGACTTTCTGCGTCTTCTGTGGTAGGTGAGATATTAAGAAAACAAAAACAGAATAACAGGCCGCAATTAGATCTGGTAATCTCGTTGATGAATTCAAATTATCAAAACGGGATATCGCAAGACCGTTTTTTATTACTCAGGTGTATTGTACGGCCTGTTGCCTGTTTGCAGACAAAAAGTCGGGGCACAATGATGGTTGATAGCGGAAATTATGGCATATTCAGGATATGCTGGTCAATTCAACTCAAACCCTGCAACATCGAATCGATTAAAAAATGTGCTAAAATATATTCCTTAAATTCTTTCGCTAAATTTTGTCAGTTGCTACCAAAAGTTATATTCTATTATATTCCATAATCTTTGGTGTTGAGGGACGTTAGAATAATTGCACTCATCCATTACGCAAAGTTTGTTCAAATAATAGCTGAAATATGTTTGTAATAAATTCTTTCACACTTGTGCCTTTCAGATATTATCCGCAGTCAAGCAATTGACTTTGTCAGAAAAAAATGGAAAAAATATCAAAAAACCTACTATGCCATAAAGCACCAAAAAGTTCAATTTGAACGACACTGACAATGAAAGCAGTTGCCGGATGGCAGGCTAAAACACGACGCGGCCAAACTGCGAGTATATAAATTCCGCGAAAACTTTGACTACAGCGACAAATATCAAGCAGAGAACTCTGGCTGGGAAGGCGTGAACTAACTTTATTACATAGAATGCAGGAGCAGCCACGAAAAACCCGCTAAGATATGTGTCGGAGTACTTGCAGTTACGCAGTGTGGCAAAGTCGAGTTTGGTCGAAGGAAATCGCAGTTAGATTTTCTTTGCTTTTCGCCAAAGTCGCGAACGCAAAATTTCACTTGCACAGAAATTGTTCAAAAAGTGTGGTGAATAGAATAGAATTTGAATAGTTAAATGTAGTGAGAAACGTAGAGCAGAGCTGCCTCATCCCCCGCCGCAGTATTTAAATCCCTGGCTCTTGTGGAGTTACGCAGATGACAACTGCAATCTGCATATCCGTCGGGGTTGTGAAATGCGTGAATTTGATGGTATTTGAATGCTTTGGCAGGCGGTGGTACTAAATGTTAAAAGCAGCTTTTTTTCAATGCTTGAACTGGCTGAGAATGCATAATTTTCATGCACATTTCATGGTTTCTTTAAATATTCATAAAATCATCAAAAAAAAAGAAAATCTTTTTTTTTTAATTTTTTTTTTTTTATTTTTATTTTTATTTTTTATTTACTTAAAGAATACCTACATATATATTCACCTAGGGTCATATTTTCTTTAAAATCACGTTCAATACTTTTTTCAATTATTTCAATACAATTTAAATGTGAGAAAAAATTGTTTCAACAGAAATGTCTTCCTCCCTCAGGAGCTGTTGCGAAGTAGTTGGTGCGAATACAAGCGACTATTCGTATGTATGTTAATATGTATATGTATGTATATATGTACGTATTGCAAACGTAATTTCCTCTACTTTCGCTCTAAAGGAGCTGCTGCATTTGGACAAACGAGAAAATGAGTTAAGTTTTTGCGGCTTTCACCATCCGTTTGATGAGTTCGGGGAAATTATAATTGCGCTCCATTTTCATGCAAATGTTTGTATGAAGTATGAAGGGGTTTGCAAACTTTTTATAATTATTGTTTATCTGCGCGAGAAAAAGCATAAGAGAGCAATTAGTGATCTGAATTTTCCTCCCCGAAACTAAAAAAAAAATTGTACCAAAAAATGTCTTTCAAAATTTAAAAACCATTGCTTGAGGGGGTATTCTGGTCTAGAAATTTGAAAAAATCGATTTTTTTGTTGCATATTTTCAAAGTTCTGACCTTCAAAAATATGCCCTTCAACGGATTTTTCAAAATTCGAATTATTTTCGGAGATACAGCGGATTTTGTGGCGTGGCGTCTAAGCCGGCCGAGTGGAGCGAATCGTACAATGAACGGCAGATGTTACCGGACGACTTGAGGACTCGTTCTTTACAGAAAATCTTTTGTATCCCACACAACCTTTATTTATTCTATACATTAGGCCGGGTCGATTTGTTGGGAGGCAAAAAAATCGCCCATTGCTCTGTGAATATCATATTCTAGGGGTCAAAATAAGAAACTTTGCCGAAGGAACCATACCTCTAAAACGAATTCTGATGCCCCCAATTTGGGTCGAACTTTTTAGTTTCTTTTCTCATGTAAAGGCCAAAAATGGTGATATTTTGAAATGATTGTATGGGGAACCCCCAGGGGAGTTCCAGGGGGTGTGCCACTGGCATGGGTGGATCGGCCGTCCAAAGTTAGTGGGGGTCGGTCATACATTTGGACTTGATTGGAGCACTCTAAATGGGTCAAAGTGGGATTTTTCGTTCGACCCAAATTGGGGGACATCAGAATTCGTTTTAGAGGTATGGTTCCTTCGGCAAAGTTTCTTATTTTGATCCTTAGAATACGATTTTCACAGAGCAATGAGCGATTTTTAAATCGACCCGGCCTACTATACATATTATATATAGATTATACTTCTATAATATATACCTGGAAATATATTGCCGATTAGTCCAGAGTGAGTAGTAAATACTATGATCTAAGTTATTCTATTGGAATTGTTGCTCATACTCCAAACGCGATTTTGTCAAAACTACTTTTTTTGAGATGGTCGTCATCTCAAGTTCTACTTGACCTAACGCTTTGAAGTTTGATAAGAATTTTTTATTATACATCTGTTTATCACGCCTGCCTCGGATTTTGAAAAGTTTAAGTTTGAAGTCTTTTTAAAAAATTTGAAAAGGTAAAAAAAGAGGGTAAAAAATTTTTTTCAAGTTGACGCCATTTTGTATATTGTTTTGTTTTTTTGATTTGGCGTAAAACTACTGAAGAATTTTTTTTAATTTGTTTGGTTTAGACCACTACAAGGGTTGGAATCATGTCAACCATGGAGCACCGTTTTTTATGTAGCCGCCACTCCGCTGGCCTATAATTCCACGATTTTTTTATTTTTTTTATTCATTTTTTTATACATTTTTTTATACATTTTTTTTATATATTTTTTTATACCTTTCCAATATTAATAAAAACCATAAAAAAATGGGTAGTAAAAATATTTTTAATTTTTTTTATCTTACATTTTTTTTATCTTAACATTTGGCAATCAAAGCTACCATAAGCAATGAGCTACTATGCGCTATTTACAACAACCAAGACAGTGCAATAACTAAAAGTTTGTCTATGCAACAACTAGAAATTGCTTCACACATAGCAAATTGAAATGCAAAAAAAAAAAATCATCTTTTTCACCATTTGCTTATTATCCCATTTTGTCACCATAAATCCACCAACATACTTAGACCGCTCAAGCCTGTTTCAAGCAGTTTCATTGCCAACATATTTCAACTGAGCTGCACACACATTAAACGCAACAAATTACAACTGCAATAAATCGTCTGCACTTGGCGTGAGTGGGTGGCATAAACTTATTTGCCACTTGCGTACTTGCCACTTGCCTATCTCTTGCCACTTACTGAACTTAAAGCACTAGAAGACGGCTTGTGGTGTCAAGAGCAACCAAAATGTGCGCCTACACATACATACATATGCATGTTAAATAGATACGTACATATATATGTATGTGTTATGCCTACTTACAGCACGTATTAACATAACAGTTAGCGTAAATATGAATGGGCCCATATACATATACATACATAGATGTAAGTGCATATGTATATGGCTAGAACATTCCTATCCGCGTACAAGGCAGTAAACACACAAACGCAGTCATACTTAAAGAAAACTTTTGTCTATGGCAGTTACTTCAATGTTGAATGGAAAAGGATTTAAAGTGATAGTTTCGCGTGATAGCGAACTCCACACCGATGGTGATGCGGGGATGCACTAAAGGTGGAAAATAGTTCCTTAAAATTGAATTTTTCCAACATCTACATAGCTTTTTGTTTAAATCTGATGAGCACCAAAGGCTTAGCTAATGCCAGCGTATAATAAAATACATTTAACATTTTTGAGGGGTAATTTTCTAGAATAATCATTTTAAAAATTAGGTGGCAACGCCATACAATTTTTTTTTTAATTAAAATTGGTTTTTTTAAACATACTTGACATAAATATTCCTTGAGAGGACATTTCACACGAAAAATAATTTTTAAAAATCAGGTGGCAACGCCAAATTTTTTTTAATTAAAAGTATTTCTCTCTATTGACCACATTTTTCACAAGTATTCCTTGAGAGAGTATTTCACTTGAAAAACAATTTTAAAAATTAGGTGGCAACACCACAATTTTTTTTTAATTAAAAATCTTTTCCTCTATTCACCAAATTTTACACAAATATTCCTTGAGAGCGCATTTTACTTAAAAAATAGTTTTAAAAACTGTATGGCAACGCTATACAAAAATATTCTTAAATTAAATTTTTTTTTGTTTCGACCATATGTCATACAAATACTTGTTGGAAGAGCATTTTACAAAAATATATTTAATTTAAAACATTTGTCTTTTAAACATATTTCAAATAAATATTCGTGCAGCGAGCGTTTTACAGGTACGATAATTTTAAAAATAATATAGTAACGCCTTATAAAAATATATTTAAAATGAAATTTCTCATAAACATTCCTTGAGATGGCATTTTGTTTGAAAAATCATTTAAAAATTTATATTAGATGCCAACAACGTATTATTTTATTTGAAAATTAATTGTAAGAATTATGTGGGAACACTGCACAAAATAATTTTTATTTTAAAACTTCTTTTTTGTCTAACATATTTGATATAAATACTCCGTGTGCGTTCTCCGACAAACGGAGGTAGTATTTACGTCTCCTCCGAACGGCAGATAGCTTTTTATTCAGAGTTTTTTCATGGCAGAAATACTCTCGGAAGCTTGCGAGGGGCGACTGCTATTAGACAAAACTTTTTCTATTATTTGATGTTCATGCACGGAAATTCGAACCTACGCACTCTCCAGTAGTGTTAGACTCGCACCAACCCATTCCAGTTGTTTAATCCTAACTTATAAAAACATTTATGTCAGTCAGGACGGATATTTTCTCCTGCTTCAGTCGACGTTCCATGGTGCTGATATTCACATGTATTCCCTTTTTAGCAAGACCTGATCGTAGTCACAAAGAAGGGTCCCGCTTAAAAAGTTGGATGATCATTTCATCGTGCATTTTTGTCGTCACTCGCTTCAAGCCGCGTTCGGACAAGTCATCAACACCTTATACACCTCATTTCACATCGTAACAAACTGTTTTGATTTTTTAATTACTTTTGCAGCTGCGGCGTAAGATAATTTCGGCCTTTGGGAATGCGTCCATAAACATACCGCCTCAAAACGCTTCGTGTACTTATCACTCATTTTTGTTTGGTTGCAGTTTGGTTGAAAGTTTCGAATGACACTAACCTGAGTTAGCACTGGCGTCGTAGCCCTTGAGTGGGACTTTTATGCAGCAAAAAGCAGAATGAAATATATCTTGAAGTTACAAGAAAAAAAACCGGTTCTTTTCTTCTGACACAGACTGTATATGCATCTCAAATATGGGAAAGTCCTTTTCGGAAAAATTCAATGCCCCCCCAATTCAATTGAACCCCATTGGACAATTAAGAGGTGTTCATTAGAGCCGTAGTTAGGTTCGGTTAGGTTAAGTAGCTGTCCTTCGCCGCACCTATACCAGTTAGAGGCCGCTTGTGATACCACCAGAACTATCCTGCCTTTACTCTACTTGGTCTTCTTGAAACTATTGTGTGGCTTTTAAAAAGCTGGCTATGCTAGCTAGTTTGAGATTTGCAACATCCGCAATGTTGTCCAGAAAAGCAAGACCGAACATCTCAATTGTATGCTACACAGATTCATGCGCCTGCATAGAAGGTGTTCGACTATCTCTTCCTCTTCTATAGCCTGAAAGTTTCCGCAATAGTCGCCCTAATCGACTGCCATGTCTTCCTATTAGACAGTGCCCAGATAGTACACCCACTACGATTCTTAGGTAAGTCTTTCCTACTTAATGTAAGTACACTCTTAGTGCGGCCCATTTCCTACGCGGTCCACGTTTGTCGACTGATAGCGCAGGTGTTTACCTGTTGGAATTAGCAACAGTAATGATGTGTCTGTCTATTAAAAGACATGGGTATGTCGACCTTGTTCTGGCCAATTTTGATAGAGGAACCCAATCTAGCTAACTACCTAAAATGTTACTATGTCATGGCACCCAGAATAGATTAATAGAAAAATACTGCGCAAGTGATTGTAATACTCTTTTACTGCCTCAGACGAGTGTTTCCATGATTGAAGCGATTTCAAAGCTGTCTGACTATCGGAGTAAATGAAGATTTCTCCAACTGTTTCTACACTTTTATATAGCACAGAAGGCTTTCTGCGATTGCTGGACTTAATCATAAATTAATTTTTATAAAACTATGTTTTGGTTACAATGTTACAATGGTTAATTCCAGAGCGAAACTCCTAAATAGACTACAGAGAAGTGTGTGTGTGCTTGGGTATCACAGGTGCTATGAGTACAACATCTGGTGATGCCCTTAATGCCATTCTGAACTTCCAAATTAGATTTTCAAATTTGAAAGGAAGCGATGAAGGCGTCGTACAGGTTCCAGTTAAACGGAGTCTGGGGAAATGAAGAAAGCACTGGCCACTGTCAAATATACCACCAGTTGTCGGAGCAGTGCACACTGTTCTCGATGTCAGTGGACAATCGCGTGCATTTTGTTAGCTTCGGTAGGAGGTATGATGTTTTGATCCTAGGTATATATCAATGGCTAAGTCCAGCGAACTTACTAACGGGATATCAGCACACTTTCTACACCGACGGATCCAAAACCAGTGATGATGCCTGAATATTGTGGTATTACAGGGAGCGAGCTTGCTGATAAACTGGCTAATGAAGGCTCTGCAAGTATGCCACTAGGCCCTGAACCCATTCTAGTTGTCAAATCTGCATCGATTCAGCTATTCATAGGCGACTTCATGAAGTCTACCCATAGAGGACGTTGGTCCGGGTTGAACTCGTGCAGAGTAGCCAAGTGCTTTGTGAAAGAACCAAACAGAAAAATAGCGAACTTTCTCCTAAAACTCAGCACAACTGGGCATTGGTTTTTTGTTTTGTTTTTTTGTGTCGTTACAACTAGCAAGTGCAGTCCATTGTACTTCACTTGGTTTCCCTTTTAATTTTCTTTAAATCTACCCGACCTCCGAAGAAATCTGAGTAGATCTTCTGGTGCCACAGAAAGTGGTCCGCCGTCTTATCCTCCTCTTCACAAGCTGGGCAGAGAACACTGTCTTTCCATGTGCTTCGCCCAACCTGAGAGTACTGGTGGGTGTAATCACAGGGCACAACACCTGTGGTCAGCATATGATGGTCATGGAGGTCGTAGACAGCCGGATATACCTACCCTGTCTTGAGAAAGACGACACTGCAGAGCATTTTCTCTGTAGCTGTTCGGCGTTTTCAAGAATCAGACTTGGGGTATTGGGTTGCGATATACTGAGTATGGATAAAGTTCATACTCTTCCTGTTCCGGATCTCTTAAGATTCATCAATGAATCTAAGAGGTTTGTGGAAGAGTGACTTCAAACTAATTTTTCCGTCTTACCACCCACATTTTATCTTTCCTTTCTCTCTATTCTTTGTACTGAAATCTATCCGGGTATACGGGTTGGCCATATTCGACGGACCCAACGGATTTCGATGACTCTTTGGGCCCATTCCAATCGACGAGGCTTGCCCGCATGCAACAATCTTTGCGTCAATTGAATCTTATACGGGAATGAATGCAAATCAATGCGGATAATTCGTTGTAAAGTGGTCCGAGCAATGCCCAACTGCTGAGAACGGCAATTGTGGGATGTCCTTGGTCGGTTTTGATTTGGCCTCTTTGGATTAGAAAGAGCATCACCAGTCGAAAATCTTTCGTACAAACGTTCAATGGTGTTCTTAAAAGGCGCACTTTTCACATTATTTAATTTTTATACGCACGTTGAGTTTTCACAATTGACTTCTTTTGTTGAATGTAAATTTCAACAATTTGGGAGCGCTCGTGTGGCGTGTACTGTTCCGTGGTAAAAATCTGCTTCGACTGACGCATCCAACGCGGTATGTCATTAAGCGATCTGACGTCTCTGTCAAAAGATACAGGGTTGCCAGATGGGTCCGTCGAATATTGGCAATGTAGTACATACAGTGGTCTCTTGACTGAGTGCTTGGACTTGTCCAACCCCCCCACAAATCTAATCTAATCTAATCTAATATTTTAGTTATATCATTTTAAACAACTTTTTTTATCCTGCAAAAAAAAATAAAAATTTCTAACTATCAATGTTAAATATTTCCCGTTCTCTCAGTGCACCAAATTTATTACAACAACCCTGAACCCGGTTTTAATGTCCCAAAGAAATAGTGTTTACTGTAACTAGAAAAGTATGCCTACGTCGACGTAGCATCGCAGTGTTTACATCAGTTTCCACTTTTTCCATGTCTTACCATTTCTTGTATGCAGAAGTGTGTTAAGGTGTAAGTGTATTCATTTGCAAAATATAGTTGACTAAAAAACATTCAAAAGAGAGAGAGAGAGAGAGAGAGAGGAGGAGGAGAGAGATTGAAAGGACTATAGTCTATTTTGCACCATTTGGGCAACAAAAACCACCTACTTCTATTACTTTATCTGCATAGCCTGAAAATTTGCCACAACTTCCGTATCAGTTTGCAGCAATCAACAATTTTGGCAGGTTGCATGCAAATATGAGCCTAATGAACGAGGAATCTGCATAACACGACGGCAGATGCGGCATTGTTTGTCTCAAGTTCTCCTTTGTGTTTCGCTTTCCTTATTTATTGACACAAACTACCACAAATGGCAAATATTTGTATGAGCAAATATGAATCCGGGATGCCCGCTTAATTGAACATCCTGCTGCTATATTACATGACTGCATATTTCGACTCACAAAGCGGCATATTGGAAACTTTGCATTGCAACATATTTTTCAAATGCATAACCCATCCACAATTACCAGTATATTTTGGCTGTGAGCTGCCTTTCCTGCATTCGAATCAACTGTAAAGTATTTCAAGCTCAATTTTCTTTTTTCTAAATTCAAATTAGATACACAGTTTGAATGGTTCATTTATTTTGAACAAAAGCTCGGGTTCCCAGCTGCGCTCGTTTGGCTCCCCAGTTGTAATAAACACCGCGAATTTTTTTTTGAAATTCTGCAGATTCTGAATGTTCTTTGACTGCAAATTTGCCAAGCATACAAAGAAATATTTGCTTGGTGGGTTAACAAAGATGAAAGTTTAACTAATACTTACATGTAGATACATACATACATATATACTACATACGAAGTTCTGGTCTGGTGCTCAACTCTTGAGAATTTATCTTCGATCAAGCACCTAAACAACATTCAAAGAGCAGCTAACCTTTGTATTAGCGGGGTTCTGTGACCAACACCAACATTAGCGTTAAATTTCATGTTGCATTTATTGCCGATTATTGACTGGTTTTATAAATAATCAGCCGTTAAAGCGGCCCTAAGTTTCAAATAATCAATCTTCTATGCTTAAAACGAATAACAAGGGGCATTCGCGTATTCTCAGGCTGTTTGCCTTCATTCCGGTTATCACCGACTTTTGCGACTGGGTGGATTTACATCTTGACAGGCTTTATACAATCAAATTTCCATCTAGAGAGAACTGGGAAAATGGTTTAGTATTTTATCAAAATGGAGTCAGTATCCTAATATACAGGGTGAACGATATGAAGTGTTACCAACTTCACACTGCTTCTATCTGTAAAACAGCTCATGACATCAACGTCGAAATTGTTCTAATGACAGTTCAATATATTGTTTATAAGCCATCAAAAGCATTTGCGTCTCAGTTTTGTTGAATTTTTTTTTCTGTGATGGAATTCAAACGCAATAGTGTGATTGCGTTATATTTGACTGGAAAATCACAACCAGCCATTGTTCGTGAGCTCAGTCACCTCAAAGTGACTGCGTTAGAGCCATGGACACGCAAACATTTCGGTCGTAGACCATGGACGTTCCAACAGGACTCGGCACCGTCTCATAAAGCTCGTGTGAACCGAGAATGGTTAACAAATCATGTTCCACACTTCATTTCGTCCACACAATGGCTTTTGAATTCGCCAGACGCAAATCCGTCCATTCCATCTAGTCCATTTTGGAGAGCAAGATGAGGTCTAAAAAATATGCCAGTATGGATTCATTAGTATTTTATTTTTCGATCTATTGTTAAAAAATGAAAATTATGTTTTTGGGCAGTTCGTTCAGGAAGTTTGTTCAAAAAGTTGTCAGCCTTTAGAAAAATGGTTTTCAAATGGACAATGGGCGCAGATATACCCGGTTCTACTGAACCTATTTTGATGAAATAAAATTTAAATGACGTAAAATTGATGTCGTTATCGTGTGAACTACGATCATTTGGAAAAAGAATTTAAGTATTTTTTTCGAGCCTTTAAAGTCAAAAAATAGGTTTTTATCTTTGAATGCCCGCCATTTTGTAACTTTTTTTTTAAAGATCGTAGTTCATACTCAACCTTTTCGCCTTTTTGATTTCAGACACATGTCAGTCCCGGGATTCGTATCGCCAGCGACAGAGTTGTTTTGGGAAGACCATTTTTTTAAGACTCACAACTTTTTACACAGACCTCGTGTGCCAAAAAAAAAATTCTTATTTTTTAACAATGGATCAAAAAATAAAATATTCGAAACAAATTAACAAATATTTTTGTGTTTCCATTTTACAAGCTTTTAAAGAAACACCCAAAAAACACCATTTTAAATGAAGTGAAGGCCTTAACGATCAAGCGGGAGGCGGTGTCTATTCAGATACTATAGGCCTCAGCATATCTCATATTACCTGATTATTACAGCGTATTCCAAGCTGAAGTCTGGCGATTAAAAAGGGTCTTTTAGCGCTATATAACGACACAGTTACAGTCTAAAATATCTATATATATTTCGATAGTCAGGCAGCTCTGAATTCGCTTCAAGCATTGCAACTCGCTTCAAAAACTGTGGTAGAGTGTAATGAACAATTAAGAATACCCGCTTTTTAAATATCCGTTACATTGATGAACTGTAAGGCGGATGAGTTAGCTAGACTGGGCAGTACGCTCCAAATTACTCAAGAGAAAGCTGATGTACAAGACGAGGTCCAAAATAAACAAGACTGGAGTCATAAAGATGTTTTTGATGGTACTATCTTTTTAATGAGTTAGTGCGTTGGAAGTTACATCTCTAGCTGACTTCCACTGAAAGCTTGGTGACATTCGGTTCAGCGAAGTTATTGCGTCTAAAGTGTCAGTATGTTTGTTTCATCGGTACAAAAATGAGTTTCGAACAAAACGCTAATATGAAATTTTGTTTTAAAATCGGTAAAACGTATACCGAGACATTTGAATTGATGAAAAAAGTTTATGACGATGATTGTCTATCTCGTGCCAGAGTTCATGAGTGGTTTACACGTTTCAGAGATGGTTGTGAGGACATAAATGACAATGAACATACGGGCCGCCCAAAATCTGTAATCATCGAAAACTCCATTGAAATTGTTCGCAAATTTATCAAAAATGAACTAAAATCATCATTGAAATTCATGGAATCGGAGTTGAATAAAACATCGATTTATAGCATTTTAACTGATCATTTGGGCTCACGAAAGGTCTGTGCACGTTTCATTCCGCACAAGTTAACTGAGGACCAAAAATTACTCAGAATTCAACATTCGAAAGACCTCTTTAAAGAGGCGAGAAAACTTCCGACGAGAACTTCCTTTACAAGATTGTAAATGGTGATGAAAAGTGGTGCTTCCAACATGAACCTGAAACTAAGCGTGAAAGTGCCGAATGGAAGGCCTCAGACGAGCCACCACCCAAAAAAATGTGTTTGGAGAAGTCAAAAATCAAGTCGATGCTGATTTGTTTTTACGATTACCAGGGCATTGTCCACAAGGAGTTTGGGCAAAGGGGCCAAATCGTTCATAACCAGTTTCTATCTTGGCGTTTGGAATCGCATCGTTTGTTGCATCGCATTCGTCGAATTCGCCCTGAATACCGCGAAGGAGGAAGCTGGCGCTTATTGCACGATAATGCATCGTCTCATCGATCCACCCATGTGACCGATTTTTTGACTAGAAAACGCATTCACTGACCATGTTCGACTGATATGGTTTTGTGTGACTTCTGCTTATTCGGAAGATTGCATTTGGTCATGAAAGGAAATCGTTTTGCGTCCGTAGAGTCCATCCAAAAGGCTTGTACCGAGGGACATTCCGGATTCCGGTCCGTGACCTGAAACACTCTTTTGAAAAGCTTTTAGATCGCTCAAAACAATATGTCAAGGCCAGAGGGAACTATTTTGAATAAATAAACTCGAAGCCAGCCGCCGTAGCCGAATGGGTTGGTGCGTGATTACCATTCCGAATTCACAGAGAGGTCGTTGGTTCGAATCTCGGTGAAAACACTAAAATTAAGAAAAACATTTTTCTAATAGCGGTTGCCCCTCGGCAGGCAATGGCAAACCTCCGAGTGTATTTCTGCCATGAAAAAGATCCTCACAAAAATATCTGCCGTTCGGAGTCAGCTTGAAACTGTAGGTCTCTCCATTTGTGGAACAACATCAAGACGTACACCACAAATAGGAGGAGGAGCTCGGCCTAACACCTAACAGAAGTGTACGCGCCAATTATTTATTTTTTTTTATTTTAAACTCGAAGTTATCAGAACAAACCTCCTGTCGTTTCAATTTTAGCTTAGTCTTGTTTATTTTGGACGTCACTTCCAGGGCCAATGTGCAATGTTGTTTGCGTCCTCTCTAAACGTGTGCCCGATCCACTTGTATTTCTTGCGCTTAATGTCGTTACCCATGCCTTTTGGTTTCGTGATTTCCCATAGGTTTTGATTTGAAATCGTTCGTGGCCAGAAAACTCTCATTATTCTGCGTAGGCAGGGATTGATAAAACATTGTGCCTTGTGTACAATGGTTTTTGTTGTGTGCCACGTCTCGCTAGCGTAAAGGAGTACTCTTTTTACACAAGCGTTAGAAAATTTCAATTTTGTCGTTCGATTAATTGTGGAGCAGTTCCATACTCTCGAAAGAGAAGCGTAGGCCTGCTTAGGTTGCACATTTTTAGTGCTAGAGCGCATAGTTTTCGATTTTTTGTGTATTGATTTTTAGGCCAACTTTGTGGGAAACAGCTTAAATGATGTTTAACATACTTTGCATTTCGTTGTGGCTAGCGGGCAACAAAACTATGTTATCCGCATAAGCGAAACTTCCAAACTTTTAATTTAGTTTCCATTGTACCAGGTTTGGCGAAATCACAACATTCGAAGATCATATCGACAGTGACTATAAATAAAAGCGGAGAGAGAGCGCAGCCCTGCTTAACACCGGGAACTGTCTGAAAGCGCTGGTTCAGCTGTCTTGGGTGGCTCCGTTGTATGAGCTTTTTATTATGTTGGTAAGTTTTGGTAGAATACCGCGAGCTTCCAGTGCGGCCCATACCGCGTGTCTCCTAAGCACATCAAAGGCTTTACTATAGTCAATAAAACACATGCAAAATGTTACGTGATAATGCGCATTTTACTGATGTGAGCGATACAAGAATTATAACGATGAAAGTCGGCTTGATTTTTTTGCAATGGTGGCATCAGGTGCGTCTACAACTCGGGAAAATATAACGAGATTAAGCATTTTAGTTACAGCTGGTAGGATCGACATTTGGCGCCAGTCTGAACATTTGTGAGATATTTACAATTATTGATTCCTTCCACTCTTTTGGCAGGTTTTCTTCTACCCGAATTCGTTGAAACAACGGAAGACCAGAGTATACAGGGTCCGGCACTCGAAGTGTAACCAATTAAAAGAGCCATCAATTTAGTTTGGAAACTTATTTTTATTCAGTTCAAAGTAAAAAATGTGTGAAAATAATCAAAATTAAGAATCAATTTACTTTTGCTCGATATGACCATCTTTTGCCTTGACTATGTCCTTGAGACGGCCCAGATACAAATCGAAAACTGCCCGAATGTGACTTGCAGGTATTTTGGCCCACTCGCAGACAATGGCTTTTTAAGCGCCTCGAGACTGGTGAATCTTTTAGTTCGGACTCTGCTCTCCAAAATGGCTCTCCAAATGGCCCGAGCTTTGCGAGACGGTGTGAGTCCTATTGAAACGTCCATGGTCAGCCACCGAAATGTTTGTCTGCCCACGGCTTCAAAGTAATCTCCAGAATACTAATATTCACTGCATGATTTTGAAAGTTTCAAAGATCGCATGGAATTTTGCGGAATTTCACATTAGCTTAAGTTATTTTAAGTTATATTAAAATACATTTTTTCTACTAATTTCTAAATTTTTTTGTTGCTTAATTTGCTATCTCATTTCGTTCGCTGACATCTTCGCGTAATTTATTTGAGTGTTGCATGCAACTGTGTTCAAAAATTAATCATGCAACTGTGTTCAAAATCAAATAAATAAAGTCCACACGTATTTGGCTCACTTAAAAGTATGCATGCCTGTGTGTGTAAGAGTTGGTTTGTATATGCTTTTGTACACACCCCTTCAGATATGAAACAAAGTACCGCGGCTAGTAATTCAACTGTTGCTCCCATATCTGCCACTATTCTCATTTGTGCCACTGTTGCTTGCGACATGATAATTTTAGAAGAATGTATGTAAACAAACGGGTTGCTGCAATGCTTTTGCTATCCTGGTGAGCATCGTTACTGCTCGCGAATCGTGACTGTCTGCAGTGGCACGCAGTTGGCATGCGAACGTTGCAAGAAAGTGCGCACAACAAGTGTTGCTGTAGGTGAATAAAAAGTTTACAGCGAGCTGCAGGATCTTCGCGGATACCAGTTACGGTCTGCGGCGAGTTAGCACGTCATAAGTTAGTCCAGCTTTATTCCAAGGAAATTTCGCGAATCATCGTGATGTCATTTCTAGAATTGATAAGATTCAAATAAAGTAAAAGAAAAGCTTATAAAAATTAAGTTGCATGCATTAGTTTTCAGTTTATGTAGATACCGAGAACGCAGATTCATTTTTAATGAACTTAGTACAGAAATTAGACTCCGGTAGTCTGAAAGGCTCCTCAACATATTCTGAAGAAATTAATATACATTTTTTTTAATTTTTTAATCGATTTTTTCATTCAAAATATGTGACGATTTTATGGACGTGAAAATTGAAATTTGAAAAGGTCGAGCCAAGGAGCACCAGCAGATTTGGTGGCTCCTAAAACACTCAGGCTAAAAAGTTCATTGTATTTAAAGCTCTGGAAAGGGGGTGGATAGTCAAGGAAAGAAGGAGAAAGGTATCAGAAAAAGAGATAGGAAAGAATAGAGACAGAGAAAGAGAGAATTTTCCAGATTCTTTGGCAAATCTGTAAATATCCTCCAGTTTTAGAGTAGCCGTGCTCTAGCAAAGGCAGGACACTCAGAGAGAAAGTGCTCAGTGCTATCCGCTTCCTCTAAGCATGACAGGCATACCGGGTCCTCGATGATTCCAATGGTGGTCATATGTTGACCCCATGGGTTGTGTCCTGTGATGATGCCGACCATCAACCGAATGTCTTTCCTTCTAAGTTCTAGTAGAAAGTTTGACAGTTTTCTGTTCGGACTTGTCACAAAACACTTTGCAGTTCTGCAGCGTTCTAGACCGGACTATCGCTCTTAATATAGATTGCCTACATAATCGCTGATCCAATGCTTGATTCCTGCGGAACTGATTCCGATTATTGGCTCTGGCCTCTGTGGGGGCACCGCTGATTCACGGTTGGCCAATTCGTCGGCAATTTCGTTTCTTTGAACACCGGAGTGTTCCGGAACCCATATAAATACAAGTCTGTTTTGTCTTGCGACAGAATTAAGCTTCTTTTATGGACTTACTTTTACTTCTAATCTACCAGGAACATTTTGCATCGGCTTAAGACAGCTGAGTTTTCTAAATGAAAAATTTGTTCAAATGCAATTTAGGGGCTCCTAGTGAGTTCAGCTTTAGTTCGGTCCAAGCGACTGATATAAATGACTGACTCTGAGTTTGCTAGACCAATAAATTGAGATATACATATAAGTATGTAACAAACCTTGCCAGCCAAATTTGCTCAATTTCTGCCGCATCCTCAAAGCTCTGGGCGCTAAGTTGGGATACCTTACAGGGGGAGGGGAAGGGAAAAGAAGAAGGAAAGGAACAGAGCAGGATTAGAGGATGAGAACCCAGAGTGGCGATTTACGTTCGCATTAACCGTTTCAAACTACTGATGAATTTCACCACACGTGTAAGATTAAAACCCGAAATATGCACTGGTGTAGCAAAAAAGTGAGAGCCCAGATGTCTAAGTCTTTACCCGACAAGAGCAGTGAAGCTGAGAAGAAGGGGCTGAGATGATTCCACCTCGTCTTTCAGACAGCTTCTTTAGAAAATACTTGAAGCAATCCCAAGCCTCACCGCATGCACATCTAACGGAAAATGTCCGGTAAGGATGTCTACCAAATTCAAGAGCTGTAGCTTTCTAAACCTTAGAAGTTTCCTCGAGCTTCCCCGATCTACCCGGGGGCTGAAGGATCTCGCGACTTTGCAAGTTTTCGCACTAGCCCAGCGCTCGCTGAGTTCGCGCGAAATCAATCTTTCAAGTAGCAGATTGCAGGGAACTCCAATCCTCTGATTTTGCGTTGAAACCATCTCCTGGGTCTCCCGCTTGGCCAGCTCATCAGCCCAGCAGTTTCCCTTATGCCGCTGTGACCGGGAACCCACATGAGCCTAATATTGAAGTATTCGAATGCATACGAGAGGGCATTCCCCGACTAATTTCGAACGCATAAACAACGAACCCAAGGCCCTAATTACAGTTTGGTTGTTGGAGTAGATATTTGCATCCTTTGCAGTAATTACAGAAGCAAGCAACTGATCCACTGCTTTCCTAATTGCGGTGGACGTAACTTGGAAAACACTACAGTGGACCGGAAGCTTAAAATTGGGCTTGATGGGGAGCTCCTCGCCAAATATTCCCCCACCAATTCTTCACCGCGCCCACTCTTCCCTTGAGGGAATATGAGTGGAAAAAGTTCCGCTCGGACCTAGCGTGGGTGTGCAATGATTCCGGAGTGCTAGAGCAGGAGTGTTCCGAAGCGCTCCACTGATTCTAATGTGGTCAGACTTTTGGATCTTCTCCAGCTTTTTAACGGATGCCATCCTTTATGCGAGTTCCACCCGACAAGGACTCCGTACAGCATTTTATTTTGTCAAATTAATTTCATACAGGCGTCGGTCACACCATATCTAAATCTCATAAATTTCGAAGTTTCCAAAATTCGAAAAACTCCTATAAAATTTATAATAAAAAAGAAACAAAGAAGGCAGTTGCACAATCGTAAGCTGGTACCACAGCATTTCGCAGCATCTCGCAGCCGAAATTAATGATGAAGGAGTCTTGAAAATTGTAAAATTTAAGCACAAAGGCACCATGGAAATACAAACTACCAAATTTATTAGAGACAGACGGCAGAAATACTTCAATGAATTGCTCAATGAAGAATAGCCAAGTAAAGAAATTTAAAAATTACCGTACTTCGAGGGCCCTATCCCGCAAATAACAGCCGAAAAGGTAGATCAAGCGCTATCTAGAATCGCAAATGATAAAGCATCAGGGCCGGACAACATATCAGCTGAGGTATGGAAACGTTTGGGTCAAACGGGTATCAGCTTTCTAAAAGCGGGAACACACCAAACAGCTTGCGCCAGAGCTACATCCTACATTGTGTTCATTGACTTATTCAGAGTGGCGCTCACCTCTAATATCGAGACTTTCAAAAGTAATAACATTAAATAATTTCGCTGCTGGTGACGTAGGCGCAGCATTATGACCATAGTTTACCAAACGTTTTAGTCTGTTTAAAGGAGATTAGCCTCTGGGGGCAATCTCTCAAGGGGCATGATAGCATTTGCGGGCAATTAACACCGTATTTCTCCGAACTTCGAACAGATCTCTCTATCCGCAAACTAGAGTTTGATGGTTGTGCCGAATAGGCAGGATTGAATCGAGGGGAAAATCTGCACCGAAGCTTGCACCTCTGTCTTCACTGACGGTTCCAAAATGGAGTCGGGAGTCGGAGCAGGGGGTTTCTGTAAATCAGCCAATTTATCTATCTCCTTTAAACTGACGAACGTGAGAGCGAGGGAGATATTAACATTTTCTCCTATAGTCAAGCCGTTATTAAGGCTTTGACGACGCCATGATGCAGAAAATATTCTCTTGCCGTTTTCTTCATGTGCTATTTCGATAACCCTCTGGCCCCAGTACTATAGACGGAGGACCTTGAAAGTCCTGGGAACCCCACGTTATGCGATTTCCAAACTCGTAGCTGTGCTTTCCGGTCACTAGACGATCGGCACACCCGCGGAATAGCTAGGGTTACCATTTAACCCCCATTGTAGAAGCTGTGGGATCTTTCAGAGAAGGAAACTGTAGAGCATTTTATCTGTAAGTGTCCGGGTTTGGCAGCTAGACGATTAAGGTCACTGGGTGCTTCTTTCTTCGACAGCCTGGGGCAGTGCCACAACCTAAATCCAATCAATCTCCTCTATTTTATCAACAGCTCGCTCTGCCTGGCTGTAGATATCTTTCTGTTGGAGGTCTCATAATGACATCAAAACGGCGCTTTAGTGCTACTTGAGGAGTGCCAGACTAGCACTTCAACCATTTCACCTACCTACCTACCTAGTCTACTGTACATTCACACCAAAACTTTTTGCTTTGCCATTCAACAGCTCGGTGTTTTTTACTGAATGCAGTGCTGCATTTTATTGCCTTTCAATATATTTTTATTGTCAACCTTATCATTTACGCTAAAGCGGATTATGGCGCTATTTACGCTTATATTCTGTGTTTCGAAAGCGCTTAAGCTGCTGAGCAGCCGATCAGTTGTTATTTCCATGGCAATATTGCGAAATATAATTGCGTTTACTCTACAGTGGGATTTTATTTTTAATTTGTGCATAACCCACAAATTATGGCATTCAAAAGACAAGCAAAAAATAAATAAAATTAAAAAACTCATATTCCGGGACATACTCCACTTTGCATGGCTGGTTGGAATTTTTCGGCACTAATTAGCACAGAAACCCACTGTTTACCAGGTGTATACTTATGAAGTGAGACTTCTTTTCATTTTCAAACGTTTATTAACAAAAAATGGTCACAAATTTAATCTTCAAAATAATAGCCATCGCTAGCGACACTTTTTTCCCATCTCTCAGGCAATTTGAGGAAGCCGCGCCAAAAAAATTGGCCGTCTTTCGCCGCAAACCAATCATCGAGCCCTTTTTTGGCTTCTTCGTGAGAATTGAAGCGCTGCTCGGAAAGTGCGTGACCCATCGATGCAAACAAATGATAATCGGAAGGCGCCAAGTCTGGTGAGTAAGCCGCATGCACCAGCGGTTCCCAATCGTACGTCTCCACCAATTCCTGGGTTGCTCTTGTTCGATGTGGCGGTGCATGTGGCGATGCATTGTCATCAAGAAAAATTACTTTGTGACGCCGATCGGCATATTCTGGGCGTTTTCGGTGTATAGCGCTGTTCAAATCGGTCAATTGTCGTTGGTAGAGTGCACCGTCAACTGTTTCACCTGGTTTTAATAGCTCGTCCTAAATCATACCACGCTGATCTCAGAAAACACACAGCATTGCCTTGCGGCCGAAGCGATTTGGATTGGCCTTTGTTTTTGGCTTGTGGCCGGGCGGACCATACGATCGTTTACGCTTGGGATTGGAGAAATACACCCATTTTTCATCACCCGTTACGATTCGATGCAAAAAAGACTTCCTTTTGAACCGGGAGAGCAGCATTTCACAAGTGGTTTTTCGATGTCCGCAAATCGTAGTTTGAAAGCACGAAATTCGACATTCTTAAGAGCGAAAAATTGCATTGTTGTAAGAAACGTAACAAGCAATGAACTGAATATTGTTGACTGATGACAGACGAAATAAACAAGACATTTGGGAAGGTTTAAAAATACTATTAGCGACATCTATGGGCTAATAGCTGAAAGTCTCAATTCATAGGCATAAACCTGGTGGTGATTACAACCCGCAAAAGCGTAGAAAAATATAGATATATCGGGTGTTTCTTTAGCTGCACGAGAACTACCGTAGCTATGGCTTGACAGCTGAGAATGGCAAACTGTATTGGTATTTCTGTTCAGTAAGGTTTGATAAGTCATCATGAATAGTTTAACGGCAGAATAACGCTTCCACTTTTAGGAAATTTACTTTGAGAGAAATAAATCTGTACGCGAAGTTCATAGAACGAAGTGTTGAAGAAGACACCGAAATGTCGATTCATCGTCGTTCTCAATTTGTTGGCCTTTGCCCTTCGACTAAGTGCAAAATTTGGAGCCAAATAACTCACCATCTCTTTTCTGATATTAAAAAAGACAGTCGTTTGTATCGCATTTTTGCTCATTGGGCTCATTCAGGTTTATTATTCAGATTTATTGGAAAAAGTAGTCAAAAATTGGACTCATCGAAAAGACCATATAACTTGTAGCTGCGGCGGACATATGCCGGATGTCATTTTCAAAAAAGTATTGCCATAAAATTATCTACCAGATTATAATTAAAAAAAATTCATTGCAATAATATTTCTATTTTGTATTATGATTTTAAGTTCTCAATCTCTTAAAAAGCACCTTTTATTAAAACCAAGTAATAAAAGCTAAGCTAAGCTTTGTTCTCACGACGGTCGGTTCTACCTAACCAAAGCGGCTCAGATTTATATCCGGCCAAGAACTGTCACTTCAGCATATCCATTTTTCGATGTCTCCGTAGGAAGCCATTTACACTTACATACATACTTTCCGATAGTCAGGTGGCTTTGAAAGCCCTTCTATAAACTGAAAATGGTAAATAACTATCTGCGCTTTCTTTGCGAACTTCAACTGTATTGTTAAGTTGGGTTCCTGGACATTGGAGATGGGGAGACAATGAAATTGTTGACCATCTAGCTAAAAAAGGTTTGCTGATTTTCGTGCCTCTAATTGGTCCTGAGCCAGTTTGTGGACTTACAAAAGGCCACATTAACGAGTTTCTCAGAAACTGGGAGGGGAAGAAATTCTTTAAACACTGGCGCAATTCGATCGGTCAGCGATAACCGACCTAACGTGGGGTAAAGGAATTTTCGAGTGGCTCAGCAGAGTAGGCTAAGGACCTTAGCTACTTAAAGACTGGCTACTTTATAGACCACTATAGCCTGAGATATCACTTAAACAAAGTTGATCTCTCTGAGACCATAATCTGCCGATTGTGTGAAATGGGCACTAGGCCACATTGGTGGTGGTGCCGTTTGTCCGTATAAATTATAGAACAATAAACTCTAAAATGCGCTGAAATGTTTAAAATATATAAATATAGCTGTCGAAACACCAGTGTAGCAGTTCGTTGCATATCATAAGCTTTGCGATGAGCGGTCGCTATTTGTTTTATATAAGAATAAAAGTATCCAGTGGCGTCAAGAATTCAGTGCTGATTCTCCTATCACCTGCCTAAAAGCGCCTCTGCTTCCTTAACTTTTCCGATCTTCCAATTATTCGTCAGAAGATTTGGGTTGCAAATTTTAAACATCCGCAAGATGGATGCTATATCGGCTAGTATGCTGGGAACCCAGGCACGAGCTCTTGGTTGAGACGGGATGTTTTCAAAGTCTAAAGTCTCAAGATTTGCACCTGAATATACCTGACCAACCTTTTCTATAGCGTCCTTGAATAGTTTGGTGGTTCTTTCGTCCTCACAGCTGACTAATTTGACGCAACCTTGGTGCCAGCCCGCGCTGCGACAAGACGGAGAAGGGCCAGAATGCTCGTTTAGTACGTTGAGAAGGACATTGGCCAAAGCAGCCTCAATCTTTTTTTACTGGTCCTTAGGAACACTACAGTTCTCCTTCGCTCTATCCACGACAGTTAACATCCTATCGCCTTTAATCACAGTGCTATTTGATAGCCCTGGAGCACAGGGCTTAGCGGCCTTATGCCTTTTAGCCGCATGTTGTTTCTTAGTGGACCTTTGCCATTTAGGCGCTTGCCCTCCGATGTCTTCCTGGGACACCCGAGTGGTGCTAGGTCAATCAAAATCGGTGGACTTTGCTCAAGTTTATGAGGCCTTATCCTTTTCGGATAATGAGTCATCGTCTACTGTCGCAAATCTGTGTTGAATGCGCCAGGCTGTCCACTTCGTTTTGTAGGCCAGCTTAGAAGGACGCAAGGGTTTGACAAAACGTCCCTCCGCGGTTTCTGCTGTCGATCTGTTGAGACAACGATCGGAAATAGTCAAGCCTAACGGTTAGGCCGTAACAAAGCCTTAGTAGCGCCACAGCTCAAAGATTGAGAATAAGCGGAAGCTGAATTGGAGGGGTTGCCTCTTTCCGGTTTTTAAGAGATGCGGACGCTGTTTTTTGTGTTTTTCCACGAGTGTGAAGCAAGAGAAGGCCCACTCGCATAGTAGCTCCTGTATGCAAGTAAGGCTAAATAAGGTCGACAAGTATTCTATATACTCCGTTTGCGAGTGGGCCATTTGAAGGGTCCCCAGCCAGGTTGAGTCGCGTCACGGTTGGTATGACACCTTACTCTAGCCCAGGGAAGAAAGAGACGGGGAAAAGTAGAAACTAGTATACAAAAGGAAGTGGGAATGAGGTGACTAAATCTTAGCTTCAGGACTCTTATGGGTGGGAACCGACAATCTTTGCCCTTTTTAGGCCCCTGCACGATGCCGGCGGTATGTGTGTCTTCGCAGGGCCCCTTAGTACGCATACAAGTAATAAGCTTTCAAATTCTTTCAATGAAATTCCCAAATTGAAAAAGGTCTACTATTGAGCTGCTAGAAAATTTTCAATTATAATTGCCAGAAAACCCGTATTTAACCAAAACAACAATTAATTTAATCAGTTACGAACGTATATTTGCGCATTGAATTCATTTCTAAAAGTAAAGTTTTAATTATTTCCATCTAACGACATAATCGCATAAATATTTATGCAGCTACTGTCTTCCCATAAAATTTCATCAATTTGCATTCATTCGATTGAGCGCATTTCAATTGAAAATTCAAATTTCACGAATTTCAATTTCACGCCTTCCGCGCCCACGCTCTGCGCTCACATTTGCGCAGAACCAACATAAACAGCTAACAAAAACAACAATACACATGCGACTGCAGTGTATTGTGGCAGGTTAGTCCTTTGGTTCAGCGATGCGCCACTCCTGCCGCCACTGATTATTACTCAATGTTCAACAGCGAAATGTACTTTTATTCATTACAAAATTTGGCAGCTGTTCAACGGGCAGCTTTCATGCGGTTATGTTGGCTGCTGTTTACTCTGCACACTAGTGATGTTAGTCTACTTTTGGGCGCGCGCATTCGCTTGTCAATAAGGACAAACAAGCTTATGCGGTTATTTCACGCAGCTTCGACTGTTTTTCATGTAAATTTAGTTAATTTATGGCTGCTTTGCTGCTTGTTTGTTGGTTTTACTGAGTTTTAGGTATTCCAAAAACACAAAAAAAAAAAAAAAAATGAAAATCGGAACTGAAAAAAATATTAAATTTGATAAAGTTGCGAGTTGTGGGCGCAGTGGTTGGCTGACTTGGCAACTTTTTGCTTTGTGCGTGTGAAAATTAGTTTATTTGTTTGCTTTTTTTTTGTTTTGTCATGGTGGCTTAGCATGTTTTTTGAAAATTTGTATTTTTGTTGTTGGAAAACACATGCAGCGGTTTCTATTACATTTTGCAGCGGGCAAATCAGCGTGGGTGGGTTGAATTTAACGGAATTTTACAATAATTCGTTAATTAAATAACTTTAATTTAAATTCATGGAATGTATGGGATTTAGCAATACAAGGCAACGGACTTGACTGGGTTTAACATGGCAAACTCCAGGGCTCTATCCTTGTCACTTGCTTTAACCCCCCCCCTGGATTTGATCCTGTCTTTTCCTTGGCCATCCTGGATAACTGCTGAGCACCCACCGGGCAGTGAACGAATGTGTGAGACGAATGTCCCCTCAGGACATTAAATTTGGGTTGTGCGCTGGGTTTGGGACCCACCACGGAAAACAAAAAACAACCAGTGAAGACTGCAATAGCCTCGGATAATGAACCCCTCAACGTTGACGACCATCGCAAACGAAAACCGGACTACGATTTACGGATATGCACCTGGGATGTCCGAACCCTAAATAGGGAAGGTGCCTTTATCCAGTTGGCGAAAGCCCGCGAAAAAATTAAGGCTGATATCACCGCCATCCAGGAGATAAGATGGACAGGACAAGGCTGCTCTAAGCAAGCAAGCTGCGATGTCTACTACAGCTGCCATGCGGAGCGGCGCGAATTAGGATGCGGATTTATTGTAAGCGGGAGGCTTCGGTCCCATGTTTCTAGGTTCCCACCTGTGAGCGATAGGCTAGCCCCAAACCGTATCAAGGCACGGTTCTTCAACATAAGCCTGATTTGCGCGCACGCCCCAACGGAGGAAAAGGACGATGCCATCAAAGACAATTTCTATGCGAGACTCGAGCAAATATATGACCGCTGTCCAGCCCACGACGTGAAGATCGTACTCAGGGACTTCAACGCAAAGGTTGGGCGAGAATCCGTCTTCGATCCCACTGTCGGTCAGTTCAGCCTCCACGAGACCTCACCCTACCGTTCAAGAATGAACCACGAGCTGTATGAGCTCTACGCCGACATTGACGTAGTTCAACGCATCGCCATCCAATGCCCGCATGGGCATGTCGAGCGTATGGATGAAGAAGCTCCCGCAAAGAAGGTGTTCGAGGGCGAAGTCCACGGGAGCCGACGCAGAGGAAGACCATTGCTCCGGTGGAAAGACCAGCTGGAAGAAACCCTATGCTCGCTTGGTATACAGAATTGGAGAAGGCGCGCGTGGAGCAGAGGCGCCTGTAGAGAGCTAGGGAGGTCGGCCGTAACTCGGTAACGGGTTGTTATGGCCACCTAAGTAAGTAAGTAAGTAATTTAATTTCATTTTCAAAGATTAGTCTCCAAAATCTTGAAATTCATCCTCAGGGCTCTCAAATTCGTCTACTAATTTAAATGTTTCCCCCGAAAAAGCCATGTAAAGGATCTATTCCACGTTTACATCCGTTTCTATTTCGTTTCGAACTTCAGAATGAAATATCCCTAATTCGTAGAAAGTTGTACCATATCGGCTACAATCAGTTAGTGGCAAAACCATTTAGACATTGTTGAGCTATGTTACTTTACTTTTAAGCTAAGATTGCTAAGCTCGATGGGTTGGGTGAGAAGTATCTCATTTTTCGAAAAAAATACCGCAATTTAGACATAATTGTAGAGGGTAATTCCAATCCAATTTATTTCAGCAGGAGTACGCAGCCAAAAAAAAGTAATTAGATTTGAGTATAAAATTCATAGATTCAAGTGCGCTTTGATACGCTGAAGCCGAATGCCTTCATTGGAATTAGCCCTATGGGTCCAGGTTTAGTAGGTAGGTGAAATGGTTAAAGTACCACTGTGGCACTCTCCAAGTAGCACTAAAACACCGTTATGATACCATTATTAGACCTCCGACAGCCAGATACCTAAAGCCAGCCAGAGCTGTTGATGTAATGGATTTAGATTCCACAATATCCCTAGGCTGTCGAAGTAGAGAGAACTCAGTGACCTTAATCATCAAGCTGCCAATCCCGGCCATTTACAGAGAAAGTGTTCAACAGTCTCCGTCTCTAAGAGGTCCCCACAGATTCTACCATCAGGGTTAAATGGTAAACCCAGCTTTTTCTACGTGACTGCCGATCGTTCAATGACCGGTAGACCCAACCACGAGTTTGGAAATTGCATGGAGTTGTCAGAACCTTCTGAATCCTACTTCTTTGTACTGCGGCCAAAGGGTTTTCGAATTAGCACATGAAGAAAAAGAGAAGAGAATTTTTTCTGCGCTTCGCAGAGAAATACGTTGTGCAATTCCCCTTTAACAACAGTCAGGGGGATGCCGATGACCGCGTAGGAGGTCTCTGAGACCAAGTTAGTCCCCTCAATTCTTCTTTGTCCGCGAGCCCAGATCAGAGAGATGTTACGTGCACACCCAAGGGATTTGATCTCCTCCAGGAGTTGACTAGTTGGGTTCTGCACCGTGGCGTCGTCAAAGCCTTGATCGCGCCTTGACTATTGGAAAAACTGTTAATATCTCCTTCACCCCCACGTAGTTTGCATACCTGCAGGATCGCAAAGACTTCTCCCTGAAAAACACTAGTATTATTCGCCAGTTTTAAGGAGATAGATAAATTTGCTGATTAAGAGAAAACCCAGCTCCGACACCTGGATTCATCTTGGAGCCGTCAATGAAGAGGGAAGTGCAAGCGTCGATGAAGAGTTCCCCTCGATCTTTTCATGCCTATATGGAAAGATTTCCCAGCACGAACCTTAAGTTCCAGTTTGCGTATAGAGAGATCTGTCCGAAGTTCTGAGAAATACGGTGTTAATTGCCTAAAAATGCTACCACGTCCCTTGAGAGATTGCCTCTAGAGATGCTTTAACCTGATTGCAGTTTGAGCAGCGTAAGTAAGTGCGAAACAACATCCACGACTGCACTGGGGCAAGCTTTACATGCTCTGGTGATGCCAATGCATGCAGCCCCTTGCACGCTCCCCAGTTTAGTTATATTATAGCCCTTCCGAGGAACCACTACGTTGTACACATTCACGGCAAAATACGTGGCTTGAGTCCTCCTTTTTTGCCGAACATAGATTTGCAGGAATAGAAGGTTATACTCGCCATAGATTTCCATACTTCTTTGCTGTCCTTCTTTACCCGATTTTCAAAGTGTAACTTCTAATGGAGTTTGGCGTTAAGTATCACTCCCAGATACCTAACTTCCGATGAAAGCGGGAGAACGTGGTTGTTTAATTTGGGAAGTCTAAATTGTGGAGGTTTATATGTTTTGGTAAACAGCGCCAGCTCTGTTTTGTCAGAGTTGACTCCGAGGCCACAACTTTCAGTCGAATGATTGAGTACAGCCAAAATCTCAGCCATGACTAAAGGAAGTGGTCCTGATACCATATCATTACCTTAACCCGACCCTTATTTAACATTTTCAGAACTTCGTCAGTAACAACTAGCCAAAGTAGGGGCGAAAGGACACCACCCTGCAGCTGTCCCCCTGTTCATGAATATATTGACTTTCGCCCCTCTTGTCGGAGTATTAACTTTCCTGCAGCCAAGCAGGCATTAGATCCAGAGAAAGTTAGGTTTTTGATTACGCCCCACATTATTATTAAGCACATATGCCATACGAGATAATACATTTACCTACACTTCCGGTACTCTTTTTTTGATTTTTTGTTTGTCGGGACAAGTAGCAAATACAGCATTCAGACAACATTAAGTGCATTGTATCGCACTCGGGTTCTCTTTTTAATTTTCGTTAAATCTACTCGGCCTCCGACGAAATTTGAGGAGATCTTATCGCTTCTTAACACATCAGTGCCAAAGACTTCAAGCCTGATTCGAGCGAAGACCGGGCAGATACCCACGAGTCTCGGAACCTATATTAGCATCAGGATATTATGTCTACCGACATAGTTATATTTACAGGACTCAACTGCCCTTGAAGTGGTTGGCGAGCTTTGCTGTCGCTGCAGACACATACAAATCTGTCTCTCCATCTGTTTTCCACAGCAAAGTTCATTGCTTCTTGAACACTTCCGCTTGAAACACAGATGCGTACATTCCAAGAGCAAAGTGTCCCACTGGATTCCACGTACATCCCAGAGCCGGAGACATGCTCGATCCTGAAGCCATCCGTGAAAATGCGATAACAGTGTTTTACGGGCTCATTTTCTGAGTGTGACCACAGTGGAGCTTCGGACAACACCACACCGTATCTCTTGTCAAGCACGGCTCTGGTTGGCATGGAGTCAAGGGCCATGGCGAGGATCGTTGGATCGAAGTCCATGCCTACTCTGTTGACTAATGCCGGACAGTGGGTGTACAAATTCCCATTGTGTTTCAGCCTGCAACCTTTATATTTTCAGACTTGGTTGAAAACATCCAGTGGTGGTAGACTAACCAGAACATCTAGTGCCTGGCCTGAGGTAGTCGAAAATGCTCCGTTACAACAGATGACCACAGTGCGTTATAGTCTCAATAAGGTCTTCTTAACTCCCACAAAAGAGAGTTTACTCATCCAGACCACTGATGCATAGGAGATAATAGGTCTTATCTTAGCTGTGTAGATCCATAGCATCTTGCTAGGAGAAATACCCCACATTTTCTCAAAGATGTCTTTGTTTCAACGTGTGAATTTCAAAGGAGGTTACTATCGAGGACTACTCCTAGATATTTGAACGGGTCCATTAAGCTTCCTTCTTCTGGTGAAGAGCACAATACCAGTCTTGGTAGGGTTTGCCGATAGCCCATTAGCTAGCACCAAGCGTCAGTCATATCCAGAGTTTTGATTTACCGGGCCAATTGAGCGAACCATCGTTGGGCCGCAGATTCGGATGTTATTCAAGGATAATGAATTCATGACTCAAACTCGTGATATTGACAAAAATAAGCTCGAAAAGATTTCCAAGCCACGTCGATGAATTCCTCAGTCAACAATAAATAGCATCACAAAAACTGGAGAGAAAATAGCCCAAAAATTATGATGGTCACGAAATATGCGAAGCACTTCTAGGCGCAAAAACTGCTAGACACCTACGACAGCTCAACTGTAAATCAGTAATAATAAAAATATGTGTTAAGAAAGTAGCGCAGCTGAAAGAGCAAAAAAATTCAATTTCCAAATAACTTGCGACACGTTTCTATGCATTCGATGCCTACAGCAACCCTTATCAAACCGCGCAACTGGAGCTAACAACCAGTTTCACTTAAAGAAAACAAAAAAATATCATCGTAAAAAAGTCGCAGCCGAACTTTATGGCTTTTAAATTCTACTTGATTTACTTCAATCACGTAAAGAGTATTAATAAATTCCTTTACTAAGGCGAAATAAGGAAATACGCCTAAAAGTATGCTAAAAGCGAGAATGTTTCACTGTCAGTAGGACACCGCTCCGTGCTGTTGGGGCACGTTGTCGCTTTTATTTATTTTTTTTTTCTTTGCTTTTGGAATAGAATAAAATTTTTGTGTGGCGTCTTTTTTAAATCTTCTTCCTTTGTGCAAAATAACACGTCGCTGATGTCGCTCGTGCTATTTCCGCATTGTCAGCATTAAAATAACAGCATATCCACCGTTATATTTTATGGTGTAATTAGGATTTTGTTACTGCTTTTTCTCTTGTGACGGTGTTATGTTTTATGAAAGCGAGTAAGTATAAAATAATTTTAATTACAAATACTGGGTGTTTTATTTTCGACCTCGGACTTTGAGGTCTCTTGCCGGACGTCATTTGCGGAAGGAACTTAAGAGAGAAAGCCTTTATTTTCATCTTATTTTATTTATTTTTTCTGCTTTGGGAGAAAAACATCGTTGTCATCTATTCTTGGTGGTTCGGTGTTTAAAAGTCCAAATTCCTTGATTCCCATTCATTTGGAAGTGGCCAGGATAATTCGTCCGCATACGGTCCAAGCAGCTCACAACTTGCGGACTCCATCCAAGTATCCTCTAGGTAGCTTACAAACACCCGTTTGAGCACGAGCTAATGTGATAAGGCTAAGCAACTCAGAATATCTGGTTGTTCGCAGGGTTTGGGACACGCCACATAAAAACAACAGTTCCAGTGAAGACCAACAACAAAGCTTGGATGAAACCACCTTTTAACGTTGACGATCACCGCAAAACGAAAATGGACTACGATTGGAGAGTATACATCAGGAATGTCCGATCCCTCAATAGGGAATAGGAATAAGTGTCACTAACCAATTGGCGAATATCCTCGAAAAAGTGAAGGCTGACATAATCGCCATCCAGGAAATAAGATGGACAGGACAAGGTGAATACAAGAGAGTGAGCTACGATATCTACTACTGCTGTTATGCGGAAAGGCGCGAATTGGTACGTGGGAAGCTTCGAGAAAAAGTCTCGAGGTTCACAGCCGTGAGCGAAAGGCTTGCCATGATCCATATCAAGGTTAAAGTTTTCAATATTAGTCTTATTTGCGGGCACGCCCCGACAGAGAAAAGAACTTTCATACGCCAGTGAGGACGCCTTATATAAGAGACTCTAGAACACCTATGACTGCTGCCCGGCTCGCGACGTGAAAGTCACCTTCAGGGATTGCAACGCAAAGGTCGGAGGAGAAGACGTTTTTAGTCCCACAGTCGGTCAATTCAGCCTCCACGAAACGGTATCGGATGAACGACTTTGCCGCGGCATGAAACATGGTAATTAGTAGCACCAGATTTCGCCACCTCGACATCCACAAGGCCACAAGGCCACATGGCTATCCCCTGATCAGCGCACTCGCAACGTAATGGAGTATGTTGTGATCGATGGAAGGCATGCTTCCACAATGCTAGACGTACGCTCGTTCCGGGGCGTCAACATTGACTCCGACCACTATCTTGTTGCAGCTAAGATTCGCATGTGACTATGCAATGCGTCCAGTGAAAGATTTAGTGCACAGCGAAAACTGGACGTTGGTAAGCTGCAATCAGAAAGGATAGCTGACGCGTGCACCGCTCAACTTTCGCAGTTGCTTCTCCAACCTGACTCCCTACCCGGTGATGCTAGTGGTCTCTGGGCGCATTTGGTTACAAGCGCCCGACACCAAATAACCAGTGATATGACTAGAAGTGCTGCGAAGCTGCTGCAGCTAGAAACACTGCGTACAGTCGAGGCCGCAGTGCGAGCTGGGCCTGAGAACTATCGGGAAAGAATAAAAAAACGGAGACGCCTCTTCAGAGGTGAAAAACACGAGCAGGAAAGTTGTGAACAAAAGGTACTTGAAGGGTACTGGGACAGGAATGATGTCAAAAAATTTGATCAGCAGGTCTGACAGAAGATTACAAGCCTCTTGTAGTGATCAAAATGGGATATGGGTACACATACGAAGCTGGGACTGAGGTTATGTAGGAAACATTTCTCTAAATTACTGGCTGGCGATGTTGCTATCAATACCGCCGCTAGGAAAATGAACCTGGTATCATCAATTGAGGACGACGGAGTGGGTATTCTCCCACCTATGTAGCTATGATGTGGTCAGTTACGCTATTCAGCGAGTGAAGAAGCACATGGACTGCCAGCAGAATTGTTCAAGGCCGGCGGCAATGAACTGACTAAGTGCATGCATCAGCTTATGATACCCAATGATTAGAATCTAAGTGTTATTTGTCCTGTATTGAAGAAAGGCGATCTTGCTATATGCGCCAACTATCTGGGGATCAGTATTATCGCCATATTATATGAGGTTCTTTCGAGTGTATTGTGCGAAAGACTAAAACCATATGCCAGCTCACTGATTGGACCTTATCAGTGTGGTTTTAGACCTGGAAAGTCCCTCGACAATATCTTCACACTACGCCAAATCCTGGGAAAAGCCTATGGAAAAGTTAACTACATAACTTTTCATCTCTTTGTTGATTATAAGGCTGCTTTCGATAGCCCGATAAGGGATCGCTTATACACCACAATGTCTGAGTTCGGTATTCTCGTAAAACTGACTTGACTTTGCAAAATTACATTGAGCAACACGTTCAGCTCTGTCATGGTAGGAAAAGATCTCTCCGAACTTTTCAATACCGAGCGAGGTTTCAGACAAGGCGATCCACTATTGTGCGACCTCTTGAACTTCTTCGTGGAAGGTGTACTGCGAAGAGCCGGTGTTAATCGAAATGTCACTATTTGAACCAAAAGTGTCCAGCTCCTTGCATTTGCTGAATACGTTAACATCATAGGACACTGCCAGCGAGATGTAACCGCAGCATTTTCTGCCATCGAAAGAGAGTCAACCAGAGTGGGCCAGGCGGTTAATGAGAGTAAGACGAAGTATATGGTGTCCACTAGAAATGATACACGGCGTTTTGGATCCAGCATTCTAGCGGGTAACTATGCTTTTGAAATTGTCAAGGAATTTATATATCTTGGCACCGCTATCATAACTATATTAATAAATCGAATTGTTCGACATGTAAACGTTGGTGAGGCGTAAGTTTGTCAGTAGTCGCGTGTGATCCGTTAAAAAGCTCTATTAGAAAAAGTACCTCCAATCTTAACACCCTTTGTCTCATACAGTTCACTACTCCAGCGCTGCCAAGATGTGGTTATGTACACCAGTTGCTTCATCTATTCGCCACTTGTTAACGCTTGGCGAAAAGAAGAGGCCTGTTGTTTCCCTTAGTTATTAAATTAACAACTCAGCAAATAATTTACATGCCACTCATACGTCATTGCGTAACCGTACACGCAGCGCTCGCACCAGGCGTAAGTGTAGCTGAAACTAAATGTTATGGAGTGTGAATTTGACACTGATTGTTGATGTTAATTGCCCGAAGACATATGCGGCATGAACTCATACTCATACCCATAATTATTTGCACACATTCCTATCAGTATTATCGCTAATTATTTATTACGCCACTTCGGGATATTTTTGATATAATTTCGGAATTCGTCCCGAAACTTATCTTTTCTAAATTTAGTAAAAATTCAATCAACTTCATATTTGTTATAAAAACCGTAAGAAATTGGATTACGATATGAGAGTATGCACCTGGAATGCTTGGACCCTCAATAGGAAAAAGGAATAAGTGTCACTAACCAATTGGCGAATACCCTCGATAAAGTGAAGGCTGACATAACCGCCATCTAGGAAATACGATGGACAGGTGAATACAAGAGAGTGAGCTATGATATCTACTAAAGCTGGCATGCAAAAAGGCGCGAATTGGAATGCAGATTTCTGGTACGTGGGAAGCTTCGAGAAAGAGTCTCGAGGTTCACAGCCGTGAGAGAAAGGATTGCCACGAACCGTATCAAGGCTAAAGTTTTCAATATTAATCTTATTTGCGGGCCCGCCCCGCCAGAGAAAAACGACTGTGATACTAAGGACGCCTTTTACGCGAGATTCGAGAACATCTATAACCGCTGCCAGGCTCACGACGTGAAAGTCAGCCTCGTCGAATGACAGTATACGGCTGATCGACTTTGCTGTGGCGCGTAACATGGTAATTAGCAGCACCAGCTTTCGACACCTCGACATCCACAGGGATTTATAAAATATTTGCGCATTCAATTTCCAATTTTGTTAAATCACTCTTTGTGTAGACTTCAATACAGAGTTTGATTGAAAGTAATGAGCCTTCCCGCGCGGAGCGTCTGCCAAGCGATCAACCGAATCGGCTGGTGGGGGTAAATGATCGTTGGACCCTCCCCTTCCACTAAAAACCGATCCCAGTTCGCTGGCAACAGCGGTGCAGTCAACATCGCTCCGCGCGTGAAAGCCGTTTTAAAAGTGAATTAGGATTTTGCAGTGGCGAAAATGCATCGATCGTTGGAGCAACGTTACTCGATCAAATTTTGCGTAAAGCTAAACAAAACTAGTATCGAAACCATTGGGCTACTCAAGGAGGCTTACGGGGAATAATCTCTGTCCAATGCTCAGGTAAAACGGTGGCACAAGTCGTTCAAGGAAGGCCGGGAGGACGTCGAAGACGAACAGCGATCTGGAGGGCCTTGGGCGACGCAAACAGACGAAGATGTGAACCGGGTTCGTGAATTTTTGAACATTGACCATCGTGGGTGCTTCCTCACCCTCCCTACAGCCCAGACCTGTCCCCTCCGGACTTCTTCTTCGCTCGTGGCCTAATTCTTGTATCTCAGCTGTTGAGTGCACGGAAACTTCTAGGCTCAAGAAAGATGTGCCTTCGACACCTATGTCCCCAGGCTTTTTAAAAATCTCCGAAATTTCCTAATGGATCTGCCACCCCGGCGTTATATCATAAAAAGGAGTACAACCCCAACACTATTACAGAAACTTTGACGAAATCGTCCCTGAAACCGAAATTCGATGGTTGGCTAATAGTTTCAGACCTTATAAATCACATAGTACTGACGGTATGACTCCAGTGGAGCTTCAACGATTGCTTGATTCGACGATAGCGTAGCTTCTGGTCATTTTTAAAAGTTGCCTCAGGCTGTCATGTATTCGCGATAAGTGAAGAGAAAATAGGGAAGATTTTGCACGTTCTCCTGAAGGTCTTCAGACCAATCAAGAGTACCGCGTTAAAGGAGGGCTGACTGTAAATAATTTGTATTAGATCATGAACAACAAAAAAAAAAGGAAGCTTAACTCAACATAGTAGTTCTTTGTTTAATAAGTTAAGCTTGATTAATTCTCTTTTCCAAAATATGGGAGGTTGAATTAGTTTTAAAGGTTTTTTTCGAAGATTTGGGGCTTTATTGTGAAAAAACGGTACAAAATAATTTATTCGAAGTATTGGCCATCGCTAGCTACAACTTTCGCCCATCTTTCGGGCAATTTCCGGATGCCGTTTCTCCAAAATTCTGGCCGCTGCTTGGCTATCCCATATTTTGGTAGCCTCGTACGAGGAGAACCGCTGGTCCGTCAAATCGAGACTCATATGCCGGAACAAATGATAATCGGAGGGAGCTATGTCTGGACTATACGGCGGGTGGGGTAACACTTCCCAGCCAAGCGTTCCAAGGTATTTTTTGACAGGTTGAGCAACATGCGGCCGAGCGTTGTCATGTTGCAAAATAACCTTGTCGTGCCTTTTTACCGTTTCCGGCCGTTTTTCTTTCAATGCCCGGCTTAAACGCATCAATTGCAGTCGGTAACGATCCCCCGTGATTGTTTCGCCCGGTTGGAGCAGCTCAAAATATACGACGCCGACCTGATCCCACCAAATGCAGAGCATGATTTTCTTGCCGTGAATATTCTGCTTGGCCGTCGACGTTGATGCGTGGCCGGGCAAACCCCATGATTTTTTGCGTTTTGGGTTATCGTAGTGGATCAATTTTTCGTCGCCAGTCACCACCCGATGCAAAAAACCCTTCCGATTTTGTCGCTCGATCAGCAATTCGCACGTAAAAAATCGCCGTTCGACGTCGCGCAGCTTCAACTCGTACGGGACCCAATGTCCTTGCTTTTGGATCATTCCCATCGCTTTTAGACGCTTGCAAACGGTTGATTTATCAACGCCCAATGATTCAGCAAGCTCTTCTTGGGTTTGGAACGAGTCCTCGTTTACCAATTCCCCCAATTCCGCGTTCTCGAACTTTTTGGGCTGGCCAAGACGCTCCTTGTCTTCGGTGTGAAAATCACCACTTTTGAATCGTCGAAACCAGTACTCACATATTGAAATCGACGGAGTATGGTCTGGGTAGGCCTCCTGCAGCAATTGACGGGCTTGGGCTGTATTTTTTTTTCAAATTGAAGCAGAAAAGCAAAGCTTCCCGCAAATTGCGTTTCGACGGCACGAAAGTTGACATACTCGGAGCACGAAAACACTGCGTTGTTTATACTTCAGCGAAATGACAGATACTGATAAACAAAGCCTAGGGATGAGGCTTTGTCATGAATATATATTCAGTATTGCCAACGCGATAAAGTGATAAATAGCGCCATCTGTGTGTCACCTTTAAAACTAGTTCAACCTCCTAATAATAATCTCAATAAAATAAATATAAGCAAGAAATTGTCGGTAACTAAAACATGTGAGATATCGGGATCACGAAATTAAGGGATGCCAAGATGAGCACTGCTACAAAGTCTGTGTTCGTGAAAACAAATTATTGAAGACTATTTGTAATTTCAATTAACCCGAAACTTATTTTTTCGCAGCATTAAGAAGATAAAAACAGACATTCAATCCCAAAATTTAATTCAGCTAAACTAATAAATGATCATTCCACTGAGAATTTTCGAGTATACGAAAGAGGCCAGTAAGAAGTGAAAAACAGCAGTTGCTTTGCGATTTGCCTTGACATAACAGCCAATGCATCTGCAAAGCTTATGATATACTTATTTCCCTCACACCCGTATTATTTTTAATCTATTAAACGAAGTGTTCAGCTGTCTTCAAAGTTACAACAATTCGAAAGTAAACTTAGCGAGTCGTTAACCTGCACCTTTCAGCTTAAATTTAAGGTGCAAATTAAAAGTGTTATATAATTTATTTTAGCTGTCATTAAATTCTCATAACTTACTTTGATGCTTCCCAAGACGACTTCAAAATTTAAATGCCTGCTTTTGTTTCTCTCTGTAATGGTTGCGACTTTCAAAGTTTCCACTGTCTACTGCCGAAACTGTCGCCTTTGTCTTTCTTGCTTGTGCCGGCTTCCACTGCAGTTGCATTGTCTTTGTTACTGGAAAATTAAACTTTACGCCTTGTGGTTTTGGCAGATAACTTAGAGAAAGGCGGAGGAGAAATATGGAGTGAATTGTCCTAACTTCATGAGTTGAGTGCATGGGAGTGAATGGGAATAGTTTAATACTTGCAAAATGTTGCGTTCAATTTATGTCGAGTTTGAGTAAAAGTTTTTGGTAAAAGATTGATAGAGATTATTTAATTTGAATGGTGATGCCACTAACTTCTATGGAAATGTTTTCTCGAGAGATGTTCGAAGGCATTTTTAACTCTCGTGGCACTGCGTTAATCTGCTTGGTAGCAGTGAAATGAGACTCTAACCTAAACCTCGCATTCCAAATTGAGAAAGTACTCGAAGAATTTACCAGTACTTACTTTTTTTACATTTTCCACACTTCAAATTCATACTACAGAAGTGTACATAGTGCTTATGGTTTCAGGAATGTTTCCAACCACAATCAGTGAGATTATGGAAGGAGCTTTGGCATTACTCAGCAATTGGGCCACGGACTGTCGTTTAAGTGTTAACCCGAGAAAAACTGAACTGACTATTCACTAAGAAAACCAAGGTGCCAAACTTTAATCTCCCAAAACTAAACAGCGTCAGCCTCACGCTAACCAAACAGGCAAAATACCTCGGTGTTATCCTAGACCCCAAACTTAGCTGGAAGTCCAACGTAGAGTACAAGGTAAAGAAAGCGAATGTAGCACTTTACAAGTGTAAGAGAATGTTGGGTAAAAAATGGAGTCTCCAACCAAAACTAACCAATAGGTCCTATACAGCCATTGCAAAGCCAATACTAACATATGCGGGACTAGTTTGGTGGCGTGCAACAGAAAGGAAATACAACAAAACTAAGCTGAACAAGCTACAAAGAACAGCGTGTATCTTAACTACAGGAGCGCTTAGCACCAGCCCTAATGACGCGCTCAATGTACTAACACATCTATTGCCATTAGATTTACACATTAAAACAATCGCTACTTGCAGCGCGGTTAGACTCAGAGACATAGGATAACAAGGTCGTACGGTCACAGTAAGATCCTCCTACAGGGACCCTCGCTGCTCAAAAACAGATCAGACTACACATTCTCCGACCTTAACTTCAAGAAAGACTTTAGGGTACGTTTTCCACCGAGAGCCGAATGGGGCAAGGTGAAGGTGATTGGAAAATACGATATCGAAATTTATACCGATGGTTATAAGATGAACTGTGGTGTGGAAGTCGAAGCCACTCAAATTATCTCAATCAACTCGACTTCCTGACTATGCCAACGTGTTCCAGGCAGAACTTTTAGCGTTTAGAGAAGCATGTAAATCCCTAGAACTCTATAAGGAAGTTGGTGCAAGAGTAGCTATCTTCTCAGACAGTCAAGCAGTTATAAAGGTCTTAGACTCCTACTCCATTCCATCCAAACTGGTCTTACAGTGTAGAAAAGAGCTGTAAATGCTTAGTCATTGGCTTGTTCCTTCATAGGGACGTACAGGGTAATGAGATAGCGGATGAGCTAGCAAGCCCTCCCTCCCCCTTACTCAACACATTGAAAGCATCCATAGCTTCACACTATCATGCTTTAGCCGAAAGAAGATGGAAGCAAATAACTACATGTATTACAACAAAAAAACACATGGCCGTCATACCAAATCCAAAGGACGAATAACCTGTTAGGATTTTCTGCAGCCGGACTCAACCTCCCCTTCAATCCCATCTGCAGAAGCTGTCAAGTGGAAGGGGCGAAGGAAAGTATTTTGCACTATTTATGTGAATGTCCGGGGCTAGCCAGGGCACGACTCCGCTCCTTCGGTAAGCCTTTCGTACAGCAAATTAAGGAGATCTCAGACATCGAGATAAAGGATTTGCTGTTATACTTGGACCTCCCTAAATGGATCTGGCTTGGAAACAAAATAAAAAAAAAAACAAAAAAAAAGACAACATCACACGAGACTGTGGTAGTAAAACGGTGCTGGTTACTAATTAGGAGTATTTCAGTGAAAATGTTGGTTGTGTTTGTCTCGTATAACTCATGCAAACGTTTAGTTGCGTATACGCAGTGCAGGTCGATGAGCAGAGCAGATGGGGAAAGGGTACTATAGTATTTACAACTAACTCACTTATGGCAGCAATTTTGATTTCAACTTAGACAGCTGCAAATTTGCAACAGTTTATGTATTTATGTGTTAATCAGAATACACAGTGATGATCAGCCTTACATGCATACATAAACCTGAACCGGAGTTTCACTTAAAAGAAGCACCGGCCATAAAAAGCTGGGCTTTTCCTTAGCATATACCCCTCCTTACTTTTTTTTATTCACGAGCAATACACGAACCCTATTTTTGACTCTTTAATTTAATCAATAGTAGCATTAAATACCTGCAGTGTTTCTTCTCATTTAACTTTCTTTTGTTCAAGCCTATTTTCTAATCAAATGCATACGCCCATGCACATCTGTGTAAACCCAAACATGCGTACATATTTCTATGTCCTTTATATTCATTGCTCAATTGTCATAGTAAATTGTTGCTGTCATTTATAAAGTGCATCTGACACTTGCACTGTCAATTAATTTGCATTTATTGTTCTGACATCCTGAATACATAGAAATAATTTGTGTATGGAATTTTGTACGAGTTAACACATATGTACATACAAATGGCCTTAAAGTTATTATAAATATGCAGAATTGTAGAATTGTATTTGCATTCTCCTATAGGAAAATGTTCACACAACTATGCACAAGCATTTTGTATAATCATAAATATTTTCAGCAAATAGTTTTGCTTGGAGTTCCGTGTGAGCGACAATAAACAAGAAAATTTTTACCTTACTTTTTTTAAGACTTTATTAGTTATTTGAGAAACTTGTTAGGTAAGAAAGTGATTTCACTATTTCAATTAAAATACAAATCAATTTTAAAAATAAATAATTGGCGCAAACATTTCTGTTAGGTGTTTGGTCGAGTTTCTCTTCCTATTTGTGGCGTGCTTCTTGATGTTGTTCCAGAAAAGGAGGGACCTACAGTTTTCAGCCGACTCCGAACTGCAAATGATTTTGTGGCAGAAATACAGTCGGAAGTTTGCCATGGCCTGCCGAGGGGTGACCGCTGTTAGCAAAAACTTTTTCCATCATTTTAGTATTTCATGCACGAAGATTCCAACCTACATCTTTTATCCGGTTTTTATTTATTTTTTAATATCAATTATTTTTTAGAAAAATATGGCGCATTCCAAATACCGAATTGTTTTAGTTAAGTTTTTTTATAAAACTTATGAAAACATGAGGGGTTTTCATAAATATTTCAAACTTTTTAATCTGAATAGTAAAAAAATGGGAACGCTGACTTATAGCTTATGAAATTTTAGTGAAGTGCAGGTTTGAAAGGTCTTAAAATTCACGTTGATTTTTGATAATTTTTTCTCTGATGGTGGTGCGCTTTTTCTCCATATGAGAAAACAAATTTTATTTCAAGAAAAAACAAAAAAATTAAAAGCAAACCATTTTTGAGGTACTTCAAACTGATACATTATTATTTCCATCGTCTTCAAAACTGCTTAGGAGAATATTTTTTAAGAATTCTGAAATTTTAATGAAAATTTTGTCAAATTAATGATTCGGACCACCTTTGTGGTGTTGCCGTGCATTCATGTAAATTATGGCACCATAAGCCTGAGGTAGGTGGGTGAAACGGTTGAAGTGCTACTTTGGAACTCCTCCAGTAGCACTAAAACCCCGTTCTGATTGCATCTTGGAGCCATCAGTGAAGACAGAGGTGCATGCTTCGGTGCAGATTTTCTCCTCGTTCTAACCCTGTCTATTTGGAAAGATTGCGCTAGCACGACCCTCAAACCCCAGTTTGATGTTGAGATTTGTCCGAAGTTCGGTGTTAACTGCCGGAAAATGCTACCATGTCTTTTGAGAGATTGCCTCCAGAGCCCAATCTCTTTGACCTGCTTGCACTTTGAGTTGTGATGGAAATTAGTGCGAAACGACATTCAGGGCCGGTGATGCCAATACATCCAGCCCCCTCCAGTTTAGTCATATTATAGCTCTTCCGAAGGGCTTCCCACCAGCCATCCATATGTCAAAATTGGCAGAACGGAGTTTGGAGTTAATTATCACTCCAAGATACCCTACTTCCGATAGAGGTGGAAGAACATGGTTGTTTAATTTGGGAAGTCTAAAGTGTGGAGGTTTATATTTTGTGGTAAATAGCACCAGCTCCGTTTTGCCAGAGTCGACTTGGCGGCCGCAACTGGCAGCCTAGCGGCTGAGTACAGCCAGTGACGTTTCCAAATTCTTTGCCCTGACTGAGAGAAACGGTTCCGATATCATTAGGATCAAGTCATCGACGTATGCTACTACCTTAACCCCACCCTTATTTAACACTTCCCCCCTGCGGCGTTCCCCTGCGCGCGTATCTAGTGACTTGTGCCCCCCTAGTGAATAGGGGCGCTCTTGCCACCGCATTAATTTCCATACAACCAAGCAGGTAAGAAACCCAGAGACAGATACGAATAGGTCTTTCCACCGCCAGTCTATCTAGGACTACAAAATGGCACCCATAGCAACCATCGGGCAATAATCACTGCAATTGAAAAATTACGAATGAGCACGAGATTTTCCAAACGGCAGAATGGATAGAAAATAAAAAGTTTTGATGAGAAGCTCTTTGAAATAGCCTGAGACGACACCGAGATGGCGCGCTTACGGTGAAAGCTCCAGCGAAGGAGTTAAAGTCGACAATATCTAGGGCATGCGACACTGCTATAATACGGCTAAAAGAGCGCAAAGCACGCAAGCTTGCATATTGGGGGAACGCCGACATTACTGAGCTGCGAGCGCAATGCAATCGGGTCAGAAGATTATGCTAGCTCTCAAGCTTTAAAGAAAAGCGTTTTGCGCATCTTACAAGCGCCTAGCTACCTAAAGAGAATAATCTCTAGCTATGTATCTGATAGAGTCTTGGGTTACGACAGCGACATTGGCTGTCCATACGACAGAGACCGTACTAATCAGAAGCCGTAAGAAATTAGAAAAGGTGCTCTTCAGGATTGGCGGTTTAGGGTCTGCTCTGTCTTCAGAACGGTATCGGAAGATACGACACCCACTAAAGCTGGCCTATGTCCACTTGACCTGGCAACACAATAGATGTGTGCAGCCAAAGATATAAGGCGCAAGACAAACCAATGGGATCCAAATCATCACTTCCAAATTGCAAAACTACGCAGCGTAGACCAGTGGCAGACACGATGGTATAGTTCAGCAAAAGGTAGATAGACCCACCTCATCATCCCTAGAGTAAAATAATGGCTTGAAAGAAAGCACGAGAATGTCGATTACTATCTTACCCAAATCCTGTGGTCATAGAAGTTTTTAGTGTGCTCTACTCGTTTTGGTCATGAAGAAACTTCATACTGCGAACATTGCGAGCCAGGAATCGACGAAGATGCTGAAAATGTGCTTTCGTATATCATCATTTCAGAATACTTAGGAAAACGCTAAAAGATAAACTCGGCTGTAGCGTCACACCCGAGAATTTAGTGCCACTGATGCTGAACAACAACGACTACTGGAACGACGTACAGCAAGTTCAAATTGCTAGAGCTGCACTACGAATTGCTGCTACATTCAGTGGCTCACCACTTTTGCCTCTCTGCGACTTCTTTTTGTTGCCCAACATGAAAATATGGTTCGGGCTTAAAATATTCCGCGTAATAGAGGAGATCATCCTCAAAAGAAGAGAGTCGACCACTACTCTTGGTACTTTTCGGTTGGACCTTTTCGGTGAAGTGGAAAGATGGATTTGAAAGGTAAAGGAAATCCATATGGAACTATAAAATAAACTAAAAAAGTTACCACTTCAATACTTTTATGGTTGCTTGTTGCTCAAAAACTATAACTAATTGTTGCTCGGTTATTTTGCTAAATAAAAATTTTATAATGTAATCTTCATAAAACACAGCTCCACCATTTTAATTTTTACTCTCCTTGTATTATAAGCTTTGATTCTTTAAATCTCAGCGACTAAAAGGCGAGATTTCTTTAGTCATCCAAATTGCATAGCAAATAGTAATTTTCGATATCAACGATATAACCAAGCCAGCCTGTGGTAATTCGTTTATTCTTAACTTATTGTCAACTAAGAAAAATCATTCCATCTATCAAAGGCAAGTAGTGCAACATTAATTAGAATACCCACACAAACACTTGCATAAGGACTTGCATACGAGTACTCGTTCTATGCAGCTTCATTTCCAAAACAGTTAAGCAATTGTTGCGAGCCAAATCGTGAAGCGCATCTTCTTGAAAGCAAGCACCAGAAACCACTTGACTAATGATGTATAAATTTCAACAAATTTCGTGGATGCTACAAAGAAGACAAATTCGCGCTATACAAATTGCACCGCAGTACGTAAACAGACACCGTCTCGTGCAGTCAAATAGTGCTTGATTTGAGGCACATGAACAATGATAAAGGGTGTCGCAAAAAGGAATCAAGCCTCTGGTGGGGTAAGAAATTTAAAGAAATAGAATTCCTGTTCTTTTCTTTCTAATAGTTTTTCGGCGCAAAAAAATGCCACGCAGCAATCCCACGCCTACATCTGATGATTCTGGATTAGGCTGAGTGCGTTGAACAGCAACTAAATTTTGTGTTTGACTAAGAAAATTCAAGATCGATAAGAGATGGCATCTGGTTGAGAGCAAATAATGAGCTTATGAAAAGGACCGGATCTGGAATACTGCTCTGAGGAATGCCGGGCGTTGTACGAAAAGGTGGTTCAGATGACACGCCATCAATAGAGACAACACACCACCTATTTCGTAAACACGACTTAAGCCATTGCAAAAATATGGAGCGGATGCCTGGGCATGTTATAATAGTTTTTGAGTCAGGCGCGTATGAGAGACTTTATCGAAAGTTTTGGAGAAATCTGTATAGGTGCAGTCGACTGGACTTCTAGAAGAGCACGCTGAGATACAGTATTCACAAAAACTGCAAGGTTCGAAACTATAGAACATCCTGTGACAAAGCCATGATTTAAAGCAGATTCAACTTTTATCGCAGAAAAGTGGGCAAAAAGTAAGGTGAATTTGGTTGTAAAGTAAAACATCTTTATTTATTCTTGTAAATCAATTTCATGTCCTTCAAAACAATCCCCTCTCGATGAAATATACTTATGCTAACGATTTTTCCAATCCCCGAAACATGCCAAATAGTCCATTTCCGGTATAGCCATCAGCACCTTCTTCGATTCAGCTTTTATCTCCTCAATCGACTCGAAACGCGTTCCCCGGGGTGTTGGGAATAGCCAGAAGTCACACGGAGCCAAATCAGGCGAATACGGTGGTTGCGGAACGATATGCGTGGAATTTTTGGCGAAATGGTCACGAAGAACGAGTGCAGTGTGAGACGGTGCATTATCGTGATGCAAAAACCAAGAGTTGTTGGCCCATAATTCTGGTCTTTTTAGACGAAATGCTTCACCGATCAAATAATATTCTTTATTAACAGTTTGGCCAGGTGGAAGGAATTCATAGTGCACCACACCACGAAAATCGAAAAAAACTGTCATCATGACCTTTATTTTTGAACGACTTTGACGTGCTCTTTTCGGTCTGGCCTCACCTTTAGCACGATATTCGCTTGATTGGTCGGTTGTTTCAGAGTCGTAAGCATAAATCCAAGTCTCATCTCCCGTAGTGATGCATTTGAGCTTGTCCTGATAGTCTGAAAGCATTGTTTCACACACATCAACGCAACGACTTTTTTCCAAGAAATTGAGAGTTTTCGGTACCAACGAGATTTGACTTTTCGTAGGCCCAAATGGTCTTTCCAAATGGTTTTCACAGATCCTTCTGATATTCCGAACATATCAGTAAGGTCTTTAACAGTCAACCGACGACTTTTGAGCCCTAACTCCTTCAATTTTTTGACGTGTTAGTCATCTGTTGACGTCGATGGTCGTCCGGAGCGCTCTAAGTCATCAACACGTTCTCGACCCTCTTTGAAGTCTTTGTACCACTTATAAACATTTTTCTGCGACAGGGTCGAATCACGAAATGCCTTCTGCATGCTAAACGTTTCCGCAGCCGAAATTTCATTCCGTAAACAAAATTTGATGGCACCTCTCTGCTCAATCAAATCAGACATTGTAAAAATCGAAAAATGCACTCTTGGTCGTCAAGCGGAAGGGGCAAAGGAAAGTATTTTCCACTACTTATGTGAATGTCCAGGTCTAGGGCATAACTTCGCTCCTTCGGTAAGCTTTTCTTACAGCAAATTTATGAGACCTCAGACATCGAGATAAGGAGTTGCTGCTATACTTGGACCTCACTAAATGGATCTGACTTACAAAAAAAAAAAAGAGACATCATAACACGAGGACAGTGGTGCTTAGTGACCAGCACCACTTAGGATTATTACAGTGGAAATACTCAACCGCTTCAACCACAACAACAGCAACAACGACCTCTCACAGAATTGCCCAAATATTTCTACGCACTAAAATGAGTGATGAAATAAAAAGCTAAAAACATGACACGTGTTGAAACACCCTTTATATATTTGTATAAATGCACTAAAACTGGAAGCACCAAAATGCAAATATGCATATAAATTATTTTCTTCAGCTTCAAATGCTTTCTGCGATTTGATTAAATTCTTAACAGCAAATGCGCACAGCTTCTTCTTCTCTTCTTACGTCGTAGTTGTATCGAAAAGTGCATCATCTCTTATATGTAGTAAAGAGCTTCCTCTTGACAACAGGAAAAAAAGTGAAAATTTTTTAAGGAGCTTCCTTATGGCAACAAGAAAAAGCGGTACGAAAACGAAATATTAAATTTATGTACTATCTCGTATGATTTCAAAATGTTTTGGCCTAGAACGAGTTTATCCGTGAGCTGAAAATTTCTCCAACAATCGAGCTTTTTGCCAAAAAAATTTTGTATTGAAATTTTCCGGCGAACAGTCTCAAGAGAAATCCTCATTAATGTTTTTCAAAAATCTAATAAGCTATTCAAGATAATTAGGCATTCTTTATGAAAAGGGTCTTTCAAGCTTGTCACAGTTCGATGGTGTCACAGTTGAGAGGCCTTAAGTAGAAAGTTTGCATTTTCCAAAATAAGTTCAGTTTTAAAAAGGGGTTACAAAATAATATTTGCAATGCCACTTTTGGAAAAATTTTCTCCGTTTCTGCGAGATGATACTTTAAAGTTCACCCATTGAACCAACTTTTTATATTATTTTTTCATTTATATCCTATTTTTGATAAGTAATATTTCTCCCTTATTCTGAAATCGTTGCGAAGTTGCTTAAAAACCATGGATAAACGGAAGCTCATATATTTCTGAGCAACCAACACAAGGAACTACTTTTGCGCGCAATGATTTAAGGGGCCAGATGCCTGTAAAATTTCGAAAAAAAATTTTATTTTCATGTACTACTGTGTCCAAAAAATAAGGTGACATTGTATTTATTTTGAAAATTCTTTATTTATTCTTCCAAATCAATTTCATCCCCTTCAAAGTAATCCCCTCCCGACACAATGCACTTATGCCAACGTTTTTTCCAATTTTCGAAACACTGGTTGTAGTCACTTTCCGGGATGGCCTTCAGTTCCGTCTTCGTTGCGGCTTGAATCTCCTCTATCGTGTCAAAACGGTGTCCCCGGAGCGGTCTTTTGAGCCTGCTGAACAGCCAGAAGTCGCACGGTGCCAGATCAGGTGAATACGGTGGTTGCGGAACGATATGGGTTGAGTTTTTGATGAAATGATCACGAATTACTAGTCCAAAAAATTCAATGTTTTCGGTACCAGTCGAGATTTGACGCGCTTGAGGCCCAAAACATCCTTCAAAATGGTATTGACTGAGCCTTTCGATATGCCAACATCATCAGCAAGGTCTCTAATCGTTAATCGACGGTTTTTCAACACCAAATCTTTGATTTGTTGGACGTGAGCTTCGTCAGTTGAGGTTGATGGTCGCCCAGGACGCTCTTCGTCTTCGACACGTTCACGACCAGCTTGGAACTCACTATACCACTTGTAAACATTTTTTTTAGACATAGCCTCATCACCAAAGGCTTTCTGCACCATCCTCAACGTATCCGAAAATTGATTCCGCAAACAAAATTTAATGCAAATTCTTTGCTCAACAAATTTCGACATTGCAAAAAACGAGAAACTCACTTTTAGCAGCTCACAAAACGACGCGTATCTCAAACAGTAAATGAATATTTCACATGAAATTTGACAGAGATGTCACTCACAGTACTACCAACCTAAAAAAAAAAAGAATTCTCCTAATCCTTCAAAGCGCGCAGTTTAAAATCAAATGTCACCTTATTTTTTGGACACAGTAGTAATGTTAATAAAATCCTTTAAGAATAAATCAAAATATTTTTAGAACGTAGATTTAAGTATTTCTTATATTATACAGGGTGAACGATATGAAGTGTTACCTATTCAAAACACCATAACTGTTTTGTGTGAAATTAGTTTTTATTTTTTTTAAAGACAAAATTTTCGAAAAATGATTACAATTTTAACATATGTATATTGACTTTAGCTCGATATGGCCACCTTTTGCCTTGACTATAGCCTTCAAACGGTCAAAAAATGAGTTGCATGCTGCACGAATGCCATGCGTCTGGCCGATAATAAGTCGCATTCACTTTGACACCAGGCTCGATAAAAACGATTGCAGAGCGTCCATCAGCGGTCACTGCGGCCCAAACCATTACTTGCGATGAGAAATTGCTTCGAGTAACTATACGTAGGCTCAAATTCTCGTATGAGCGTTCGGTCAAGTAAACACGATCGTTATGAGTGCTTATGAACTGCTCAATTGGGAATTTTGTTTCATCGGAAAACGCAATGTTCGTGCAAGCGCAACAACTCTTTGCTCTTTCCCACCTCTTTTTTTTGTGGAGTGAAAAATCGTGTGCTTTTTGGAACTTGTAAGCCTTAACCTTGAGCTCATTTTTCAATATGCGTCGAATACTGTCTTGCGATATTTTCAGTTTTTTGTCATTTTTTCTTCCACTTCGACGTGGATTTCGTTCAAATCGAGCCTTCATTTTCCGAACCATTTCTGGCGTTGTTGCGGTTTTTTTTGGTCCACCTCCATAGCATTTTGCAATGCTACCAGATTCATTGTAACGTTTTATAGTACGATACACAAACATTTTATTTGCTTTGAGGTGACTGAGCTCACGAGCAATGGCTGGTTGCGATTTTTCAGCCAAATATAACGCAATCACGCTATTACGTTTGAATTCCATCACAAAAAAAAAAAAAAATCAACAAAACTGAGACGCAAATGCTTTTGATGGCTTATAAACAAAATATTGAACTGTTTTACAGATACAAGCAATGTGAAGTTGGTAACACTACTGGTATCGTTCACCCTGTAGATCGTTAAGCGTGACGACTCTATTCTTTGCGTTCGAGCGCTGGGAGAGGAATAGTTACGTTGCCCACCTTAGACGCGTGTTTCTCAAAACTACATATATTTTTAGAATTGGCGTACACGATACTCGAAAAGTTATTGACCGATCTCCCTGAAATTTTGCACACATTTTATTTATGATATTACTTCCTATGTGAATTTACAATTCGAAAAAAATTTTTTTTTGTCCCAAGACAAACTTAGTTTTGGTTTTAAGTAAAATTTGTTGTATGTGTGATGGCAGGAAATAGAAGCTAAAATTAACTTAAAAGAAATTATTGTTTTTGTAACAAGAAAATGGGGAAATTAAAAAAAGAACACAATTTGTGTAGCTTCTTTCAAAAAGAAAAATTAAAACAAAACAAATTGTTTGTAACAAAGACAAGAAGGAGTAACAAAAAAAAAAAAATTTTCCCAACAACGAAAAGAAAAATTTTTTTTTGTAACAAGAAAATAGAAACAATTAAATATTTTTGTTTGTAACTTTTAGAAAAAGCAAATTTTTTTACGCTTTTTTTGAAACCTTAGTTTTTCTCTGAACAAGAAGTGAAAAAAAGTTTAAAAAATTTTAAACTTAAAAAGGAAACAAAAAATTTTCGATTTTTTGAAAAAAATATATTGAATTCTTCATTTTAAATAATTTTACTGAAAATCAGGGAAAATACGGCCGTTTACAGGTATCTGTCCCCTTAATATTTCATCGATACTCATACCCAGTGTCACACCCAAGGCTTTTGCGTTATTTCACATAATCAGCTTAATTCCATTCTAAAACATTTTTCTGTTTCTTTCTAAATAGTGTGCCGTAGTCCTCCTATTTGTAGTAGACAATTTTAATTTCATGGTGTTTAATTTTAATTACATTTTACCTGCGCGCAATAAATTACCTTTATAATGAGATCAACAGCGACTCGCGCAGCTCTCTGGCGTCGTGCAATGTCAGCATACCGCTGCCAAGCCTTTGCAATGGCTTAATCTTATTTGCTGCCAGTAGCGCAAGTCTCGAATTTAAAAAAGAAAAGGCAGTAATAATTAAGCTCATTTACTTCTTTTAGGTGTCACTACATTGTTGTTGTAGCCACACGAACTCTTTGTAACAGCGGCGGTAGTTGTGAGGAAAGCTAACATTTTTGCTGCCCAATGCAGAGAAAAGTGTTGGCGAAGAGTTTAATAATCAGGTGGCAGAAGCGTGAAAACGAGAAAGCGTAGTTGTTGTCTCGCTCTCTGCTCTCTCTACTCCAAGATGCATCAAATATGCGGAGCTAGCAAATTGCCTTAACCATGCAAAATGCTACATTTGTCTGTTTTTGTTTTTGTGTCTCCTGCAGAGGGTGTCAGTGCAATTTCGTGAATGCGCAAAGTTATAATTGCTTTTATTTTAGCCAACAAGGGTAGTGGGCCAATTAACAGTGGTTGGTAGTTTACTGATGATTGCGTGAAAGTTAGAATTTAAGTCGATACTGCAATGAGTGCGCAAGGCAACGAAGTATTTCAGGCCTGAAAATTGAAGATACTAAATAATGGTTTAATTTGCGTTTATTAAGAGTGTAAAGAATTTGATATGCCGTCCGTTGTACTTGAGCGCATGAGAGTGACAGGCTATTTACACTAACAAATATCGAATGCTTTGCTTTTGTTTAGCTCGGCCATCCAAATGCCTTAGCTTTCATAATAACTAAGCGATGGTTACCATTTTTATAATAGAAATCAGGTTTCGTTCATCGTAATTGAATTAAAATTCTTCTTCACATATTTCATTATCTCTGCATGGTATTCTTTTTTTTTTTTTAATTTTCATTCAGATAGTATATTTTTGACCATATTTAGTAGTCGTACATAGACAGTTGAGCACTTTTTGTGTAAGAAAGTTGATTTATATAAACCGCAATCCGGTTTTCGAAAAGCACGAAATTCTATAACTGCACTGATTCACGTTATCGAAGCTATTCAGGAGCCCACTGATGAAGAAAAGGTCACTTTCCTTACCCTACTTCTCAAAAGCATTCGATACAGTTGACCACAGTATCTTATTGCCAAACTCGAAAAATTTTTTGGGCTTTGCCCTACGTCTATACACTCAATTGCCTCTTTTCTAAACAAAAATGTCACAAAGTTGTCTTATAGTGGCCCACTGACATCACCACTTTCAGAATTGCACAGGTGAGTTCCGCAAGTATATATTCTTGGTCCTCTTCTCTTTTCTTTGTGCATCAACGACCTACCGGTAATCTTTCGCGAAATGCGCTCTCATTTGTATGCAGATTATGCCCAAACGTACCGATCTTCTAAACTCAGTGAAATTAATGGCTGTGTTCTTAAAATAAGCCAAAATTTAAGCCACATTAACAAATGGGCATTCGATAATGCACTAAATCTTAACGCTAAGAAGTTTCAAGTTTCTCGAGAAAACCCATCGACTCTTCAACATTTCCAAAAATCTTATTTGAAGACATTGCTGTCAATTATGTGCATGCGACTAAAAATCTCGAAATCATTTTCAACCAAAGACTGACTTCTGACTTTGGAATTCTCTTCCACAAAATTTTGTATCTGTAAGTAGCTTGAGCACATTTAGACGCGAACTTCAGAGATTTATTAGCACTGAGCTAGATAATTTTAATTTTAATAGTAAGTAATTCATAAGTAATGTTAACTTGATTTGTTTTTGTTTTGAAATTTAAAATATAAAGGGTGGTTCAATTTCAAGGGCTGATGTTGAATGTGAACCACACCCGAACATGAAGTTTTTTTCTGCATTTCATTTCATATTTTTCAATTCCAGCAAAATCGAGCAACGCGTTAAAGTTATTCAGACTTATGAGGAAAACGGGCGTTCAAATCAAAATGCATATCGCGCACTTCGTGATTTTTTCGGTCAATTTAGTCGTACAATGTGCAATTGACTCAAGAACTAAAGCCTCTTGACCATTTCAAGCGTCGTCAATGGTCAGAATGGTCATGTGATTAAACACCGTTGGATTTCTTTCTTTGGGGTTATTTCAAAGAAAAGGTGTACGTCGATAAGCCAGCAACAATTCAAGAGCTAAAGGGTGAGATAGTTCGGCACATTAATGGCATAGAACCTCAATTATGCCTCAGCGTCATCGAAAATTTGGACCATCGGATGGAGGTGTCCCGCCGAGGCCGCGGCGGCCATTTGGCCAATATTTTGTTCCATACGTAATTGAGCCATAGCAATATTATCATAATAAAGAGAAATGACAATAATTTCGTAAAAAAATTGTATTTTATTCAAAATCAACACCGGCCTTTGAAACTTAACCACCCTTCATATATAAATTATATAATATATTGGCCATTCTGATTCAAAGACTTTTGCCATCTTTCTGATAAAAGTATGATTCCACACTTATTCAATTTTTGGTCTTTGCTGGCAAAAAACTGATCCAGGTAATTTTTGACGTGTTCATTTGAGGTAAAGGTTTTACCATCCAAAAAATTTTGCAGTGGCCGGAAATTTTGCAGGTCTGGAGAATATGGTGGGTGTGATAGTACATCCCATTCAAGCTGTAAAAGCTTTGGTGAGTGACCAAACTTGTATGAGGTCTCGCATTATCTTGGTGGATCACAACACCTTTTCTGTTGATTAATTCTGGCCTTTTCTGTTGAAGTGCATCATTCAGTTTGTCCTGCTGATGACAGTAGACTTCCGAATTAATGGTTGTGTTATCCGGTAAAAGCTCAAAAAAAGTGACTCCTTTAAAATCCCACCACAGAGTCAGCATCACCTTTTAATGGATATCGGCTTTTGAAATGCTTTGAGCCGGTTTATCTTTTCTGCTTCATGATCTCTTACGTTTGACTTTGTTATATACAACCCATTTTTCGTCCCCAGTAATGATGCGCTTCAAAAATAGCTCATTTTCGTGACGTTTGAGGAGTGATGCACAAAAGTCAACGCGACGGCACAAATTTCTCTCCGTGAGGGCATAGCGGGGAACCCATATATCGCGTTTTAAGGTTAAACCCAGGCTTTTTAGGTGGTCATAAACAGTTACATGCGATAAATTTAACCTCTCACTGATCTCAAGTGTTGTTCTTCGTCGGTTTACATCAACCAATGCCTTTATCGTGTCTTTATCAGCTTCAACCGGCTTTTCAGAACGTGCTGCATCTTCGACATAAAAATTTCCGGATCGAAATTTTGCAAACCAGTTCTGGCACTGGCGTATTGTCAACAGATCTTCTCCATACACATCCGTTAATTTCTTTCTGGCTTGAACAGCTTTTTTACTTTTTCTAAATATGACGAAAATGCTGCTTATTGCTCTCCGTATTTCAAAGGGCACCCACCAAAAACTACTGTGTAAAATCAATTGAACTTATTCACACACAAGCCTTGCTATAGCAGCTGTCAAAACATATAATCACAATGCGACTGTTAGCTGTGAAAAAATACAATTAAATCCTCTGTCGGAAAAAAATGAAATTACCAATATAATTTTGCAGGTTCGTTCGTGAAAAAATGTATTTTATGGTAAACCATTTCTAATTTAATAATGCGCTTATAACTTTAAAGATGAATTAAATTTTGAAATATTTCATTCGTTTTTTTTTCATTGTTCTCCATACCATTTGTCGCCGAAATAATACTCCAAAAATGGCCAATGACTTTCTTAATGTTATGATTACAGTGGTAAAAAGGTTATTAAGCAAAAATTATTTTTTGTTGTAAAAAAATTAAGAACCATGCATTGAGGGGCTCAGTAGCGCTTGTGCTTCAAAAGTTGGAACACACATTTCTTTATTATATTTCATTTTCTTTTTTCATAATTTCTATTTTGATATAAAATACAATACAAAAGCAAAAATTTCACATTCACATAAAAACGCACACATTTTTTAATCTCGTTCTTTTTTTTTTGTTAATCCTCCTACCAATTTCTGACTCTCATTCACTTGTTAGCGCAAATTAAGTTTGGTTCATTCAATCATTTATTCCGGTTCGTTGATGTTTCATTTCAGCTTCATCATTCTCCCCCGCATACAAAATGGCAACTCTGCTCATAATTTTGCATAAATATGTGTGTATGTATATTTGTGTGTATGTCTGCATGCGTGTAAGTGTGTGCCTCACTGCTATTCATTCATTCGTTTCAGCACATTTCAATTGAAAATTCAAATTTCGCTCATTTGAATTTCGGTACTTCGGCACCCCTCTTCCTCCACATAGCTCTACAGATATAATGTCATAATAGTAGCAACAACAATAACTCACTATACACCAACCATGTAAAAACAATATTCAACTCAATTGGTGTGTCGATTCATGGCGCCTTTGGCGATTGCTGCCCAAATTGAAAATCTACTCGTACTTTTATTCATTTCAATTTTGCTTCGCTTCTGCAATTTGGCAGACTCCCAATGTGTTTACTCATAATCAGATCTACTAGTTTGCCTGTCACTGTGCTTTGTCTGACTGTTGAGCGAAATAACAAAAACAAAAAAAAAATGTAAAACAAACAGACACAACTTACAGTACTGCTGTGGCGGATTACAAGGGAATATTAGCCTGGCAGGCTTGTTGAAGTACTTTTGGTTGTTTGACTTGGTGGTTGTGGTATGGCGTCGCTGATTTGAATGTTAATTCAATAAATTTATTACGCCATGTTTTCGTGTATGCCGATTATGAAGTCGATGATGTGAGTGCCCATGTCCGCAGCTCCTTTTTTTTAGTTTGGGGTAGATGGCGGCCGCCGTAGCGGAATGAGTTGGTACATTACTACCGTTCGAAAGTGCCCGGGCGCAAGTTTCGTTTGGGGTACGAAACACCACATGAAAAAACATGTTTGTAATAGCGGTCGTCCCTTGACAGTGAAGGACTTAAGTCTGCGTACAGCAGCATATTTCCCAGAAGGTGGATAGTAATTGAAAAAACTGTTGACGTAGTTCTTCTTCGAATTCATATTTATTCATAAATTTACAACAATTGAATTACTTCACTTCTTGATAATAAAAAAATTAGCAAAACCAAAAAAAAAACAAAAACAAAAAAAACAAAACCAAAAAAAAAACAACAAAAAAAAAAAAACGGTTTGACATAACACATACAGTCCGATTTGCTAAAAAAATCAAATTTATTCATTTCAAAACTAGCATTTTTGTATACCTGTAGCAGTAAGTATGTCCACCACCGTTATCAATCACTACTTGAAGGCGTCGTGGTATTAATCCAACTAGTTTGATAAGCTCTTCGCGCTATAAGCTGCGTTATTTGGTTCCATGCCTCCATCAACCTTTTCTTCTATCGACTTTGCACAAGTTACTATACCTCGTCGAATTTCTCTCTCTCAAAAAGCTACCCAACATGCTCTATTCGATTTAAATCCGTATTCTGTGGTGATGTATGTAGTTATCTGGGTGCGTAATATAGGAGCCATTTTTTGACAATTAGCGCAATTTGCTTTGGAGCCTTCATCTTGTTGGAAAACCCAACCTTGCCCAAGACCTAAGCATTCGAATGGTGGCCTCAAATGGTGTTCCAAAATGTTTCTACATTTATATCGGTCCATATTGTCTTCAATAAAGGTCATCTTTCCAAAGGCAGGTGCAGCTATTAATCCACAAATCATTATGCTACCACCGACGTGCTTGACAGCAGATATCAGCAGATTTTCATTGCCATACCCGCATTTCTTCTCTTTCATATTGTAGCCCGGCCAGCACTTCCTGATATATTGAACTTTAATTCGTCAGCAAATAAAACTTTAGACCAAAAATCCATTCTCTTGAAAATATGTTCCCGTGCAAACTCAAGCAGAAGGTGATGGTTTTTTTATGAAAGTAGACGTTTTTACTCGTACCCTGCTGAAATATTTGCTATTATTTATCTTAATGGCTCTTGGATGAACACTGTTTCCAGATATCTCGACGATGTTTATTTCGCCTGAGTGAGTTAATTCCGATAATGACTACATCAACAGTTTTTCAATTATTGTTCGAGAAGCAGCTGAGAAAGCCGGCCTGAAGATCAATATCGATCTCAATCTTTCTGCTATTTAGGCAGCATTTTATTGGCTGCTGGAGGTTCGAGCGATATTATCAAAAGCCGAATAAAGAAAGCTCTGGTCGAGCTCGACATGGAGTTAATCGAACCATTGTAAAGTGGATATATTCCAAGTACTCTGAGAGGCTGTTAATCGCTGGTGAGAACAGTGACGAACTAATCTCCGTCAGGACCAAGGAAGCATGTCCCCAAGGAGGTGTTCTTTCTCCGTTGTTGTGGTGCTGATGCTAGCAGAGATGCAGGGACTCGGTTTTTATGTCTAAGCATATGCGGACGATGTCTCTGGCCAAGGAGGCTTTGCACGAAGGAAGAGGATTCTGAACAAAATCGATGACTGGTGCACGAGACAAGGTCCTTCCGTCAATCCGCACCAAACCACCATAGTCTTGTTCACGAGAAAACGGAAATTGGATGGACTCAGTCTTCCAACACTGAAGGGTGTGACTCTTGGTCTTTCCGATGAAGTTTAATATCTAGGACTGATCTTGAATACGAAGCTGACTTGGGAGACACACGTTTCACCTCAAAGATTTTTCAAGAATGTAAGAAGAAACTTAATTCTGATCAAAGACAGAATAAGCTCGTACTTATATGGGTTCCAGGGCACTGCGGAGTTCAAGGAAATGAAATTCCCAATGAATTGGTCAACTGCGGATCAGCGGTTACCCCACAGGGACCAGATGCAGAGACCAATAATTGGAATCAGTTCAGCAGGAATCATGAATTGGATCAGCGATTATGTCCTCAATTTTCATAAAGAGCGATGATCCGGTATAGAACGCTGCAAAACTGCAAAGTGTTTTGTGACAATTACGAACAGAAAACTGCCCAACTTTCCAGGAAAACTTCGAAGTACGGACGTTCGGTTGTTGGTCGTTATTATTACAGGACACAACCCATGGGGTCAGCATATGACCATCATTGGAATCATTGAGGACCCAATGTGCCTGTCTTGCTTGGAGGAGGCGGATAGCACTGAACACTTTCACTGTGAATGTCCTGCCTTTGCTAGAGCAAGGCTATGACTTTTGGGTTCCGATGCCGTGAGAATGAGTAATATTCGTTCTCTGAAACTAGAGGATATTTGCAGATTTGCTAAAGAATTTGAAAAATTCTCACAGGGCGAACTATCTCTGCCTCCATTCTTTTCTATCTCTTTCTCTGATACTTTACTCCTTTTCTCCTTGGCTATCTACCCTCTTTCCAGAGCTCTAAATTCAATGGGCTTTTTAACCTGAGTGTTTTAGGAGCCACCAAATCTCTCTGTCTCCTTGGCTCGTCCAATTCAAATTTCAATTTCAAGCTCTGGTGGCATTTGGCTCGATGCAAGCAATTTGGAACGCATCACACATTTCATGGCGCACAGCACTGCGAATTTTTAACTCTAATGTAAAGTCGACTTTATTTTATTGTTGTAAAACGTGGAATGCGACTCTCAAAATATTCGGGACAAATATTATCCCGAATGCTGGTTTATGGACCAGAACCTGAAAAAGAAAATGGAGCTGGATTGGCCATGTTCTACGCAGAGGAAATGGTGACTTAACAAGGGCCGCTATTGACTAGAACCTCAAGGAAGCCGCAGACGTGGAAGACCAGCGAATGCCTGGAGACGACTGCTGAAGTTGAGAGATTGGCGCAAAACAGACCCGAATGGAAGAGTTTCGTTGTTGGTGTTCGAATTTGCCACTCGTGAGATATGTGCTGAAGATCGAACTGTCGAATGAGGGTGTTTCCCATGACCAGTTAACTGTTGTTTACAAATCCCCAATATGCGAGCATCACTTTATCCTCAATGAAGCTCTGAACCAGGTCAATGTAATTCGCGCAAGCCAATAATAGATCGTTTACAAAACCCACTTATGAGATAACTAGACAAAATTGGCATGGAAGGAATGCACACCGAACAAGGTCCTTCATCAATCTAAACCAACCTTCCATAACCACGGTGGTCGGTATCATCACTGTCTGATAGGAGCCCATGAGAAAATCGTGGGGTCTCTCTCAAATGTCTTCTGTCGTAAATATGGGAATAAGTAAGGGGTAGAGAGCTTTGAACACTGCCTCTGTCACTGTTTTGCTCTGGCTAGAACGCGAAATCGCTGTCTAAATTTATATTTTGATGTCTAGTAGACTTGGAATCGTCAGGAAAATTCTGAAGATAAATTTTATCGTTTTTCCGTGTAACGAAGTGATTGCACCACATTGGTAACTGGAGAGGGAAACTTGAGCTCAAATTGAAGGAATTACAGTGGGTCTCCGGGCTTAGGTGGGCCTTTAATATATCCTTATGGACAGTGGCAATCACCGTAACCTAACCTAATCTTCCAAAAAAAATATTGAAAAATACTATTACTATGCGCAACTAAGTTCTCGCTGCGTTTTTGATGAAAATACAACTTTATTCTGAAAACATGGTTACAAGTGAGTCATTGAAAGTATTGTCCATCGCTGGCTACTACTTTTTCCCACCGTTTTGGTAGATCTCGTATACCGTCGCGGTAAAACTGTTCATCTTTTGAGGCTATCCACGAATAAAGTCATTTTTTTGATGTCTTCATATGAATGGAACTGCTGGTCCTGCTGCTTCTCGCGAAGTGCTTGGCTCAATAGCATCAGTTGAAGTCGATACCGATTCCCAGTGATGGTTTCGCTTGGTTTTAACAATTCATAATAAATAACACCAACTTGGTCCCACCAAATACATAGCATAACCTTCGCAGCGTGAATATTCTGCCGAAGCGACGACGTAGAAGCATGACCGGGCAGTCCCCATGACTTTCTTTTCTTTGTATTGCTGTAATGAATCCATTTTTCCATTTTTCATCACCCGTCACGATGCGATGAAGAAATCCCTACCTTTTTGCCGCTGGAGCAATTAGTCACAGGCGAAAAAACGACGCTCAACATCCCTAAGTTTTAACTCATAAGGAACCCAAGTCCCTTGTTTCTGAATCATTTCCAAAGCGTGCAATCGCTTGGAAATGGATTATTGGATTGGCGGGTAACTCCTAATACTGAAGCAAGCTCTTCTTGCGCTTGACACGGATCCTCAGTGTGCAGTGCCTCCAATTCAGCGTCTTCGAAGGTTTTTGGCCTTCCTTCACGCGAAGGTCGTCAACATTAAAATCACCGTCATTGAAGCGACGGAACCAACCTCGGTACGTTGTTTCACTTAAAGCAGCATCTCCATTTTTTCGAATGAAAGAGAAAAATCAACACTTCCCGCAAATGACGATTATTCGGCAGAAAATCAGACATTTTCACAAAACCAAAACAAAATCACTAATGTTCGACACATTTCATTTACCATATGTCTAAGCTTGGTTTATGACGTTTAGGTTATGTTAGAATCGACTAGCACACACTGCTGGTGGCATCTATTGACAAACAGCGAGAACTTAGTTGCGCACCTAATAATTCGTCACTTATTCAAACTGAAATTCAAACTCAAGTAATTGTTATCACACTCAGTGGTGATTTAGTTAGGTATATCCTCGATTGTTTAAGGCGACAGACTCCTTCGCATTGAATTTATTGCTTACCGAGTCTTAATTCAAACAAGTCTTATTTATTATTCGAATTTCTAATAGTGATTTCAGATTTTCAACTTTTTCATCCCTTGCCCCACTTTTTGTGTTTTGTGCCACCCACTTCTAATAGTAGCTCTAATCAATCATATTACCCTCCACCATTTGTTGTGCAGACAACCTATTTTTCACTCCCATCATCCCACACAACTTTCCGATTATATTACAAATACCTTCAATATTTTTATCCTCCAGTTTCGACATTTGCCTCGCGCACAAAAAGGGTAATTCCGTTTTTCTGCTTTACTGCCATTAATCCACTTCTCCACTTCTGCTTTGCTGTGTCTTCACAAAGAAATTACGAGAAAAGTATTTAGTGAAAAAATGAAAATCACTAAATCGCTGGCATTTGATCGACGCAGTACTCACAAGCAACGTTTGTCGATGTTCAACTCTAAATTGTCGTTGGCAAAATTGCGAATTTGCGTCCGGTTTTGCGATGAGCAACATTGTTTCCTACAAACATTGTGCAGCATGTCGCATAAACATAGTTGCACATGTAGAAATTTCTTTGTGTGCTCTTCTCCGAATTATAGCTGATAGATTTTTAATCTTTGAAATGGATGCAGATTTGTCATCTCCCCAGTAATTTTTCGAAGACAGTGAAATTTCGTACTTTTTATATTTGCGAAATGCAGCTACAATTGTCTTTAGGTTTTGAGAGTCGCTTAGCGAAGTTTAACCCTTATTGGGCTCATAAAATCCCATGACTTCAGGCTTTTTCTTCCATATAATAAAGTTCAAGTCTGTGTTCTGCATAGAAGAAGCAGGCGTGACACCTCAGCGAAAAAAATTATAAAAATTAAAGGTATTTGGTAGTCACTTGAGACTTGTACTAAAATTCAATGGGCTATAGGACTGCGTACCCAGAAAAACTCTAAACGGTCTGGTTATAAAGTTGAAAGCTTTGTTGAAATTTTGAAAATTTTTGAAAAATTCTGTAAAAGGTTTTAGAAAAGTTATACGGATTTCGTTGTAGCACAAACTGTATTTTTTATAAACAAATATTGGGGCGGGAATTTTAGAGCAATTCCATTATTGGCTTCTTCTCTCTGAAAATTATGCTGGAAAGAAGTCAAAGATGAGTGTGACAGAGGCTTGAAAAATAATTTTTCGTGGCCGGAACTTCAAGACATGAACTTTGATAACCTTTGATATAAGCAGGATTGCACGCCAACGTCATGTCATAATCGATCGCTTACGAGCCGAAGCAAATAATTTAGTTTCGCCATAAAGGCCATAAATTTAGTTTCAAAAATTAATTTTATTCAATTCAAAGTAAAAAATGCGTGAAAATAATACAAAATTAAGAATCAATTTATTTTTACTCCATAAGACCACCTTTGCCTTGACTATAGCCTTCAGGCGATTCTGAAATGAATTGGAAACTCCCCGTATGTGACTTGCAGGTATTTTGGCCCACTCGAGGACAACGGTTTTCAGCGCCTCGAGACAAGTGAATCTTTTAGTTCGGAACTTGCTCTCCGCAATGGACTAAAGAAAGTAATCCATCTGATTCGCGTCTGGTGAATTTGAGAGTCATTGTGGGACCGTTATGAAGTTCGGAACATTGTTTCTTAGCCATTCTTAGTTCACTCGAGCTTTGTGAAACGGTGCTGAGTTCTGTTGAAACTTCCATGGTTTGCCACCAAACTGTTTGTCTGCCCACGGCCTCGAAGCAACTCCAGGCTCGATGAAAACGATAGAAGAGCGCTCATCTGTGGTTACAGTGGCCCAAACCATTACCTGTGGCGGGTGCTGCCTCGTGGTGGCCAATCGATGACTCAAATTCTCATATGAACGGTCAGTCAAATAAACCCCATCGTTTTGGAAGTTTACGAATTACTCAATTTCAAAAATTTTCTCGTCGGAAAACACAATGTTCGGAAATTGACTGCTTTTGTCCAAGTTGCTTCTGATTCGCTCTCTCAAGTCTGACTTTTTGCTGCTTTGATCTGAGATCATGCACCTTTTGGATCTTATGAGGCTTGACTTTGAGATCATTTTCCAGTATGCGGCGGCTGCTATGGCCAGATATTTTCAGTTCTTTTGCCATTTGATTGGCACTTTGTCGGGGAATTCGCTCACGTCGCTTCTTCACTTTTTGAACCATTTCAAGTGAGGTTGCAGTCTTTTGATGACCACCTCCATGACAATTCGTGATGCTACCAGTATCATTGTAACGAGTAATGGTGGGATAAACAAAAACTTTATTTACTTCAAGGTGCTCGAGCTCACGAAAAATCGCTGGTTGTGATTTTCCAGCTGATGCCCGTGCATCTGGGTTTGAGCTGGAGCTAGCTGAGGTAGCCATATGAATGAAATGCGGTCCCATAAAGAAAAAAACTGCTTGTTATATTGAATAAACTGATAATGTTCGCAAAAAAATGATTACTCTGATTTTTTTCAATTGGTGAGAAGAACAAACTATATGGACCATCCTGCACTTATTATAACAGCATTAGTTGCAGAAGATCATCATCTCGAAAACGCCGAAGTAGCTCGACAAACAGTATGACAGCTTTATCTGCAGGTCTACTGAAAAGAAACTACCTGCGGTTTTGCAACAAGTAGTGAACCCAAATTTTATCAAGCTGAAATGTGGGCGGCTTCAGGAAGATCTACTATGATATTATTTGTAATTTTAAATTCAAACGGGTAAATTTATAGATGTGCAGCCTTTTCTTATAAATTTGTTTACTTCGCTCGGAAGCATAGGGCCTCGATAATACCCTTCCATATTTCAGGGATCTGCACTATTGTTTTTGCGCCGTCTCATGTGATGTCTGGATCTGGCAGTTCGACCTACAACATCGATCTTCGCTAAGTGATCTTTGGCTAACCGCGACCTCTGCAGGTGCCAGTCTGGTGGCATACTCGTTATGTGAAGCCTTAGTTTAACAAAAATTCTTTCAAAAATTTTACGCCTGAATTCGCTTAATTTCGACTTCTTGTTTTATTTTTTAAATGTTCCACACGAATGGGTTAAAAGCCGTTCGTTGAGCATTCCTTACAACTATTTGTGCTCTCAATTTTTTGCTATACGAAAACAAGCAGAAAAAACGTCTACAGATTTGCACCAAAAAGCAAAAGTAACGAAAGCAAGAAAATCTAAAACTAATTTGATAATGCAACGCGAACTCTTATTAAACTAACATTAGCTCAAACTATCACTTAGAAACAACCAAAAAGTTTCCAAACAAAATTTCGTTAGCAGCGCAAAAGAAAAATCGTGGATAAATAGACAAGTAAATAATAAAGATATAAAAAAGTTGGGACAATCAGCGCACCATTCCAAGCATTTCAGCTGCAATAACTAAATACTTGAATGCTGGGCGACAAAGGAAGTGAACAGGAGAAAGCAACTACATATTTCCGCAAGTCGCAAGGGTGCGAATGTAATCTACACCGGTTTAAAGAATTAGTACAGATAAATAAAATTCAAGTGTCTGAAGTTTGCGATTTAATACCGACCATTGAAGTTTTTGGCGGATAAATAAAGGAAATCAAATTTAGAAATCAATGTGAATGCGTTTAACAAAGAAGTGTGGTATTCGCTGTTGAAAAAAATGCACTGACTTAGGCATTGAGATTTTTTTGCTTGAGTTTACAACGTTTTTTTTTTATAAATAATAAATAGACAAAGAAAACCAAAGCGACTTTGACAGTAAGGATATCAGAAGGGGGGTGTTAGAAGAATTTTAAGGAAAGCTTTGGACAAGAAAAGGGGTTGCGAAAATGCTTTTATGGAAAACTGTTTTTTTTTTTACTTAAACTATTAGGTGCGCAACTAAGTTCCCGCTGTTTGCCAATAGATGCCGCCAGCAGTGTGTGCTAGTCGATTCTAACATAACCTAAACGTCATAAACCAAGCTTAGACATATGGTAAATGAAATGTGTCGAACATTAGTGATTTTGTTTTGGTTTTGTGAAAATGTCTGATTTTGTGCCGAATATTCACGAACTTTTTAGTTTCTTTTCTCATGCAAAGGCCAAAAATTGTGATATTTTGAAATGATTGTATGGGGAACCCCCAGGAGAGTTCCAGGGGGTGTGTCACTGGCATGGGTGGATCGGCCGTCCAAAGTTAGTGGGGGTCGGTCATACATTTGGACTCGATTGGAGCACTCTAAATGGGTGAAAGTGGGATTTTTCGTTCGACCCAAATTGGGGGACATCAGAATTCGTTTTAGAGGTATGGTTCCTTCGGCAAAGTTTCTTATTTTGATCCCTAAAATACGATTTTCACAGAGCAATAAGCGATTTTTAAATCGACCCGCCCTAGTGAATAGCCTCAAAAGATGAACAGTTTCAACGCGACGGTATACGAGATCTACCAGAAAGATGGGAAAAAGTAATAGCCAGCGATGGGCAATACTTTCAATGATTCACTTGTAACCATTTTTTCAAAATAAATTTGTATTTTCATCAAAAAACAGCGAGAACTTAGTAGCGCACCTAATAAATTTTTTTAATAAAAAGTATATGTATATATGAACTCCTCCTTCATAGCATTATATAAAATTATTTCATACTAAAGGGTTTTTCGATAAGGGCGTGTAGATGTTGAAATGGAATAAAATGGCGTTTGCTGTGTGGCACGTAGCGCCGTCCTGCTGGAACCACATGTCGTCTAGGTCCATATGGTTCAATATGGGCCATAAGAAATTGGAAGGGCCACCACGTCTACCGAAAAATGGGCGCAATGCGCGCAACGTTTGCGTTAATGAACCCTCATTTTGATAATAAAGTTTTATCATTTGAACGTGCTGTTCAATCGTGTAACTTGCCATGATGATTTGGCATAAGCAACTGAATAATAAACAAAAGATTTGACAGATGTCACCAAAACAAAATGGCTGCCACAGGGCGCCAAAGTCGACCCGCGCCAATTGAAAAACCCTTTATTAGCACAAAATGCCTTCGAACGAAAAAAAAACTTATATTTCGGGTTTTCAGCACTGCTTCAGCTTTGTGGCATACAGTTTATGAGATTCTGACAACAATATATTTCGCCATTTACTCACGGGCTCTTCTGCAAACTCTATAGGAGCTTTCACGTTCATGAGAAAATTGAGTTCATATACATTTATTTTGTCGCCTTCAAAATAGGCTTCATTCGAAGCAATACACATTTGCCAACGATTAGTTCAGTCATCAAAGCACTTTTTAAACGCATTTGAAGAGATCTCCTTCACCTCCTCCAGCGAATTCTTCTGAACGGTCTTCATCGACTCAAAGCGGTGTCCGCGGAGTGGCAATTTAAGTTTTGGGAAGAGGAAAAAGTCACAGGGGGCTAAATCTGATGAATACGGTGGTTTTTTTGTGATATTTGTCGAGTTTTTGGTCAAAAAAGTGTTTCCAATATGAGTCTTGTGAAACGGTGCGTTATCATGCTGCAAGATCCAAGAGTTTTCCTTCCACAAATTGGGCGTTTCCTACGTATACTCTCTTTCAAACGCCGCATAACCTCCAAATAATATTCTTTGTTCACCGTAGAGTCATTTGGAATGCGTTCCGAGTGCACAGCATAATAATAATCAAAGAAAACGAGTAGGATGACTTTCACTTTTGACAGACTTTGACGTGGTTTTTTGGGTTTCGGCCGCCTGTTGACTGGTTTGCTCATCATACGAGGGCGGATCAATAAGTCCGTGACTTTTTGTATTTCTGGCGACTTTACTGAAAAAGAAATACTGCTCCTGTCAACAGGCATCTGTCAGTTGACTTCTGTCAAAATTTGAACTTGCTGCGTCAGTTAGTTTGTGTTTTACAGCTACCTTTATCAGACTACCCAGTAATTCACAGTCGACCACAAACGCAATCGTGTAACAACTTCACAGGAAGGTTTGGCGTTGTTTAATCGCAATATGGAGGAGTTTTTGCGCCATTTTGTAACCGTGGACGAAACATGGATCCAGCACCACATACCAGAGACCAAACAACAGTCGAAACAGTGGGTTTCTAAGGGTGAATCGGCTTAATAAGCACACAAAATTCAGTTTTTTCCATTTTCTCCTCAAATTACTGGGTAGTCTGATAAAGGTAGCTGTAAAACACAAACTAACTGACGCAGCAAGTTCAAATTTTGACAGAAGTCAACTGACAGATGCCTGTTGACAGGAGCAGTATTTCTTTTTCAGTAAAGTCGCCAGAAATACAAAAAGTCACGGACTTATTGACCCACCCTCGTACATCCACATCTCATCACCTGTTATGAGGCGCTGAATAAACGTTTGGTCGGAATTCACTTGCTCAAGCATGTCTTCAATGTAATTTGATACTCAGTTTTAATAAAATCATTAGCTTGCTATGCTTTTTCACTACTCTTAAAGCCATCACTTTTGTTTAGTTGATGCTATTTACTTCCCGCAACAACAACTGCTGGTCGTGTGGCAAAAGTTGCGAAAGTGTATTCTACTTGTGATTTGTTCGACCAACTTCGTCTCTGCGTACACTTGCACTTTGTGTAGACCGAACTGGAAGTCTTAGAACTTTCTCTGTGTTTTTTCTTTCCGCTGTTCTTTATATTTATTACAATGCGCCTCTTTTCCCCTTTCACCAGTGCATGAAGAAAAAGTTGGCGGTCTGTCGAAAACAACTTGTATTCGAATAAATATTTTCCTGAATGCACGATTTCAGTAGCCAGGCAGACGTTTGACTTAATTTTTTCTTGTAGTTAGTAAATACTTTTTTCCATATTTTCTTGAGCGCACAGTTGCTGAAGTGATGCCTTAGGATTATTTATGTGTTGCTTTTCGATTTGGTGCATGCTTTTGTCTTTGGGGCTGGTAGCGAGGAGATGTGTTGTCATGTAGTCGTTTGAGTTGCAGAAAGGGCAGTCTGATTTAGCTGTGCTATTTAGGAAGTGAACATCAGTGGATCGATTCGGAGGCGAGTAAATAGCTTGAGGCTCTGAGAGGAAATTTGTGTATGATATAATGCTGCTTGATGCCAGTAGGATTATGGTTTTTGGAGTGGTGCTGGTAATTAATCCATTGACTATTGTACGTTTTTTGAAGATACTTTTTTATAATTTTCCTAAAACATTTCACGGTAAAATGTGCTTTGAAGTATAGGCGTTCTTAAGCAGTGTCTTTAGCTCTGGCATCAGCGTACTCTTTGCCTTGTATTCCGGCATGACCCGAAACCCACATGAACCCTAAGGCATATTTTTAGTAAGATATTATTTTGGATTTCGGTTTTAAGATTTACTACCTCTGCAAATAATGAATTTGCCACCTTTGTCGGAAGCATAAAGTGCCGCTTGAAGGAATGCAGCTGCTTACACGTAAAATAAAGAGCTGTAGAATGGTAAAGCTGTCCTCTCTCGACGAACAAAACTAACACATGGGACGATGTAAAAGCTTGGCCGATGACAACATCCGATCAGGCGTTCCTTAGAGTGTTTAAAAGACAGATTTTGCGGAAGGTTTTTGGAGCCTAATACCAGCTGGTGGTAGTAGAAAAAGAGGAAGGCCTCTTCTACGTTGAAAATATCTGGTGGAGAAGGACTTGACTTCATTTAATGTTTCCAACTGGCGCCGGTTAGCACGAGAAAGACAAAATTGCGTAAGAGGTTATCGCGCCAATCAAGAAGAAGAAGAAGAACAAGAAGAAGAAGGATGGTAAAGCACTGTCTGAGATGGTGGCATCAAGCTGGTTTATGACTGCATATGAGGGACTGGTGTCCGTTTTTGATCCGTCTGTATAAATGAATATAATCTTGGTATTTCACTTCTTTAAATATGGATTTCAAACGTTATGGTGGGATTGCATTGGATTTGGCTGGAAAATCACAACCAGCGATTGTTCGTGAGCTCGAGCAACTTAAAGTAAATCAAGTTTTTTCGTACCGCACTAATACTCGTTACAATGATACTGGTAGCAGCGCGACACGTCATGGAGGTGGTCATCAAAAGACGTAACGTAAAACGTAAAATATCTGACCGTAGCATTCGCCGCATACTGAAAAATTATCACAAAGTCAAGCCTTACAAGATCCAAAAGGTGCATGATCTCACACCAAAACAGCAACAAGGCAGACTTGAGAGAGCAAAGGGGTTCCTTCGCTTGGCCGAATGGCTCAAAACGAGAACTGTTTTCCAATTGAGCAATTCTTAAACTTCCAAAACGATAGGGTTCATTTGGCCGACCGTTCATGCGAGAATTTGAGTCATCGATGGGCACCAGGACCAGGAGGCAGCACCCGCCACAGGCAATGGTTTGGGCAGCTGTAACCGCAGATGGACGCTCTCCAGTCGTTTTCATCGAGCCTGGCTTCAAGGTAAATGCGAAGTATTTGCGGGAAAGTATTCTAGAGGTTGATTTGAAGCAGTGGGCAGAGAAATATTTCGGTGGCAGACCATGGAAGTTTCAACAGAACTCGGCACCGACTCACAAAGTTCGAGTGAACCAAAAATGGCTAAAAAACAACGTTTCGAACTTTATAACGTACACACAATGGCTTTCAAATTCACCAGACGCGAATCAAATGGATTATTTTTTTTAGGCCATTGGGGAGTGCAAGGTCCATACTAAAAGATTCACCAGTCTCGAGGCGCTGAAAACAGCTATTGGCCGTGAGTGGGCCCAAATACCTGCAAGTCACATTCGGGCAGCTTGCGATTCGTTTCTGGACCGTCTCAAAGCCATAGTAAAGGCAAAAGGTGGTCTTATGGAGTAAAAGTAAATTGATTCTTAATTTTGTATCATTTTCATACATTTTTTACTTTGAACTGAATAAAAGTAATTCTCCAAACTAAATATATGGCATTTTTAATTGATTACTCTTCGCGCGCCGGACCCTGTAAATCCTTCTGTTAGGTAAACAAAATTTTTAATATACTTTTATTGGAGATATTTTTCTCTGTAATATTTTCAGTAATAATTTTCCTTCTTACAAAAACAACCTTCCTATTTGTGCAACATCGTCAAGATGCAGAACAAAATTAGGCGTAAGTGTTCGTCCAAACACCCAAGACCTAATGTGATGTATGTGCATAATATCTTTTATCTTCGGGTGGAACGTAAAGCCAAAAGATGAACACGAATTGGGCAAAGACAATTTGAGAGCAAACTAATTAGCGTTTATTTTGAACCAAATTCAATAAAACTTCACGGATTTTTCGCTCAACATTGACTTATTATAAGGATCGTTTGAAAAGTCTATCGAAAGTCAGAGAGGTGGCAGTACTAGCATAGGTATATCGAGGTTATGCGTAGTTAGTAGCATCTCTTCGTAGAACATACTATACACCAAGTTTGAGTCAGCTCGGTCTATTACGTTGTATTTGACGTTCGTTTGATCGTCCTGAAGCCTTTAACTCCGACGCCTTGCTCGAACTCGTGGAAGCCGAGCCAAACTTGACAGCCGATATTATAGCTCAGAGGTTAAATTCATCACATGAAATAGTTCACAGTTCACAGGCACCTGGTTCAGTTGGGAAAGGTTTCAAAGCTGAGCAAATGGGTTGCGCGAAGACTTTCCGTCGCCAACCTTCAGCAGAGAGTGAATGTGTGTACTCAGCTGCTGCAGCGGCTTGAAAATGAAAGTTTTTTGAACCGTATCGTTACTGGTGATGAAAAATGGGTCCCTTACAATAATCCTGTTTGCAAACGCCAATGGTTAGATAAAGATGAAACACCAGAACCGACCCCTAGAGATGGTCTTCACCCCCCTATTAGGTGGGATATGGCCGGTATTGTTTATTATGAACTTCTGGAACCAAACCAGACGATGACTGCAGGTTATTATTCCCATCAGCTATCAGACGTGAATGAGGCACTTAACAAAAATCGACCAGTTTTAGTGAATATACACAAAGTTTTGTCTCACCACGACAACGCAAGACCGCATACCGCAAGGCAAACATTAGGCAAGCAGAACGAGCTCGGATGGCAGCTAATGCCGCATCTACCATACTCCCCGGATTTTGCACCTTGTGATTATCACGAGGACGTGGACTTTAATCCCATATGAGTAACAAGAACTACTCCTCAAAAGAAGCTAAAAGAAGGGCTATCGAAGCGTATTTTGCTTCCAAGGACAAACAATTTTTTTAGCAGGGAATTAAAAATTTGCCTATACGTTGGGAAGGCATTGTAAATAATGAAGGAAAATATATTATTGATAATAAATACTTTAAACATCTTTTTTATGAATTTTAAACTTATGGACTGACCTGATACATAGATTAGCATTCGACAAGTTGCTTAAGCCCCAAAGGAGACTATTACGAAAAATGAAAAAAGATTTATCTCAAACAGTTAAGTAGTTTTTATTTTTGCACAGACTTTTCACACGCTTATCGCAAAAGCAAGATGAAACTGTTGGAGAGAGAGAAAGATTAATCATAGGGTTGACATAACACAGAGTTCGTAAAACGCAGGAGTGTTTAAGGAGGCACTAAATTTTCGCGATCCCTTAAAAATTAATCTTTCTCTTTCAGAAAGGCAAAAAATATTCGGCAGAGTTCATTTTTAAAAAGAATCTAACCCTTATTAGGTGCCAAAAGAGAACTTATATCGCGATAGTTCTGGACTTTCGAAAGCCCAGACAGTATTAAATAGAAAATCAGTCAGGGTGTTTGAGTTAATTTACTCTTTTTGCCAATTAATTTGCGTTTATTATTTTATTACATCATCATTCATTTATACTGTGCATCCTGATATGCACTTAGCGAATATTTCTAAAAATACTTCCAATTTACTTAAAGGCATGTCCAACTGCTACAACAACATATTATATAATTATATGACAGTAAACACCTCCAGCTCCAAGTGATACTTGTCATTCAGCTGGTGGATGGACATTTATTTTTTCGATATGGTTTGACGTGCTTGGACTGGGTGCGGCGTAATGCCAACTTTATGTAACTAATACGCCGTGGTTACCCACTTTACCAGAGCTAGCGGCACTAAGCTGTTATCTATAGCATTACGCATACCCAGTTAGTCGGACGGTTACATATAATTTTAATTGCATCACACTTTCGCTTGATATTAACACCAGTCATTTGCGATACGCCCCTAAGTTCAACCGCAAGCCACTTAATTAGGATTAAGTTTCACACTCACCAGCGATGAGTACACGCGTACTTACACACTTTCATGCTCATTTACATATGCATAAATATACGTACGTATGTGCTAATGCATGAGTACCTACTTTGCTATTTTGCGCAGGTAAATAAATAGGTAGAGGTTTTTGTAGGATTTGATACTATTAATGTTTAGGTACTCAGTTTGAGGTGTTTCTTAGTGCGCATCACTCTCCGTGCAAACAAAAAAAAAAAATTATAAGTGGCTACTGTTTTTTTTATCTAAAATCATATAATTTATTATATTTGAAGACCTTTGCCAAATATTTAGAAAAAATATTAAGATTTGGTAAACTTAAAAGGTCAACTGATTTGAAAATACCTCCAAAACCCATTAATTTTATGATAAAATTTTTAAGCATTTAAATGCGGACTTTTGAGGTGTATGTTAAGATAGATAAGTTAGATAGCATCAAGAAAAAAATTAAAACAAAAAATAATTTACTGAAGATACTGCATTACTAGCAAGTGACACTTTTCCGCAAGCAGCTTCTTCTAAAATGCAAAAGGGATTCGACAAATGCCACCTAGGGCTCATAAAATGGAGAATAAAGTCGAATGAAACTAAATAAGCACAAGTCACATTCACTCTTAAGCGAGACACTTGCCCACCCGTCAAACTCAACAATATGGAAATACCACAAAGCAATGAAACCAAATATCCAGGAATGCATCTAGACAGAAAATTAACGAGGAAAATACATCATCACCATCATTCACAGCATAACAACGCGGGGTGCGTCAAAGCTTCCTTTACAAAACTCCTCCAAAGTGTTCTATCGCTTGCTTTTCCTTCGTAGTTGCGAATTCCTATTGCTGTGAGATCGCTTCCTACTGCGTCTATCCAGCGGTTTCTCGGTCTTCCTTTCGCCTTCGCACCAATTATCTTTCCAGTCATGGTTTTCCTTACAGCGGATTCAGCAGGTATACGGAGCACGTGACCTAGCCACCGCATACGCTGCGCTTTTACAAAACGCACAGCTGTCTCGTCTTGGATAAGTTCGTTCAATTCCGAGTTGTACCTAATTCTGTAGCTGCCATCTTCCTTTTTAATGGGGCCGAACACTTTCCTTAACATTTTCCTTTCGAAGTTAGCAATAAGCGCACTGTCATTCTTTTTCATAGTCCACACCTCGCAACCATATGTCAAAAATGGTCGTACAAGAGTTTTATACATGATCAGCTTCGTAGATCTAGATAAAAGACGAGACTTGAACAAACTAAGGTGTGAATAGTACGCTCTATTGGCTGCCTTTCTAGACATCGAGGGTGCTTTCAAAAATATACATTCGGAGGCTATTACAATTTCGCTAACGGAAATAGGAGTAAATAGGGTACTAGTCTCGTTCATGGAACGAATGCTAACGCTTCCAACATTATGCGATGTTCAACAAAGACCCCTCAACAGACTATCACTTTGGTGTAAAAGTCGAGGACTTGAAGAAAATCCGGAAAAGACGGATCTGATACTATTTAGCAGAAAACATAAAACACCTGCTCTTAAATACATATTCCTAGGAGGGAAACCACTTAGAGTAACAGAAAAGGCGAAATATCTAGGACTTGTCGCAGATAGAGTACGCAAATCTATGAAGGCGTTGTACTCCTGCGGAAGGCTAATTGGAAAGAAATGGGGATTGGAACCCAGAATGGCTGTACACAGCAGTGGATAGGCTTATTCTCTACTATAATATTGTAATATGGTCGAATGCATCAAAAAGCTTGACAAGGTTCAGGGACTAGAATCTGTTCTCATAACTGGCGCGGTGTCAACCACACCATTGAAGGTATTATATGCGACAATAAACCTCCTGCCGGTAGATCTGCAGGCAAAATATATCGCGCGTAGCACGGCAATAAGGCTGAACACTCTAAGTAAGTGGTCAAATAAGAGCTACGGTCACGGCAAAATTCTTACTGACACTTCGGAAATTCCCGGATTGGTGGACTATGCCCTCCCGCCCACACTTACCATTACAACGTTCACCACCCTCCTACCCTCAAGGGAAGAGTCGGAACGGGACGATGTAAGATAGGGCGAGTCTATCTATGTATACACAGATGGCTCAAAGCTCGAGGGCAGGGTGCGCGGAGGTGTATACTCCGAGCATCTGAGGATCTCCTTCAGTTTTCGGCTCCCCGACTATGTAGTGTCTTTCAGGTACAGTGTGATGCGATATCTGGAAATTACATCTAGATTTTCACTGACAGTCAGGCGGCGATAAAATCCCTCACGAAACAGTCGACAACCATGATAGCCATGAAATGCCGCTCATCTCTTAATGAGATGATTGAGTCATTTCGCTTAAGGATAATATGGGTTCCTGGCCATCGCGACATTGAGGGTAACTGCAGAGCCGATGAACTAGCGAGACTCGGCACCAAGTTGTCCGATGAGTACATAGACAATGACATACGGATACCTTTACAAACATGTAAGCTACTTATCCATGAAGAAATCGTAAGGAAAGCAAACGAAAGATGGCGTAATTAAGCCACCTGCAAAATCGCCCATTAACTGTGTCCGACTCTCAATGCTAAACGCACAGAATCTTTGCTAAGACAAAATAAACACAGCCTTAGCACACTGATTTCAGTCATAACGGGGCACTGCCTAATAGGTAGACACGCCCAAAGGATGGGTGTGCAAGCACAAGCCTTCTGTAGAATCATACACCTTCGGTGCCATTCTCCTGCTCTATCCAGACGGAAATTTGCTATTCTAGGCAGACAATTTTTTTAACGAATTGGAAGATCTCAGCTCTGCAGAAATAGGAGGTATTTTAAAATTGTTGAAAAGCACACACTAGTTTTAGGAGAAATAGGGAAAGCTCCCACGCGGTATCACAATGGGATATGAGCCTGAGTGTGTCCCACAGGACAACCGCTTCAACCTAACCTAACCTAACCTTTGTCTATTCTACTTATGTCTATGCTTACGACTGTCTGTTTTTGTGCTTATGTTGAGGTTTTTCAGATACAAATTGAAGATATTATTATTCTTTTCGGCTGACTTACTAGCCAAAATTATGAATATACACATATACGATAAAAACTCGAAGAAAATTTCGAAAAAAAATTCGAAACGGTTCTTAGAGAAAAAAGTTTAACCAATTTAAAAACTTGTTCATTGATTTTTATGATTAGAGATTGAACGACTAAACAAAGAAGATGTGCTGCAGTACGGATTTTTTTTGT